>NC_046337.1:20549343-21204179 GCF_000738735.6 Corvus cornix cornix
ACTGTGTAACATTCAACATTAGGGGAAAAAAGATATTTCAGTCATTTTGAAATATCAGTGGCCCAACTATGGACCTAAAACATAGTTCTTGTTCTTCTTATTCCATATGCCTGATTCAAACTTTATTATCAAAGTTTTAGGATTGACTGGATTTTCCTTTCTGATCATGCTTTACTGGAACTAAGGAGTGGAAAAACCTTCATACCGTTATTTATATATGTTAATTCTAAGGCCCTGCAAAGGTTAATATTACAAAATATATAAATCTTGAGAAATTAATTTTAAGTTCTAAAAACATTGCCAGCGGCTCCATTCATAAGAACACATATAAATCCTAAGGACAAAACATACAGTCATGGAAGAAGAATTTTTTTGGATTCTGCAAAGGTGCATTAAAAAAAAAAAAAAAAACAGTACTTGGTCATAAATATTTGTTTTATAGAAAACTAGAAAATAGTTCAGAAAATTATTTAATATTATAATTTGGGAATGGTTATCACGATTTGTGCCAGCAACAGTTTTCTCCTCAACACCTGACAGTCCCTTCAATACACTGTGCCCACAAAGTGAACTTTTAAGTGTCCCACCAGCACACCACGCGTTTGATGCCATGGCAAACTGCTGGAAGGGCAAAAACCAGAAGTCTGTCACTCAAATGACATTAGATCTTTTTACCTGCAAAAAAATATTTCGGAGTTCAGCAGGATCCGCTCTTTTGCTTAAATGCACCTGTAAACACAAGCAAATTAATGGTTCGCTTAGTCGGGCTACTGTCAAGACCGCAGACAAAACCCACCGCGCCAGCCAAAGGTTGCATTAGGGGGTCTCCTGTCAGACCGGCAGGCCCAACCTCAACCATGACCGCGCCGTGCTGCCGCGGGACGGCACCGGGCTCCGCGCCGGTGACAGCTGTCAGCACCGGGCTGCCTGCGACAGGCGCGGCGCCCCGGCCCCACGCGACAACCGCGACAACCACCACCGCCACCACCGCCACCACCGCCACCACCGCCACCACCGCCCCGGGGACCCCGGCCCGCGCCCCCCGGGGCACTCCGGCGGGCGGGGCAGCGTGAGCTGCGCTGCCGCTCCCCCGGGGCCGCCCCGCCATCACCGCCCCCGTCGGCGCCATTCCCCGGCCCCGCGGGAATCCCGCAGCGGCGGCGGCCGCCTCCCCCCGCCTGCCCCCGGCCCCGCGCAGGATCCCCCCGGCTCCTCCTGCCACCAGAGACGGAGCCAGAGAGTCACCTTGACCGCCATACTGCGCCCGCCGAGGAAGAGGAGGAGGAGGAGGAGGAGGAGCCGCCCGCCCGCCGCGCCGCCGCAGCAGCAGCAGGCACCACTTCAGCGCAGCGCTGTGGGGTGAGCGCCCTGCCCTGCCCTGCCCCGCCCCGCCCCGCCCCAGCCCGGTAGCGCCGGGTGGGGGCCGCGTCCGCCCCCCTCCAGAACACCGGCGGCGCGGGTGTGGGTTCTTGTTGGGGGGTTGCTGGTAGCACCTCCACAGTGCAAAACTGAGCCTTTTAAAATGCTGCTGAATCTCATTTCTGGCGTAACAGATGCAGCCCCTGACGGTCAGCAAAGCTGTACCTGTTGGTTTCAAGTGCCGAAACTGTTCATAGACTGATATTCTGGCAGCTTGGCTGCAAATTGGTTGTAGCTCCGTATTTCAAACGTACAACCATAGGGCCAAAATCTGGCTGGAATTCAGTAACTTCTGACAGGGTCTTATATGCACACACATACTTTATACTTCAAAATTAACAACATGCAGGTCACAACCTTAAGAAAGGGTAAGTTTATACTTTGTTTCAACAGTTCAGTCACAGTAAGTGCTTATAAAATCTGACTTAAATAATACTGCATGTTTTGTCTTGCTGTGCTATTTCAAGGACCCAAAGCATCTTGTTCAGCAAATCCATACATATATATGCTAGCTGCAGTGTCGTGGTTTAACCCCAGCCAGCAGCCAAGCCCCACACAGTCACTCCAGTCACTCATTCCCCCACCAGCAGGATTGGCAAGAGAATTGGAAGGGTAAAAAGTAGAAAACTCGTGGGTTGAGATACAGTTTAATAGGGAAAGCAAAAGCCACGCATACAAAGCAAAACAAGGAATTAATTCACTGTTTCCCATGGGCAGGAAAGCGATCAGCCATCTGCAAGAGGGCAGGGCTTCACCTGTAGGCAAAGTGGAAGACAAATGCAATCACCCCGAACATCCTCTCCCTTCTTCCTTCTTCTTCCCACGTTATATACAGAGCATGATGCCTAAAGGTCTAGAATATCCCTTTGTCACTTGGGGACACCTGTCCCGGCTGCATCTCTTCCCAACCTCCCATGCAGCCCCAAAATCCTTACCAGCACGGCAGTACAAAAAGCAGAAAATGCCTTGGCTCTATGTAAGCCCTGCTCAGCAGTAACAAAAACATCTCTGCATTATCCACCCTGTGTTCAGCACAAATCACAGAATCACAGGATAAGCTGAGTTGGAAGGGACCCTCAAAGATCGAATCCAACACCCCCATAAAAGGCACTGTGAAGAGTAATTCTACCCCAGCCCAAACCAGCACACAGAGTAACAATGTGCATCAAAAGCCAGCCCTTTGAAAGAAAATTGCAGAAATCCCCATGGTCCTTCCCACAGCGGCTGTAGCAAGTGGTTCAGCATATAGCTTTTTTTTCCTCTTTACTAAAGACAAAGCTCCAGTTGTTTGCTCGGCTAAAGCATAACTGCAGCAATGAGCAACCAGGTGAAGAAGGAGCGGAGCCACTCTGAAGGACTCAGCCACTCTGAAGGCCGCTGCCGAGCCAGAGGAAGGCTCAGTCAGTCCGGCGCTCGGGGCCGGACAAGGCCAGCGGCACCGCGGACGCGACGCGCTCCGTCAGCGCGGAGCTACCCCACGTGGCAGCTCCACTGCGCATGCGCGCCAGCCGGCCCGCGTTCCCGGAGGAGCGGGGCGGAGCCGGCCGCGCGAGCGAGCGCGAGGCTCGAGGCAGCGTTGGGCATGCGCGCGGGCTGCGCGCGCCGCACGGGACAGCCATTGGCTCCCCGCCGGGTTTCGGCGGGCGGAAGCGGAAGCGCTCGGGCGCGGGCGCGCATTTCCGCCGGGCGGGCGCGCGGGTTGATTCGCTGTGCGCGGGGGCTCGGACATGGCGGGTGAGTCCCGGCCGGGCCCGGCCGCTCGGGGAGCGGGCGCTGTCGGCGCCTCGCTGTGAGGGGCAGTAGGACCTCGGGGGGAGCGCTGTGACCGGGGGGCAGGGCAGGAGAGTACGAGTTCGGGGCCGACGGACGGCGGTCAGCGCGGGTGGAGGGGGAATGGGGCGTGAGGGTGGGGAGCGCGGCTGACTCTCTGCCCCCCGGCTCTGATGGTCTTGCTGCTGCTGCTGTCCTCGCCCTCACGGCCCCCACGGTCTGGTAGTGTTAAACCAGAGTGTATCTCCGTGTCTACGTCCACGAGTTTGCTGGGGGTGGACAGGGAATAGAAAACACGAAAATGTTTTTACTTAAAGTTTCCTACCTGAAGTAAGATACAGAAGAACTTTCTTAGGATACTTTTAGAATGAAGGGGAGCTATGCTTGTAAAGCATTTGGAATATACCTGAAGTGAAACATGTCTTCTCTCCTGGATTATGCTGTGGAAAACAGACTAATTGTAGTTTATGTGCATTTTTCTTCCACTTCCGCTCTGGAAGAGGAGTGCTGGCTAAGTAATTGCTAGTGGTATACGTGCCACTGTAGTTGATGTACACCTGTTTATGAAAATGACTTAATGCAAACCCTTGAAATGTCCTGACACATTACTTAAATAACATGTTAGACTGAATTCGTATTTTGTTACTTGTATCTTTAAATATATGTCTAATTCGTAATAACTGAATACTTAATATTTTTATGGTAATGACTTTAATTCTCAGAAACTAAAAAGAGATACTTGTATGCTTTCTAGTTCTTGTTTCTAGTTCAAGAAAACTGCATGAGATAGATCTCTATTCTCTGTATTGATGTGTTGTGACATATTGTAGCTTTTTAAAATTTTGTTCAGCAGTTTTGTGTTGTGTATTTTTTCTTGGTTTATGACCCTTTTTCTAAGATAGAGTCTGAGTAATAGTGACAGACTGAACACCTCAACTGTCAAAAAAACCCCTTTTTTTTCAGGACTTACTGCTATGGAGAAGAAGTTGGCTGAATACAAGTGTAATACAAATGAAGCAATTCAGCTGAAGCTAGGTAATACCGCTTTTTAAATATTATACAAATGATACTGAAGTATTTTAGTACCTTCCTATAAAATATATACATGTATACATCTGGGTCAATTTCTCAGTTCTAGTCTGATTAATGATATGATATTCTCAGATCAAATAACATGCATCTAAGTTGTACAGGATGCCTTGATTTCATTTTTATGCCACCCTAACATAGTTTCTTAATTGAAGTTGTCTGACTAGTGGAAACGTCCATGAACAGCTAGCAGGGCATAAAACAATGTGGATAAACAAATGGAAGATGGCGATTTGGTCATGCTCTTTTTTTTTTTTCTCAGTTCGCTTTCCTGAGGATTTGGAGGATGACAACACAACATTTAATCCTGAGTATAGCCATCAAGTGTTTGGAGATGAGTAAGTTAAAGTTTCCAGATTCAAATTAATAGGTCCTGAAGAAGAAAGTCGCTTTTAAATCATTAAAAACCAAGAAATCTTGCTAATACCAAGTGCCAGGGAAGAAGTGCTGCCCTGATGCTGCTGCTACACTTGCTGATGCAGGCCAGGATGCCACTGGCCTTCGTGGCCACCTGGGCACGCACTGGCTCATGTTCAGTCAATTGTCGACCAGCACCCCCAGCTCCTTTTCCACTGGGCTGCTTTCCAGCTGCTCTTCCCCAAGTCTGTTACTTGTCATTGTGACCCAAGTCCAGCAGATAACACTCCTGTCCAGCCTAGTGTTGTCTGCCGTCTGGCTTAGTGAGCATTCAGGTCACTGATAAAGACATTAAACAGGGCTGACCCCAACACTGAGCCCTGGGGAACACCACAGGGGATCAGCTGCCTGCTGGATTTGACTCCATTCCCCACCGCTCTTGGGGTGTGGCCATCCAGACAGTGAAGAGTACACCTGTCCAGGCCATGAGCAGCCAGTTTCTCCAGGAGAATGCTGATATCAAAGTCTCTCCTGAAGTGTAGGTAGAAAAGTATTTTTTCTTTTATTTTGAGTATACTGAATTAATTAGTGTTGGTGTCATTTATTATTTTCAGTAGAGTGATATTCAACAATCTGGGCATAGTTTAAAAAAACCCAACAGTAACAACAAAAAAATATCGAGGAAAATTCAGCTGCATGTTTCTGTGGACTTCTTTAAGTAGTTATGTGTCTTAATTTCAATTTTCTTTTGAAAGCATTCTAAGTACTCCAATTAGGATGAACTACCTATATTAAATGTCATAAATTAGTTACACTATTGCATATCAACTGCACCTATCATTGACAATAATTATAATTTTAGTAAGCAGAGGACTCTCCGATCTGTTAGTTTAGCTAACAAGCAAATTCTTGTTCAGGCACTTATATTTCAAATTTTAAATTATGAATGTACTACCATAGAAGAAAAATCCCAGTAAAAAAAAAGTTTTAGCTATGCTTTAAAATAGCAAAAAAATTGGCCTGTTTCTTTGTGAACATTACTGTTTTATGCGGATTTTTTTTTTTCAGAAAAGAAATTGTCTATTCTTCATAAGAGTATAGGGTTTGTGTTCAGGCAGCTCATATTTTCAAAGTATAAAAAAGGCTTTTTTATTCTATACTTTTTTTGCATATACTAATTTCTGGTTAGATTGGATAACTAAATAGAAACTGTCAACTAAAAGCTGTCTACATATTGCTACACCTGGTTATCTGTGCTTCGTATGCTATAAATTGAAGTAGTTTATTCCAAAATATTATACTACACTGCAAAGTAATTTTTAATAAATGCTAGCGATCAATTAACGTAAATAACTGTTAATGAGTTAAAGCTGTTGAAAAAGTATAAACACAGTATTAGCTGTTTCAGGTATTCTCTCCTGAGCTATCACAGTAAGGACACAGTCACTGCCTTGCTGAGTTTAGAATATTTCCATTAAAGGAGCGAAACAGTACAAGCAGTGTAAGGCATGATCTCTGTCTAGACAGTGCACATCCAGTTTGACTCCCTTTTCCTACTAGGAAGCTTACTTTACCTTACTGGGAAGGATTATGTGAATGTCACATGAAATAAAACCACTGTCTTGTGAATGTTTTATTATGTATAGAGTTCCTGGTTGTTATTTTCTCCTTTCTCAGTGAAGTTGCTTTTGGCTACAAGGGACTGAAGATCCTCTTGTATTATATTGCTGGAAACCTGTCAACGCTCTTCCGCGTTGAATACACCTCGAAAGTAAATGAGAAGTTTGACTGTGTGGAGGTAAGTGCAGGTCTGCTTCTGTCTTTAACGTAACATTGATAAGGTTTACTTTGGTATGGACAGGAGTTCTAGGTTTAGATTTAGCTCACCTAAATGTGATTTACATTAAAAGCAAACAAACAAAGCTTCCTTTTGCTAAGCTAACAAAAAGCTTTGAACTTCATCTACAGATTTCCCATTCTCTCACTACAGTACAATCAAAATTGTGTCAAACAGAACAGTCAGATGTCAGGAGCTGATACCAAAACCAGTTCCACAAAATAAACCTCAACTTGGCATGTCTATATTTTCATATTAACTGTGACCAGGAGGAGGACTAGCATTGGTGGAGTTTATGATTGAGAGAGTTCAGTGAGAAGGAAAAGGAGGTTTCTGTAAGCACTTCATGAGATAGTAGGCTTGACTGTGTCTCTCTACATGTGGAGATAAAGTAAGGCAGAAAACAGATTGTGAAGTTCTGCATGGGTGTCATGTATGCTTTACATCTTACTTAAAGGAATGTGATAATACAATTACCTGCAGGGGGTTTTTGTTTGGTTGGTTTTTCTTTTTCCTGCAGGTTTTCTAAGCTTACAGAATACTTGTAGAAGAGCTTTTTTTTTTTTCCTCTCCTACTGTCTATGTGCTCTCTGAATATGACTTCAGGCTGTATTTAAGTTAGTAATTTCACATTCATTGGAGTTTATTTAAATAATTGCAAGGAAAGGCCTATTTTCAAAGGAGAAATACATTGGAATTAATTCATTAAATTAATTTTAAAGATTTGTCCTTCCTCATTCTGATTATATTCAGTTCAACAGGCTAAGATCCTGGATATGTCTTAAATACTTTGGAGGCTGGAGCAGCATGTCTCAGGAGTGAAAGGTCATGCTCTTCAATCTTACGAAGGCTTTTTTTGGGAAATAAGGGAAAAAAAGGAAAGACTGTTGGCAATGTAGTAAACATATTAAAATCAAATGGTCCAACCTTTCACCGGTATAATTTCAAAACAGTCAGAACAGGAATCTGCACCATAGCAGCTTTTTACTTTGTCTATTTTCCGTACAAATGGCAAACCCAATTTACTTTCCTGGAAGTCTAAACAAGGTCAGTCTTGCCCTATGCACACTGCAACTTTTTTGATTTCTCAGAATGGTTGCTTTTTTCAAGCCCTGTTTCCTATACTGAATTTTTCCTCCAATTCCTTAAGGGATTAAGATGGGGACAAAAAAGATCTTTTTTGAGCAACACTTCTGTATGCTTTCCAGAGCATTTACGTGCTTTGACTGAAGGGGAAGGATGTGGTTGCTTTCCCTGTGCTTCCCTTAGTGTTACTAGCACTGTACATTCAAATAAGCTGCTTGTATTGCTATATCTAAACATACGTAGGAAAAAAGATACGGCTGTAGTCAATCTTTCTGCATTTGTATTTGCCATCAGTTTAACCACCCAAAGATAGGCATTTGCAGAGGTTGAAACATAAGCTGTCATTACAGCAGGATGTTGATTTGAATGCATATTAACATTTATTTTTCTAAATTAACTATTTGCTCCTTGATGATAATTATACTAGGATGCAGGCTATCCGCCACACATGACAGATAATCTTGTGCTGTGAATAGATGGGGTTTAGGAAAGGACAGCAGTTTCTGCCTTTACTATAACTGGTTACAAGTAAGTTGGTATTAGTGCTCCATGAAGTTATTCACATCTTAGGATTTTTTATCCAAATACCCATACAAGCCCGTTCAACAGCAGGTGATTTTATTCTGTAATATTGAGTTTGGTTTCATTATCTCTAAAGCAGCTGCTACTATCTCTGCTAGGGACTGACAGAAATATTTATCCCAATGCCACTATTTTTTTTTTCCTCCAAGATCTTTTTGAACAGGAGGAAGTGATACTATCCTGAAATGTCAAAAGGCAGAACTCCAGTCATATTTATGCATCTTAACATGGTTTAGGTCCATCTTTAAGAAGATATTATTGGGGAAGGCTCAGCAAAGTATGATCATGTTTTTAACAGAAGTTCGCACTTCATTTAGTGAAAGTAGACAGAGTTTATCCGTTGAATTGAGTTGATTCTTTCAAATAACTGAAGAGAAACTGCTTTCTTCCAGTGTAAATATTAATAGCAATGACCTCTGAGTTGCTTGCTGCTTTGAGATTTGCAGCTGTTCCAGTATCTTCCTTTTCATCTGTGTTTTATGATGGGGTAGGGGTAAAGTTTTATTTCACTAAACTTTGCATCTTGCTTTGCAGCTAGTCTATACATTTGCTTTCTACAAAAGTTAATTGAAAAGTATTCTTTCAATGTTTGGTGCTTTTTTAGTGTAATACCGCTGATCTCTCCATTGCTCCCCACTGAAATATGTGCATACAATTTTTAGAGAAATCCAACTTTCAAATATGCTTCTATAGTTATTTTAAATTAAATCACTTTGAAACAGCATCTACATGCTGTGCAAATGTCATAGCTGCCTATTAGTACAAGAATAATTTCTGTATTAAAACTACCCAGAGTTAAATGTTATGTACAAAGAGACATTACACACTTAAGCAGTCCTACTACAAATCAAGTGTAGTTAGAAGCCTATACCAGGCTCTTTGTCATCACCTCACATGATTCTGATTGTGAAGGTCATACATTACAGGCAGCACTTACATGAACCATAAGCTCAACAACTCATGGCTGGCTTACTTCAGGTTTTTGCATGCTTTATTGTAAGTGGCTTTGCCTATGTTAAACATTGCTGCAGTAGTCAACAGGATTGTTTTTTTGAAGAGAAACTTGTGTGCATCCATACGAGTATCTTGCTCTGATAAAAGAAATTAACCTTTCACCAATATCAAAGAAAAGATCAAGGAAAGGCAGTAAACACATTTAGGTAGCTCCTTGGATTATGGGCACCTGAGAGAGAAACGTTTGGAAAGGACCTGCTAAGTAATGAATGTGTCCATTAAAAAGTCCGGGTATTAATGAAATAAATTCTTTTCTACGTGGTTGATATATCAAGATTACAGTATTCCAGGTCTTACTAGCTGAAAATTGCATGGCTTAAACTTCTGCCACTGCTCAAACTGGGGATTCTGGGATTTGGTCTCTAAGGAGGAGAGATGCTGTTAACTGTAAAAGTCATTAAAGACTATGGTTTCTTGTGTCAGATGCCATTCCAAGGGGAGAGAATTTTTAGGAGACAATAGGTGAAAATATGTTGTGGTCATACAGAACTGAGATGTATTAGCCAGTGCTTTATTTGCTAAGCCGCTGTCATGTTTTAATTCTTCTATTGTATTGAAAACAAGACTTTTCTGTGGTGGCAGCCAGTGATGGATGGAAACCTTACAGGCTTTGAGCAGGTCACAGTTTGGCTTCCTTCTCACCACTAGTGAAGAAACTTACAAATGTGAGGAGAAGCAAAATTACTTAAACATTATGTATAAGTACTTCTTACTGTATATTCACCCTTTTTAGATGTCATCCACATAGTCTGAGTTATTGTACTGTTGCTTGGAAATACTGCTTTAATTCTAGATTATTTTTACGTGCTTATTCAGCTATATAAAATGCAAGTCACTCTGGATTCTTAGTTGTGGTTTCCTACAGCTCTGTCAGTAATGCAGACTTAAGATCTGTGTAAACAATGCATTTGCACAATTTAAAAAAAAAGGCATTTCCAATTTGTGTGTCATAAAAACACCTTTTTTAATGTAGTTCATTGATTCCAAATAAGTGGCTGGGTTTGTGTAATGCCCTTAAATAAGTGTAAAGAAAATGTGTTTTAGCTAATACTGGTTTATGAAGAATAGCAAAGGCTCCAACAAATTATCTTTGTTTTGAGAATGAAATGATTGTAAAGATTGTACATGTTTTAACTGAGTTCTTACACCAGGTATTGCAGAGCTGTATTTTAACTGCTTAATAGCTCTCTCTCTAAATATAAATATAGATGTTGGTAGTACCAAACCATTAAGAATAAAACTTGTTTGTGCTGAACTAAATCTATCTTTTTCTGCACTAAAAATGTAACTGAATGCTAAAGTGCTATTCATTTGCAGGTGCATTGCTTCTGCTTAAGGACCCATGGTTGAAAGGACAGGAATTAGTAGCATGTTGTATTAGCCTTTTGTAGTGTATTTTGTTCTAAGCATCTTAATTTCCCTGTTTTGAATGCTAAGTAGCAAGGGTCTTGGTTTTGAACTAATACCCATCATGCATGTAAACGGTGTGAAAGAGCTGCTTAGTAAGTTAACACAAAGTGTTCTTGTGTCCGTCCTTGTGGAAATAGATACAATACAAACATTACAGCTGAACTCACGGCAAACTCCATTAAGTAAAAACCTGGATTCATTGTCCAGAAGAAAGTTTGAATTGAATGTAAGCTCATTTTGTTGAATGTAATGTCAGGCTTTTAGGGGTTGTATTGAGGAGTATGGTTTTGTTAAGTTGAGACCAATTCATTAAGTTTTATTGCCTGGTGAGAAGCAGTAATACGTTATTGTGAAGCTTCATCAAATATTCATGGTTAAAAAGAAGTAGTAAATGTATTCAATCAAGTGGTCTTTTGGGGGTCTGAAAAGGATTATGAAGTCTGCTCAGCTGATGGTCTCTAACTTTGGTTATCTGAAAAGAGTAATCTCTGAATTAAATTTTGGTGTCAGAATATTTTGTCTTCCACAGTATGTTAGACTACAGGTCAGATTTGCTGACAGTATTCATAAGTTGTACTATTTTATGTCAAACTTTGTTTTCAAAACTTTCTTTTATTAGAATGCAGGATGTGGTTGTCAGGGTTTGTACTGTGTTTTGCAGCTGATTCTATAGACAGGCATTTCAAGCAGGGGGCCATAAGAATGCAAGAGTGTGCTAGCTGTCACTTTCCTATTTGGGAGCTACTGTTTTTGATCTTTGTCCCTTTTTCTCTACTTAGTTCTGCATCACCTAATACCTCTTGTAAGCTGCTTGTTTGGGAACCTGAGTTCTACAAGGCTGTGTAGCATAGCATAGTCTTCATGAGTTGGTGTCTGGAAAGTCTTGGTTTCTGAACATGCTGCACTTAGAGAGTAGCTATCAATGCTCTTAGTCAAACTTGGACAAATATAACAATCTCTAAACATAAAAATGTTCATGAACTTAGGCTGTAACCAAGAGCCTTCTGATGCTTACAATGGCTGGATTGTGGCATGAATGAACAACAAGAATGCTTGCTTTTCTTTTTTCTTTTTCTTCCCTTTTTTTTTCTTTAAATTGCTGGTAGATACAGTATGTCTCATATATTCATTTCTTAAGCACAACCGTGACATCAATGCTGTCTTTTTCTAATCTTCCACTGATCCTTCCCCTTTTTGTAATCTCCAGGCAGATGATGTTGAAAGTAAAATTAGAGAAATCATTCCGCCTGGTTTTTGCACAAACACTGATGACTTTGTGTCTCTGCTGGAGAAGGAGGTCAACTTCAAGCCCTTTGGAGTGCTGCTACACACATATTCTATCCATAATGAGGAAGCCGGTGAAGATATAACATACCAGATTTACAAGGTATGAAAACTTAAGTTAAACTTCTGGTTTTGAGCGACCAAATTAAATTTTATTTTGCAGAAATGCACCTTCTGTAGTGATACAACTGTAATATGTAAATACTATAATTTTACCCATTTATTAATCATCAACATGCTTTTTTATGTCAGAGAATTTAATTAAGTTTTGCATATTTTTTTCCTCTTGCATCTGTAATAGGTTTCACCTGACTTCTCCTGGCTTTTTCCCTAGGCTGACATGACATGTCCAGGCTTTCGAGAATATCATGAAAGGCTTCAGACGTTCTTGATGTGGTTTATTGAAACTGCTAGCTTTATTGATGTAGATGATGAAAGATGGAACTACTTTCTAGTGTAAGTACAGTTCTAAAGCAACAGTGGACCTTATTACCTCCACAAAGCCTGCATTTTAATTGTGGCTGGCCAATTATTGGAGCAGTATAATGATATTTTTCCCAGGAAAGAAAAACTATTGTTTGTGAGGCTTGAGTTTTCCTCCATTATGCTTTGGGAAAGCTTGAGAATAGAGCTGAATTAAATGCTGTTGTCCGTTAGAGCCCTGAATGTAGGCTTAAACAGTAAAATGAGCTTTGCCTGTGTTTTCTTTTACTTGCCACCTATTCATCTTTATAATAGGCAAGTGCACTGAAGTGCTGTAAAGAGGTCTGATTTATCCAAGTTGCTGCACACCAATTAAGTGAATTGTACATTCAGAACATAGCAGGTGTACCCATTGGGCCCTCACAGAGTAGCTTGCTGACACTGAAAATTCAGTTGGAGAATGGAAAAGAAAATGGACACTGCATGGGAGCGCGACTGTAATTGACCTGCTTGGCTTTCTGTTTTATCTGCAGATTTGAGAAGTATAATAAGGATGGAGCTACGCTCTTTGCGACCGTAGGCTACATGACAGTCTATAATTACTATGTGTACCCAGACAAAACCCGGCCACGTGTAAGGTAATTGGCGGTGTAACTCGTGCCTTGCCTTTTATTTCAGAAGAGGGAACTGCTGAAGTTCCCAATACTTGTTTATAATAGTGTTGATTTGTTTAAAAAAATCCCCATTATTAGCTGTCTATGCACTGATTTATTTCATTGTTCCCTTCTTGAAGGAGAGGGAATCTCAAGTTTTGAATATTTAACAATTTTAAGATTCTGTTAAAAATTACATTTTAACATGAAGATGGCACGCGCCTTAATCTAAAATGAAATATCATTTTATTTTTAAGACTTTGCATTATGTTTGCAAATGCTTGCATTTGAACTGAAAAGGCATTCCTTTGTCTGTAGCCAGATGCTGATCTTGCCACCATTCCAAGGAGAAGGCCATGGTGCTCAGATGCTTGAAACAGTTCATAGATACTATATGTCTTCTCCTACAGTACTTGATATAACAGGTTTGTGTTAAATTTTTAATAAGCAGCTTTCACAGGTTGTTAGCCCACAAGCTAACTTTATGTCCATTTGTCTGAATTTAAAGCCTTTTGAAGATTTAGCTTCTGCTCAGTTCAGGATTAATGGTACCCTGGTTAACAGAAGTGTATATAATGTAGCTTCTTAAATACTTTACTCAGAGAACAGCACACCAGGAAAATTCAATCCCTAGCGTGAATGGATTACCAGCTAATTAACTATTTTATTGTGAGAGACACAGCTGAGTTTGCCAAGAGATCAAGCTCTGTCAAATTCCTTGTTCAACTTACCCCATTAGCCAAAACTCAAACTTGAGGGGGGGACACAACACACCTAACTAAAATAGCATATTAAGATTAGTGTGCAAACTGAAATTTTACAGACAGTAAAAGTCTGTAGAGAACTTGTGCTCTAGGAGCACGTATTGCTGGCTGAAGGTATCCATGATATTAGGTGTGTGTGCGCAAATATCTAAAAATAAAAGATTGTGGAAATGGCAGGTAAAGGGTCCATGTGCATAAGAAAAATAACATTAAAAATTGCCATAAGCATGACATCAGTCCTGTGGTTTCAAGTCTAGTGTAGGAAGAAATGCAGTTCAAACACATTGACCATTCAATTCTGTGTGTAGTCTCATCTTGGTTAGAAATAACTCTCCATTCTAATTGAAATCCAATAGACCACTTGCTTTCATAATGCGTTGTTGCAAGATCATCATAAAGTAATCCACCTTGTCATTTCAATCCAGTTCGTGGGAACCTAAGAAAGTATAACTTAGTTTATGCAACAAGAACTCATGTGCATCATGTATTTATTTACTTTTTCCTTTTAATAGTACAAGCCTTTACGTAGCTTTTATAATTGAGGATGAACAAAGTCTTAGCATGGTACTGCATAAATCCTATGACATGTTCATGGCTCAGTGCCTTAAGTGCAGGGTTGTAGCAAACAGTAAATCTGCACTAAAATAGGGTTCAATTTTTATGGAATGAAGCAGGAGAAAGCTTGCAATATTCTACATAGCACTCAAGTTATGAAAGTTAAGGCTCTTACAGAATTATTTATTGTCCTTTTTGAGGGGGACATTTGGCTTGGACAATTTTAATATAGCCAGGATATTTAGTTACATATCATCTAAAATTGTGAAATAAAGCATTTAACCTTTCTGGAAAGAGGAAATGACAATCTAGTTAATCTCTTTGAAAAAGCTAATTATTTACAAATTAAAATTACTTCTGAATTTCACATTTGCAACAAATATTTTGTTCGGCTTAAACCTTGTCATCCTGACACAAGCAAAAAATATGCTGATGGTGCTTACTGGACAGAAACTGCCTCATTCTTCTTTTAACTAATCTGAGTGCAAAAGAATGAATCAATTTAGTTTAGGGCACTTCTCCAATCTCTTTTGCAGAATATATGCTATAAGGCTTGCCATGCCAGATTATGCACAATACATTTTAACCCAACCCAAAAAATAAATTGTTAGTTGTGCGGTGCCACATACATGCAGCAAAAGCTTCTATCCTAGTCCTTCTTGGTAACTTTGTTTTGCTTTTGATCATCCTAAAACTGCAAATTTTAACTATTTACAGTGTACCTCAAAACTAAAGGAAAATACAGTTGGGATATAACCTGGTTAGCAATAAACTCCACAGTGCTAGCTCCCATAAAAATGAGTGTTGAAAGGGAAGCATGGCCCTGCTACTTCTTTGTAGTGAGCTTGTCTAAAGCAAGGAAAAGAAAATACATTCACAATGTTGTACATATTTTCCTTCTGCGTTAAATAGTTGCATATGGGCTCATGTTGATGTTAACTGAGGCTAGTTCTCAATTTCAGGGGTTTTTTTCTAAAGCAACAGTTTTGATAGCTATGCTGTCTTTAAGTAACTTGAAATCTAAGCTTTTGCTTAGGTCATTTCAACCTTTTTATTTTGGATAATCTTGTCTGTTGGGTCCTCATACCTTTTTCTTCCTTCCTTCCTTCCTAACAAAGACTAACTCCTGGTCAATACATGACTTCAGCTAGTTTATTTGTATACAGTAGGATATTTTCACCAATCTTTTCCCATGTTTTCCCTTTCGTTTGTGTTTAGTAGTTCTACCACTGTCAAATATAGAATAGACTAAAGATAAAAGAAAAAGGGTTTATAGACTAGTCTTCTTTTCCCAATGAATTAAATGGGTTTAAACAAGTCAGTTTCATAATACTGTACAGCACTGCATACACAAAATATTAGAAGTTTCTGTGACCTGTTTGAGTCTACTGTCAAACATCTAAACCTGTGATAACAGTGCTTACAATTAAGCACAGCTGTTTATATACTGATGAATACTGTGTCTGCTGTTGTTTTCCATAGTTCTTTGTAATTACATACCAGAGATGAGAAAACAAATAATTCTGATAAGCTTTTTTTATTCTTTCTAGCTGAAGATCCATCTGAGAACTATGTGAAGCTTAGAGACTTTGTTCTTGTAAAGCTCTGTCAAGATTTGCTTTGCTTTTCCCCAGTGAAGTTAATGCAAGGTTTCAGTCAAGAAATGGTGACGGAAGCTCAACAAAAATTGAAAATAAATAAGGTATTAAATCAGTTGTAGTTGGACATATTCTTATCAAACTAGTACAATACAATTTAAACTTAGAGATGGAGACATGGAATTTACACACTGTGGCTTATTTTGACAGTTCTTAAGGATATATCTGGAGATACGTGGCTCATGGTTTTAGATAAATGCCTTTTTTACCTACAAATTCTGTTTTAAATAGAATTTGACATGGTTTTGATTTCTTTCAAGAGTATTTGTGCAAATAAGTGTTGCTTTGGGAATGCAGAATGCTTAAGTGGCAAACACCTTACTAATGCAACTCTAAATACTTAAAGAATTAAATTGAACAATTAAATTTTCTGGTAATCTTAAGTTATTCATTTTTGTGTATGATAGTGAAATAGCAGAGTTGCTTAATTAAAAATTATTTGAATGTGGTTTAGTGAAGACTTTAAACCTTGAGGGATGGGGACTGTGAAGCTATATTCAGATGTGTTCGTGAAAATGGTATAGCTTATATAGGGAAGCTGCATCTGCAGCCTTCTGTATTTTAAACCTGAAAGGATAAATAAGTTTCATTTGGTTTTTTAACACTATATAAACATGTGCTAGTGTAGCAAACAAATCACTTTATTTTTGTTCTGTTGTTCAGCAAAAAAATACTTCGTATTAAATTCTGTTTTCATACAGATACAGCTAATATAGTATCAACATAATTTTTTTTTTCTCCCTAGATGATGTACTTTCTGGTTCTGATACCAAAAGCACTTCAGTTTTTCCATTTACTGTTGAATTTTCTTCCCTAGTAAACAGAAAACTTTAAATATTGTTGTTTCATTTTCATATTTAGAACTTTCAGGGGGGCTTGTGAAGGGCAGTAGATACATGTGGATTATTAAAATTAGCCAAGTGGATACTGATTGGTATTGCTTAATGTCACTCTAGTTCCAGTTCTTGTTCTTAGAAGTGTTTTTGGACTCTGGCTTCTGGACTTTCTGCTGTTCACTTAGAGCAAGTCCTTGAAGTACCTCTACAGCTGGTGCAGCACTTGAAAGATCAGACACTGGCTGCATGGAAGAAAATGATTTTGAAGTGAAAATAAAAATATTTATTCATTGAACCCACCAGACAGGAGGACAGATTTGTCCATACCCCTGTCTTCTGATAAGATGAAGAATTACTCTAATATTTCAGTATTTCTTCACTTGGAGTTCTGTTGAGTGACCTCTTTATTCAGATGTGGTTTTTATTCTCCTTTCTGTTCATTAGCAACACACAAGACGAGTTTATGAAATTCTCCGATTGCGTGCAACAAATATGGGTGATGCAGAACAGTCCAGAAGCTATCGGTTGGATGTTAAAAGAAGACTGATTGGGCCCTATAAGGTGTATATGACTTAAGTATCATTTAAAATTTATTTCAAGGCTAATTATACTTGATTTTACTTTCATTTCCATGAATGTAGTTGATGCCAATTATGTTGCCAATCAACTACCATTAGTTATGCAGTGTTCAACTGACATATATACAGATGCAGAGGACATTTGTACATAGCAGCACTGAAGATCATGTGTTTGGCTCCTGACTGTTTTCTGCCCAGTTTCAGCAGGAGGTTACTATTAAGCTTACTCTATCTAGCTACAAGTGGCATTATGCCCAGGTAGGTTTAAGGGGGGGAAAATGGTCAGTTAACTGAAGAGGTTAAAAACAACAAGCCAGAAATTTGAGGAGAGGTAAAGTTTGCACTGCAGACTAGGTATAGTTTAGATTGCTGTTCTAATTCTTTGCTAGGTCTTAAGAAAACAGCTTGCTAGAAGTAATCAAGTCATGTCAACATAGAACTCCATGCAGATAGAATATAAAATAATACTGGCAGTAAAATTCAAGCAAGTACTAAACTTAGGACCAAGTAATTTTCTTAGTTCCTATTAATTATGCATCCTAGGATTTTCAGTGTGGTTGGTCTGTGTTGCATAAACTGACCCTTTGAGATACAGATTTTAAAAATAATATCCTAGTGGCTAAAGGCATCAGTCCTTGTGTCAAGAGTCAGAAAGGCCACAAATAAATAGGTTTATTGCTGTAACTAGCATGTTAGCTACTGTTGTCAGTTAAGTACTTGCCAAGCAACCCAAAATCCTCTATATAAAGCTACACAGGGTACGATGAGTACCTCGATTAGCTTGAAAGCCTTCCTAAAGCAGCATTTACCCTGTTACACCAAAATAACAAAAATGTGCTTGTAATCATGTTGGGCTTACAGGGGCTGTTAGTAGAAATGAGAGGCCAGCATTGTATTAAGTACCTATCTGATCTGGTGATAACTCTGTCATGCTGAGTGGCAGGACCTTAATCAAAACACGCTCTCTTTCACGAGTGTCTTGTCTCATTCGCTAGATTTCACCCAGTGTCCACTACAAATAAGGTGATTTTTCAGCAACTGTTTTTCATGACTAATGCATGATTTCAATTCACTCACTCAGAACTGAGGTCCTGTAGGCAAAATCCAAAATTCCATAAGCAGCTTCAATTCTAGTGCTTCTAGCAGCTGTTTCCACTTCAGCCTTTGCACACAATAAGTGCATGGATAATGAATGGATTTTGTATTGCTAAGTATGCAATATTGCTACTTTAGAACATTGCTTTTTTAGTTTTTTTGTTATCTCAGTGTGGATTCAAAAGAATCCTTAAAGCAGCTAACACCTTTTTTCCCTGATCTTAAATTTCGTGTTCTGAAATAGTCATCTTGTTTATGGTAGCTCTACTTAGTAAATAGCTTACTCATACACTCATTTAAACAATTAAATTTTAGTCCCAGTGCTGTTTTCAAAAACTTTTCAGAAATGTAATGAAACTCTCTTTTAATATAGAGAGGGTAATTTTGTGGGGGGAACCAAACTTCATAAACATATAATCAGGAATATTACTGCATACTCTAATACTGGTATCATTATTATATAAACCGTTGGATAGCTTCATTTGAACAGTGCTGTACAGATGTAGAATAATTCTAAGTTGACACTCCCTTAGTTTAATAAAAATGGGATTCCATCTTAGAATTATTTCCTGGCTAACATTAGCAGTGAAAAAAACTATATGCAGAAACCTCAGGGGGGAAAACATGTAATACCTCTGCTGCCCTTGAAGTTGTTACATTAGCAAGGAGGCGGTTGCTAAAGATACTGAGACCTTTATGTATGTGGCATCACTAGACTGGAATGACTGGTGCAAAAGGATGTGTTGCTCTCTGTATAAGTAGTACTTATATAGGAAATAAAAGAATTGGTATATTAGTGACCAGGGCGTCATGCTAAGGTAATTTAAAGGATGAGCAGCTTGTGAAATTTCAGTTTCACTGTGGCTTCTCCATTTCTGATGAACTCTGCTATTTATTAGTGAACTGTGCTGGTAGATATGTCTCCTTGATCAGGTCTTTGTTCTTCTTGTCATCCCTGTTGGAAGTAAATACCACTGCTGTGCTGCTTTTCTTAATTGTAATACTTTGTTTGCTACTTGAAGAAAATATGCTTTTCTGCCCAGCCCAACAACTTGCTCCCAAAGCATCCTCTTGAAATTGCCCAGGTAAAATGTTACTGATGGCAGTTTTCAGAATCTTGTGTACCTGGATATGCTTGTAGTATATTTGGCGGGGAAGCGGATATTGAAATGACTGGTTATCTGAAACATGCAAAGAGAGTTTGCTTTTTAGCAGTAATCTGGAACTTAAAGATGGCCTAATGCTACAGTATCAGATGTATTGAGCATTTAAAAGCTGGCACCCTTTTTTCAGAACTAATGTTTATAACCTAAACAGATACCTCCTGTTAATTAGGCAGACTTTGAATTAATTCTAGAATAAAGCTTTAATTGTTCTAGTGACAGAAGCTTGGCTAGACGGTACTCATTTCTATTTTCATTTGGGCAGCTCATCATATGTTTTGAGTACCTTACTCATTTTGACTACATAGAGCTAATGTGAATCTAAAATTTAAACATCTGTGCTGCTTTTCACATCCTTTCAACAAGGAAAGGTTTCTTGATTATTGGCCAGAAATGTTCCTGAAGGCCTCATCAGGACTTAAGTACAGAACCTCCTTTTCTGAACTGGACTTTGCCTATCTGTGGAATCTTTGGGAGATTATAAAAGTTTTTCTGGTCTTACTCATTTACAGTTTACTGTAGTTTCCACTCCTCCCTCCTGACCCTCTGCATCAATCACAGAAAGAAGACAAATAGTTCATAAGTATAAAATTAGAGCACAGAAGGGCTTTGATTTTGAGACAGTTAGAAATAGAAAAATTTGGTGAAATTTTGTTGTTTTAATACATCTGATTCCCTAGGTATTGCTAAGATTTATTGGTAAGATACCAGGCATACATAATGCTTTTTTTATTTTTTTAAATGAAATGTTGAATGATATTCTGCTTTTACAAAGCAAGAGAAGACTGAAGAATGGAAAGTACCTGAAGAACTGAGTAGTTCAGAAATAAGTATCAGCTGTATAAAAGTATATCTGGGTAAAGAAAATACAAAAGTATTTTGACGTGTTTTTAAGAAACAGGTAAAAATCACATGTCACAGAGCAAGGACAATTCATCATCTTCTGTACAAATATGTTTATGCTTATAAATAATCTTACTGCATTTCAGTGCTGCTACTGCTAGTCCCTGGTGACTTGAATAATTTGTAAGAATTTGTGAAACTTTTCTGTGTACTGGAGACTTAAAATTAATTTTTTATAGTCAGTTATAGGGAAATTAGTTGGCTGAACAGTCATGTGATGGGACACCAATGTAATTAATGTCAATGTAGGACTAAATATCCTGGTCAGATTTCTACAGTCAAGTTTCTCATGCCACACATCTTCAGTAGTGGGTGTACTGTTAGACTTACCTGGAACAAAATTTGAAACCATTCTTCCGTTCACTACCTCATTGGCAATAGAGAAACTATGAGCCTTTAATAGAACAAATTTACTAATCAAACATTGTTACTGCTTCTCTTGGGATTAGGGACATCTTAAAGAACTAGATACTGAAATGGAATAAATTTTAATGAAATACCATATTCTTTATAATTACTGGTTGTGTTCAAACTACTATTTGTTTGATTGCTTAGAAAAAACAGAGAGAACTTGCCAAGATGAGAAGGTGTCTAAGACCAGAGGAGATGACTAATCAGTTGAACCAAATAGACCTAAGCTTGCAACGTGAACAGTTAGAAGAGAGCTTCCAACAGCTTGTTTCAGATTACCGAAGAGTCCTAGAACGACTTGCACAAGCATGAGGATCCTACCTGTACAGGAAACTTGCAGATATCTATACAGTGTTGTAAAGCACATCCTTAATTGCTACTTAACTGCAAAAAATCTCATGTGACGTTTTAATCACATTAAAGGTGACTTGTGTTTCTGTGCATTTTGAATATTTTCTATTTTTGTGTTGTAGATTTTAAAATGTTGTACTTTAGGTTTGGGGGCACTTCTTGATGAAATAAACAATGTAGATTCTCAGATACAGTGTTACTTCAATTGTATGAATTTTCTTCTACCCTTTTGTTTTGATCAAGACTGAATATATATTTGAATAGCAAGTTAATATATCAATCTAAGCAATCTCTTAAATTTCTCCTAACCTGATTCTCCTCGGGCTGTTCTCCTTGGATCCTATTGTACGGTGTATGGCCTGTGCAGGTTTAATGTCACAGGAGCAGGTTACAAGATTGGTTCTGTGGTGTCTCGGGTGTTTCCTGTGTACAGACTCTTTACCCTTTGCTAAAAGTGGATCCTGCTGCTGGAAGCTAACAGACCCATTCTGTTTAAGCCTCTAAAGTGCCTGAAGCACATTCTTTTTTAAACCCTCAAGTTTTCAGGTTTATGATTTTCAGGAAGATACCTCACAGTTGGGGAGCCATCCAAGACTTTGTGAGGACTCCAAAAGCACTCCTACTGGTGAAAGAAACAAATCTGTAGGAAGCAAGTGCCTTTATATAGTTCCTTGATTCTATTCTGCTATCCCTTACTTCTCAGACCTGAGGTTAGTTCTTAAAGATCCTGTCAGTCCTCCCTCAAAGGAAAAAATTTTCATCTTTTCTGGTAGTTCAGACTTTAGAGAACTTAGTCTGAATAAGGATCATTGAAATTTATTAACCATGTTTGATGGTGCTAATGGGATTCAGGTCCAAGCTTTCAAAACTGGAGTTTGTAGGTTGACAGTTCTCCACTATCTGATGTGATGTGGAGGAAGTGAAATAATTTTTAAGTGTTTAGAATCTGTGGCATTTTTTGTATTTTCTATTAAATTATTTTTAGAAATTTTACTTCTGGATTAGGATATCTTTTCTGTATGATATGTCTTTCATCTACTATAGTATCCAAATCTATTAATCAGTAGTAACAATTGTTAAAAGACCTTTCCTGATAGTAGTAAGTCTAAGTTGGGGAACTTGGGGTTTGTTTTTTTTCTTTGGTTGGTTTTGGGTTTTTATTGAACATGTTCAGATCTTGGTGATAAGTCAGAAGTGGGAAAGAGGAACTGAAGAATTGTGCTTAAATTTGGTTCCTGCATAGAGATCCAGGATACTTGCGGTGCTTCTGGGGCAGCCTCCACTAACACTCCCTGATCTTAAGCCATTTAAGGAACTGTAGGAGTGACAAGAAGAAACACTGCCTGATGGGCTGTTTGCCCACTTAGAAATTACTGAGCCAGAAAGCACAGAATTGCTTTCCTTAATCACAATTTTCTTTTGCGATTCACAAATAGTGAAACTTCTCTCACGCAGTGAGGAGGGCAGATATATTTTTTCATAACGCACCAGAATTTTTTTTTCTTTTTATGCTGGCACAGTTGAAAGAGTTTGAACTAGTGCTTCCAGTTCCTTTAGTGGTTTCTCATTCCAGTATGGACTTGGGAATATTCTCAGATGTTGGGATGTGCCTGTGAACTGCAAAACTGCTTGGCAGGAAAAATGGGAATAAACAGCCTCTTAGAGGCTAGAAACTTTGAATCCTTCCATCCTGCAGCAGATTACAGCTTCTGCAGCTCAGCTGCCAGGAAAGACTGTGTGAGTACACACTAATCCATTACAGTAAATTAAGTCAATTATCTGAAGCAATCTTCATCAGCAAATTAAACTAGCGCTGCTGACTTTGCCTGAAGTGGTCTTAACAGTCTGGACTATCCCTTGGCAAAGAGAAGGAGGCAATAATCTTGTTGGACAGCTAGAAAACTGCAACAGCTCTTCTGACACTGCTTGGGGGGGCATATGCCAGTTTCCTTCAGTAGGCTTCTGGGGTGCATCTGTTCAAGCTAACATTTTAGAGACTATGCATTCATGGTGGAATTGACTAAATACCCAGATCTTAGGATTCTACTACATGAAGTCCTAGCTTGCCAGTCCAGGTATTTTGTTCATGATTTTCAACAGGATAAATTTCACCTACAAGTGAGCTTCAGGATGCTAGTCTCAGAAGTACACACAGCAGCAACTCCAGTTGTTCAGTGAGTCATACTGTGAAATAAAAAGTTTAATACTATTTATAAAAGTTTAATAAGTTTTGTGTAATGTTTGTATTAATGTAACTAAGAACAGGAACCTCCTACTATATTTAAACAAATACTTTGTGGTGTATTACACTACTCATGTTGTTTGACTTTTGCATGGTGAGAAGACCTGTGAGCTACTAGCAGCTGTCTGTATGGAATTGCAAGTAGATACTGGAGGGGTTCAATTGTGTGGATTTGTGAGCTGACAAATTAACACTGAGGCTTAGTAGCAACTCTTTCACTGTAGATGTTGGGAGCATGAGAATTGGATAGCTGAAGCTGAATGCTATTGGAGCCCTTTCCTATTCTGGGCACAATGTGATGCTAAAGTAATCCTGGATTAAAAATATTTTTGTTCAAATACTTAATCTGTTATCCTAGGTTTCTTAAGCTGCTATTGTTCTTTTCAGTTATTACTAGCTAACAGAAACTTAAAGCAAACACTAATTATAGTCTTACTAATAATAGGTTTATGTGACTTTTTTTCTGCGTTTTGGTAAAATCCAGATTCTTCAGTCACTTCACTCAAATTTCAAGTGAAATTTTGCACAACATACTGATAAAGCATTTTAGAGAGTTTTTTACATTTGAATATTCTTTTCAGAATGTGCATAAGATCTGTAAGTATATTTGTAAAGTTTTTCATTGTAGATGCTTCTGGTATCTATCTATCACTTACAAATCCAGCCACAGCAACAGTGAATCTACTTCAAGAAAATTCAGTAGGGTATCTAAAAGAGTGAATTTAGTTCAATTGGCAGACACGTGGTTTTTTTCCAATGTAAAGCTATTGTCAATGGTGCTAATACATGATTTTGTCCTAAGAGGTAAATAAAGCTCTGAAAAGTGTTTTATGTTCAGAAACCTGGGTCAAACTGTTCCCTTTCAGGTATTTTGAAACATAAAAGTTACCTACTGCAGATACTAAGAAACAACTTCTTGCTCAAAAACTAATAATCTCAAGAAATACAGCAGAATACCTATAGCTTCAGAATTGAGGAAGCAAACTACCAGAAGCTGCTGGATTTGAAGGACACTAACTGCTATAGTTGGGGGAATAAAGATCTGTGTGTTGCTGGAAGTGTCTTGGGCAGCAAATGTCTTTGCCTCCTACGAACCAACATACAAAGCTGCTATGTGGCAGTTTAGGCAATTCAAGACTGACCTATTGTCTCTCTCTGCAATGTCAGCAGGAGGGTAAGCAGCCCATAATGTCTGTATGAAGGATTTGTGTGTGCTTACATAGATTTTTTCAATTCCTTTTTTTGTCTCTCACTGAGACTTTGTTGCTCTTTATGCTTCTCCTTTATCGTATTTGATGACTGTCAGACACTAGAAAGCTTGAAAATCTTATGTTGCATATTTTGCCATTTTATCTTTCCTCGCAGTGTCAGTTCTGACCTGGTTTCTTCAGTATCAAACTGTTAGAACTAGAAATACCTGTTACATTGGTAAGCCTATAGTATAAAACCTTGGATTTTCAGCTTTCAAATTTAAAATGATTCTATAATGCTACTGCTTTGTGAAACGTTGCTTGCTAGGATAACTTGGACTTGAAAAAAGACAGCATAGTAAAATATTAACATCTGTATCTCATACGCAAATATGTGTTGCAGATATTTCCATTTTCTGGAAAAAAAAAAAAGCCTAAAGTAATTGGAAATATTTTTCCCCATGTTGTCAGTAATTTCAGCTGGTTTATACTGCTAGCTCTTTTCTCCAATGATCAGAAAGATTTCAATCTAACAGAGTTCTTTCTATTAAAACATTTCATTTACAAAAGGCAGTTAACCACACCAGCGACAATATTTGGAATTGTGAGGCTAAAAATTTAGTGCAGCCAGTAAAAATGGAAGGCGATTACACAAAGCAATACAAATAGATGTAAGTTCAGCTCAGGCAGGGCATGCTATCTGCCATCATACTGGCTTATAACTGGTGGGAAAATTGTAGGAATGAGCTTGCCTCCCTATCACTCATCTTTTTTACAATGTAAAAAGAAAAAATAATACAAATACGAGTTTCTACTCATAGCTACTCATTCAAATACATGCATGCTTACCAGGTTCTTTGTTCCTTGAGCTAAAGCCTTCAGTAACACACATTGCAAGAAACAAGATTACACACTGTGCATCTGAGCTTCCTTTTAGATCTAGAATGGCACAAAGGATCGTTAATCTAACAGTTTTCAGATTTCCATGTTCAAAATATTTTTAATTCTCTAGACTAGAGGCAGAGAGAAAAGGGTGAAGAAAATGTCCTACTTTGCTTCTTGAAAGCTCATTTCGCATATAAGGCTCGAACCCAAATTGGAGGAATCTCAGGTAACAACACAATGAAGACAAAGCCTTGGGAAGAGGATTCAGAATTCCCTCTTTGCCTTTACAAAAAATCTATATAGCAGGAGCAGTACTGTGTGTGCACTGGTTTTTTTTTCTGAGAGTAGCACTAGCTTCTTTCTTTAGTAAATAAAGGACATGTAATGCTGTAAACATTCCTCACACAGGAGGTATGTGCTCCATTTGTGGTTGTTGCACAGTTTGAGCTGAAGAGATAAAACGTAAAGAAAATCTAGATCAATGGGAAGAGCTTGACATCCTTTTTTTTGTTTCTAAATGGTAGGGCAATAAGCAAGGTGTTCCATGTTCAATAGCTGCTATTTTTAGATGCTTCCCTTTCTTCTAGGTAGGCTTTTCTCTGAGCTATATGGGGTGTTCATGTTTTAAAACTTCATAGTTTCATGGAAAAGAGAAAATCTTTGCCTAGAATGAATTTAGTATGATAGGGACCTCTAAATACATCGTTTTTCTTTCCCTAGAGCTGTGATGCAAGTTCTATTTGGTGTAGCTTTCCCTGGTTATATATATTTGTATCACTGATGTAGGAGGTTTCTGGGTTTTTGCAAGTTCAGGGGTCCAAACTGTCTCCCCCTGGATCAGATGAACATCAGTGCTGAAAAAAAGAACACCTATTTGTCATTAGAGCAAGGACCCAAACAGCACCAGCCTCATCAGCAAAAGCTGCGGTGGAACAAAATGATCTTTCAAGACAATTTTAAATAGGGAAGTCTAAGCCTAACCTCAGAAGTATCCAGCTGCTACACTTCAACTAGAAGTGTGTTTCTATATTGCTCTATATAAGATTTCCTGTGTATATAAGATGTAACTGTTGTCTTACAGGCTGTTACAAGACTGCTTTGAAACTTGCATGTAAAAACTTATCTTTGTGTCTTCTTTAGTACACTTTTGCTTATTTTAATATGCCAATTTTGGGAGGAAATAAAGTTGAGGTTCTACATTTAGTGCTTGGTGGCTTTAACAGCACAATGGTTTGACGGAACCAATGTAAGTGAGATGGGATACAAAGCATTCTTCAAGGAGAGTCTTTCACACAGACGTGTTGAATAAACCCTGGGCTGAAAAGTGGTTTCTCCAAAGCTGCCTCTCAACCTGAAGCTCATAACAGCTTGAGACATCACTGTCCATCTTAAACATTTCAAGGGATATGTCAAACGTAACCAAAAGACAATTATACACATGAGGAAAAAAGTGATGGATTTTCTTTTGGTGACAGAACTTGAACACAGTAGAGTATGATTTTTTCAGGTTTGCTGTGTTGGGATCTGGTATATCTCTTTTCAGAGATATTCATCCCCATTTTACTGCTATAAAGGTCTGAAAAACTATATGCTTTGTTTATATTTCTTAGTAAAAGCATAAATTAGACACTACTGAATAATGACTGTTGTTAGATTTAAGATTCATCCAGAGACTGCAAAAATTACATAGTTCACTTGAAATGTAATTGATCATAATTTGATTGATCCCCTCTTGTTTTCTGGCATGCAAAAATCATTGGTCCAATCTAACCACTAGCTAGTACCTACAAGTATTTGTGAAATAGCCTGACACTTAAGGACAAGTTAATTACAAAGGTGGTAGCAGCATAACTGGAATTGCCTCTATTTTTTTATGCCATCAACCAATTTTCAGGCTGTTGCTATAAGGAATTTGGGTCTTTTAGCTGCAGACAAAAGCCAAGCACTCACTTCATCTTCTCTAACAGTGGCCTCATTCCACTGAGTAGGAAATACTTGCTGACTCAAATAAGAAAGGTGAGACTAGGCTACCTTAGACCTCTCAGTTTCTCTCCTTTAGTTGACAGTTGAGGAAAACATGAGGAATTACTTATCATACATGGATGCTTTCATGTGAAGTGTGCTGTTCTCTTTAAGCACACACAAGCACACCCACTCGAGAATATATATATAGTTGCTTAGGCCAAGCAGCAGAATGTGTGATTGCTTTACACTGCACATTGTTGTTATAGAACTAGTGGTTGAGTGTCTGGATTCCTAAAGCCTTGCCAAGATACAAAAGAGGATAAAATGATGCCTAATGCAATTTGAACTCCTGAAAGACCATACTACACTGTAGAATTAAGAACAAAGTAAAGACATGCACATTTTGGCCCTGCGAATGAAATGTGTGCATACCTCTCACCAGTGAGCAGTGGGTAATGGTGCTCATGAGGTGTAACTGATCAGCTTAGCAACGCTTTCTCTACGTTTATATCTTTATTTCTGTCAAAATCTTATCATTCTCCCCTCACTGAATAATGATGATGAAATATGTCAGTTCATGCAGACTGTGTCTATAAGAAGTGGAATGTTTTATTTTTTGGAGGCAGTGCCAGGTATTGTATTGATCTTTAAACTATTGTGTGGTCTGGATATAAGCTGTATGATAGGCTGCCTATCATGTTGTGGCAGCTGATTAAGAGGTCCACTTTTACTAGCAAAGTCTAAGAGGATCACAGCTTTTTTTTTTTTTTTTTTTTTATCAGAGAATGCTTGAAATTTGTTCCTTAAAATCAGAAATGCTTGAAGTGTAACTTCTAAATTCATACTTTCTGGGGGCTTTTTCCGAAGTACCTGTAGGTAACTATGCTCAGCATTCCCATCTGCCTTGGGCTTTGAGTCTATTCTTCTTAACTGAATCATAAAACTTGTACGTCGGAAGATAAGAACTACTAATGGCTCTACCGGGAGGTAAATAAATCTGGAGCTAAACAGCCTCTGTTCTCATTTGACAATTTACTTACTTATCCCACAGGTTACCACTGTGTGTGTACACATGCACGTATGTAAGGATACAAAGGTTGTTACGTGTGTGAGGATGTAAGGATATTTGTATAACTTCTACGTTTTGGAATGCATCCAGGTGGGTTATGAATGTCTCCAGAGGAAGACTCCAACCCTTCCGTGGGCAGCCTGCTCCAGTGCTTTGCCACCCTCCACATAGAGCTCTTCCTCATGTTGAGGTGAAACTTGTATTTTAGTTTATGGCCATTGCTCCTCATCCTGTCACTTGGCACCACTGAAAAAGGTCTGGCACCATCCTCTTGGCACCTGCCTTCGAGGCATTTCTTTGCATTAATTAGATCCCTTCTTAGCTCATAAAGACTAGTGAGTATTTTATTCACAAAAGTACAAGTTGCGGGGGAGGGTGGTGGTGTTTGCTTGCTTGCTTACTTGGTTAGTTGGTTGGGTTTTGATTAATTTTTAATGGAAAGAAATTATGAGGTAACTCCAGCACTCATGGGCCCGAGTCCCACTTTCGGCAGTTCTGTCTCACTGCCATGTCTGCCGCTGGCGGAAGGTGCAGTCACCAATCCCGCTAGGGATGTTGTCGAGCTGAGCGGGATGGGGGCCGTCCAGAAGGGCAGCTAGCAGCACCTCCGGGCACCAAGGAGCTGCGGGCAGCGGGCGGGCACGGCACAGCACAGCACGGCACGGCACGGCGCGGCGCGGCGCGGCCCGGCACGGCACGGCACGGCACGGCACGGCGCAGTGCGCTACGGGCTGGCCGCCGATGCGGCCCCGCCGCCGATCCGGCCCCGCCGCCCTCACACCCACGCTCGCGCCGGCCGAGGGCGGGAAGGGGGCGCTCCCGGCCCGCCGCCACACACGGCCACGTGACAGCCTCACATGGGCAGCATGGCGGCGCCCAGAGCCGCCCGCGCGCTGCGGAGCGGAGGTGAGTGCGCGCCGCCGCCGGGGTGAGGCGTGGGCCCGGCCCGGCCGCCGCTCTGCCCTTCTCGCCGGCCGCCGCTCTGCCCTTCTCGCCGGCCGCCGCCGCGCCGCTGCTCAGTTGGCGCTCGCTTTGAAATCGAGGAGCGAAAGGTCCCGCCGCGCATGCCGAGGGCTGCGAGAGAGTGCTCCGCCGGCCGGGGCGCGCGAAGGCGTCCGGGCGGGGGGCGGCGTGTGGCGGCGGGACCTCGCAGCAGCGGCCGCAGCTGTCAAGTCTCGGCTTCTGTGAAGGCGTGTTCCCGGCGGTGTGCTCGCCCGGCGGTGTGCTCGCCCGGCGGTGTGCTCGCTCGCCGGCGTGTTCCCCCGGCGGTGTGCTCGGCGTGGGGCCGGCACACGGCAGCTCCCGCCGTCCCGGGGCCCCCGCGGTGCGGTGGAGCTGCGGGAGTGTTTTGCTTGAGTTTTGCTGTGGTGATTTCTGCTGCTGAAGTAATCTAACATAAGTATACGTGTTTCTTCTGCCAACCCGTTCAACTGCAGAACTTCTTACCTGCTGGCATGCCCGTCGGTGTAATGGCTTTTCAGCGCCCGTTGTCCCCCGTGCCCTGAGGTTCTCTGAAAAGCACTTTTTCTGCCACATAACCTTTCACAAGCGAAGGTTATGTGCCCATATCCTACATCCGTCTTCAGCCCCATGCGCACTTAAAAACCCAATGTCTGTCATCCAGTTAAAAGAACCAAGCGAATAAAATTTGGTAAGCCTTCCTACCTTCCCTTCAGGCATCGAATCTTGTTGAGCTTCCCTAGGGGATATGCTTTTACAGAGACTTGAGAAAGCTAAACTGTCATAGTTAAGACAAGACTGATTAAACTAAATCCGATTTTCTCCGAATTGGACAGTTCAGTATAATTTAATTTGCAAATACTGAAAGACGAAAGTAATTTAAATTGGGTTTCTGTTCACCTAAGGATATCTGTTCTACCTAAATTGAACGAAATTACTTTTTTATAGCCTCTTGTGTGTGTTTGTTTGTTTGTTTTAATATAGCTGATGTGTTTTTATAAATGATGAAAGTTTTCTTTATTATGGAATTGTTTTTACATAAGTCCATTGGAGCAGGAGAGATCTTGGAAGTTTGTATATGTGTTAAATGCTTCCTCCACGTATCAGAAGGACTTAGGCTAGCCTAAAAAAAGCTCTTTATTATAAAAAGAAAAAAAAGAAAATTATTTGACTGAAACATATTAGGAAGTTAAAAAGTACTTTTCAGTAGTCATATGGGGAAATTATTTGAATAGTTTCTGCCTTGCTAGTGTCAGAATTCAAACATTTTCAACCCCAAAAGAAGGCACACAGCTCTTTTAGGGTGTGAGTGGTTTCCACAAACCTTTGTGAAATTCTGCATGCTGGAATGCTACATTTCAGAGTGGACTAGCAGTGGATTGAACTGCATTTTAGCTGTCACCTTTTCTTGAAAAGTATTCAAAAATAATTTTACAGGTGATGCATAGAAGTGTGAATTAAATTTGCTGTTTTGTAAAAGAAAACTAGGAAACATCCAGAACACAGACACATCAAGTCACTGTCACAGTTTGTAGTTAGAAATAGTATGGATTGTGTGCTGGTTCACTGGCTTGTAAACGGTCTAATTAGATATTATCACAGTTTCAGGTGTTATAATAATTGCATCTGTGATACTTTATTGGTAATAAAGTAGAAGACATGAAAGAACTGCATTTATATCTACAGTTCTATCTTAGATGATTTAAAGCATAGTAATCTCTTACAGATCTATTTATTTCATACAGGTAAAGTATTGTAGAATAGAAGCCCCTAATTTCTTGTAATGAAATTTCAGGGCTTAGAGCCCCAGGGAAATAATTGATGAGAAGACATCCCATGTAAAATGAGTTACTTATTGTGATAAATACTGATATAAGTGATTTCTGATCTTGCTTCCTTAACGATGAATAAGTATGCTGTAATAATCTGTGTGACTTACTGTGGGCCGGGTTTTTAAAGTCAGGTCAGTAGAGACTGACGCGGTGTGATACATCCCTTGGATATGTAGTTTGTGTTCCTAGGCTGGCTGTTTGCTTGGTAAGGGGCTGAGCTGCCTCGTTCAGCCCCTTGCGGAACTGGGAATTCATCCGCAGGCTCCTCGGTGGGAAACCTGCTAGTAGTTCACAAACTGCACCTGGCTCGAAGCTGTTGCTGTCTCCAGCACCACAGAATGTGAGATGTTGTGAGATGCTTCTTCTTTTACTACTACAGAGCCTTTTAGAGATGTTTGTTTTCAAAATTTTTCTAAGACTGTTACTCTTTCCCCTCTGTTAGTAAAATGAGGAGGAAATACCTAAATGGGGTTTTAAACTTTTTTTTTTTTTTTTTTTTTTAATAAAAGCAGGGGGACATAGCTGGAGTTCATTCTGTTGCAGTACAACTTCAAAGCCTCACACTTTCAGGTTTGCCCAGAAGTGGTGAATCTCATCAGAAATTACTTGGGGTCTGGTTTGTTTTCTTTTTTTTTTTTCTTATTTGGGCCATATAGGTCACAAGTTTGGTTCACAAGCCTTGTCAGTAATGCATGGTTGAGTATTGTCTATACTTCATAGTTAGGTTAGCTGAAATTGAATATATTAAAGGAATAATAAACTCTTCTCCAGCAGGGTATTTCTATGAAAATCATCAAACTATTCTGAAGCATTACACAAGCTAGAAACTTTAGTTGGACTAATAAAAGATGGTGTAGCAAGAGACTAAGGCAATATGAAGTGATCTGGTTCATGTGCTCTAGATAGAGTGCAGACGTGTCATTTTACGTAGTTTTTCTTTCTGGTCAGACATGGCTTTGCCATTTAGGATGGTAAAACTGGTAATCAACTTTTAAATTGCCATTTTATGTTGAACTCTGCGTGTTACTGTACAAAAGTGTGCTAAGGGGTCTCCATCTGGGAAGTGATTCAATAAATAAAGTACCTGCTTTACTGAATCTTTTACGAGCAGTATTTCTGATACAGTTCATTTCTTGCATTTTTTTAATCTGCAGACCTTGGTAATGCTCATGGTTTTACAAAATTCAAACTTTTCAGTATTTCTAAGGGGAAGTGAAAGGACTCAAAATTAGGTGATTTTCTTTTTTTTTCCTGAAATCAAAGTATGCATTTCAGATTTTTTTACTGCCATATGCTACTGAATCAGTGTTTCCTTCTGATGGTGCATTGTGAAACAGGAGTTGTATTTCTTTTTTTTTAATTGTTGTAGCTTGCTCTTTGATAAGAATATTAAACCACAAATTTCAGCTTACTACATACTACTCTTGTGTTAAGAATGAATCATAAAAGTCTTCTTAGCACTATTAATATTCAAATGGTAGAAGTATCTCTTCGTCTGTACTTTCCTCACTCTTAAAGAAATTCAGAAATGTACAACTCAAACAATTAATCCTCACCTATAATAACTTCCAGTACTTTTAAGCTAATGCTTTTTTAAAAATTAAGCACAGAATATCCAGATAACAGTTTTGGGGAGACTTGGCTGTTTCCTGGTATTCTGGACTTACAATTAAATACTTCTTGTAATTCTAAAGTTTTTTGGCAAATGAGAAAAAGTTATTTCGAACTTGTGCAAGAGAGTTTTCAAGATCAAATGTGCTTGTCTGCACTGTGCAATATATGAGTTAGGCAATTAGCTGGTAGAAAATATTAATTCACATTTTCCATTAATTTGTAGACAGACTCATGTCTCCAGAATTTAATATTAGCATTATGAGCTGCAAGTGATGCGTGGTAGAAGTTCAAACCATTTGATTGTAGTACACTTTTACCATTTTTTAATGATCCTAAGGTAATTTCATCCCTGTCTTGAAAATAATCAGTCAGGCGGGGAATTATTCCCATTTCAACTGTGCAGCAGCTCTGGGGAAGACATGCACTTTCATGGTTTGAGGCATGAGAGAAAAAATATTCCCCTTTCAATAAAGTGTTTAATTGTTCTCTCAGTTGAGAGGTAATGTATGGTTGGCAGCACACTGTGTTTTTTTCTTACAAGATCTATCACTTCTGGCTGTGGGTGGATGTGTAGGGTGTGGTTTCTCTGTGAGCTTAGGTTTCTCAGCATTAGCTAAGATTGCCTTTAAATGAAGGAAAGTCATTAGCAGATGTCCTGGACAGCTGCTGAAGATCAACATTTTCTGCCACATCAACAGCTTTACTGACCCACACCTACTCTTGTAGCCATTCATTTCAGACTAAGAAGTCTTTTCTCCTTTGTAGGAAGGTGCCCATTGACCTGGCACCGGGGCGTCACCATTGTGGTTACAGCTAAAATCCACACAGAGACACAGTTAAGTACAAGTTCCTGAAGAGTACTTAGTTTCAGCTTTTTGCAAATGCTTTCTCTGCTCTGCATGCCTTATATCTTGGGTGCCCAGATCCCAGGCAGTGTCCTGTATCTGCCAGTGTTTAGTCTGTGATAAATGTATTAGGTACATTTTCACATGCCAGAAATTAAGGAAAGTAAGCCTAGCCATAAGCCTTCGGGCAAAATTGACCTTCTTTGAAAATGTATTTTGCATGTATCACTTTTCATTTTGCAGAATTTTCCTTAAAGCTCACCTGGAGCTTCCCCTAAGCAGAAAAGAGCTACTTCCTCTTTCCATTCCTATCACAGAGCTCTGACACTTTTCCGCCATCTGCAGAAGCTCACTGCCCTGGTGTGGTGATTTGCTGAAGGGTCATTGTCCAGCTTTGTGCATAGGCTACTGATCCTGAAGTAAAATAACAGAAAGCTCTGGGAATGACTCTAGCAAGAAAGTGGGATGCCCCATCATAGGGAGTTGTCTTGCTGCTGTGCTTCCAAAGTGGATTTTACAGTGCTGTTTCTGTCTTCACAGTTGGATGTGGGCATATCTGTGAGCGAGGACTGTTTGCATGCACAACTTCTACATTGCCTGCCAGAGTCTGTTGTCCTTGTCTGGTGTTTCCTTACCTGGCTGCAGATGTAGAAGCAAAGGCTCAACGTAATACCCTGTAACAGAGTGGAAAGTCTGAAATGGAAAGTCAGTCTGTGATTTTAATTCAAGATACGCAGTTCAGTGCTGCCTCTGGGCAGCACAGGTGGCAAACTTTTTCTCTCCTTTTGGTGTTTCTTCAGTCTTCTACTCTTCAGGCTCACAAATGCAGTGTTAACCAACACAAAGCTTAGTGTTGTTCTGCAGAGAGCCAAATAACTGATTTAACCTCCTCTATACTCATACAGCAAATCAGTGAAATGAAGGATAGCACTTCACAATCTTTAGAGGTAAAATTAAAGGGAACAAAAATACAGGCTCCTAAAATCTATGCTGGAAGATGACCCTGCCAAGCCTATGTGCGCGATCAAACTGTGACGTGTCTGGCTACTTGGTCCTTGCATGTTCTGTTACTTAAAGCATCAAGAATAGTGGTAGAGTATATGACAAATCTCTGGTGGTCTCTAAGCTTGTTCAGAGTAATATATAGCATTTGAGGAGAAAGAATGAAGGATTGAATCCTTCCTAAAGAAATTCTGGACCTCAAATAGTGAATTACCTTGTATTTTAGAGCAGGTAGCTTCACTCCCTAAAATCACAGGATCAAATGTCCTGTGAACATACAGTAAAACAATTTTTCTGGCTCTGAGAGTTCACAGTGCAGATAGCTAAGGCAGACAGAAGGGGCTGAAATCGTGAGCACTAGCTGATGGATGGAGAAACTCTAGCACCAAGGGAGTAATTTCTGGAGAGTTTTATGGCAGCACAGCATCAGCAGGATGAAACAGAGCCTGAGCCTGCCCTAGTGCCTGCTGCTCCTAAGTTACAAGGCAAATGCACTTTAGCAGTGGACATAGGTAAAGTGGCTGTCTAGATTTAGGTATAGAATTTCTTTTGCTCAAGTTTTTGCACTGAATTACCCTACCTAGACTAGAAGCTGAATTTTAGGTGCACATAAAAACAACATACCACATACCTGTAAAGTTTGGGCTTTGTGTGTCGTGAGTGTTTTCTAGCTGTGCAGGAGAAACCCTATTGAGCCAGTCTGGCACACTTACCCTCATTTCTTGTGTGGCTTACTATGTATAGCTATAGTTGGAGTGTAAGGTTGAGGCTACCAAAAAATATTTCTATGTTGTCATGGTATTTTCTTTTTTTTATTTTGAAGAGATGTGAATTTTGGCTGAAGTCACCTTGAAGACAAGCTACTTCTGGTTTTGAACCTGTTATGGTTCTAAAACCGCAGTGGAGGTCTGTGTCATGAAATCTAAGCTGGTTTTCCTTTCCATGATATTCGGATATAGCAGACATGATTCTGATTGTGACAGTTGTGAATCAGGAGTAAATTTAAGCAAAATCTTAGGAGCTTTTGAGCATTCTTCTGTGACAGTCCTGCTGGTCCAGTGCAATCTGTGATTTCAGAGTAGTGCTTGATCATGTATGCAGTCTGAAAAGACCTTTTCTGTGCTAAAACCATCTGTAGGACACCCAGTTAAAATGATCTTATCAACTGCGGATTGAATAATTCCCCTTTTTTTTGGTTCCTCCTTCCTTCTTCACTCCCAAACAAGCACATTCCTATAGCACTTCAAAATGCACATCTGGTGAGAGTCTTGTTGCCTCTTCTTCTCTTTGGCAGTTTGACATGGTGATGTGCCATCATGTGTAGCTTGCAGTGCTTCTAGACACCACATCCCAGTGCTGTTGATCTAGCAATACTTATTAGCATTAAAATTTAATTTGAAAATATTTTGAAGTAATGTTGTGGGACAGAGAGTGGGTTACAGGGCATTGACTTTTTTTTTAATGTTTTGTCTATTCAAGCCATGTATATTTGTCACAGTGGTTTCTTTCGTAAGCATTTCTATTTAAAATCAATGTTTGTTAAAATATGCTTGTCTGCCCAATCCAACTTTCATATTATCTATGTGAAAAGGCAGGAGAATGTATATAAGGAGCAATCTGTATGTTGTAAACTCTCTGCCTTACAGTTATTGCATCCTGTAGAAAGAGGCTGTTTAGCTGCAGCCTTGTTTTAATTTCATTTTTTAGTTTTCAGTTACACATTTCTGGAGTCCCCCTGACCACTGCTGTTACCTGATGGCGCCTATATTTCATCAAGTTTAGACAAGCAGTCTACCTGGACTTAGGCCCAGAGGAGCTGCCATAACTGATGAACATGATCCCCTCTGCCTGGGAATTCAAGACCTATAGAACCATGATTCCCAAGGGAATTGAAAGAAAACTGTATTCAGACCATGCCTCTTGCTTTTTTAATTTTCTTTGCTGTTCTTATGTAGCATTGCCTTGTACTGATGGGTAGCATACTTTACCACAAGTGAAATCTGGTACTGGTTTGCTGATGATTAGGAGAAAAGATTCTTTTTAACCTACCCTGAAAACAGAAGCAGGAAAGAATAGAGCACTCAGAGACAGAAGTTGCTGTGACATCTCTTCATTACTGCGTACAAATGAAGTGACGCGTTATTAAACAAAATAACAACAAATGTTGCAGCAGTACTGTTATGATGTTGGGTGTTTTTTTACTGCATCATCATTTTTAGGCTTCCAGAGTTTAGTGGATACAATTGCATATTTTAATTTTGTTCTTGTATGCTGCTCTTTAATCTGTTTTGTTCTGCAAGAAAAACTGCCTTATATAAAGATTGCATAGTATCTTAGCTGTAGAATATTATGGTGGATTTTTTAATTTAGAAAATGTTTTTAGACTTTTTTTATGATTGCAGAATGAATGTTAGTGTTCAATGTAATTAAATTTAATTGCATTTCCTGTATGTTTTATTTTTAGTTTGCTCTTATATGCCTTTGTTTCCATTGGGAGTTGTAGATTTGACACATTTTTTTTAAAAGCATGGTGTTGGCAGTCAGACAAGCTCACTTTAAATCGATGAAATAATAAGCTTAAATGTCTTCTAAATGTGGGGAACTTGTAGTTTCTGCATAGTGATCAGGAGTTGTTTCTTCATTTTGTTTCAGATTATGTGGCCTTGTTATTTTTTTTTCTTTATAAGTTTAAAACAGTAAGGTGGGGAAGAGTAATTAAAGGCTGCTTCTTTCTTCTTATTCTATCTTTTATACCCAGGTCAGCTGGGCAGACTGGCAGAGTTCTTTTAGCTTCATACATTTTTGCCATTCATTTATCTTTTACTGCTCATGTTTGCTTAGCACGTTGTACCATTACTTGTAGAAAGACTGTTTTCTTTGATATCTTAAGAAAAAGTGGGGTTTGTTTTTCTGTTATTATAACAGTTTGTCTGACTGACTTACATTTTTAAACATGAGCTGTTTACCCAGGGAGGAACTACAGTGGCTGGAGAACTTACTAAGCTTTGGTTTCACAAATGTGAAGACTGAACAGATAAGGATTCTCAAATTTATTTATTTATTTAAATCTAGTGACTAATAAACATCTGAAATAAAGATGTCATTACTAAAAGGTCATTATTCATTTTCTCTGTGTAAAGGAGTATAAAGTCTGCTGTAGCACAGCACAGGTATTGTATTGTTCACACCTTCCACGTTTCTCATCTGCTTCAAGTTTGACATTCCTGGTATTTCCAAGGTTTAAAAAAATAATGATATCATATATTTTTAAAACTCAAAAAAGTTAAAAGTATTATCATGCAATATAGTCACATTAAGATTTTTTTTTTCAGTCACCAACAGGGAAGAGAATTATCGTTCTTGAAGTCAAAATTTCATTACAAGTTTTTAACAGTTAGAGAACACCAGAGGAGTAAAGCTGTTTCCTTGAATTGTGGCAATACTCAGAGGCCACAGGCTTCAGGGTTCTGTTGTCTGACTTGCAGGGATCTCCCGCTTTGGAGTCTATGCAGCAGTTAGAAATAAATAGGGAGAGAGGCAAAGGCTTCTGCCAGTGCAGAGGCTTTTCCAGCTCACTGCTTGGTGGTGAATCAGTTTGAGAATCTATGTTGTGAATCTCACTTTGGCATCTCATGGACTTCCCACTTCCTGGAGTTGGTGATCCTGGTGGGAGCTAGCAGTCTTTGGGAACTTACCAGCTTTGGAAAAGGGAGGGTGTCCAGCTAGACTGCCACTCTGCCACTGCCTCACAGTAAAACAAGTTCTCCTATGGCTGTGTGGCTGAAGAGAAGGTATGATGTCAACACAGAGTGGGGCTCAGGTCCTACATGGACTAGGAGCCAGGAGCTAGGGATATTTGGTGCTGGTAGTGTGCGTGGCTTTGCATGAGTCACTGAAATTTGTGTGTCTTTCTCCACCTACAATGCAGATATTTATCTACCTTGCAGGTGCATTGGTTGAGATTAATGAGTTGTTTGTAAAGCACTTTGAAGATGAAAAGCTCTATAAAAATGCTAAGTATTATTATGTATGAGCTCTTGAGTGCATAATGGCTGTTTGCCTGCCAGTATTTAAAGCAATTTATAACTCACTAAGTATGAAGGCATGGTATGAAGTCAAGTTCTAGTTTCCATTTAGGAAAAGTCACTTATAGTTTTTGTTCACCAGTTGAGGTCATACCACTGGCCTTCGGTGTTATCTAGAGTGAAAACAGACTCAAGATTTTTTGAAAGGAACTGTTTAAAAACATTAAAATCATGGGCTTTTTATAAGGGTTTCTTCTCAGTTGGTCATTTTTTACCCTCTTTTTATGACTTGTGTTTTGATTGCCAAATTCCCACATTTTCTGCCTTTTTTTGTTTCTCCAAATGCTTCTTCTGACACTTAGACTTTCTCTCCCTGACCTTTACGTCTGTGTCTGCAGTTGCCATCAAAGCTATGTTCCTCTGCTCAGTGGCCACACGACACAGGTTTCCTTAGCCCTTCATCTACCGATCCCTCACTTTGGGGCTTCCATGGCACTCCTTCCCTGAGAAACCTCCTGCCCCAGATGCACATTGCCAGCCAGTGCTGCACAGTATGGTGCTTTTCTGCAGGGTGCTTCTGCAAAAATGTCACAGTGAAGTGGCTGGCAGGCAGGCAAGAACACTGCCCAACAACAGGAGGGACAAAGCTGCCCTGTGCTTGAGAGCACACCTCCCTAGCTGTGACCTCTTGGTTCACTGTTCTTCAAGCTTTTTGAGCATTGGTTTTTGTAAGCATCCTCTAGTGGCAGTGTGGACTCCCATGTAGGAAGCTGAAACAAACTGATAATGAACTTACTTTCTAAATAAAAGTATTGCTATCAAATTCCCCGGTTTTGTCAAGTCACAAATTGAAAACAACTGCGCATTGTTTGTTATGTATCAGCACCATGTAGTCTGTCCAATTTGGATAATTAAATATTCCGTTTAGCCCCAGTCTGGGTTTGCTGCATTGGGTTAGAGATGGGAAAGAAACAAATGCCTCATCTTTAATAGATTCACAGTCATATATAATTACTTAACTGCAGTCTCCTTCACTTCATAAGATGTGTCATGTAACCACAGTAGTGCATGTTTTAACTGTAGGAGTAAAATGCAGGAGAGTATGCATGAAAATTTGCATACCACAGAGTAAGGTCTTGTAGTTTATTGGATGCAATTCAGGCAGGAAAATATAGTATGTGGCTATGTTTAGTATAATAAGAAGTGTCAGAATTCTCTGTTTTGTCATAGTTATTATATTATATTGCTATGTTTCTAAAATTATCTAGGAGAAATGATTGGTAAATGTTACCAACTGAACTGTTCATTGGCAAAGGGCTTTATCTGCATGATAACTGGCTGTTCCTTGGAGTACAAGGGAAGTTTGAATTTATTTTTTTTTAATTCCCTCAAGATACTTCATATTGAAAAAATTATTTGAGTGAAAAACACTGGAAATGTTTTATGACATTGAAACAAAGTATGGAAAGTTTGTTCGTTATCCTTTTAGACATTATGTCCTTTCCAAATCTGTAATGTCTTTCCCTTCTTAATTTCTGAAGAAAAAGGAGAATGTTGAAAACCAAGTGTTCAACAAGCTGCCTTGCTGCATGGAAGCCTTAGAAAGGAGAATAAAGGGCTCTTCAGAGTTCCTTGGAGGTCTTTTGGCAGACATACTCTGTAGTGTGCAGCCTGAGAAAACTTCCATGAGTGTTTTTGAAAGTCACACTGTTGTCTTTTGAGTTTAGATTATAAATATCCAGCCACTCTAACCAGCTCTATAAAGTCTCTAGCTTTCACATTTTAAAGATGTTTATTTTCAGGTATTCATTGTTAAAACCTGTTTAAAGCTATGTTTCATTTTAGATCAAGCTCATTTTGAACCATGAAGAACTATTGCAGTAATGAACACGATCTAAATTTGTATGTTAATACTTACAGCGTATCAGATGTTCTCTACAGAAATGTGTACACTTCTCAGATTATCTGTTTCATGCTTTCTTGTACATAAATTTAAATTCAGTCCTGCCTTATGTATTTTTTAAATCTGAAAGTCAACAGATGTGGCATAACATTGAAAGAAAATGACAAGTTTGTTGCTCACATGAATTCTAGCTGTTGAGTCTCAGATTTTCTGATAGACACAGGTGAAGATGGAGTTGGACAAAAGCAACAGTGAACTCCTAGCTTACTTCCTTGTAAAACGGAGATGCTTTATGTAAGAAATGGTGCAGTCACTGCAGATCTGCTTGTATTCTGCTTGACTTCTCAGCTCTTGAGTGTGCTTGTAAACTCATCTAGACTTGTTGAGTAGACTTTTCCGCTGGACAAAGTGGATAGGCTTCTCGCAAAGACATGCTGGTTTGACGCTGAGAGGAAGTGTTGCCCACAGCCATTTGTTCAGATCTGAGCATCAAGTCACATCCATGCCTTGTGAATGAAATGGTAGGTGATGACAAGGCTTAATGTCATTGCCATGTGCTTTTTGAGCTAACATCTGTGGGGTGGCTAGGCAGGTCTCACCTCTCCAACCCATTTCTGGTTGTTCTGCACTGATTACTATTAACATAATTCCTATGAGTCATGGCAGAAATGTGTGTTCTTTAAAGAAGTAAATAAAGTAGTGGGTCTTGTCTGGGTTTACAAAGGTTTGTTCATGCTCTGACATACCCTGCTAAATCAGCAGACGCTCAGCTCATGAGAATAGTTCTCTTCCAGTTGCTCAAAAAGATCAAGTTGTACCAGCAAGAATTATTTTGCTGTTATAGCTCTGTCCCAGCAGCTTTCTGAGTAGTACCATTATGTTGTCTGTTAGTTTTGAGTTGTAGAGTACTCTTCTTAACTAATGCATGTTTTCTGGCAAAAATTTAATTGCAGAGCAAACCAAAGATTGCAGAAGTGACTGTTTCTAAAATCTGCTTGATAAAGACAGTCTTGTTTTTGTTCATTTGGATGCTGTTCTGTCCAAATAACTCTTCTGTAAAAGCTGATTCAGAAAATCAGATACAGAATGATGTAGCTGGTGGACAGACTTTGGCAGGGCTTGCTGCAACAGTATCCCCAGCTGTGGGAACCAGATGGATGTTGCAAATGGGTTGGTGGGGTGTTGGCAGCTGAAAGTTCAACCAGATGAAAACAATCAGCTGGGGTGGCTGGGGAAAGGCAGCGGTTTTCTCATGTCCTGTCTGATGTGACAAGCAGTGAGAATGGACTACCAACCACTGCAGGATGAGCAAGCATGGCCCAGGCATGGGCATAACGCTTCCAATGACTGTGCCATTGCTAGGGGAACAGCCATGTCAGAATCAACTTTGTTGTAGCTCTTTGCCTACTGAATGCAGAAAACATCAGGAGCCTTGACGTTTATAAAGTTGTGGCCAGGGCTGTAAAACTCAAATTCACAGGCACATCACTTTTCAGTAGGGCATGCATGTAGATTGAAACAGACTTCACATTTTCCATGTGAAAAAAATGTGCAGCAGGATTCTTGGCGTGTAATTGACTGAATCTAAAAGTTCTGAGTTGAGTTTACAAATTAGTAATTGATTAAGTGGACATCCCCATAGAGAATTTCATAGATTACTGCCCAGTTTTGCAGACAAGGTAGCTAAGTATGTTCAGGAGAAGTGCCTGTCTTATTTAGCTGGCAAGTTAGATTATCTTCATCTTGTGGAAAGCAAAACATTTATTTCTTCTTATAGATTTACTATCTGTGCAGAAAAGACTGTGTGAAAAAAGGAAAAGACTTTTCAGTCTAGGAAAAGGAGTTTGAGACCTAATTCCTTGCAAAGACTCCTTTCTTTATCTAGCTTAGAAAATCAGACAGTGGAATAGTCCAATAAACTGTACAAAGTGAGTGAATAACCTCGTGAAAATAGTTCAGAAATTAGATTTGGTTTTTTTGTTTTGGTTTGGTTTTTTTTAGCTTAATAATGTATTTTTTTAATAAATGAGTCTGAATGTTTGGTACACAATCATCCTGTTACTTTCTGCCTGTTTTATACTTATGTTCTTTCCTTTAGCATTTATTAGAACAGCTTCCCTTTCTACAGAAGGGCTATGTTATTTATAAATTGGCATTTTATTTGCAGTATGCCATATATGAAGTGGACCGTAGATGGTAGTTACATTGCTTGAGAATAGAACCCTTAATTTTGATGTGTTTTATAAACAATTGGCAATAAATGGCCTCATCCTGTGTCCTTTGACTTTAGTGGGAGCTCTAACAAGTGTGTTTATGCCAGAAGAAGCCGGCTGCCAGCGCAGCGGAGCAGGCAGTGCGCCTTTGCATTCAGCACAGTTGTGTGTCCCCGTGCCAAGAATGAATTTTGCCGATTCAGATTTGCTCAGTTTGTCAACACACAGCTCCCATTGAACTTCGCAGGACGAGAATCATTCTTGGCACGGGGCCGCGGGCAGCCCAGGGAGCGGGGCCGGCAGCGCCGGGAGCTGTGCACTGGCCAGGGGAGCAGCGCCCAGCCTTGGCTTCCCAGTTTCCGAGGCTCCCGTCTCCTGGAGCATGTGTTTGCTGTTGTTGGAGTGGTGGGAAGAGTCAGTGATAAAAAGAGATTTCCTAGGTTAGTTTTCAAGGCTATTTTTTTGTGTGTGTGGCTGTCTGGATGATTAATGTGAGTAGGAAAATACTGTTGACCCATTTAAATCATGTTAGACAACATCCATTGCTCATCTACATAATGAAATACACACTGAACATTATAGCCTAAGTATAAGAGCCAGTGAACTACAAAAATAATATTTTACTCATTTAGATTATGAAGTAAAATATAGGACATTAGTACTAATGATAGTATTAAATTTTAAGCCATGCAAATGGCAGTTGTCAGTGAAAAAGAACTATAAGTTGAAAAGGCTATTAGCATTTCAGCTTTAACAGTTAATTTGAGTAATTTATTTTTTCTGCTAGTGTGCAGCTTTAAAAAGTCTATATGCAAAACATTTAATAGTAAGTGCAGAAGTGTTTGTTTTATATTGTTATTTAATTTCAGTCATTAAAGAAATGTTAGAACTTAATTTGCAATATTAAAATATATTAACATTTTATATTACCGACAGTAAACTGCAATTTTTACTTGGGTAAAATCAAATATAAAAAATATATCAAAAATAAAATTATTAGTAACCAAGAGATGAAATCATTTTAAGCATTTATTTAAGTACCAAAGCAGAAACTGTAGCCTTTAAAAATACAGATTTTGTCAAATAGAAACAGAATTGTCAGCATTTTAAACTAAATACAAATTTTAAAGTACTGAATTTAGGCTGACAGGTTTCTATGGTTACCTACCTTTCCAATAGTTTGGTGAGATGTGTAAATTGGCCTGTGAGTCACTAGTAATTATTTGGGTTTTGTTTGTTGTAGTTGTAATTCTGTGTTCAGTTTGAATCTAATACATTTCATACCACATGCTTTGGTTTATGTATATTTTAGTGTGTATGATTGACAGTGATTGAGCATTTCTTATGGAGTGCTTGGTTTTTTGTCATAAGTGATGTATGTTGGTACTTCTGAAAATGTAAACAACTTCTTCCTGTATCACTGTTTGATAAACAGGGATTTTTATGCTAAAAAGTGGTCTTTGTAAATGTTAACCGAGGAGATAAGTGAAAGGTGTTTAAAAATAATTTAAAACATCTCCCAAACATTATATTGTACTCTTCCAAATTTGATCCATAATTCTGTCATTATAATTCATTCAGTGACCCAAATGTCACATATTTATGAATAAGCTTCCAAGTTACACATTAATAGCGCATAGTAATGACTGACAGGTTTAAAAATAAATGTTTTAATCAGGATGCTACAAGTTATCTGCAGCAAGCTCTTGATTAGAACATCTTCCTTGTGCAGAGCATTTTCTTGAAATAAAAATAAGAGCTTATTTCTACCACCGCCACAGCAGTTTAGCAGAAAAAGGTCTAAACTCTTAGACCTCTCTGCTCATATATTTTGAAATCTGGATTAGAGAATGTAATTCCCCAACCTTAGACTCATCACTCTAGCAAAGGACACGTATGTGTTTTCTCAGTAAAGACTTACTGTCCTAACATAACTTGTGTTTTCATGTGAAAACAGGACAATACAAGTAATTAATAACTTTTAACACAAGGCAAGAATTACTACTAGCTGTCAATTTTACCGAATGAGTAGTAATGTAATCTTACTTTATGAAGGTATTCATCCCAAAGTTGCTAGCCATGTGCACTTTTTTTCTTAATTTTGGGATAAGACTGACCTATGATTCAGAAATCATCATGTGTCCTTAGAGATTTGGCTGCAGGTGTATTCAAAATACTTATTGCAGGAAAAAGACCAAATACTTTTTCTCTTCCCATGTGTCAAGCTACACAAAACATCTTCATACAATGTTCAGGAGCATTCCTAAATTTCCTACACAAAGATTACTCTTATTTGAGCAGTGTTGCTTGCCTACTAAAAGGGTGGGAAATGTTTTTTATGGTGATCCAGACATATTTTTTCCATTTCAGGTGGAAATTTAAGAGGTTAAAGTAGAATTTTTTTTAACATTTAATACTGTGTCAGGCATGTATATAGGACATAAATATGCCAGGTGAAAAACAGTTGTTTCACAGAGCACCTGAAAAGATTTTAACCCAGTAGGATTCAATGAATGTTAGAGCTGTGGGTGGGTGCATACAAACAACAAGATTTGGTATTGTGCTGTGTGTAAGGACTGTTTGAATAGCTTATTATTTTAGTCTGGAACAACTGCTATTTTTTAAACTAACTTGTTCCAATAGCTGTTACTTCCCTACAAAATCAAAATAATTAATACAATAACCAATCTTTCAAGCAAAAGCAATTTCTCTGAGCTTTTAAAAAATCTAAAGATAGATAGAAAGTGCTTGGAAAATGTATTTAAATATGGAAGCCTGAGCAGATATGTTTCTCATTCTAATTTATTCACTTTATGATAGATTAATTTACTCAATAAAGGAATGCAGTAACATAAGAGGAATGTTTCTACTGCTAGTCAGAGAAGTTGAAACTTGCCAGATGCTGTGATCTGGAGCCTAAATTCCCTTGATAGTAACTGTGATTGAAACCCTTAATATTGCTTTGTCCAGCTTTTGTACTGGACTTGTCTCATTTTGTGGAGATATTGCTTTAGACAACACTGTCTTTTTATTTTCCTCTTCTGTTTTTCTATCAGAGAGAGAAAATGTAGTAGAAATAACATTAGGATGGAAGGCTCTATTGGAGAACTGCAGTGTCCTGTTCCCAAAGTTAAGTCTGTGCAGCCTGATCCCGTGTTCTGTAATAGACAATTCATTTCCTTTGGTATATTAATGAATATGTCTCAGCTATAGTTAGATTGTACTCTTTATTTTTTAAATCCTATAATAAAAGGGGGAAGTACTGTTTAATGATATCAGAATTTTACTCAATTTATTTCTTATACTGCCTTGGTGTAACTCTGTGTTGTGTATATATACAGAACTGCTCAACTGGTCAAAGGAGGTTTTAAGGATGTAATACTAATTTTTTCTTCTTGTTTGTTAAAGTTGTACTGTCAGTTGCTGCTGATAAAAGGTGGCATCGAGCCAGCTTCCTGAAGGAGCTGTGGGGAGGGTCATGGCTTGTCATGACCTGGGCACTGGTACTTGAATGTTGTTATTATTGGGATGAAGTACCCTTAGGCTGTCATCCTTCCTGTAAATAGAAGGGGTTCTGATTCTCTGTGGTTTCCCAGTTTACCAACTTGCAGAACAGCTATTTTGTTGGCCCTAAGTTTGACTGAATAATGAATTAGAAGCACAGCACGATTCCAGAAGGCACTGATTCATCATTTTAGTCTGTTAGTCTAGACCAGATCATAGTAAGTAAAGGCAAACAAGAATCTGTTTCCCTATAGTTGATAAATTTACAAACTGATTTGTATTGGCATATAGCCAATGAATTGCCCAGTTCCACCCTGTATGAAGTAAGGCCAGAATTGTAATTAGCAAGGAGCATAACTGAGGGCCAAAACTGACTTTTTTGGTGACATGGAGGAGTCATGTTGATGTTGGCAGAGGGGCTGACTCTTCTGCCTTGGAGTCGGTCGCTGTTCGACCATTGCTTTGCTTCATTGCCTCTTAGGAGAGTAACAAGAACAGTTCTGTTAAAGCCTTTATTAACTAAACAAATTCTGTCGTTAATTTCCAAAAAAATTAGATATTTAAATAAAACAATCCCAGTTAGAATATAATGTTTGCAACATACTGGCCTGTGTTTCGATTTATCAGGGTAGGGTCATAAGCATGCTGTTGTTGAAGTTTTCACCAATGTGTTGATGTCGTAACTGAAGTCACATCTATCCTGATGAATATTTCATTTCCCCAATCATGCTATTAAAAACAGAGTGTTTTTACCCTTTCATTTCTGCTTTCTCTTTTCCAGTGACAGCTGTGGCTGCGTCCTGTTTACAAATTGCTGCTAGTCACATTTTCAGTAGTCCTTACGGGTTTTGCTTTCCCCTAATACATCCAATTAGGAGGAAATATTTCTCGCAAGCACCGACTTGCTCTTCTCCTTGTAATGACATAGTTCTGCAATCCAGGAAACAGTGCTGCATGGTGTCCATGTCCACGATTTCCTGATGTGGGAAAAACGTGTGGAAAGCATCTGGAGAGGAGGAGACCCCCTTTACCAGCTTGTTTCCTGTAAGCAAAATTGGAAGACCTTGTCTGTGCAAATAGATTTCAAAATAGAGTCTGCCCTTTGACTGTCTCCATAATTACACAGCGCTCTCTGTATTTTATTTGGCTGCCAGAGCAGTTAACCCCTGGAAGTAAGGGGCTGATGATGGCGTGACCAGCAGGGGTATGCAGACATGACCATGTGAATACACTCTTGTTTGGAGAAGCCTGTTGTTAAGACCGTCTTGCAATATACTTTTACCAAATTTGAGAATTATTATGTGTTGGATTATGTTGATTAAGGTACGTTATATCCGTAATGTACAGAAAATGTGGAGGTATTAGTTGCAAAAAAGGAAAAAAAAAAGAGAAACAAAAAAAAGTTCTTTCATGGCTTTGATGTAATCAACATCTGTCAACAGAATGAATTTGCTTTTGTTTAATTTCAAGGGCTCTTGTCCTTCTACTTTGCCCAATCAGTTTCAACTTCTGCCTCAGGCATTTCCCTGTGTTGTTCTTGGAGTTTTTTTCTTTTTTTTTTCCCTTCTTTTTTTTTCTTCTTTTTTTTTTTTAGCAAATGCACAGGTTATTGCATGTGAAATGTGAGCTGCTCTTCTGCTACACAGGTTACCCAGAGCTGGAAAGAACCTTTAATCTTTCCCATCCTATTTTTGAAGCTTGGACATACCTTTGCAACAAGGGGGGTTACAAAGTCGGTGTTTTATTAGACAGTTAGAGTTACAATTGCAAGTTAAGGTCTTTCAAACCACAGCAATTATTTTGGATTGAAAAATGGGAACATTTTGTAATTAGTGGTAAAAAACTAAGTATTCTTACCTAGTTGACTTGGCTGGATTCCACGTATTGTTACCCTTAGTGATTTTTAATACCTCATTTTAAACTTCAATCCTCAGAAGTTTCAGCAAAATGAATATTTGCACAAGTAGCTAAATTATGCTAGAGTAGTAAAATCACCTGACAAGCCAAATGAAAGATCTCTAGTGTTTTACCTCCAAGTGAGTATATATTCAGAAAATCTCCAGTCATTCTTTTTTCAGTTTAAAAAGAAAGATTAAATCACATATTTTGAAAAGGGTTGTCAGAACAATGCTTTTGATGTTGTTAACTTTATCGAAAGCAAGTCGATTTTATTTCCTAAATAGTTTGGGATGTTAATTCTTGTAATCCTAAATAATTCTGGTACTTTGCTTCTGTTGATACTATGACTAAATTATTTTAAAATATGTTAATTTATTTCTTGTCTCTTTTAAGATGTACCCTTTTATTTATTGTAGCTCAGAACTGTCACAAAGTTTATCCATTGGTAATATTTTTGTTATTTGCTTGGAAAATTGAAATTTTTCATGAATAAATACCAGAAAAAGGGTTGCTAACAATCACATTTGATGAATCATATAAATGAGCAGGTTTTTGCACAGCTATCCCACACTTCATTCATTGAAAACATGGCTTGATAAATTGCTGTAACTGTTAAACAAGAAGCATTAGAAAAGGGCTTATGTGAGAGTTCATTTTCAACATCTCCCGTTAAAAATACTTCTTGACCAGAGGAAAATCACATTTAAATTACTAAAATCAACTTAATTAAGGGTCATTAATAGAGATACACATAAAAAACTCTCCACTCTATGAGTGAAATGGGAGCATTTCATTATATAGTATAACATGCATGAACAGATAACAATTAAAATAGCCCTAGAGTAAAAGGCTAATAAATATAGGGCACATTGTGCTGCAAAATCAGTCACTTAAAAATGCTCCCACCCATCATAATTCTTGAATGCCATATTCAGCCCCTCTGACTGACTCATTTAAAAGAGGAAAAAAAGTCATTTCCACAAAGATAAATTAATCTGGTAATTCACAAGAGCTCACAGTGCATATTTATATTATTAATCCAAATGAGGGTCTGGAAGGTGTGCTGAGGAATCCAGCGGCTCCAGCAGGACATGCACGCACACGGATTGCACAGTGGGATTCACTGGCAGCTCAGTGGAGCAGTTGTCAGTAATTTTCTGTGCTCGATGCATCCAAGCTGCTGATGTGATTTGGTAATGCTGCTGCTAATTCTCCTTAGTGCAGCTGATAGTAAATATTCTGTTGCTCGTGGCAGATGATGTAGCCTTGCTGTTGGGGTACAGAATAAACACATAGAGGGTCAACTTCGTATCGTGGTCATGCTGGTCTGTTACCAGCCTACCCAGTTTCACATGCCACGCTCTCCGGTGGCTGCAGTTTCTGCTGGAAGATGCATAAATGCCATTTTATGAATTATCTTACAGTAATTAATATACACAGAAAGCTGAACAAAAAGGATGTGCTTGAGCACCAGTGTTGCAGAAGTAAATAAAGGCACTGAGAAAAGCTTTGATGGGTGTAAGGGGTGGGGAGGAGGGAATCTTTGAGCCAGACTTGGAGAATACAGACAGTTGTTCCTGTCTTGGGTGATTGATGATGTTGCTATAACAAATTAGCTGGAAATATGGGAGCTTAAAAAATAAAAGGAGCTGTGGAGGCATTAGAAGGCTTTCTTAAGGAAGGAAGTGTGTGGATGGAGTCCAGATTTTCATTATAAACGAGTAACTTCATTATATTTTAATGCCATTTTATTTAATTTTATTTTTACTTTGTAGGAGAATGTTTTCTCTTATAATTTTTTATATTTCAAATAAAGGTTTAGTTGTCCTGTGTTTATAATTCGTGTGATATAATTTAGGAATTGTATTTTAATATGGTGATACTTATTTGCTTGTCTCATTCCTTCTGTTCAAGTAGTAGATATTTTTGTATGCATCTGGTTTATAATGAGTAGTTAGTAGAATAACAACAGCCTGCAGTACCTTATTATCCTGCTATTTTGTGACAACGCTTGCAGTGTATCCTTGGGAGAACAGAGGTAAAAATTTTATTCCAAATAAAAAGGCATCCCTTCTGAATGTGGGCTAGTCAATAGAAATGCACCCGTGAATATGGTTTAATGTATTTAAGAGTGTGTATTTGGGGGGTGTACATTGGGAATAATTGACAAGCACACTGCACCTTTTCTTCCCCAGTTAAATTGTGACACAGTTGACAAGGTGCCCAGTGAGCATGCTGGGCATCAAGGAGAGCATTTGAAATATATTTTCATGTATTGATGTCCATTTGGATGTTAGCTGACCACATCAGTGAGTGTGGGATGTTGATATATTTATAGTACCTTTAGCTGTGGTAAGAGCAAGGTACTTCAACTGCACTTTGTAAAAGAGGCAACTTGGCTTACCCTGTCAGAGTGATTGCTGCTTCCGGTGACCCAAAAGTTGCTGCCTCAACAGATCCTGTGCTTCCAAATTCCAGAAACGAGAGCAAACCAGACAGGGAGTTTGTAGGATGCTTTGGGTTCTCTGGACGTGCTTACAGTTGCAGGTTAGGTGACCCTTTCTTTATTTTTTGTATGCTTGGGTGTTTTTTGTTAATTGGACAATGATTTTTTTTTTCTTGTGAAGGAGACTCTAGGAAAGTAGGTTATGAGGCTGCTGTTTAAATTCTAATTAATAGGCTATCAAACCAATTCATCCCCCTGTTAACTGGGCAGCTTCACTTCCTTGGAGACGCTTTCTCCTGTTTTGAAGCAGGCAGCTTCCATTGGGGTGCTTAGGTTATACTGAGAACTTGAGGTGAACCTCATCCTTCAGCTCCACTTTGTTGCTTACTAACAATTTTAAAAAAACACCAAAAAAAACCCACCAGTAAAAATTTGCTTGAGTAAAAGTTTCTACACCTGAGTGAACCTTTCGGATATCGGTACCTAAATGTAGCCCTGACGTGCAAAGAGACAGTCGGAACACTTCTAATGCGAACCTGATGCAACTATTTCATTCAGTCTGGGTTTGGGGCTCCAAAACAGTGCATAACTCGAATCTTCTGTATGTCATGGAATACTGTAAGAGGGCTGTCTGTGAAAGGTTGCACATGTGGAAGGATAATTTCTGCATCTGAATATGATAAATGCATTCAAAGGAAAGGAAGGAAGGTACAATAGAATAAAAACATGCGAGATATGAAAGAAACTCTTCTAAAAATTTTTTTTTTGCGTAGATGCAAAATATGCTGTAGATTAATTTCTTTATTTCTGTGATATAAAAATGTTTAGTTACTTCTGTTTAAACAAAAACTTTTTACTGAAGAATAGTTATTCATCTGGATTACTTGCTACAAGATTGCTCTTGTATTTGAATACATAATGACATTTTTCAGAAGCAGATCAACTGTTATGTTAAACTTATGTTTCAGAAAAAAACCCTATGTTTAGATTGTAGAACGTTTGAGTAGTGGAAATACACACTGTGTGTAATTGTAATGTAATTGGGCAGTGTCAATAATCCTTTTGAATTTCCTGGTTTTGATGTTAGCATTGTCTTTTGTGGTGCATTATTTTGGTTTTGATGTCTCTGAGAGCCTTTGGGCCCCAATGCCCTTTCTTTTCCTTTTTTTCCTTTTTTCTTTTTTTTCCCTTTTCCTTTTTTGAGGGGGAAAAATGTGTCATTGCCCAACAACGAGGTTTGAGCTATGAAACTTTCATCCCAAATTCCCATGTGAATCAAATGGAAATCTGAATCAAATACTCCAAATAAATTACAAATTTTAATCCCTTCAGTTACTTTTGGCCAAGATTAAAAATATCTCCTGAAGTTTTTTCTGTTGCCCCCTGAACAAGATGAACCCCGTTCTTTGTGTCTTGAGCAACAGGACAAAGAGAAACATTAGCTTTGTTATGCTCAGATCCGTGACCAATTCTGCAAAAATACAGCTGAAAATATTGGCTGAAATAACATTAAATCTTTTTTTTTCTTCTCTTTTTTCACTATTGTCCCTTATTAACTGCTTTGCCAAGCCTTGAACAGTGCAGCCGTGTAAATTGCTCCAAGCAGCAGCCAGTTAGAGCATCACTCCTGTCTGTAAACTGTGGGGAATTTACCCATTCTGCTTTTTAATGCATCAAACCAAAACAGATTTGGTGTTTTATAAAGCTTCAAAGTACTGTTTTGGAAGTTTTTTTGTTCTCATTTCTTCTCATTCTTACTGCTCTTTCTTAAACAGTGCAAGATTTTAATTACCCTTGGCAACTACGTGAGTTCTGTGCTGTGTTTTACATGGTGCCCTTCTTTTTGCATACTTTCCATTTTGTAATGTGTAACTAGGAAAAAATACTAATAATTTTTAATTTATCTGTTAACAGGTTCTGTGACTGGCTGCCACATAATCTTTTCTTCTTGCAATCGTAACTACCTGCACAGGCACTCAAGCAATCATCAGCAAAGATGCTTCTTCTTTCAGGGACAAAGAAATACTGCTTATAGTGTAGTTTGGCCAGCCATGGTTTCTCCAGCTCACCGAGTTCCTAAGGTACTGCAATTTCTGTTACGTAATCTGTTCTTCAGTCAGTGTACAGTTTGATTGCAGTCATGATCAAGTGTATTTGTTGTCCAACAGCTGGGGGTTGGATCACTGTCTTGTTGCTTGGTCTGGTATTTGAAATAAGAGAGCTGGTGTTCAGCTGTCTACCATGTTAAACATGGTGATGTATTTAGTTATGAGGGAGTTCAAACCTGGGGCTTGTTCAGTTATAGTAGTATAAATGTGAGTATTATTATCTGTCAACAATTCTGGGTCCAGATTCTTGTTTGGAACAATTATAGACAGTCTTACTAGAAGTCAGGAGGAATCACTCATGATCATCTGAGTCCCTTTCTGTATAAATCTCTAACAAGCAAATTATAAAAATGTTTATATTTTGCTGATGGTTTTATTGTTTATGTCAGAAAGAGGACAATACCTTCTGGTAGCTGTCCCGCAACCCCACTACACATTTTAAACTTGTCTTTTTTGTGCCTGAGTGTTCTTTTTCCTTGCAACATATATTTTTATTTTTATTTACTTTAGAGCCAAAAGGGACTTTTTCATGCAAATGCAAATTTAACATGTGCTCCACTTCTGGTTTCCTTTTTTGCCTTTTCTTTTTTTTCCCCCATTTAATTACAGCATACAGATTAACTGTTTAGTATCTTTCCTTTAGCCAAAAGAAACCAAAGTACCCTTTCTAAACAGTGCTTCACAGGATGTGTATTAGTACTTTTTTTGATTTTGTTTTTCCTTTTAGTATAGATTTCTTATGCCAATAAGAAATGGGCTCGAAACACTAAAAGGTTGTTTGATAGGAAAGCAGATAAGAATGATGGATGTAGGGTTCTTAGCCCTAAGAGGCTGTGGCAGCTCTGTGTGCAGGGAGAACATAGGGTTGCATCCTCTATGTATTTTCAAAAGCTTTAAAAGCGTAGAATTTGCAAACTTTATTTTCTGTATTTAGATGCTTCTTTTAGGATAAAGAGGAAGAAATATATTGCCATAATGAAAACTTTTCTTCCCAGATCAGAGTTCTCAGACTGTCTAAAAATCAGTCCAACTCTATGAACTCTGAAAACCTGATGGCAAAGTTATTACTTTTATTCAGAGTATGCCAGAAATCACATTGAAATAACATAGTGTTTTTTAAGATGTTGGTGTGAAACTGTCCACATAGACATTTGTATGTACGCTTCTTTGGGCTTCTCCCTTAACAGTTCTTAGAGGTCAGTAGGATCATATCTCAGTTAACAGGGGACTGCCCTCCAAGGAGAAAGCGAGGATGATGCTGTGTATGGAGTTGCTAATGCAACAAATGGTGTTGTTTTGGGGTTTTTTTAATTAAGGCCCAAACTACTGCAATAGGACATTGTTAAGGTTGATACAGCATTAATTTGAAAGAAATGGGAATCTGAAATTCAGTTGATGTAAGTTCACTAAAGATTCACTTTTTATGGGATTAGACATAGAATACCTGTAGGAGTAGCAATAGTCTTCCTATTTAAAGTCCCAACAGAGCTCATTAGTTGCCGCACTCTTTGTTACTCCTACACCCTGTTGTTGTATGGTCATGTTGCATACAGCCTAAATGCCTACTTTGTTTTCTGCCTGCCAGCTTGACTCTGTATTTTGTGAAGTCAGTGCAAAACTCACCCTGTGGCCAGCATGGCAGAAAATCAGCCTGGCTGTCATGGGCAAAGGGATTCTTCCGCAGCCAGTGAAACAGCCCAGGACCCTCCGAGAGAAAGTGCATTTCCATCTCTGTGCAAGACATTAGTGTTCTTATTAGCTTGCATGTTTATAAACGTCGTGAAATTGTTGTGGATTTTTAAAAAATCAGATATTGAATTTCACCTCATGCGAGGGCTGAGAAGTTCTTTTGTGGAAAAAATGAGGTATATTACACTTCCCTTGACATAGCAAATTTGGATACCTTTGTGTAATGTTGTAGATGGACAAATTCGGGCACAGCATATGAACTAGATTAATGTGTAAAAGCCTTTGAATTAAAATGAGTTAAATCCTAAGGTTCTTAGTCAAAAAGCAATCTCATGGATTTCTCAATAGGAGTTTTGTCTGAATGAGAAACACGGGATTTGATCAGGTTTAATTTTGAGACTAATTCTGTATGTTTGTCCCATCTTCTTCCCATTTCCAGTGTTTAGATGCCTTTTGTTGAAAATGTCCCTCTTTGCAAAAGATAATGAAGGGTTTTTAAGTCTTTTTCCCAGTTTCCTAAGTTGAGACTGTCTGTGCTGGAAGTCAGCTGCAGTATCTGGAGTTTCAGTACTGGAAGGCTAACAGACTGTGTAAGTCAGTAGTAACAGGCAATGTTAAGTTCAAAAGGGCAGTGGAAGAAATACTGAGGCAGCCTTGAGGGTTTGCCCTGATGGCTTAGGAAGGTCGATACTACGACAGAAAGGGCAAGCTGCCATGAAGCAGGAGGCAGTATCTGAGAAAATGATCCCATTGTCATGCTCAGTTTTCTGATCTTCATTTTCAATCCTTTTTCTCCAAGCACATAAAGAAGCCAGACTATGTGACGACAGGCATTGTACCAGACTGGGGAGACGACATAGAAATTAAGAATGAAGATCAGATTCAAGGGCTTCGTCAAGCTTGTCAGTTGGCCCGTCATGTCCTGCTTCTGGCTGGAAAGGGCTTAAAGGTAACAATTACAGAAGTCCCCTAACAGCTTGGATGTCTTTTATGCTTTCACTTATTTGGGTTTCGTTCCTACTTCTTTTTTTTTTCTTTTAACTCTCCTATAATGTGCATCCAACTTTAAGTTTGATCCTGAAAAAATAAGGATTTATTAACTTTTGATTCAGTTCATGATATGCCTGTTTAATTATTTCTGTATTTTGGACCTATGTCATGCTCAGTTGTGGCTCAGGTGTAATAGCTCTGTGTTTGTTATCTCCCTTTGTTCGGATTGTGTCAAATCGTGTGAGTTTCTCCTAAGGCCCATGCTACATTTTTTCCTTTCATTTCATGGCCCATCTTCTTCATATGTCATTCTTTCCAGCTCTGCATGTGTACAAGCCCAAACTTGGTCTGCCTTCTCCATTCCCGTCTATCCTTCAGCTCTCGCTGTCCTGTGGGATCCAATAACACTCATAGAGCTGCCGTTGGAAAAAACAGCTGCCAAATTCTACACAATTTTCCAGAGTGCATTGATAATAAAGCCTCACGGTTCCCAGAAATGTTCCTACAGTATGCTTTTTGGGATACCTCCCAAGAAAAAATATAGAGGGAGGAGCCTACTACCCAGGTTTTGCAGATGATGAAGTGCTTTTTTAGCCTTGCCTTGGTATTTCATGTAATAGCATATTGGATAAGGTGAAATGGGTTGAGTAGCTATGAGATGCAGAGATAGATGGGGACTGTAGGTCAACGCCATTGACTTAAAAGGGGATTTTTCTTTCAGCTCTCATCACTATTTCACAAAGGTTTAGTTCTGGAGCTGGGATGGCCAATGAAACTGCCTGAAGCTTTAATCTTACTTAGCTTTGTGCATGTTTAACTTTTTAATGTTCAGTTATTTCTCAGTACAATAAAACTTACTCATTTAAAGTTAAGGGTGTATATATGTTTCTGAAGGGTCAGGATACAATGTGGATTTTGAATGAGAGCAGTTTTTCACAAATACTCTTCGGTTGTTATCATGTGTAAATACACAATTATGCAGTATGGTGTAGTTTATGATGCAGTTCATAGTATGTGCCAAATCATGCATAATAGCAAAATACTGCATACACATAATGAATGTTTTGGAGCAAAAATATGTATAAGGTAATAATTACATAACCAGGACCTGTGTACTGGGAGGGAAGTGGCATTTGGAGTTGCAGTGCTGAGACCGCTGCCCAGGTCAGTCACAGACTGCTGGGGAGCTCTGTTTTTCACAAGTGTTTGTTCAAGACTCCCCTGACTGGGAGGAAGCTCCAAAACTCTCCCTCATTGACCGTGAACATCTTCTGCTTTCCAGCCTGTTGCTGCACATGGTCAGTTTATACCCATCTGTTCTTGTGCCAACACTGCTCTTTAATTTAAACAGCTTCCTGCCTTTCTTTGAGTCTTCCCCTTCATGCGGGAATAGAGCTGTGCACCAGACTAAACAAACCAAGCTCTTTCAGGCTGTTCTCGTAAGCTAAACTCTGCATTCCTGTTTTACCTGAAGAGTCCCACCCTCCACCTGTTCCTGTTATCTTGCTGAACCCACCTTGCACGCAGTCCTCCAAACTGGCTCTTACCTGTGCTTTAGCTAGTGGCGATAAGATCCCCCAATATAACAAGGGTGCATTATAATCCATAGATACAGAGAGATATAGTTTGATCATGGTTTTGATGTTACCGTTACTGCCTGTGGGACTTCAAATTACAATATGGTATTATATATGATAGCTTTCCTGATTTGAGTTACAGATTTGGGAATAAAGCAGCAGATTCTATGACATGAAAATATTTTATTATATACCATTGAATTGACCTGCTCCAAATAAGGGATTAGGTGCATTGTAGGTGCATCCCAAACTTGCCCAACTAACAAAAGTATCTTTAAAAGTAAAGCACATACTGTTAAAAGCAGAGCTTTTCACAGGGTGTAAGCCATGCAGAGGCCAGAGGGCTGCCTGCTGAGTATCCAAAAGCCACATCAAATTGCTTGAGCAGAGCAGCAGTAAACAGCAGACAGCCAAGTACATAGCAGTTCAGTTTGTCTGTGGGCTAAAGATGAAGATGTTTGAGCAAAGGCAGGAGCAACAAACTTACATTTATTCAGAACCAACGGCTTCCGTATTCAAGGCAGAGAAGTGCCAAGGCTGCAGCTGCCATCCCAGCACTGAGGCTGCAATGGCTACTGCAAAGCAGGGGGCATGTGCAGTAATCCCAAATCCTGGTCTTGAAGCCACGTTCATTGCTCCTCACTTGCCCAACAACGTTTCTGTGCTGAACAAAATTCAGCTGAGTAAACAGACCTGGTTTTATGCTCAGCACAGTACACAAGTGCACTCTCCTGTATTCACTGTGCATGGCCACTCAGTATTTCAATATATGACTGTCTCCTCCACCACAGCCTACCTATATTCCACATGTTACTCCAAAATCACAGCCACTGTGATTTTTCCTTCAGTGTGCTAAGATGATACTCATATCTGTACTAAGTATGATTTTCAAGGGCTCAGAACTCATTCAAATCAAAATCAATTTACAGAGGAACCCTCAAAAGTACTTCTCAATGAGAGAGGTTTCCCTACCAAATTTGAAATTTCAGCTCTAACCATTCCAGAGACAGAGTTGATCCAAAAGAAAAGTGAGAATAATGTCATTTTAAGCATGTGCACTTTCCACTCCATGGATACTCAGAAAATGTCTGGATGATTTACAAGAGGGGATTTTTTTTTTTTAATATGTAAAATCTTGAGGAAAAGATGAATCTAGAAAACGTCAAGCATAAAAATTAAGATTTCTAAAAATGATGGGCCAGCGCTTGTAGATTCACTATGATCACCCAGGTTATGGCAACTTTAAGTAAAATATCCTCAAAATTTGAAGCTAAATATTTAAATATTTTATAAAATTTAAGAATACCTGGAAAACAATTTCTTAAAATGCTTAAATACATTGTGGTAAATGTACAGGACAATTACAAGACTTAATATCCTTTCTTTTACAAATAAAAAGTAATGTTTTGTTTTAAGGGACTGAAAACATTGAAATGAGACATTTCTGTAGCAGCTACTGAAACTATGCCATGGGAAATTGGTGTCTCTGAGAAAGTATATATGGAAAAAAGAATAGAAAGGAAGTAGTATTTTAAATTTTCTAGGAACCTTTGAGTGCTCATTTCTACTGCATGCTTTATTTAAAACCTTTTTTTCTGAAAAAAAGTCCATATATCAATAAAATCTATCAGACAGTATAGTGTTTTATATCAAAGCAATGTATTTGAAACGTCCAATATTTCATTGAAGCTTGGCTGCAATCACATTCAGTAAATATAAGAAACTCTCTTTGCTTTTTTAACAGGATGTTATGTTTGATATTTTAGGTTGGCATGACAACTGAAGAAATAGATTCCATTGTTCATCATGAAATAATCAGACAGAATGCTTATCCATCACCTCTGGGCTATGGAGGTTTTCCAAAATCTGTTTGTACTTCTGTAAACAACGTGGTATGTCATGGTATTCCTGACAGGTATTTCCTCAATAATTTTCATTTTACAACCGGGAATTAAAATGTTAAACTGAAATTAATAAATTGTATTTAATATTGAACATATTTCAGCTTAACTAAATGTTGTATGTAAATGCATTGTAGATGCATGTTACCACATGATGCTGATAGCTGTTATAGAATTATGCATGTGAAATAGAAAAAAAATATATTATCCTGTTTGTCCAGACACTTAAAGAAAAACAGCGTATTGCATTTTGAGTTTAGTGTGTGGGGAAAAAAAAACCAGTACAGTCTGATTTTTTTTTCATCCAGCAAAATAAGTATAGGCTAAGGAATAAATATATTTGAATTTATGTGGGGGTTTTTTTTATATTCGCAATACATTCAGCTACTCACAAAGTAAAATATGAACCCTAGTGAGAGAAAAAGAATAAATATAATGGTAGATTTTTCAGGTGTTGGTATGTTTTTCTGGTAGTTGTTTCTCATTATTTTATATTCAGCTACACTTGTTCTCTAGGTAGTCAGAGCTGAACATTAAAAATGGTTATTCTGTTTGCTTCTGCCTTCCTCCATCACAAAATACCTACCTCTTGATTTTTTATGTATGTGTCATTAGGTGTTTATTCTTATATTCCCTTTGTTGGGAACTGTCTGTCACCATTATTTTTTTTTCTGTTTATGTTTCAGTCGACCTCTTCAGGATGGAGATATTATCAACATTGATGTCACAGTGAGTAATTCATATAAAAAATAGTCTTTGATCAACTTTAGAATCACTAGTAGCAACAGGAAGAATAGTGGATTGGAGATGGGGGATGCACAGATGGATGTGCTGTTTACTTCTGAGCCAAGGCACAAGCAGCTGGTTTCCTTTTCTGTTTTTAACTGTGTGTTTATTCCAGCTAGACTCAGGCCTGACTTGAATTTAGGACTGGAATCAGATGCACTGAGATCAATGTTGGCCTAAGTGAAATGTCAACCCAATCCTGCTATGTGTCATGTTTTTGAGAAGGTGTAATTGTTATTGATCCACTGTGTAGTTAATGCAGAGCACCATAGTACTGGGCAGCAGCTGAAGATAGATATGTATGAGATGAGCTAACATGAAGAAAGCCAGCATTTTTCCTTCACTCTGCCAAGATTGATCTTCCTCTTCCTGCTGATTTTGAGTGGGGCCTGACATTATCTTACTCTGTCATTAGAGGCTACATTGGCCTGTGTATGTCAGTCTATTTGGACAGCAACTCTTTTGCTAGCAGTGTTCCCTACATTTATTAAAATCCCCGAAGGTAGTGTTGTGTTCCATTTCTGGTATAAAAGCCCTGAACCTTTTGAGCAGAAACAGAAATAGTGTGATATAACCGTGACTTAATATTTCCAGGGAATCATCAATTATAGCTATTTAAATAAACACGGGCTGGGTTTTCCTAGGAGCAAGAAAGCACAGGAACTGGAAACCTAATTCTCATTTCATTTATGAAAAAAATATTTGTGTCTTGCACAAGTTTTTTTTTCTTTTTGCTGTGCATGTTTATATTTTTCTGAAGTGCTATTTATTTCTAATATGAACACAGAGGTTTTGAATCCCACCATTATTTTGCAATAATATGTCACATACAAGGGAGTAGAATCTCATAGAAACAAGATTTTTAAATCATTAAAGAAACTATTGGTAACTTGATACTATTTTCATACTGGCAGAGTGAAGAAATCTTCAGCAGACCTACCTCTGAGCATGAGATTCAAGCTTTCTAAAATATTTTTTCTATTAAAATTAGGGTCAATAACCTTTTTCCCATTATATACTCACATGTGATCCAGAACCAGGTTTAGTTTGGCTTGAGTTTTTGATCTTTTTAAATTTTCCATACTTTCTAATAGTAGAATTCTGGCTATCAGGTTTACACAGTGCAATCTAGCATTTTTAAACTTTAATTTTGGCCTTCATTTTTACTTTGGTGAATTGGTGTTGCTTTGCTCAGTTTATTAGACTAAATCAGTTTGTAACACCTAAGGATTTAAATCGTATTTCTTTGTACCTCCTTAAGGTTCATTTTACTTTTTGTTCAGTCTGTCAAGATAATAATGATACCTTAGATTAGTCTAGACTCATATCACAAATCCTTTCCATTATAAAGTAAATGAAATATTTCTGTATTAACATAGTGTGCATATCTTGTCCACTCTGCCTCACAAATGTCTGACTAAATGTTAGTGGCCTTTTTGAAGACATAGGTTTATGCCTTTCATCTACTCTCATAAAATAAAATAAATTGTGACATGTCTGTGAATGTGAAGATTCCTGCAAGGATGGGAATTGCTGACTATCTTTGTAAGATTTTTTTTTTTTTTTAATTTAAAACTGAACTGTGCCGTGTGTGGTAATTGCTTAGTCCAAAACAGCTGAGGAAAAAATACTTTTCGGCATTATTGACTGATCTCTTAGCTTATCTTTAATGAGCAGAACTAGGACGTTTCACAGCTGGACAGAATAAAAATCAAAGTAAATATTGCACAACAAATTGTTTATAATTGTGTACAGGTTGTATAAAGTAATTAAATAATACTCAGGTTAAGTGTAAATACCTAGCACTATGTACAAATTATCTGAACAAAAAAACCCATTTTAGCACAATTAAGATGATAGCATTTCATAGATGAAATACAAATTTCATAGGCTTGAAACACATAGACTTGAAAATGCATTTTAGTATAGAGACAACCGTGTTATCCATTACTAGATCCTCAGAATAGTGCAATTTTCAGCCTATTGTTACCAGGTTAATGTTTCTTACAACTTGGTCTTTCACTGAATTTTAAGGAAATAGTATGTTACAGTTGCTGTGGTTGTAGTTTATTAACATCAGAAATATGTAATTGCAGTGGATGGGCTGCAGTAAATATTATTATTGGTTTTGTTGTTGGGTTTTTTTTGTTGTTGTTTGGTTTGGGTTTTTTTTTTAACTCTCCTATGTTTTAAATCTGTGTTTGCTTTTCCAGGATGATGATGTTTAATTTTGGGGGTTTGTGTGTTTTACTTGCTAGAGCTAAGAACAAACTAGTTCAGTTTAAATATGAACTATCTAGTTTAAAACCTACCCAATGGGCATTAAATACAAAAATAAAGATTTTGTGGTAGTCTGAACTGGCAGAGGAAGGGGTAGAGCAGAGGATTGCAGCTGCTTTTTGCTGAAGTGGTGGCAACCCAGTTAGGCCCTTGCTGGCACTCACCTTTCTTTAAAATACCCCTTGCTCCTAGTGGCCTGCATTTTCTTTACATTTCAGCCTGAAGACAAACCTGGCCTTGGGATAAACTGTCTGTAGCGTAAGTTTTTTGGAGTTGTGGGTTTTTTTCAGTTTGGAATCAACCAAAAAGAATGTGAGTCTGTCTTTCACAAATAGTTTGCCAGTGGCAAAAGTTCAGTGGTTCGAGCTTGGTGAGTAATTAGTTGTAGAAGGATATTTGCCACTGTTTGGGGGAGAAAAAATGTTTTAGAAGATCAAAACTGTGCACTGTTATAATTTGTCTTTTTGTGGGGAAATTTGGCTTGGTCTTACAATTATGGGCCTGCCTGCCATGGTGCAGAGCTGCAAACCCCATTTTAATGGTGTGTTGCAAAGCTCCATAGTGCATAGCCAAGATTTCTTGTGCTCAACAGAGAATTTCCGGAGAGCTAACATTTAAAACCTATGAAATGTTAAAAAAAAAAAGAAAGAAACAATGTGTATTTAATTCAACAGCATGTTTCATTTTCAGAACATGAAAATTTTCAGTGCCACAGTAGTATGTTTATTCTCTCAAAATTAATCTCTGGAAATCAGAAGTAAAATCCAATGTTAATGCCACATTGCCGCTTAAAAATGAGATGAAAGAAAACCTGCAACAGCTGATGATGGATTTGGTCCATGTGTTCCATGGGGTTCACTCTGGTTGTTGGTAGCAGGGTATGGCTCTCAGCTCAGAGCTCCAGCGGGGGCTGCTGACTGCAGACTTACATCTCCCTGCCAGCTGCCAACAGGTTCCCCCGTGCCCACGGCCAGCACTGGGGCTCAGTGCCCTGCCCCTCTGGGGTGCAAGCAAGTCCCTGGCTACAGGGGCAGGGGCCAGGATGGGTGGGCACCTGACAGCCCCAAGGCCCCCTTCAGCCCACCCATGGCCCCCACCCATCTTCTCACAAACAGCCCAGTTGTCCTCATGTCCTGTAGCTGAGCAGTGTCACTGTCTGGTGCACTGCTGGGTGCTGATGCGCAGCTTCTGCTTTTCTTGAATTTTTAATTGGCAGCATTGGCAACCCTTAGGCACCTTGCAATCTTTCAGGCTTTTTCTCTTTCCTTTGCAATGTTTTGCTTTTCCAGTCTTGCAAATATGACTTACCTGTCTATCAGTTGCAATATATATCTTGGTCCTAGAAAGAATGGATTTAATTAAGAAGACAATCTGTTTCTGGATGCAAAATGAGAAAATGTCTTTGCATTTCTGCATATGTTTAGGTGTATTACAATGGCTACCATGGTGACACTTCTGAAACCTTTTTGGTGGGCAATGTGGATAAATCTGGTGAAAAGTTAGTGGAGGTTGCCAGGAAATGTAGAGATGAAGCAATTGCAGCTTGCAGACCAGGGGCTCCCTTCTCTGTAATTGGAAACACAATCAGGTAAGCCTTATATTGACAAGTAAAAGGAGGGCTGGCAAGTGGGACAAAGGTTATTGGTGGTTTGGTATAAAGCTGATGACATGTTTTATGATTCAAAACCATCATTTCAGTCTGATATCAGTATGTGAACTGCCAAGATATAATGTTGTTCCTTGGGTAAGAGGTATTTTTTTTAAAGTGAATTACACTAGGGTCAGCAAAGATAACTGTAGAAAGAGACAAAGATATTCATAAAGTAGATTTAAATTAACAGATTTAATTTGCGGTGGACTTTTGTTTATTTTTTATTTGTGTGTGACACCACACCACATCTGTCTAACAGTGTAAGACAGTTAGAAACCATTGTTTTCATTGAATGTTACAAAGGAATTAGTCAACATAAATAAGCTCTTTGTTTAAAAACTATGAAAATATTTAACTCGAGAGCTTCTGATCTTACAAAGAGCAGTGCCTGCTAATGTCACAGGGAAAAAAGAGCAGACATTCAGAGATTTTTCCCTATTTTGCATCTCTTCTAGCTTTCACATAAATGCAGTCATGACTCTTCTTCTGCTGATGGCTTTAAATAAAAATGCATCTTAGTCTTTTGAAGGTACCTATGGATTATTTTAAAATGTTTGCCAAAAAGAAGAAACAGACATATATCATATACATTTCATTAAGCAATACTTCTTCGGACTGCTAATGGTCCCAACAAGCTATTGAATTCATTCTGATTACTTAAAAGCTGCAAGGCTTAGTCACCTTGAAAGGATGCTGCTTTTTTTTTCTTTGTAAATCTTCAAATACTTTAAGAAAAAAAGAGAATGGCAAAATATCAGTTAGATATATTTATAGCTTTAAAAATATTGTAACAGAGTCTGAATCAAACTTTAGTAAAACGTCTCTGGGTTATATCTGAGAAGCTTTTATTGAAGACTTTGTATAAAATTGTGTTTTTGACAGTTTTAAATTATAGGCTAACTAGCCTGGAGAAAAAGGATAGTGTCTTTCTGTTCTTTCATAGGAAATGTTGAATCAGACCCCTACTGGGAAAAGAAATTTAATGCATATCTCACTATCTTACTGTCCATGAATATAATAGAAGTGAATTCAAAATGTAGTTTTATTTTTGCAAATGGGATGAGTCGATAGATGCACCTCATATTTTTGAACACCTAGGGTTCAACAAATTTACTGGTGGTGCTCTTGCATTTTAACAAAATTTATTCTTGAGTAGAAGAGGGCACAGAACACTGGATTCTTATTCAAGCATTCTATCGAGCTCTGCATTCATGGCTGTGTCTAAAGGGCATGTCAGCCTTTGATTCTCTCTGAGAGGTAATTATCCTTTTCCTGTCACGGAACAACAAATGATAGCTAACTACAGAGGCACATTTGCAGTAGTCACATTCATCAACTGCAGAAAAAAAATTCAATTTAATTGTGCAACACAGCTGCACATAGGCTTTTTGAGCATTTCTGTTGTTCTCCCTGTCTTGCTATTCCTCCCTCCAGATCTATTTTTTAAACTTTTTTTTCTGGTTATTTTTTCCCCCTTTTTGTCTCTTCTTCCATTTTTACTCTCTGTACTTTCTTGTTAAAGTAATTTTCTTTTGTGGCTCTCATTCTTTTTTCCCCATTGAAGGCTATGAATGTAGAAAATTATCACAATTACTCATATAATTGAGCCTCTTTGTAGCAAGTGCAACTCCAGTAGCCTTTCTCCATCATGAAAATGGTTTCATTATAGGGTTTTTCATATTCTCTGACACCATCTACACAGAGGAACAGGCGTGCAGATGAGATGTACTAGGAACAGGGTAGATCAGTAAGGTCACAGTAGGAATAATTAGCTCTGCTATGGAAAGAGCATCTAGGCCTTTTACTGCTACATAAATGTACTGTCCATGGCTTTTAGTCACAAAAAAACTTACTAACAAATGGAGCTCCCGCCTACTACTTTGAAAAAAAGATTTGTATCAACACTACAATTTTCCATCATTAAGACTAATAACACAGAGCCTAGTATACATCAAGGGGAATAAAAAGAAAAATCTCACATTCAAGTGGCGGCTGGGTGCTGACCTTTGTTCCCTTTTTTTGTGTTCAACTTAACTCTTTACAAAAAAGAGCCACACGCCACACCAACATGCAGGTGAACTCCAGCTAGTGCTAGCAAAGCATGGCATTCAGTTGGAAAATCTGATAAATCTCCATGCAGGATAATGCATTTCATTACAGATTCACTACATTAATCCTAGCTGTTTTAAAAAAAAAAAAAAAAAGGAAGAAGAAGAAAAAGAACGGAGTTGAATGTGACATTGGATTTTTGCTGTGTTGGTACAGAGGTCAGTTTACTTGCAAAATGTAAATATATAGTCAGTGTCCCCTTTGCAAAGCAGATTAATTGAAGCTAGTAGCTGTTCGAAACTGCATATGAAATAGCAGGTCGTTAACTTTATTTCTCAAGATTTTATCGTGTTGACAATTTAAATGTGCTGATTTGTTTAGAACTACTTTAACACTGCCTCTGCTGAAAGATCACCATGGCTTGGTGAAGCTGTGTTTCAGGTTATTTGTCATTTGACATTTGCTTGCAGACAGACATGTAATACATACATATATACATCAAAATCTGAAGTTTCACAAGAGTTAGATATCATAAATGCCTGAGAACAAGCACCTACAAGCTGAAAACATTTAGGTCCATCAGAATGGAAATGTGTCCAGGTTTCTTTCATCAGCTTTTTTAGAAAGGTGCTCAAGTCATATGCAGAATGTATCTTAGGCACAAATAATCAGAATATTTCCTTTCCACAGTAGGTTTCAGAAAAATTATATCTTGGGGTAAGTTTGCAGTCAATATTCTAACATAGTCTTTGTTATGGAAGCTCAATAGCTGACACTGAGTATTTCATTGACAGCAGTTCATTCTCCCATCAGCTACAAGTTGCAAATAAAAGATTGCATGGATTCGGGAGTTACCTTCCTTAGGAAAATTTGGGTCTTTGCTAACCCCTTTCTATTGAAGGGCATATCAAAACTATTGGTCAGTTGCAGTGTAAATGGAATTGGGCCCTATGGTCCATTTTCTTCTACCATTTCTGACATTTTCAGACAAAAATAAATCTAGTTTGGAATCTGCTTTTTAGACAGTGAGTCTAGGTGCATGAACGTGTTGTGAGTGTAGAGAGCTAAAAAACTTAAATGTGATGTTGTTAAATAAACCAAATTTCAACTCCTACAAAAAAAAATCGTAGCGATGAAAGTATTAATAAATGGTTTAAAATGTTTAACTCATAAGTATATGTTTTGATATTAATTTAGAACAATATAAAGCAGATTTTTTAAAAAAATCTGTTTCTATCAGATTATGCACATTTAAACAATAAGTGGCTCAGGCAAAATAAGTCATTTTAATGTCATCTGTGATAGATTTTCCTTGACAGCTACTGTAAATTACAATTACACTGCTTCTCTCTGCACTTGAAAGTAAGCATTGCAATAAATTATCTTTTATTTCAATCCATCATGTCTGCTTTCAGAAACAGAGAACCTCAAATAAAAGTTCAGCACTATTGTAAGAAAAATACAGTAATTTGTGTTCCAGTTTGAAACTAAAACGTACCTTTCTTTCAAAAAACAATTGTTGGCTTTCAAAAATATTACTAATTATACCTCAACATTTATTGTCATTATAGAGAATCCCTGAACTTGTGCATTCCCTCAGTCTAGGATTACTATTTCATAAAAAAATACTTGAATATTTTCCCTGTAGAATTTTGTAATTTCTCAAATTAAATATTATGGTGCTATTCAAAGTAGATATTTTTATCACAGATAAGTATAGTTTAGGCTGATGCTGGTTTCAATACTTAAAAAAAAAACCAACAAAAAACAAGTATGCCATTCAGTGGCCATTTTGCTAATAATATATCTAAGACAGACATGATTACTTCTAATTTAATTTAAAAAAAAAGAAAAACAAAAACTCCCTACATAAATTATCGTGGGGCTGTTATCACTTTCAGTGTTTCTCAAGTATGTTCACTGCCAAGAAGTGTTAAGACAGATTTGTTTAACAGCTTCAGCCATTCATGTCCTGCTGCTCTGCAGGACTGTTTTTGATAAAGTTTCATCCCTGGTAAGAGAAGCTGGCACTGTGGGAGAAGCATCCCTGGCTGAGAATCAGTTCACCAGGATGCTCATCCTTGGTAGCAGAGCAGTCTATGCCATCTTGTTGAATCAGTTAAATTCTTTCTTCCCTTGTGCCACCACAGAGCTCAGAGAAGTAGTTGCTATCAATCCTGAAAATGGGATTGTTTCACTTTTTTTTCTTCAGCGAGTGCTAAGAATATTAGACCACACCTACCTTGAGGAAAAAGTGGCAAAATCTGGTAAAAAGAAAAGAAAATGCTCCTCTAGGTGCTCCTAGAGGGTATCTGCACAGGACAGCCCCCTAACGAAATTTTTTCAACCTGCTTTTCAGCTTCTTAACAGGAGGGATTTATCACCCAAGAGCTCCTTTCAGGGAAAGCTTGAGTATCAGGGAAAGCTTTCTGGAGAGTCAGTCCTGCCTGTTCCTGCTTTGTGGCAATTTCCCTGTTAGGCTGCTGTCAGGACAGCAGTGCATGTCTCCACACTTATCCCTCCTTTCAGAGAATTAGCTGTTGTCTGGCAACATGGGAAGAGGATGCTCAGATGGCAACTGACACCCATCTCTCCTGTCTCCACTCTCTGAAGCATGATACCACCATATGACAGGCTCTGAATGGCTTCAGGAGGATAGCTTGGCCCTCAGTGATGTTCCTTTACCAGCTGCATCACTGCTGATCCATCCCAATGCCAGGCACTCGGCCTGGCTTTGCCATCAGCAAAAGCAAAGCAGCACTGCGGCTACTCTTGACACTGCAGCCACTGGGACGGAACACATGGCAGCAAAAAATAAAATCAAGTACTGGGCTCACTAAATAATTATGCTTTTAATCCTGCCCAATTCACCTCTGCCCAAATATGCAACAAAGATTACTATGTGTGATGATAAATTTTGTCAATGGGTATTTTTAACAATGATTATTCTGAAGAACCCTTTCTTTTTCTCTTGATGCTGTCTTGTGAGGTGTGCCTCTGCTGCCCCAGTGTTTGCTCTGGAAATCATTTGCTGGGCTGTGCCCCATGGACAAGGGGAACTGGCAGACTGGTACATCCTTTCCCACAGCAGATTCTGGGCGGCCCAGCTCAGCCATGCCAACCTCTGCCTCCTGTCTTCACTGCTTTACCACTTGCAGTCAGGGCTCCTCCAGCTGTCTAAGCTTATGCTGCCTGTCTGCAAGAAGCATCTGATGAAGCTGGGGCTGCAGTCTTGTAAGGTTGTCTTGTGGGAAAGCTGACGGGTCCTGAGCTGGGCAGTGAGACAGTGAGACCAAAATGTTGAGCTGTTGTCAGCAACAAATGATAAATGTGTGCAAAAATGCTCCACTCCCTGGCATCTTGATTTTTTAATCAGATTCCACAGCCTGGGAATCCTGCAGATTGGAGAGGCTAACCAAGACCAATAGTTCAATTCACCCTTCTCAGAGCTGTTTCAAAGTTACAGCCAACATGTACATTTACAGGATTACCTTTGCAAGTTGTAGCTAGGATTAGCACCTTTGTTTTTTTATGAAAATTGGGTGTTCTACTGTAACTCCACAAGGATGTAAGAGTTCACTAGGATTTATTAAATACTCCAGAGTAAAGCTAGTAGTTGTGGAGAGAAATGCCTCATAAGACCTTCTGAAACACATGCAAATACTGAAACCAGATTGAGAGTGGCTGAGTTTCATACCTGCAGCTTATTTTCTCCACAGTTCTTCTGTGTGTCACTTCAGGTCTGTTGACCATGTTACATTTTACGTAAAGAATACCAAGGCTGTGTATGTAGACAAGACGGAAGAAGGAGGGGCACGGTGTCTGTCAGTGTAGATGTCAAAGCCCTGTGAGCTCCAGGATCTCCTCCAGGATCCCCTATTTTGATCACAGACAGTAACCACTGTAGTACTGATGCAAAGAGAGTTGTTTTCAAGCTGTTTGGCAAGAAAGTGGTAGAATTCACCATTGAAATGCATATGAACCATTTCTTTGACTGCACGAGGACAGGATACTGTTGTAACACTGCCTTCTGCGTGCCCTGGTGCTTGCGCGCCTGGTGCCCAGCATGCAGCTCCTGCTGCTACTGCCATCCTCCTTGGCAGTAGCTGAATGCTGAGGATGGAGCTTCCCCTGCTCACTGGAAAGGATGTAGCCATGGTGCTCAGAATAGCTGCACAGAGAAAAACTATTTGTCTTGCTACAGAACATGGATTTTTCTGGAAGAAAAAATCCTGTAGTAATACAAAAAATGGCCATGCTCTGTCAGTGGTCAGGGGTGCCATCTAAGGACATCAGCAAAGCTGAACAGTTAGTGTGATTGTTTATGATTTTGCAAAAAGACTGGCAGAAGAAGGTGAAAAAAAACCTTATCACATGTTGCATTGATGGCTTCTCCCAGTCTCTCTTCAGAGAATCACTTCACTTGTATGGGAATCATCATCTGCATTGCTCTGGGCTTGGTCACTGGAGATCTTGGATTTTGTGTATGTTTCTGAGGAATCTGGCTTTCTAACTCATCGCCATCCCTGTACTTCTTGCTTGGCCTTCAGCAGCATCATAGCATCATAAGCAGGCCCAGTCTCTGATCCAGATATGGGGAACATGATAGAAAGGCAGGGGAGAAAGTATTTTCTATTTCTAGTAGGACTTCTCATTGCATAATCCTTCATGATTTTTTTCAAAATAATTGATGTATAAAGATTATGTATATATAAATGATTTATAAAGCCCAGACTTCGAGTGCAAACAAATGAAGCCCCAATTTCTAGCTTTGTCGGTAATCATTTTTGCCAGTACTTTGGAGTTTGGGGGTAGCTAAACCTGAAATTTCCATTCTTCTCCAAAATTAATGAAGAAATGTTATGAGCAATGGGTAGGTAAAAGGTAATATACAAATCCTGTTAAAACATGCTCTAAGGTCTGAACACTGCAGCCTTATTAACCAACTCTTCTCTCTCATTGCCATTTCACTGTGGTGGAGCAGCATGTCCCTCAATTGAGTGGCATTAAATTCTGGGATGATGACCCGTGGGCACTGGAGCCAGCACTGCAGAGTCTGTGCAGCCTGGTGTGCAAAGGGGATTACTTTGTACAGCCAGCTGAGGCCACTTTGCACCCGGATAAAAGCTAGCCCATGGGGTTTAACAGGCTTTAATTTCTGCAACAGCATTACCTTTAGTTGAGTTTCTTAACTTTTTCTGTTTCCCACCTGTAGTGAAACTGTGAGAGAGCATTTTCTAAGATGTAAATACAGAAAAACCTGAAGTTCTTCAGTGCCTACCTTCATTCAAAATAAGCAAATGAAGTTTTTAATGTTACCGGCAAAATATCTTCAGGCTAAATGCCTTCCTGTCTTGCTCCTGTTTGATTTTAGAAATGGAGTGGGGATGATATGCAGGGACAAGGGTAACTTTCTTGTCACTTCTAATCTATCTCCAGATCTTCCTGAATCTCTGCACTCTTCTGGTTTGGATATGGGTAGGCCTCCTGGCTGAGCTGCCTCAAATCACTCTGTCCACCACTGCCTCCGCCACTGTTTGAGTACAGGGAGAGCCTGAAAGTGAAGCCTGCAGACATGGGGTGGGCCAGCAGACAGAGGATACCCCATGGATCTCCAGGTCCTCCAGTTTTGGGGAACTGGAATAGGAATTTGCTTTCCTAGCATGGATAGGGATCAGTGCCCAGCCATGGTCCTGCAGGCAATTCTGAGATGCTTCTCCCTGAGGCAGGCTATGAAAGGTAGGGCAGATCTCGCAGGCAGAACTGAAACGCTGTAATTGTTATGATTTGGTTTTGCCTCTGTGTCGATAGGCTCATTAGAAATATATTGTTATTTAGCATGAACGTAGTTGCTGGACTTTCAATTCATTTTTATACTAAATGTTTGAAGTATTATGAAAGTGAAGTAGTAGGGGTCTTAACTCTCCCTGTTGGCAGCAGGAGCCTCTTCTCCTGCAGGAAACCCAGTGCAGGCCCCTGGGTATGCAGCCCAGCACAGGCTCTGCACTTGCAGAGAACTCGGTAGAGGCTGCAGTTTGATGGTGTGCTGGGGCCTTGGCTGCCCAACTTGGCAACTTTAGCTGTGCCATCTTAAAATGAGTTCCCAGTGTGCTTGTGGAAAAGGCTGCCCTCCATCAAGCAGGGAGACAACGCACTGCCGTTTTACTTAGCCAGCAGGGCTGGCACGGGAGCTACCAGCCTCTACTGGCAGGCATGTTAACTCTGAAACCTAACAATGCTCACCCATGCTCGTTTCAATGACTGTTTCGGAACTGTCGCAAAGTGGTGACCCAGTGTCGGTAGCAACGCGGTAGCAGGGGCTGGGGCCGTGTAGCGGGGGTGGTGTCGGGACACGCACCCTGACAGATCCTCTTTGCCCCCGCAGCTCCGTGGCGTGGCAAGGTGGCTTCCAGGTCTGCCCCTTCTTCGTCGGCCACGGCATCGGGTCGTACTTTCACGGGCACCCCGAGGTGTGGCACCATGGTAAGTGGCCCCCGCCGGCCGCGCCCGTCTTCCCCCGCGCCGCTCCGCTCCGCTCCGCCCGGGCGATGAGAGGGCTCCGGGGAGAGGGAGAGGGAGGGCGGTAAAGAGAGCAGAGCCCCCCACACACACACCCTCACCCCACGCACGCTGCCGGTCCGGCGGGGCGGGGGATTGCCGGTGGGGGGATTGAATCGCTGGGAAGCTGGAGGGCATCCCCGGCCTCGTTTTCTGAGAGTCGCGCGGGTATTTTTGAGGACAAGTCGCTCGGTAACGGAGTTGTCGGGGCCGCTGAGCGCCGCGGACCGCCTCCTCCGCCCGCTCCGGGCGGCAGCCGCCGTGTCCCGCGCCTCCGCATCCCGCCCGCGCCCGAACCGGCAAAGTTTGTCACGGGGCAAAGAAAGATCTCTGCTGAAACATAAATCCCCCGGCCTGGACGGAGCCGCCGTCGGGGTGGTCTCGCTGCGGCCGGGCTGGGATCGTTTTCGGAGGGTGCTCCGGCTCGTAACAGGGCTCGGGTGCACAGTACCTGCGAACTAAAAAGGGGTTTAAACAAAGGGCTGGTTGCGTTCTCTTAAAAAAAAAAAAAAAAAAAAAAAGGACCACAGATGCATAAACGCGTGGTTTTTTTTTCTTTTGTAGCCAATGACAGTGATTTGTTAATGGAAGAGGGAATGGCGTTCACAATAGGTTTGTAACTCTCTGCTATGGTTTTCTGTTAAAAAGCACACAAGGAGCAGCCCAGATCTGTAGCATTTCTTTATTGGGATATAGAAATAGCCGTGCAGACAGGGGGACGTCGGTGAGGTTGACCTCTTAGGGAACAGATTAAAATATCATTTTAAAAATGCATCAGAAACAATTTGGGTGAAATAATTTTCAAATTACAAGATTGAAAGAATGAAATGTTAATTATAAATTTTACTAGTATCTGACTCATATTTTTGGCAAGGCAGAGACTCTGCCAGCACACTTGATTTGAGGAGGGTGAGAAGGATGCGATCGAGTCCCCGAAGCCGAGCAGCCTGGTGGCACTTAGTCATTCGCTGCCTGCCAGAGCTGCTGTTGGGTTTGGGGACTGCGGCGGCGGTAACAGCCGGAGCCTCGCCCCGCAGACTGATCGTGCTCACTTCCAGTCGTGGAGGACTGCTGGGGGGAAAGCCCGCTTTCTCACTGTGTGGCTAAATGGCGCGGCAATTAGAGGGAAATAAGAAAATTGTTGTTTTGCTGATTTAATGAACATTTTAAGCCTGTTTTAAAAATTCAAATATTTAAAACTATCTGTTGTTTATAAATGTGGTTGGTGCTTTGGTTATTATCCACGGGGTCTTAATTAAAGCTTGATTAAAATTCCCTGCTTTTACAAAAGAGGAATGGGCAACTTCCTACCTTGCTATTTTGTCTTCCTTTTTAGTTCACATTTTAATGTGGCAAGAGAGTGCCAGCCCAGGGAGATGGGACCTGTGTGGAAGGGGAGCTACCTGCTGGGACACCCTCCCTTTCTTGGTTGTTTCACAATCCACACAGGAGTGCAACTAACTTTAGAATATATTTTTGTTTTTCTTGCTGCAGAGCCAATAATAATGGAAGGATCCCCCAAGTTTAAGATTCTGGAGGATAAATGGACTGCAATTTCTGTAGACAATAAAAGGTGCCTGATTTTGGTTTTTTGGTATTTCTTAAGACATGGAAGTCATCACTGACAGCCCAAAAAAACCCAAACAAATGAGTTTTCAGGCATGGTGGATATGTTTGCCCCCTAATAACTGCTAAATGTGAATTTCAGATCGGCACAATTTGAACATACCATTGTGATTACCTCCGAGGGAGCAGAAATCCTCACTAAACTGATGGAGGAAGCCTAAAGATGGAGCAAGGAGTGGAGGGACTTGCTGTACTTCTGGGATTTCAAGTTTCACTCGGGACAGAGAAGAGATTTCTGTAATTTCTATGGGGAATGGGTGCTGCATAAGTCAATCCAGGGGACAGAAAAAGCAATTTAAGGGGTTGGCTCTGGACATAGTTCTTTCTCTGTGTTACCTGGTGAGTATTTAATAAAAGTCCTTAGCTTTTTTGTGACCCTTGAAGCAGCCAAGGAGCATCTGCAAGTGGCAAAGGGTTTGGGTTATTTGGGGTTAGGGACAGAAAGCGGCTCCTCTCTCTTCCAAATCCTATGTGGGACAAATAGATATCAGATGATACGTCTTTAAGCAGCTGAGAGGACAGAGAAACATAGCATTTTCCCTTTATAGCTGAGGTATGGAGTCAATTTGTCTTCATTGCGATTAACACAGTGCTGTTTCCCAGATTGTAACTCCTACTAGGATGGAAAAAAGTTTCCCGAGAGTGTCAGGCAGAGGCAGCAGACTCTTCCCAGCATCATTCCCAGCAGCAATCCCCCCCTTCTTGCCTCTTTTTACACAGCACAAAAAGTGATTAAAAATGAGATGCAAAGCATGCCTCTCCGGGGATCAATAATTGCCCTGCTTGAAGAATTAGCCGGTTTGGGGTAATCACTGCTCTGTGGTGCCCATGTTAGTTAAGGGAGAGGCACTCTGCCAGAGTTTAAGCATTATATGGAGGCAGAGAAGTTTGCAGTCCAGGGGATGAGCCCCGACTCCTGCACGGAGTTTAGAACCGAAGGACCTCATGAGCTCTGGGTCTCACTCAGCCCTGTGCTCTCTGCAGTCCTGTCCCTGGCCTGTCAGGGGTGCCGGGGTTGATTTGCAATTTAGCCAGTTGCCGACCACCCTGTCGAGCCAAACAGGTCTGGCATTGGTATTTGGAGGCCACCAGAGCAGGACCTGGTCCTGTGAAACGTGGGGTAGCCTTGGAGATAATTAAAGGACTTCCAGAAGTTCCCCAGGCCCATGGCAACAGCGGTGCAGTTTGGTACAAATTACTTGTCCCTCATTTCAGGCAGATGGGGTTGCGTGCTGAGGGCAACGCAATCCTGAATCTGGTTCAGGCAACCAGAGTGGCTCAGTACTGGCTCCCTCAGTAGACCTGGACAAAAGTAAGCTGCTTTCTTACAGCTTTACTCTGCTGTTTGCTTTCACTCAAGTACAGTGAGCTCTCAGCTCTAATAGTTTCTAACAGCATCTTTTCAAAAAGCAGGGATCCCCCTCCCTGGATACGGCTAACACCGCGGGGCAGCCACTCAGCTTCATCCTCCCCGAGAGGAACTTGGAAGGCCATAAAACCTGCAAAACAAACGGTGCAGCCAAGTTTACAAATGCGCAGAGATTAAACAGTGCGAAGGACAGTCGGCATTGCCTGGAGGGGCATGTATTTTGTTCCATTACATTCCATCGCCCAGCCGCGCTGCCCCCAGTACCTGCCCAGGGTACTGGGGGCAGCTGGGTGTCCCGCACGTCCCGGAGGCACACCAGAGGTGCCTCCCGTGGGTTTTGGCCACGTCGGGAGACCCTGAATGGCACCTCAGGTGTCAAGTTTCTCACCATCGTCTGCCCCTCTGCTTCCTGTCCCGCTCTTACCGCGGCGTGGGATGAGGCGGGAACGGAGCAGCCGGGAGCAGGGAATCCCCCGCAGCCCGTCGCAGGGGGACTGCCGGCAGCTCCTGGTAATCGCTGCGTTCCGAAATCCCGCCGGTAACTCTGGTGGGACTGCGTGTTTTACCGGCCGCTGCGGAGCGCTGGCGGCCAGACGGAGGCATTGATAGTGCATCTTTGTAATCCTAATTACGAACGAGACTGAAGAGGTGTCTCGGCTGTTCGGGGCAGCCAGCGCCTCGCACAAGCCCGTCATGCAGAAGGTCTTGCTGGGCCAGCCTGATGAAAGCCCCGACGTGGCAATCGCTCCCGCGTGGTCACGACGTCCCGTGGCCGCGGCCCCTCTGCGCCCGCCGAAGCCGCGCTGACGGGGCCAGCAATGCACGGAGGGGTGGTGGCCCTGCTCCGGAGGACGGGTGCGAGCAGAGCCTCACCGACCGGTCCGCGGGGTTTTGGCGGGGTTGGAGGGACTGTGGTTCGCCCCGGGACTGCCTGTGTCCGGCCGATCGGAGAAGACGGCAGCCCCGGCGGACGGGGAGCGGCCTCCCCTCTCTGCAGCTGTCAGGCTGGGGCCGGCAAAGGTGCCGGAGCTGCCGGGGCGCCCTGTTCCCTACCCGGTCAAGCTCGCTGACCCGCCTTGGATGGTCACTTCCATGGCTAGGAGAGCAGAGCTGGCTGCCGGGGGAGACCGCGTGCGTGCGGAAACACCGCCACTGCCCCTTCCGCGCCAAGCCTCGGAGAGTTTGTGAGAATGAACTTTGCACATTGCGAGCAAAGCAAAAAACCCCCAAAACACTGAGAAGAAAAAAAAGAAAGAAAAAAGAGGGGAAAAGGAAGCAAAAGAGGCGTTAGGAAACGGGCAATTAAAACCGACAGAGCCACTAATGAAAGAGGGGAAGAAAAAAAAAAAAAAAGACCCGGACCAGAGGGGCTCGGTTGTGCCAGCTTTGCACAGTCAGGGGCCGGCTGCTTCAAGGGCCGTCGCTGCCCGAAGGAGCCTGAGCACCGTGCGGGCTCTGCCGGGGGTGCCCCAGCCCCACTGCCGGCGCTAATACCTCTAACGACATCAACGCTGCGATTTGTTTTGAATGTTCACTTTTATTGGTGTTCTCCCTTTGCCAAAATGTGCTTGATTACACAGATGTAGTACCATGATAACTGCGCACCCTAGACAGCCTAGGTGTAACCGGGAAAGTTCAGCCCAGGCCAGATCAAATCCCAGGCTGTTTAATGCTGGAAGGCTGCATGTTGCTATTAGTGTTAAATATATGGCTAATTATGCGTATGAAAATTAAACATCAGTGTTATGCTAATGGGGCCGCCTTCAGCTGTGGATCAGAGCACTTGAGACTAGCATTTAATCAAATGAATCAGTAACTAATACATCTGCACGTGTGAACTTTCACAAGATCATTTTCCTGTTACAGTCACACCGCAGAATTATGAAAGAAATAATTATCAACACTTTCTAATTATCTAGCAAAGTAATTTGGGATTCATCGCGGGCTTTCTGGGGAGGATCTCCTAAGTCCCACCTCATTTACCGCTCACGCACGCGGAAGTTTTCATTTTAAGCTCAAATGCGCCGTTGGGGCCTTTCAGGGCGATTTTGTTTGGTTGGATTGCTTTTCTCCCTTTAAAACAATAACGGCAATAGCCGGGCAGCGCGATCTGGAGGTGCGGGCGGCGCTGGGACCCGCGGGCCGGAGCTGAGAACCCCTGCGCGCCCGCGGGTGCGCGCGGCCGGGCAGGCGGGGGCCGCTCGCTTTGTCCGCGGGTCCCGCCGCCGTCTGCCGGAGCGGGGCGGGCAGCTGCAAGAACGCCTGCAGCCCACCGACGCCGGCGGAGCGCGGCTGCTGTCCCCTCCGCGCCGCCTGCGCGGCGAGGGGCGGAGAAGGGCGGAGGAGGTTGCGCTGCCTTCCGCCGAGCTCCGGCTCGGAGCCCTCGGTGGCCGGCGGCGGGAGCGGGCGGCCCGCGATGGGAGCGGGTTCCGGGCGGCTCCTTGGCGTGCCCGGCCGGGAGCGGGCGGGCGGGCGTGCGGCCGCCGCCGGCGCTCGGGCAGGCGCGGCGCTGCCAACCCGGCTCTCCGCGCTCACCGGGGTCCGGGCGAGCCCCGAGCGCCTCGGACCAATCCAAAGCGATTATGCAAGACGGCGGACCAATCAGCTCCGCCGTCTCATGAATATTCATAGACTTGGCTGAGTCAAAGCTTTTAGGCGAGTTTGTGTAGATCTACAGCATCATGCTTAGACTTTTCAAAGAGACAAACTCCATTTTCTTATGAATGGAAAGTGAAAAACCCTGTTTCGCTTAAATTGGGTTCTTTCCTGTCCTGAGAAACACAACAGACCCCAAAAAGGCAAGCTGAAGAGAGAACACACACACAGACCAAGCGACAAGAAATGACCATGACTACTATGCCAGAGAGTCTAAATAGCCCCGTCTCAGGGAAGGCTGTCTTTATGGAGTTTGGGCCGCCCAGCCAGCAAATGTCTCCTTCTCCCATGTCCCACGGACACTATTCCATGCACTGTTTACACTCCGCGGGCCACTCTCAGCCTGACAGCTCGTACAGCACAGCTTCGTCCTTCTCCCGACCGCTGGGCTACCCCTATGTGAACTCGGTCAGCAGCCACTCGACCAACCCCTACATCAGTTCAGTGCAGTCCTACCCCAACAGCTCCAGCCTGACTCAGACCCGGTTAGAGGAGACAGGTAGGTGCACTCGGCTTTGGGGAGGGGGGGGGAGGGGAGGAGGGAAGGCAAGGCGGGAGGGAGGGTGTTGTATTAAAAAAAAAATCTATGGGGGTAAAAAATTAAATTAAATTACAAAATATTAGTCAAGAGAGGCTGAGGATCACAGAGGACCAATACACAGAGCACACAATGCTTGGCTGGAAAAGAAACCAACCCAGATGTGCACGTATTAGTCTTCGTAATTATTTATTGCGTAGCGCTATAAACAATGTATGCAATTAAGGGTAATTAAACCTAAACTGCAGCCTGTAAAAATAGCAAACTTTCTCTGGGAAGAAGCCTGGGCTGCCATAATCGCCCGGAGCCTTTGTTAGCGTTACTCGAGCTTCACTTTTCTTCCTTCTCATTATTGTTATTGTTGATGTTGCTGTTGTTATTGTTACTACTGCTGCTGCTGCTATTACTGTTACAGCTATTATTGCTATTGCTGCTATTATTATTATTTATTCTGCATCGTTTGTTTGTAGGGGCCGAATCGGAGAAAAGCACTGTGGTAGAAGGAGGGGAAGTTCGATTTAATGGGAAAGGAAAAAAAATCCGCAAACCCAGGACTATTTACTCCAGTTTGCAGCTCCAGGCTTTGAACAGGAGGTTCCAGCAGACTCAGTACCTGGCTCTCCCCGAAAGAGCCGAGCTCGCAGCATCTCTGGGACTCACCCAGACCCAGGTACAGCTCCGACTGAGCCGGCCACTCTCCCATGTCCCCTCCGTGTCCCCACCGTCGGCGTGGGAGACTACACGCGTAATGCACAGGGGTCACAGCCGCGGGCAACGGGGCCCGGGGTGACACTCGTCCTGCCCGCGGGGCACTCCCGGTGCTGTGGAAGCCCCCGCAGAACCCGCTGGAGTGGGCCCAGGGATTTCCTGATGGGTGGCTTGGCATCACAAAATAACACAGAAATCGCGGGGGGGATAAGGGAGAGAAGCTGGGGGGCCGCCGGGTGCGGGAGTCCTTCGTGCCCTGGGAGGGATGGGGGGATGTCGGACCGTTCCGAGGGATGCTGAGCCCTGCCCCGTTCCCCTTTGCAGGTGAAGATTTGGTTTCAGAACAAGCGCTCCAAATTCAAGAAGCTGATGAAGCAAGGAGGGGCTGCCCTGGAGAGCAGCGCCTTGACCAACGGCAGGGCTCTCTCGGGCAGCTCGCCACCCGTGCCTCCAGTGTGGAATACCACCTCCTCCTCCGGTAAGGCCTCGTCGGGGACCCCGGGCACCTACATCCCCAGCTACACGTCGTGGTATCCTTCGGCCCACCAAGAAGCTATGCAGCAGCCGCAACTGATGTGATTATATGTACGTTTTCCCCTAACGCAAGCACTACCGGTCCCAAAAAGAATTAAAATTATTACGGGGGGAAAAAAAAAAGAAATTAAGTCAAATAAAAGGAAAGGAAAAAAAAAAAAAAGAGGGGGGAAGAGAGAGAGAAAGAGTTAAAAAAAAAAAAAACACAAAAGAAGCCCAAGCAAACAAACAAACAGGAGGTCTCTTGCCCATCCAGCCATTAGGACGCTGCACGGTAGCTCGGTGCAGGAGAGCACAGATGTGATGCGGGCCGGTTCCCACCGCTGACAGCTGACGGAGCGGCCCCGAGCACCGCACAACAGCCTGGGAGCAGAGCGAGCGCCGGCCGCGGCTTTGTGGGACAATCAGAAAAAGATGTCTGGGGGGCGGGGAAGCCCTCTCCTCTGTCCTGTCTGTCTGTCTGTGTCTGTTGAAATGTAGGTCATTTATTTACTACCCCGATCTGACGGTCTCTTCAATTGCAAGAGGGAAGGAAGCTGTACAATTTACCAGAGCTTCTTTCCCGCGACGTTTTCTGTACCTTTCAGTATCCATCTGTATATTTTTTGTTGTTGTTAAAAGGGGAAGACAGGGGCTTTATTTATTGATTTAAATTACCACTATGAGAGTGCTAAAAACAAACTCAGCTTGCTGAGTGTACTGCTTGGACGCACAGTTCAAACAAAACCACAGACGGTCCGTCGTCCCGTTCCCCCCCCCGTTTCTCCCCGAATAAATCACCACGAGGGAAGGATGCGATTTTAACTTTTACAATAACTTTTATACTTCGCTGGTGTGGAGAGTTTTGGTCCGAATGATTTGCATTTCTCGCGTATTTAACAAAGGAAATAAATGCACATTGTTTGGTACTCTGAAGTGGAATCGCAGCAGCTGCCAGCGCTTTGCTGAGGTGAAGCAAAGCGCAGAGGACGGAACAAGAGCCCGGAGGGCGGTGGGGGGGACCCGCCGGGAGGGCGGACGGGCTGGCACACCCGCGCAGTCCCGACGCGGCCTCCCCGCGCAAAGCCGGCCCGAAGTCGAAATGCACAAACCGACGTGCAGGAGCTACTCGCTGTACATATTTTATTCTTAATTATTATTATTATTGTTCTGTAAACATGTTGCACAAATTTAGCCTTTTTTTAATTATTATTATTATTATTATTATTATTATTATTATTATTTCCGTTCTGTTTCGTGTGGCTGTAAAACATGATGCTTTGTGTACTGAGATCTTGACATTTTACTTGTGAAATTCGAAAAATGTGATAAACTGAGCTCGACTGTGTTTAGTGTTCTATATGTCAAAGTTTAGTTTTATATTGAGAATGTTAACTTATTGCTTTGTATCTGGGGGAGGAAATGGAAAAAACCCACACAAATCTTTGTACATAAGTTATAAAGTTTCTTTGAGACAGTAAAATTATGGTTTGGAAAAAGAGACATGCATGCTCCCTGTCTCGTAGCGCGGCCAGGAGCGGGGTCTGGGTCAGGCTCCGCGCTCCGCGGTGGGACGGCTGTGGCCGTAACCGGGAGGCGAGACGGAGTGAGAGGAGCGACGCGCTCCGGGTAGGGCGGCCGGTCCCCCGTGCGCCCGGCCGGTCCCAGTTAGGCGGCAGCAGCCGCCGCGACGGGCCGCGGGACCCTCGGCGGAGGGGTCGCTCGGGGCCGGGGGGGAACCGGGCACAGCTGCTGGGACGGGAAGGGGATGTGGGCAGGCCGGGACAGCCGCGGCCGCCGTCCCGACAGCCGAGCCGCGGGAGGCAAAGCTGTGCCTCTGCCGCCGCCGTCATCCCAGCCCCAGACTGAGCCGTGCCCGCTCCCCGGCGTGGCGCAGCGCCGGGCACAACCCGTGGCTATTGCTGGAGTGGGTAAAGCTCTACAGAGCTGAGGGAGCCGGGAGAGGCTGGGCTCGGCCGGCTGGCCGTGCGCATCTCTGCGCGCAGGTTCCGCGGGGGATCTGTGCAGCCCCGCGGGGGCCATGCTCGCTCACCCCGAGATACGCACCACTCCCCAGTGCACGGGGCCGGTGCGCAGCCGATGCGCGGCAGCGCAACATTCCGCCCTAGCGCGCACACGCGGCGCAGCGGCCCGCGGGGGTGCTGTATCCGACACGGAAAACGCTCCGCAGGTCTGCATTTCCCGCAGTGCCACGGCCCGAGTCCGGTCCTGAGCGGCCCGAAGTCCCGAGAGGAGCCGGAGAGCTCCGCGACGCCGCAGCGCCCCAGGACCCGCACAACTCCCGGGCGGCTCTGCCGGAGACCAAACACCTTTGACCGGACAGGAGCGGGGTGGTCAGGCAGCTCGGAGGGCTTTAAAGATATATTAGCTTCTAATTCAATAACGTCTTGCTAAACAGTTCAAATAGAGAAATTATAAGTTTTCTCTCAGCGAGGCGGTCTTGAGTTAGAGGCTATTATAATTGTACATTTGAAAATGTTAATCTCAATACAGGCCTAATTAATTCTGCCTTGTTGCTGACAAGTAGTTCATCAAATATCTGATTCGAAGATTTTCATAATGAGGATATTAATTAAACTATGAATAATCCAAAGGTGCTTATATTGAAACAATACCTCATTACAATGATTAAGTCCTGATTTCGAATATTATACCTTTACCAATTGTCACCCGGCAAATACAACCTTATGGATGAGCCTGTAAATGGCAAAATGTAATTTTGGGATATATTTTTCCTTGTTGGGGAGAAAAAAAAAAGTGCCCCTCATTTTCAAACACTTCTGAAATAGGTTACACACAGCTTAATGATGATCAAAATGACTCTTTTCTGCAAAAAAAGACCCCAAAGTGCGCGTACAGCTGCAAACCCAAGAGGGTCAGCATCATTTCACTGTATTCTCTTCTTGATTACAAGCCGAGCCCATCAAACACAACATAATTACAGTAATTTCAGGTTTATTTATTCTAATGCAGTTTCCCCATCTCTCTGGTAATTATGAGCAATTTTTTCGCCCAGGGAATCTTTTTGCATTAACAAAAGAGATAACGCACTGAAAGCCAAATTTGCTGTGCATTGAGAAAAGCGAAGAAAAAAAAAATAAAATAGGTGCGAGCTGCCATCTCTGCAATTCTCCTATATTGGAGCTCTGCAAATTGCTTGCAGGTGTATGGAGCAGAGCTGTCAATAGGAAGGGGCTTCCAAATTAGCAAATGCACAATGTTGAAGTAATGAAGACAGACTTAGCAAAATTGCCAAACAACAGATACCTCTTTAATATCTTCCACCCAAAAAGAAAAAGGGAAAAAAATCCCCTTGGAGTGTCCCTGCGAACCCCCTTGAATAGCTGGGGATGTTGTACATGTGTCAATCTAATTGCAGAGCACAGAGAGGCCCCTGAAACTAGAAAAAAAATCAAATATCAGAGCCCAAGCCCGTTTGCATTCGGAATTTGCTCCCTTCGTTTAACAGAGGGGGATAAGAAATCCCCGCCGCCGCCTGCTCCGCTCTCCCCGCCGCCGCCCTCCTATCCCGCTCCTGCCGCCACCGCCGCTCTCATGCCAGTGAAAAAGTGCCATGTCCCCTCCGCCTCCCGGCTCGGGACCGGGCAGTAACGCTCCCCTTCGCAAGGAACCGACAAACGCACACCACGAAACCACCGCCGAAAACGAGCTCACCCGGCGCCGGCAGCCCCCGGCAGCTCGGCAGTCCCGGGTGGCGAGTGCCCCCGCTCCGCACCCGCGCCGCTCTGCCCGCGCCGGGCTCTTCGGCTCGGCGCGGCTCTGCCCGCGGGATGCCCCGGCGCGGCGCGGCTCGGCTGTGCGCGGCATCCCCGTCGCCCGGCCCGCCGTCCCACTCCCTTCCTCGCCCCGGTGCCGCCGGCGGGAAGTTTTGCCGGGAGACTGGGCCGGCGGAGCCGCCGCCGGTATTTCCCCCCTCTCCCGGCCCGCGCGGGGTATCCGTCCACGTCGCGCCCCATAAACTCACCTACCCCCGCGAGAAAGGAGCCTGTGTCGCCACCCTTACCTTCCGCCTCAGTCCCTGAGGCTCTGGGCACAAGTCTTTGCTTTACAACAAACCAAAGGACCGAACGCGGCTTTTTGCTACGAAAGTTAGAAGAACGAGAGAGTGTGAGAGAGAGGGAGAGGATCGGGGAGGGAGAAAGAATGCGAAAAAAAAAAAAAAAAAAGAAGCCGAGCACAATAATAATATCCTGAGAGTGCAAATGTGGATTGAGATCCCCCAGAGATGCACATGCCTCTGAGCGCAGCAGCCTTTTTGCAGCTCTGCTCTTGCAGAATATGACTGAAATTTTCTGCTATATAGCCTCTGTCTTTATAGCTGATGAAAAAAATTGCAGATTATTAGCATAAATGTTTACTCTTCATTACGCTGATGACATTGTGCACTCGAGATCTTGGTAATCTTTGGGAAAATTATGAGTAATTTTTAAAAATTTTAAAGCAGCAGCAGTTACCATGCAATTCAGGCTAATTCTGCGTAGGCTCCGAACGGATATAATTATCGAGGAGTCAAGATGTTATGCTAAAAACTATGCATTGATATTCCCATTTATTATGTACATACAACTTTGACAATGTTGATGCTTGAAATAGCAGGAAATTGTCTTGCGCAAAAATTACAGTCCATATTAGGACATGTGAAATTGCGAAGAATTATATAGTAATTGCAGGCTTTCAGATGGGAGAGCCAGAATGCTCAAACTAGTGCAAATGTGGATAAAATTACAGATCAGAGCAAAAATTAGGGAAAAAAGGGGTCTGGGATTTTTCAAGTTGGCTATAGGATTCCGGAAGTGTCTAATGCCACATGATTGCTGCAGCTTTAGGGGAGACATTCATGCCTCAAATAACTCCTTTTGCCAGAGCCGCTTTAATTGAATTTCTCGTGCTTTCTCTTTTCACCGGGCAAATGAGTAAATTGCCTCCCCACGGTATAAGCCCGGCCGGCCCCGCCCGTGCTCCGGGGGACCAGAGGGTGCCCCCTCGGCCGGGCGGCTGCCGTGCCGCCCTCTCGGACCGGGCTGGCCGCGGAGCCCTCACTTATCCCGACCGCCCCCCCCGGGACCGGCCCCGCTCAGCCGCCCCCCCGTCCCGGAGCCGGGACCGGGCCGGAAGGGGGAACCTCGGCACTGGGACGTGGGGTGGAATTGTCCCACCCCTCCCCCAGGCTCCCTTCCCCTCCCCCCCCCCGAACCCTTCCCGGAGTCCTGGGGAGGCCAGGGCATCTCTCGCCCCCTGTTATTCTGCTCCCCTCGACTTCGGCCGGCTCCGGGCGGCCAATCCCCGTGTAACTTGTGAGGGAAATCATGGTTCTCAGCGGTGTCTGCCCCGTCCTATCGGACAGGAAAAGAGCAGAAGAGAACAGGTTACAAACACACGCATATCTATACGTGTGCATCTGCGGTGCGCGCGGGAGCTGCTGTAACGCGCCCCTGCGTCCGCTTGCCGTCGCCGACCCCAGCACGGTGTGAGCCGCATCTGGGATGCGCGCAGCGGGCGAAATACGGAGCCTGAAAGGGCTCTGGGAGATACCGGGATGCTGAAGGACGAACAACCCCATCGCACACACCAAGTGCGGACAGCCCAGAGGGGACTGCTACTAGCAGACAAGAAATAAATAGTAATAAATACATAATAAAATCTAAATAACTAAATAACAGAAAGAAAGGGCGAAGGCTCCCGTCCTGGGTGTGGTGTGCTCTGCTTCCCGACCACTGATAGCGTTCCCCCGCTGGGCAGGTCCCCGTCCCAGGGACCCCATGCCGCTGTCGGCATCCTGCCCGACCCCACGGAGCCGAGCAACATTCCGCACTGCAAATGCTGCATCGGACTGGAGACGCTGAGCAGGAGGGAGCGGGGCGCAGATGTTTGGGGGGAACTTTATTTAACTGCGAGAAACGTCTGTGAAAACGATGGGGCGGGGGGACGGAGAGGGAACGGGAATGGGAATCGTCGACTTCCTGGCCATGGCCCGCGCTCACGGCTTCCTCGTGCATCCCGGACGACCGATTTAGCAAAATTTGTCACCTGCCAAAGGGGTGTATCCCACTTCTTCCCCCCCCCCCCCCACCCCTCCCGGTCATAGCCCGCAGAAACACCGCGCTGCCGGGAACACAGCTACTGTCAGACTACTGGGGCGCGGGGCTCCACGGCGCTGCTCGCCAGTTGTGCCGCCCCGCTCCGTGCTCGCCGCGCCGGCGCTTCGCCGCCCGCCAGCGGCGAAGTTTCGTCCCCCCGGCCCGAGCGGGAGGCTGAAGCCACTGCCGCCGGGTCTCCCCGAGGCCGGCGGGAGGGTGAAGGAGGGGAGAGATGCGGGATGGGCCGGCCCCGCTGTTTCTTGGGGCGCCTCTGGGCTCTCCGGGTGTCTCGCCGGGTCAGCGCCGGGACCGGAGGGCAGCTGCCGCTTCCCCCTTTGTCTCTCCCATTCCCTCCTCTCTCTTTCTTTGCACCCGACTCTCGTCTTCCAACACCCCCCCGTCATTCTTCTCTTTTCTTCACTCCTCCTTCGACCCCCGCCTCCCCTCGCCCTCAAGCTTTCCCTAAGCTCTCAGAAGCAATCTTCCCTCCCGCTCCCCCCGCCTCTTGCCCCCCCTCCTCCCGACGTGTCTCCTTCTGGGGCCGGCCCCCTCCGCCTTCCCCGGCCCCGCCCGGGCTCCTCATGCCAAGGCCTGTCGGAAGAGTCTCGGCCACGCTGCTCGTTCCCTACCCCGGGCAAGCTGGCCTGGGCCTTCATCATCTTGTCTGCAACGAGATCTTCCGCACGGCTCTCTCTCCCTCTGCCCTCTCCAAGAGTGGCGGGGTCCTCGGGGTGACAAAGGCCAGAGACCCCTTCTTTTACTCCCTTTTGCTTCTTCCAGCAACAGGACCTCCAGGGATGCAGCCCGCAGGGGTATGCCCCTCAGGGTTACAGCTTGGAGGGGCACAGCCGGGAGGTGGCATCCCGAGCGGGGCGGCCCTGAAGGGTGCAGCAAAGGTCACCAAAGTGAGGGTTCAGCTCAGAGGGATGCAGAGAGCGTTCCAGAAGGTCACATCCTGGAGGGGTCCAGCCCTCGAGGGATACATCCCATGAACCTGCAACTCGGAGGGGGTGCTGCCTGGAAAGGGGTTCAATCTGGAGGGATCCTGCCCTTACGATGTATATCCCAGAGGAGTTCAGCTAGGCAGGATGAAGCTGAAGGGCTGCATCCCAGAGAGGAATATCCTTAGGGGTCCAGTCCTCAAGGGGCACATCTCGAAGAGTCGGTGCCTCCAGCCTTGAAGCACCACAGAGGGGCTTGGGGCAGCCACCATGCAGCTTACCCCCCTGGGTGCCATTGCCAGAGGGGCAAGGCGAAATGTCTCTGGGTCAGGGCTGTGCCCGAGGACCAGCTCCAGGACTACTAGGAACCCCGGGCACGGCCCTGCCCCAAACCCCTCCGGACCGCCATGGGAAGCTGTGAGACGGCAGGAGTCTGTGCCGGGTGAAATGTCGCTGGCGCCAGCAGGCGGGAGAGGGGGAAGGGCGGGCTGCTCTGGGCTGCTGCAGGCAGCGCTGAGTGATTCATGGCCTCGCCGAGAAGACTGTCAGGGGCGAGATTTTACTGTAGACGGGAAAGAGGGGAAGGAGGGGGGAAGTGGCAGGCTTGCGGCAACAGTTACAAGGGGGAGGGGGTGGAGAGGACACAGCTCTCCCACCCAGCGAACGCACGGGTCCCAATCGACACTCTCGACTTCCCCCATCCCCAAAAAAACTCAGAGTGGGCACCATGAAAACAATAATTTATTTAAATAATCTCTGCTTATTGTAAAAGAAACATTAATGAGTGTATAAGTTTTCCATAATAAATAACCAAAAATACCGTTTGTTTTTTTTTTTCCACGACTCTAGACATCAAAGAGAGCAGGGGCATGTCAGCGGCTAGGTTGCCGGCGGGGGGAGAGCGGAGGGGGGCGGAGAGGAGGGCTCGCCGCGGCTGGCGCCCGACCCGGGGAAGCCCCGTCGGGGCACGAAACCAGCCCGGAGGCAGCGCACGGGCGGGAGCCGCACCGGCACCGCTGCCTGCGACCGGTCCCCGTCCCCGCCGGACGGTTTCGTTCACGGCTAAAAAGGATACCTTAAACATGGGAGGCTTCTGTTTTAAATCTACATATAAAAATTATTTATCTTTTTTTTAAATCGTTTTATTTTTTAATCCCCAACATCAAAGTGAGGTTATCCGCAAAGGCACCTATCAACTTTAAAAAAATAAAAAGTAAAGTTAACCAGAGTTCTGCACCGGTGGTTTGATGAAAATGACGGGGAATAGGAGGAAGATGGACGGAGGTAAGAGGAGGGAGGTGAGTACGTGTTCCGCAGCGTGGTTATTTTCACGGCGGGAGGGAGGACCCCACGGGGCCGAATAGACACGGTCCCCGCCGCCGACGGCAACGGGGTGGGATGGGGCGCGGAGCGGTTCCTCTCTGCCGGGATGGTCGGGGCCGGAGTCAGGCTTCATCAAAACACCAGTGCTGCACATCGGTGCCCCGCGGCTGCCGGGTGCGGCCCGCGGGCTCAAGTCTCTACAGCGCCTAGAAGATGCTGCCGCTGCCGTGGTGATGCGGGGGCTGCGCCGGCTGCGGGAGGGGAGCGGCCGCCGACAGGTGCGCCGGGGCCGCCGGGAGCTGGCGGGTACCACGAGTAGCTACCGAGGAAGGCGGCGGCTGGGCTTGGGCTGGCGGTGCCGGCGCCGCCCGCGGTACGTGGGTGCGGAGCGAACTCCCAGGCGGGGGGCGAGGAGGGAGACGGTGGCGAAGAACTGCGGCGGGGAGGCGGCTCCGCTGGAATCTCTCCGCTTTTCCACATCTTCTTGAACTTGGAGCGGCGATTCTGAAACCAGATCTTTACCTGCGGGGAAAGGGGCGTCAGGCGGCCGCTGCCTTTGCGGCGCCATCCCGGCGCCCAGGCCGCCCGCGGCGGGGCAGGGACGCGCAGTTTTCGCAGCCCCGAGCACTCCCGGCGCTGCCTCAGCGGCGCTGCCGCTTCGCCTGCACTCCCACCCCGGGGCCGTCGAGGCGCCAAGGGCCGACCTTCCTCCCACGCTCGCACCCACCTCCGCGGAGGGCGACAGGCCCCGGCGGGGCGGGACGTGCCCGGGGCCCCCCGGCGGGAGAGCCTTACCTGCGTCTGGGTGAGGCCGAGGGAGGCCGCCAGCTCCGCTCTCTCGGGCAAGGCGAGGTACTGGGTTTTCTGGAACCGCCGCTGCAGAGCCGCCAGCTGGAAGCTAGAGTAGATGGTCCGGGGCTTCCGCACTTTCTTCGGCTTCCCGTTCACGATCCTGATCTCCGGCTCGCAGTCTTCCTTCTCTGCTGCGGCAGAAACAGCAACCCCAGTGAGGCGAAGCGCCCCCGCCACCCTGGGGCCTGCTCGCAGTTCGGCATCACCGGCCGCCCCGTCGGGGGCACCCACCGGGAACGAGCGCTCTCCCGGCCCACCCCGTGTCCAGAGCCCCGATCGCCTCCTCGCCAGGCTCACCGAGCTGTCCCCCACGCGGGGCTCAGACATACCAGAGTCGTTGTTGGCTGGAGAGGCCCTGCTGCCGTAGGGCCCGTAGGAACCGTAGGCACCACCGTAACCCACGTCGTAGGCGGCCTTGGCAGAGTAGGGGGCGGTGCCGCCGCCCGCGTAGGGGTAGGAGCTCACGGGGCCGTAGGGCGGCCCGCCCGCTGCCCCGTGCTGCTGGTTGGTGTAGTAGCTGCTGTCGGTGGCCGTGGAGACGGGCAGCGTGGGGGACTCCTGCGGCTTGTGCAGGCCGCTGTGCTGGTGGTAGCTGCCAGCGGAGATCTGGCTGGTATGCATGTCCGGCATCAGACTCTCCAGCACCCCCGTCATCACGCGCCCCCACCCGCCGGGGCACGGGCCGCCGCCCCGCGGCCGTCCCCCCCGGGGACAGGCGGTCAGAGCCGCGCCACCATGCCCGCCGCGCTCCGCCGGGGCGGTGCAGCCGCGCTCCCGCCGCCGCCAGCGGGACGGACTCTGCGCGCCGCGCGCCCGCCGCGACGGCATTTAACACCGGTCACGTGGCGCGGCGGACGTCACCTAGCAACAGCCAATGGGAAGCCCGCCCGCGCCGGCTCCCTGCGGGCTCGCGGAGTGCGGGACGGGAGCGGCGCCGGGCGTGGGGATGAGCGGCCGCGGGGTCGCCAGGGACGGGGACCTTCCACGTCCTACGGCTCAGGCTGCCTCCCCTTTGGTTGGACGGGGCGGTCCTATCCCCACCGGCGAGGGCTCGGGGCCGCGGCTCAGCCCGGCCGCTTCTGCCGTGCCGTGTCTCCGGTGTGTGCCCCCGTCTGGCCGGCAACCCCAGGGAAAGGCTCGCGCATCGGTCCCCCAGGAGCGGCATCCCCGCGCAGGCGCGCCTGGCGGCAGGCGGAGCTGGGGAGCCGCGTTTGGGGGTCCCTCTGAGCTATTCTGGCCCCGGCAGAGCGTGCGCATCGCGGGAGATCAGCAGCCTTCTCTCTGTGCCAGAGTGGCAGCGCTTTTCGGTGAAATCTCCGTAACGTTACACGCGGAGGGGCGACACTCCGCCTAGCACGCACGGGTGTTTTGTACAGCAGTTGCTGACGGCGCCCACGGGATGTCCGTCCACGCGGTAGCCGCTAATGGCGCCTATTGAGGCCCAGGCACAACGGCGGGGCCGGAGGTGCCGGGCACCCACGAGCCGCGGCCCGTCTCCCTGCCCTGTCCGGGCCCGCTGGCGGCTGCACCAGGGCCGTCGGGGCCGGTTGTCGGTCGGGCACGGCGGCGCTGCTCTTGGCCGCCCTCTGCCGGGGACAGCGCCGCTGGGCAGCAGTCGGAATGGTGTCTCAGGGGCGCTGGGAAGCGCTTCGGAACTGATTTTTATTCTTATGTTATTTCCCTCGCTCGACTGTCCCGCCGCGGAGCCGGGCTGCCTGCCAGGGAGCGCGTTCCTTTCGCAGGGAGAAGGCCCCCGCGCTGCCGAGGGCTGCCACACGCGGTGCGGCCGCGTCCCTGCGGGAGTCTCACGTGTGTTCAGCGCGGGCAGGGAGGGAGGCGGCACTGGTGCGAGGGTGGCTGCAAATGGGAAAAAAAGCTGGTAAAAAGGTAAAAAAAAAAAGTGGCCGGCCGCGGTCGTGTTGTTTGCAAGGGCCGAGGGTGTGTGGTGTACCGGGCTATCCCCGCGCGCCCTCAGCCCACCCTGCCTCACGAGCCCGCGCGTGCCCCCTCAGGACCCCTCCTCGCGCTCGTCGCGCCCCGCTCCGCCCGGCAGGGGCCGCTCCCTCCCGGCGCCGGTGCGGGGCATCCCGCCCCCGCCCCGGGCCGGCCTCGCCCCGGCCTCGGCCGCTTTGAAGCGGACCGCGGCTGGAGCCTGTCCGTCTGTGCCTGCGGGCTGGCGGCGTTGCGGTGAGCGCAGGTGAGCGGAGCTGGTCCTGGTCGTCTGCCAGCGGCAGGTGGCCCCGGGAACTGGGCTGCGGGAGATGGGGCGCTCGGCTGAGCCGGCGGGGAGCTCGGGGCACGGCCTCCGCGGGAACCGACGTGCCCAGCACCCGGCGTGATAACGCCGGAACCTGGTGCCCCAGACCTGCTGGCCAGCGGGGCCCGGGGGGGGGCCGGCCCAGCGGCGGTCACGGAGAGAGCTCGGTGCCCGCAGCAGTGGCTTTCGTGCTACTGACTCTCCCAAATATAGCTGGTGCTTAGTGCGACAGAAAACCGGTTTCTGCAACCCGTAGTGTGAACGTACAGCTGTCCCAAGTGACATCTTTGTAGGACTATTTCTGTCCATCGCTGGACGAGGGCTGGCAGTCCGAAACAGCCGCTGACTGGCACGGGGGAGGGGCAGGCAGCGTTTGGTGGCTGTCAACAAACAGCGGGACAATCAGCTACCCTTCATTAGTCACGTTTTAAAGCATGTGCGATAGTTTAAAAAATAACAAGGAGAAAGGACATTTCATCTCGTACTGAGGATTTAATAAAGGACGGACTTACTCAGGAATTTGTCTTGCTATGTGGCAATTTTTATTTTTTAATGAAATTAAATAGTGCTATATAGTATGTACATGGTGATCTGTACAAAAAGTAAAGAGCATGATTTTGTTTGCTTCAGCTTGTATGAATAGTCTTTCTCGTGCAAGTTGTTCCTTATAAGTTGATGCAGGGCTCACAAATTTAAATGAATTGTCAAATGATAGCTGCTCCAGTCTTATGGCTTTGTTCCTGCAGTTTGTTTTGCCTTTGTGGAGGCACAGACTTACTGGAATGACCACTGGGGAGTTACTATTGCATATATTCACATGGCTGATCTTGTAGATTTGATTTTGTTATTTCTAATTTACTTGAACTTTTCTTGTGAGGTAGTTGTTTGAAACACCAGCTTGTATAAATAAAGGCATGATTAAGGGAGAAATGACATCAGGCAGCAGGAAGGAAGGAGAAAGGCTTGTTTTAGGTGAGAGACAACTACCATGGATGTTTCAAAACACACTTCTCTGAATTAGTCATAGTATTATTAGGAGTTTAAAAAAATAATGGCATTAGGCTGGCCTGTGTTTATCTGTTTTCATGTTCTCATGTTGAGCTAATAATTTTAATTCTGCTTTTTTGTCCCTGCTTTGGGAATTGTGAATGTTACATGTATAGGTAGTTAGAAAAGACCCAGAGAGACTGGGGAGCGAGGTAAAAGTTGGAGGAGAGTAGGAGTGTTTTGTGTACCCGCTGTTAATACTCGGCAGTCCTGCTTGGCTTTGGTGTAATAGATCATGCGTTATTATTTATATCCTGTGAGAAGGAATGTTTGTATGATACAAAATGTATATCTTATGAACATTGGTCATTCAGTTGCACATGGGAGAAAGATGCTTGCCTTCTCGCTGCGGAGCAGTTCAGTGTTCAAAAGTTTTGGTCATGAGGTTTATATGAATATACAGCACTTATTGCCAGAGGCTGCAAAACAATTGAGCAGACTTTCTTGTTGACTTGTTTGTTTTAGAGCAATCCTCATGCTGTCTGTGGACATATTTTGTTTATCAAGTATGGCAAATACAGTGTGTATAAACAAAAGAAAGGATTATCAATTTTCAAAATCATCATTTCCAGCTTATCAGCTTGTATTAATTTTTTTTTTTTTAAGGCAGTTGTATATGATTCATAGAAATGGCTACAGTAACTCCTTGCTAATATGTTGGGTTTAATTTATTATTAACTATTACTCCTATGATTCTCTTCCTGAAACAGACTTCATCTGAGAAAAATGTGAAAGCACTTAAAGGCTGGTGTCCTCACTTTATATACATGATATAGATTTAACCTAGGGATCAAGGGAACAAGTTGTTCCACAGTGTTTTATCTCAAGTTTCACTTGAAGACAACTGCAGTTAGCATTAAGAATGGGGTTAATTTTTAATCTGCTGTATTTTAAAATATTATTTTACCCATTACGATCCACATTTGGCTCAACCATTTCACTTACTGCAATAAGAATGTGATGAATCTTGAGAGATGGGCCTGTCATTTCTGATAATGTTGCACAAAAGTAGTTGGATAGTAGTCTCTACTGCAGTGGCGTGTTAACAAGTATGGATTTCTTTCCATGGCTAAGGGAAATGCTTTCCAGTGGATTTATAGTGATATAATGCATGGTATAGTCTGAGTGTTTGCCTTAATAATTGAAGAGTAACATAAATCATGTGCCAGATGAAGCCATGAGGAGGGTTTATGCTTGCATTGTATCTATGAAATCTGGTATTACACTTGAGAGTAATGGTAACAGTTCAATCTTCCTTTTCTGAGGGATTAAGTGTATCAGCTTTTGGGAAATTGTGCGAATCTTTTCAACACCCCTCTGTAAGCTTGCAACCTGCTGTGCTTAGTTTCTGAATCCAGTGTTACCGTTTCCCTCTCTAAAAACTGTTTATTGTCTCATTCATCTGTACATCAGATTACTTCATTCCAAAAATCACGTAACTCTTCTGAGAAGAATATGCCCCCTTGTGTGGCTCCCTGAGGATTCCTTTCTTAGCCCCTTGTTGTAAACAGCTTATACAAGCGTGACATGAGACATGGGTTCTGTAAAATCCTTTCAGAGTTGTTTATTAAGCTGTCTTGGTCTCAGATTATCTGTCTCAGTGATGATTCACTGGCAGCTCAGCACCTTTCTTCAGCAGAAACCTTTGCAGACTGGAGCACAAACTGTGACTTTTAACAGTGGATTAGTCTGGTGTTATGTAGCACAGGTGTTTCTCAGTTGTTTCCTTGTACAATGCTGAGGAAGTGCACAGCCTGATGTCTTGGAGTGAGTGTCTAATATCAACACATTCTCGGGCCTAATAATTGCTACAGATGCATGGTGTGGGAAGGGAGGTCTGTGTGCAGAATGTGAAGGCAGTAGAGCAGCAGTCCCTGTGGATTTTGGGAATAAAGCAGAGCATGCCCAAACAGTCCCTCTTGCTTCCTTTAAGACTTAAATTCTACCTTGTTCTGCAGTAGGGCACTTCAACGTGTTATGATCGTCCCTGGCACTTCCAGGTTTTTTTTTTTCTTTACCGGATGTATCGTAAGTAATACTACTGACAAAAACTGTGTGCCTTCCCTCCCCCCCCCCCCCCCCAGTTGGTAGAATAGCTAGAAAGTAATCTTTTTAGTAGTGTTTTATGGGAATGTTAACTGGCCAGAGGCTGGGCAATTATGACTGCAGGTATGTGTATACTCTGGAGCAGCCTGCTTTATAGTGGATTTGGGCACATTGAGGTTCAGCCCACAGGTAAATCTTTGTTGAAAGTGTTTTGTGTGTGAATATTTAGATGGAAAAAAAAATCTTTAGTAAGAGCATGCATGATAAATGCTTTCAAGATGAATCATTAGATAATTTCTGATATTGCTGTAGATGACAAATGTGAGAGAAGCTGAGAGGCGTATTTTGTGGAAGCAGATTTAAGCTGAGTTGATCATTTCTATCATTATGAACTCTTGTTTTGCACAGGTAGTGCAGAGCTTTTTTTTTTCCTTGACTGTAACATCTGTACAACCTTTACCTGTGCAGTCTAAGCACAGTTTAAGCAAACTTCAACACTGAGAATAACCTAGACTGCTTTGGTTTTAGCTTAAATGTGATTATTTTAAGGGTTCAGTTTAGTGGACAATGGTGTTTGGAGCTCAGAAATGCTACATCACCTCAGTGTGCTGGATGAATTTTGATTTGTATTGCCAGTGAACTGCCTGAGGTGTGGAGTGCGCCTTCTTCTGCAGGATCTTGTTTGAGCTGACATCTCCTATGACTGGCAAGTAACAAAGTCTGTTCCTGATGGGAAACATGAAAGTCTTGCTTGGAGGGATGAGATGTGCATTTTGCTTTAAAGAAGATACATACGAGAACAGATCTTGTAAATGGATTATACAGCTGCAAAGTACTTGCGGAGAGTCCTAGATTGCTACATTCCCATCTGGAATGCCACAGTAAATCGACTCAATTTGTGGACCATGCAAACTGCAGAGGCTCTTCATGGGAATGCTTGGATGTATGCCCTGGGATTTGGCACTGGCTATTCCCAGCCTTTGTCGGCATCCTAAGTAGAAGTTATTAATTGCTCAAAATTGTAAATTTAAAAGAAAATCCTCTTCTTTCCTGTAGTGAGAAAGTATTCACATACAAACCTTAAAAATTAATAAAAATTAATTGTCCTTGAAGTTATTTTTCTTTTTCTTTTTTTTTTTTAGGTGGTAAAGTAAATGTGATCAGAAGTGAGTGTGTTGCTATGACCTTGACTGGTGAAGCCACAGCAGTCCCATTAACTGACTGGGGGACCTTTTCTTGAGGCTATGTAGCTGAAGTCTGTTGTGTAAGTATGAAAACAGAGGGAGTTTTGGGCAGTGAATTGTCTGCAAGGAGTGCTCAATCTCATAATCTGCGCACATATCTATTTTAAAACTGTTCTCCCTTGGAAGAAAAGGGGTGAAAGGAACTGTGTTCAGATTCACAAGAGTTAGTGGCCTTTCATTTTCTTGTGGTTGCTTAGCTTACAGTATTGGCAGGTGATTTGCACATGTATTTCATCTGATAGTATTTTTCCTGTTGGCAGAATGCCTAGATCTGAGAAGCACATGCCTTTTATGAACACTGCTGTAAATATAAATAAATTAAATTAGAATTTTGCTTTTTACCTGTATGCGTGTCTGTCAGGGGTTGGTGTTGTCACCTAAGGAGCTCAAGCACCTTAATTTTTCAGCTTGGAAGCTAAGACAATATCTAAGAAGAAAAGATCTTGAACACTGAGAGAGCAGAGCAACTGTAGAGATAAAGTGGTAGGTGGGAAGTTAACTAAGTAAATTTTATTGTCTTCTGGCCCTCTCGTGTTATGTGACTTTGCATGTAATTTGCAAAAGTCGTTGAAAAATGGAGTAAGAATAATGTGAACATCGAAGTGAAAAGAATCTAAGTGGCCACAGGGTGTCCCCACTGTTCCATGCTGATGCATCCTGATAGGCCATTTATCCTGTAGTACAAAGCTTGATATACTTCTTAAATATGGTATTTTATATGTTGCCGGTTTTAGCATTTATTTTTATATTTCCAATGCTTATTTGTCAGGGCAGCCAATTAAAACCTAGTCTGATGGAGGGAGAAGGGGAAAAGAGGAATAGCTTTGCTTGGCTTGCTTGCTTTAGGTCTGAGTTCTCTTTTAACTTCCTGAGTCTGGGTATGGACAAGACTTGATTTTTCTGAAGTAACAGTTATTTATTCCATGTGAATGCAATTTGGTTGCTGAAATTAGAATGAGAATTTATTCAGAAAGATAGTTTTCTGTCCACTTCTAAAAGCCTGCTACAGTCGGTTTGTGTGTTGACCAAGAAAGTGAAGCAGCCTACTTATCTAAGGGCTTGTCTGAACAACACTGGTGGCATAAAATTAAGTGGTGAAAGTAAAATTAATGGTTTTGGGCTCTTAGGGTAGCTTACTTTGGATATGGTTTAATTTAAGCATAAGTCAGGTATTCTGCAAAATAAATGCATCCAAGTGGGAAGCTGGTGCAGAGAATAGCTACAGTTATAAAACTTATACCCTGGCTTCTGAATATTGTATGCATCCCAAAACTCTGAATGTAAAGTATGTGATGGATCAGACTGTGGCTGGTACTGCACAAGGATATGGGCCCCAGTCTTGCAAGTGTTCAAGGCCAGGTTGGAAAAGACTTAGCACAGCCTGGTCTAGTGGAAGGTGTCCTTGTCTGCAGCAGGGGAGTTGGGATGAGGTCATCTTTAAGGTCCCTTCCAACCCAAACCATTCTATAATTCTCTAAAAAGTATAAAGCATAAGGAGCTCTGTGTTAGGGCTAGGACTTCACATTTTACTAAGACTGTGCTGTTACATGTAGGCTACGGCAGTGATGCTTCCCTTAGGAATTCTTTATAGCTACATTAACTATATCCAGTTGCTTTAGATTTTCAGCACCTCTGAAAATCACAGTGTATGTTTTGAAGTCAGATAGTATTTGAGATGAGAAACAATGACATTTTGGGTAGCCTGTTGTGCCTGAAAATCCATGCAGTGAGGCTTTGTGTGCTGGGTACAGACAGACGTGTTCATAATGGTATTTTTTACAGGCATGTGGCCATTCAGACTTCCAGGAAAGCCTGAAGAGGAAACTCTTCTTTCCCAAGCAACTTACGGCTTTTGTTTGTCCCTTTTACAGTGCAGGAGCTGTGAATTACATTTTTGTTTCAGTGGCATACCTACCTTTTCTTACTGAATTGAATCATGCAATACCAGCAGTGTTGTGCAGTCTTGTTTATCTGGTAGCTTCCAGGCTTGGATTGTCTATCCTATTTCAAACAGCTCTATAGGCCAGACTTGTTTAAATAATTATAGTAATTATGCTGCAAACGACAGATGACTGGCATTTCACCTAGAGGTGCTTCTTTGGGAGTTGGTGGTTTTGAACTTCCTTTCGTCAGAACTGCTCTTAGAAGTAAGCTTGGAGTACAGCACTGAGTTAACATGTAAGCTAAGTCTATTCTTGTCCATACGGACAAGCAACCCAAATTGATATGATTGTATATTTATGTCATGGTTTGATGCTGGCCAGATGCCAGGCACCCTCCAAAGCTGCTCACTCACTGCCCTCTGCAGCTGGACAGAGGAGAGAAAATTGAATGAAGTGTTCATGGGTTGAGATAAGGGCCAGGAGAGATCGCTCATCAAATGCCATTGTGGGCAAAACAGGCTCAATTTAGAGATATAAAGTGAATGTATTACTAACAAAATCAGAGCAGGATAATGAGAAGTAAAATAAGCCCTTAGAAACACCTTCCCTCCACCCCTCTCTCCTTCCAGCTCTACCTCCTACCCCAGTGATGCAAGGAGACAGGGCATGGGGATTATGGTCAGTTCATCATCTGAGGCTTCTCTTGTTGTTCAGGGAGAAGAGTCGTTCCCCTGCTGCACCGTGGGGTCCCTCCCACGGGAGATAGTTCTCCATGAACTTTTCCAGCGTGAGTCCATCTCACAAGCAACAGTTCCCTGCAAACTGCTGCAACGTGAGTCCACTCCATGGGCAGCAGTCTTCCTCAAACTGCTGCAGCGTGGGTCATTCTTCCATGGGGTGCAGTCCTCTAAGGACAGGCTGCTCCAGTCTGGGAGCAGGGCCCCTCTCTCCATGGGTCCCCCATGGGCTCACAGCCTCCTCTAGGCATCCACCTGCTCTGACAGGTGGGGCTCCTCCTTGGGCTGCGGGTGGATCTCTGCATCCCTGTGGATCTCCATGGGCTGCAGGGGCACAGCTGCTTCACCATGGTCTTCACCAAGGGCTGCAGGGGAATCTTGGCTCTGGTGCCTGGGGCACCTCCTCCCCCTCCTTCTTCACTGACCTTGGTGTCTGCATGTTGTTCTTCTCACACATTCTCACTCTGCTCTTCTCTAGTCACAATTAAAACTGTGCCACAACTTTTGATTCCTTCTTAAATATGTTACCACAGAGGTGTTACCACCATTTCTATTTGGCCCAGCCTTGGCCAGCAGCACGTCCATCTTTGGAACCACCAAGGATTGGTTCTGTTGGGGAAGCTTCTAGCAGCTTGTCACAGAAGCCACAGCTATGGCTCCCCCTCTACCAAAAACCAGGCCATGCAAACTCAACACAATGTGTTTATTATTGAAAGAGCTTGGGGGGAGACAAATACTTTCTCTTTTCTAGCATGCTATACCTTCTGGGTTTTTTATGTGCAAATATAAGTTACCTCTTTTGTGTCTGTGTTTTTCATGACCAGTGTGAAAGGATTTTTATAAAGGAGACATATGCAATATTATCTACTTCAATATTCCTGCTGGACCAGATTCATACTACTGTTCCTGCTGCCTGCTTAGTCAGTTGTCTCATTGACATCAGAGGTAGTTTTGCATGAAAGAAAATCTCTGATGGAGTTGTTAGCACTATTCAAAACAACGGGACTCTTATGTGTCCAGAGACTGCAAATCCTGACTTGGATCTAGTCTTTCAACTCTTGCATTGACTGATGTGAAGGGTTCCAGTGATGAAAGCTGATCACCAGGCAGATGAAACTTTCACAGTACTTTTGGAACCAGAAAGCTGTGGGTGCAATACAGTGTGTGCAAGCTACCTGTGAGCTGGGAATTGATGCATGGACAGCTGGGCTGTTTGAGCTTTGAGTGGTCAGGTTGTGTAAGGAGCCTGCAGTGCTAACAGTCAAGAATCTTGTATGGATCTTAGTGCTTTGAAGAGTGAACAGCATTTCTAAGTGCACTGCAGAAAAGGAAAAGGCTACCTTACAAGCAGGTATGCTCTGAAGAACTGTGAACAGTTACTCTTGGACAATGTGAGACAGCACATATTGGAGGAATAATTGCCCTTCAGACATGAACTATACAGTATAAGGGTTGCATGCTTGTTTCATAATACTCTCTGTGTCCCCTTGGTTGCTGCCTTCTATTTTCTTTGTTCTGCACATACATACCTTCCTGGAAGGAGCAATTAGTGTAACTTTTCAAAGGGAGAGCTAGCTGCCCAGAGGTTATGAATTCTCTCATTTTCTCATTCCCTGGCAGGAATGAGGCAGGAGATGGTGTACCTCCCTAGGTAGGTTCAGGTTATGTTCCCCATCTCATTCTATACACCTGTCCCTGTAAATGGTTAGGAGAAGGCAGCGATAAGAAATGTTGTCTCCGGCCCTCTACGAACAGTATGGCAATGATGGCATGACTCTTTCAGCTTTGTGTGTGTCTGTGTGGCACAGGAAGGCAATGATGCTGTGGTTGGAGTATAGCAGCTCCCAGCTTGCTGTGGTAATGAGGATTTGGATATTGCTGTCTCTGACCTGGGGAAATGTGTGGTGTGTCCTCAGCCAGCCTGACTTTGGAAAAATAAAACTGAATGAGGAACATTGTGTGTCCAGGTGATTTACCTTCAGGTTAGCTGGTCCAGTCTTGATAAAAACCCAGGAGCAGAGACAGATAGGAAAGTGTGTTCATAGTGACATTGTCAGGAAAAAAAGTTTTCTCCCAGGAGATGGCACATTTCCACTAGATTTGTGACAACACAGCTGTGTTGGCAGGCAGACTCCAGCCCCCTAGGAGGTCTGAAAAGGAAATTCTGTCTTTCACCTTTCATTCATCCATTGATGAAAGCAGACATCTCCTGGCAGACTCTGGAATGGTAAAATAGGTATGAAAGGAAGTGTTCCTCAGACTGTTAACCAGCTGTGGATGCCAGCTGGTACTTACCTAACATACCTGTACACGTTAAATTCTGTTATTATATCAATGGTTGGGAAGGTGGGAAGGGGAGAAGAATGTACGGGAGGGGAATGGGAAGGAGAGAGCACTGTCATCTCTCAAACGAGGTGGGGGAACAATGTGGTTTAAAGTCCAGAGAGTTGCTTTTAAGTTGAACCAGAGCTTCCTTTACTGTTTGTCCTCACTGTTCTGGGGAGAACTGGATAGAGATAAGTAAAGAATTTCTGAGAGTATCTGTCTTTTAAAAGAAAATGTGTTTTTGTTGATCCCTGGTTTACATGACCTAGTTAGCTAGTTAAGGTTCTTAGAGTTCTGCAGATATTTAATAATAACTTTGTATTGTAACTAGCAGTTCTTCAAAGAAATACCAAGCTTCAACAAATACATTACCATTGATGATTTGGTGAACTGACAGCAAAGATAAGTAAGGCTGCTGTGCCAGCCTCTGCCTTTTCTGTCTTGCTTGGTTCATATGCTGCCCAGCAGTTATTTAAGTGCATTGTAGGTAGGTAAAAAAATTGGACCTTTCTTTTTCAGGTGACATGTCTGACAGCTAGCTGTTTTCTTGTTGCCGCTTATGCTTTTTTTTTTTTGACAGCATCTCAGCTGATGGAGTCGATGTAGGGTTTTGGACACAAGTCTAATGTCTATTGTTAAACCAGGAAGTCAGTGATGCATAATCTCTTGAATTTTAGTTACTCTTAAATTCTCATTGCTGTACCCATTCTTTCTTATACCTTCTTTTTGTTGTTGGTGGGTTTTTTTGTTTGTTTGTTTTTTTGTTGTTGTTGGGGTTTTTTTGTTTGTTTTTGTTTTTTACTGTAAGGCTGGGCCACATTCTCACAGAAGTTGTCAAGGATGCAGTTATATTTAAAACCACATTTAAAAACAAATGTACATCAAATCTGTTACTTAATTGCACAGCGATATATAGCAATACTCAGTTCATCCACATACACAAATGTGGGGTTTGCACTGGCAATTTTAACAGGAGATTCAGGAAACTTCATCTTTCTCTGTGGTGATGGTATCTGAAGGTGAAAAATATGCCTATGTACTTACGAAAGCTGGCAGAAAAATCTCTTCTACAGTAACAACGGTTATCCTCTTGCATCCTTTCTCCCTTCTAGTATGCTCTATTGAAAATGGATAATTGAAATTGGAGTCAGTATAAAGCACAACAGTCTTAACGAAAAATGTGAAAAATACTTCTAACAATTTTTTCAAGTAGCTTTAAGCTGTACTTTAGGGTAATATCAGAAAATCTCTGGCAATCTTCTACAGAACCTGCAGAGGGAATAGCAACCATCTTGTAGACTTAATGCAGTTCCTTTAGGAGATTTTTTTGAAGGTAGTGTTTGGACTTCATATGCACACAGCATTCATGAAGAGAAGTATCCCTGGGCAATTCCTTACTTGCATCAGGAATTTCCACTCTTGCCTGAAGGAGAAGAGCAATGCCTGAAATTTCTTTTGCATGAAATTGAAATTTCAAAACCGTGATATTACTGAATGTGTCTGGTGTGTTTCAGTGGAGCATGCCAGTATCTCTTAAACAAACATCACTATTGTAACAAGATGGTTAATGGACTAGTGCTTTCTAAATGTGCCCAGTTGGCTGCACTGTAGATTTATAAATGTTGCCTTAAATACCTCCTTCTCATGGCTTGTTTCCTGAATTAGTATTTCACCTGAACTTGAAAAACTTTTAATTTCTTGGGATGTTTCCAAAGGTCTGATATCACATCTGTGAGAACAGGACTTTAAAAAATCCTCCTCAACAAAGTATAAAGGTCTACAGCTTTTTCTTTTATATGGTATGTTAAATACAGAAATTGTGAAGTTCAGTGGTTTTGTTAGTCTGTCTCTGTGTCATTTGCAGCATAGTTTTGGGCAAAAAGCATTTTTTTTGGTGCTAAACCAGTTCTGGAGTTAGGGTAGGGGATATGTGAGCTGGGTACAACCACAGGTGCTGGTGTCCCATGCTACTAGGGCTCATCTCCTTGTCATGCTGCCTCTGGCCCTGGATGAATGCATAGAGGGGGCAGGAGCCGGGGAGGAGACTCCCATCCAACCAAAACAGGTGCAGGGGATGGCTCTGCACCATGGTCCCTGCTCCTCAGTGGGGCCCATTGCTCCAGTGTCCACCCTCGCAGGGCACTGGACCTGTGGGGACAAGTGTGGCAAAGCCGGTGGGACTTGTGCGCTGTGGGGACATTAAGGATGGGTGAAAGGAGACGAAGAAAACTGTTCTGGTGGAACGTGCCCTTGGCCATAGCAGAGGGGCTGGAACTTGATGGGTCCTTCCAACCCAAACCCTTCTATGATGCATGGCTGATCTCCAGTAGCTTCATAATGCCGTAACCTCTTCTGAGGTACACTAAAATTAAAACAGGAGCAATGCACTGTCACAGATCTCTAGTATGATTTCTACCAGTGTGTTCCCAAGCAGAGATCTGGACCCCACCTGATTTGAAAATTGTTTTGATTTGATAGGTTCTAGAAGTTCTACTTGTTTTGTATCTCTGGCATTGAATATAGTAAACTGGGAATTACGTTTCAGTAGAAATTACACATTACGTATCTTTCTTAGCATAGAGCATACCTATCAGTTTATGGATTACTTCATTAAAATATTCTCTATTATTATTACATATTGCTCCATCAAACACAGTATTAGCATTAAAGGTTTTGCACAGAGGAACAGTGTTTAGTAGTGCATACCAGTAGCAAACAGCATTACTTGGCAGTCTGACCACCCAGCTTATAACAAAGGCTTTGCCTTTCACATCAGTGAGATCTTTGTACTGCTGCCAGCATGCTTTCCACAACACTGCTTCATGGTTGTGTAAAACTTGTGAGAGGAGTAGACTTAGAGAAATAACAGGCTGCGCCATTATGCATCAAGATTATATGCTGCTTATCATAAATGAAGTGCTAAGTACTGGCTGGGTCATCAAAGAGATGGTGTGTGTGAGTGGATGGCTGCGTGTTTAACTTCTTCCTTATGTTCCTTGGTGTAATATTGTTTTAGTTGTTGAGCCTGAGTACTTTCACTAATACTTGCTGTATTTAGCTACTGCCAGTTTTGACTGAGTACCAGTCAGGATGAGTAGAAATTTTCTAAACTTGTTTTTACTTAGCTATCTGAGAGCTAATAAAGTAGTTTTATCCTTGTTACTTTCAAGCAGTTTCCAGATTACTTGGATTTATGCCTCTGAAATGTGCTTGATCAAGATTGGAGGGTGACAGTTTTAACAAATATTTTAATTCAAAAAAAGTCTCTTATTTAAAATTAAGTAGCTTCTTCTCTATTATATAGATATATAGCAGTTTTCCCCCTTTTCTTGTGCCTATTAATAGATGTTTACTTCAAATGCATTTTAGTTATTGCAATGGAATGAAAAGAGATTACAATATGTGTCTGCATAAGCAAAACAGTATCTTGACTTAAAGCCAACAGTAAAATAATTAATGACTTCAGCTATAAAAACTTAAGGCAGTAATTTCTCCAAACCACTTTCTTTCGTCTAGAAAATCATGAGTCTGTTTTACAAAATAGTCTGGAGCATTAAGGAAATGTACAGATTATTTAAACACTCTAGTGCTACCCTGAGAACAACTAGAGACCATGACAACTTTCTTTTCAGGTAAGCATCTCACAGTTTTTTTCAGTGAGCATTAACATGTTTTATATTAGACAAGGAACACTAACATATTAGTATTACAGAGAAAGTTGTGCAGCAGAAAATAATAGATTCCTAATTTCTGTACAACTTAGATAGTGGTAGTATGTATATTTGGTTATGTGTTTCTCCTTCAGTTTTACTGCGCAGGAGACTTTTGAAGGCATTTGTTTCTTTGTTTAGCTGCTAAGACTTTGTGGGTTTTTTTGTGTTTGGTTGGTTGTTTTTTTTTTTTTTTTTTCTTACTGACGGCCAGTAACAACTGTTGAAACTGATAAGCAGTACTCAGCAATCAATAAGCTTGCTTTCAAGGCTGACTGGGGTGCTGCTAGTAGTCAAGCACAGCTGGTGTCTGTAACACCAGTTCCACATTTTATTTTGGAAACCTCAGATGAAGTCACTGGATGACTACAAAGAGCGATGAGTGAGCAGAAATAAAATTCTAAGATCCTAATTTTTACACTTTAAGAAAATAAGGGAATCTGTAATCTACTACGAAAATGTGGAATGAGAACTGAGAAGAAACAAAGAAGCTGCAGTAATCTGAAAACAACAGCAAGTGAACTAGGAGCTGTGCTCAAGGGTTAGGGGGTTTGCTGACTTTTAGACCTCTGCCTATTAGGTCATTAATGCCTGGCTTCAACCTTTGATCTTTCTGCAATTCTGGAAGCTCTCTTCATTTTTTTCCAACACAAGTCCAAAATTGTGTGATTACAATAAGGCTGTTGTACTGAACATCCCACATATGGATGTAGCACAGAAGACTCAGACAAATGGCTTATGTTGCAAGAATGCAACAGTCTACGTTGTAAAATGTATATTAATCTCAAACAGCCTTTATTATGTGAATAAGGTGTGATTGTTTTTGTTTAAGCAGAGCTTTTTTTTCAGGAAGAAAGTTGCACCTCAGAACCAGGTAGAGGATGGATGATCTAAGCTCCACTTCGATACGTTAGACGGGGAGGAAGGGGCTATTTGTCAAGCCAGGACTGTTGGAGAGCAAAGCTCTTGGAAGACAGTGAGGAGCAGCAACGTGAGACTACAAAAACTTGGGGCCAGCAATGCTGAACTATGTTATAAGTGTAATGAAACTCAGACATCCTTGCTGTTAACTCCTAATAATGTTATGCCTTGAAAAACACCAGAGTTGATAAATTGTGCACAGCAGATTAATTAGAGACTTGGCTAACTTGAAGTTACACATATCTCAGGGAGAAGTGTGTCCTCTGGGGCAGAGCAGGAGACGCTGGATGTATGTATTTCTTAAGAAAGGTTCCCCTGTTTAATTTTTAGGAAACAGTTTCTCTTGGTATTTGGGTGAGTTACACTGTAGTGTCTTTAGTGGTTTCTTGGATTGCCGTGCATGACAGCTTTCCCCATTGTTTTTTATGGGCCAGATTCTTGGCCATTTCAGGGTATCATTGACCATTCAGGAGCATCGCTGTAGATTTGGGAGTACAGTATAGAGATTGTAAACACCATGGCTTCCCCAGTGTCTTTGGGGTTGTTCTGATTTGTGGAGTAGGGTCAGCATGGGAACTCTAGTCCCTTTCCTGAGGCTGTGAAAGAAAATAACTTGGAAATACCTGTATTGCCTGATTACGCAAGGCTATCATTTTACATATTTGCTAATATGTTGTCCTTTCCTACTTCTATGGAAATGCCTGATTTTTTCCTAGCTTTGCTTTTATTCTACTCCACCACCACTGACAATCTGAATCACAGGTCTAGTAAGCTAATTGTTCCCAGAGCACAGTTTTTGAACTACTTGCCAGCTCTGACTGAAGCACAGACATCTCATTGGTGTTGCAGCACCTCTTCATCTTTCTCCTCATCTGTCTCTAGTTTGGATGTGCCATCCATCTGTCCCTCCAACTGCCCCTGTGTTGCTCAGAGAGCCTATCCAGGAGTAGAGGGTGAAGCACGGAGTCATGGAAACAAGGAGCTGTGTATGCCACACTCACAGGGTCTTGGAGCATGTTGGGGCTGACTCCAAGACAAAGTCATTCAAGCTCAATCTTGCCTTCCAGGCTTAACCATGGGCAGGCTCTGTCTTGTCCCACATACCAGCACCTGGACTCACATGGGGTTACAGAGGAGAATCCCAGGATGTCTGTGCTGTAAACAAAGATGTAAGGAGCCAAATACTGTAATCTTTTGAAGGTCTTGTAGGCTGGGAGAGTTGTGTCATTAAATTTCAGCCAGTTCAGTCCAGGGACTTTTAATATCTTTATTTTCCATTTTTTAAATATAAAACCCAAAAGGGACCATTAGATTATCTTTCCTGGTCACTACCTGACACTTAGTCTCACTGCCAACCTACTTAGCAAACAAAACTGACAACATGTGTGATGAACTCTGATTAGAAGGAATCTTAGAGCTAGTGTAAGCATTAATAAGAATAGAAAAGTTAGGGAGTCACATTGTAATTGGGGGATGGTATCAAAAATACTACCATTTAAAAGAAAAAAAATAGAAAAAGCTTGTTTTCTTTGAGATCACTCACTACCAAATATTCTTCTATTTGGAAATTATATCCTTTTCCAGTATTAAAAAAAGAGCATGACAGCATAGCTAGGCTTCCTGTTAAGATGTTGTATCTCCCTACACAGTCAATAGGCAGAGTGTTTTTACCAGGAAATGACTGAAAATCTTCCTGGAATATGACAGATGCCAGAGCCAGCTGTCACTGACAGTCCTGGTAGATGTAGACCTCTAATAGAATCCAGTATTGGAGATATATTTTAGTAAGTGGCAGCTCTCCTTTTGGGTTCAAAGAGCTGGATTAGTAACTTACTACTGTCAGTTGGAGAACTTAATTTACATACTGTATCTTGCTGTGTTCATTCTGAAGAAACTATTAGTTTCATGTTGTTGTTATTTGAGCACTGTCACTTAAGCAGTACATCAGTGCCTGACAACATGGCACTAAAAAAATTAAGGTTCTTTAATTAAGTAAGGAACCCATAGCCCTGTGAATTTGGCTCATCTTTCTGCAGTGTTGCTGTGCAACTATGCGTGCTTATCCTTGGCTACACTAGGTTTGATCTGTGTGAGTTTGCAGAATTGAATAGCTAGCCCAGTGGGGTCAAACTTCTTGTGGAAACTGGCTGCTCTGTTGCAGGGACTGCCAGTTTTTTTCAGGAACAGAGGAGGCGGATGGAGCTGAATACGGTAGAGAACTGATCTGTTTACTCTTTGGGAATGGTATTGTATGTGCACATTGTTAAAAGTTTGTTGTGGTATAGAGAGTCCTCAGTAGAATTCAGTATGTAAAAACTGCAGCCAGCATGCCTTGCCTATGCCATACAGAACAAGTAAAGCAAAGTGGGACCCTGGAAACCAAGAACAGGCAGGATGTTCCCTTTGCAGGAAGAAGCATGCCTGTTGCTCTTAAAACCCCATAACTTGAGTTACTGAGCCCAGCTAGTCTGTTGTGTGGGTGGGGACTTGGAATGATGGAGACACTGGAGGCAGTGTTTCTCTTCCCTTTTAGTTTTCCACTTTAGTGGTGCAAAGGCACTCCCCCATATCCTGAAGCTGGCTGTGATCCCACAGATGTCTCAGTGCTGTGTTTGTGCTACAAAAGGCAAATCTGCCCAAGCAACTGTAAAGTCATCCCTATCATTTGAATCAGTAATGAACTAGTGCTGAGCATTCCTGTGCAGGGTGGGGTGAGGCAGGGAGAGGGAAGTGGGCCCAGGACATAGCCCAGGTGCTCAGCTTGGACTGTCTCTAGTGGCTACTAACCCTCCCAGCATCACTGCTGCTTACTCTCACACTGCTGCTCACCCTCAATTAGCCCGTCTGCTTCTCTGGCCTTGTATGGCTCATTTCCACTTCATGTCATGCTTCTTGTATACCTGAGCACAAGACCCAGGGGCAGTTGAAGTCTCTCACAGGTTGGCTGCAGTCACATTTTCTGGCTGCAGTCGCATTTTCACGTCTAAACTCTCCCCAGAACCCATGGTTGGGCATATTGAGAAAGTTTTAATAAATCCCTAAAGGAAGTCAAATTAAAGTCAAATTATATGAGGTGAAGTTTGTCCTTGCACATAAACACCTCAGATTCATGGTCACATTAGCCTGGAAGAGGCCAGCACTGTGTGTGAGTGAGGTGGTCCTGCTGTCCTGGTTGCTCTTTCGTCTGCTTTCGACCCCTTCATGTGCTGGTGTACGTGTACTTGTGGTAAACTGTGCATACAGCAGAGTGGCTTAATAGTGAAATGACAGTTTGGTGCCCTTAAGTAATGCATTTCTGTGTGCAGTTGGCACACAGAGTTATGTAAACCTTAAGGTGTGTTCAAGAAGCAGAATGAGGCAGTTGTGTGGCTTGAGGCATAGCACTTAGGTTTGAGAAATGTGTTGCAACATTTTTGAAGTGGAGGAAAAGGGAGAATTGGCCTTTTTTCCCCCCCGCTGCTGTCCCTGTGACTTGGAAACATGAGTTTGAAGGCTTAGTTTGAAGATTTCAACACTAGGCTCTTTAAATCCCACTCTCTATGCATTTTGGGTCTCCAGAGTGACAGAATTTAAGGCGGATTTTTCTTTTAGTAGGGCAAGTGCAAACTTTCTGAACAGGGAAGACATTTTAATACTCAGAAACATTTTTCTGTAACTGAAATGCTGCATCTCTTCTGTCTCTGGTATTTGTACCCTTTTCTGGGTTGCTTCCAGGGGTATGCAGGAGAGAAGTAGTTAGCAGTGGAGACTGTCATGGGCTCAGGCAGGACTGGAAACAAAATCAACTATGTAAAAATGTGAACAATCTTTCTCTTCCCTGTTTTTTGTTCTCTTTTCAAGGTGATGGCAGACAGTGACTTGCTGGACTTCTGTTTCAGCTGCATGTAATATATTCCAGCATTGCAGAAGACACAAAAGCCATTATACTGAAGGTGTAAATTAGCTTGCACTCAGGACTACTGCCAGATCACAGAAAGTGTGTGAAGCACACTGAATGATAGAGCCGAGTATGCAGCAGTGATACTCAGTTCAGAGAGAGGCTGCCACCTTTTTGCTCCAGTGATACAAGAATTGGCAAGGAGAGAAGGTGCAGCATCTTGGAGCTATTCACGAAGAGGAGAGAAAAAGGCATTAAATTAGCATTTAGTGTCTCTAGCTGCCAAACTGTCTCACTTAGGCTGAATATCACTGCCAGGCTGTGTACTCTCAGCAGCATGTTTTAGAGCCCAAGGAGGCTGGGGAGGAGCTGGGAAGCACCCACCGTGGTGCACTCCCTGACTGTGGCAGAGTGTGAAGGCAGGAGCTGGCTGCCAAGTGCTAACTTCTGTTAGATAGTTTAAGCATCCAGCCCATCTGTGGAAAGCTACCTGGAATGTATATGGAGCTAAACTGAGTGACAGAATTCTAGTTCAAACTTAATCTTCCAGCTCTGTACCATGAGTAAAGGAAAGACAAGATGTCCAAGAAAAGTCTGCTTCCTTTGGAGTAATTAAGTTTTTTGAAAATTGCATTGTCCTGACACCTAGGAATCGGGGACTGTAGTTGCATTGTACAGGACAGACACAAGGAAGTGTAGGTCATCAGTAAATAGCTTATTGATGAATACAGTTACCTTAACAGATTTGCAAAGCTGCATTGCCTTTTTTTTTTTTTTTTTGCTTTTGCAATAGTTTATCAGAGGTTTCATATTAGATAGCCAGGTACATTTATTCTGTTTGTAAAAGCTGCCTGTCTTATCTGGAATGTTATGTCAATGAATGTGTATTGCTACCTGTTCCCTGGAAGACTGATTTTTAAGTAGCAAAGCTGTTTAAAGCTTCTCAAGTTTTGGGTTTTGTTCTTTTTTAATTGAAAAGGAAAGCACTACATGCACTTTTATCTCTTAACCATTGTTCACCACAGCTGCGAGTAACTGTTTACTCTCATTGTTTAAAATATAGCCATTATGATAGGATCTTGTTTCACAATGTTCAGCTGTGACTCTGGTGCTGATTTATTCAGTTAATCATTAAAAGAACAGTATTGTTGACCAGTAACAAAGCAGAGTTTGAGACTGAAATGAAGCTGCTGCACAAGCTCAAGGTGGAAACTAATATAGGAATATTAGCAATAGACCACCAGCTGGTTAAGAGTTGGCTTTTATGTCTGTTTACTTTGGGAAGTAAAGGGAGGGAGTAGTTTGGAAAGAGGAAGAAGAGTACTTTTTAACTGTCTACATGGTGTGAACTTGGTCCAACCCCTTTACTATGATATGTAACATTTCATGTTACATATTCATATAATATATAACAGATAATGTTAGAAATTACTGTTTACCTGTACTTGCTTTAAAATTAAAGCACATTGTTCTGACCTTCAATGTTAACATTAATTGTATTTCCCAGTACTGACTTTCTGAATCATAACTGAAAGACCTTTGATTTATGATAATGTAAAGCACCTTTTTGCATTTTGTGTTATTTTTTTCTTTAAACAATAAAAAGTTAATAATATTTAACACAGCTACATTTAGTAGTGATAGCACAGGATTCACCCTACTGAACAGTGAATACTGGGAGAAACCTGCATTATATAGGTATGATTTTGTGGCTAAGGTCATGATTGTCCATTTTGCAGCTGAGTTAGGCAAGTAGTTAGTACGGTCTGAAAAAAGCCACTTCCTTTTTCTTCGCTTAAATCTCCAAAAGCTAGATGTGGTGGATGCTTCCTTTTTCTTAGACTTGACCATTTGTTGGTTCGGACTGAGGCTGGAGTATCGCCATGTTCACCAGTACAACTGAGATTTTTTTAGCTTAATGAAGGAACTAGAAACCATTCTGGTATGGGAACTAAGGTCATTCAGAAGTAGCCTACCAGGCTGACTTTTGCAGCCACTTAATCTAATTGAGTCTAAAAGACGAATTAGGGGTCCTGACAGGAGGAGACTTTTGGAAACCAGCCTGGAGGAACTATCAAACAATTCTCCTTTCCTGAGAAGCTCAACTTTTGTTCCTCACTTTTTATTTTTAAGGCAGTTTTCATGATTCAGCAAGCTCAGGATTAAGAGAAGTGCCAGACTGATGTTTGTAGGCAGCTCTGTCTTCTATATCTCTTCACTCTGTCTGCTATCCATAAGTGTGACCCTGCTTGACAAAGGTTAAAAGTACTTATTCCTGCATATGCCATCTTTGGATCCTTTTTTCCCCAGTTCATTTTGTGTTGCGTGTTTATGATGTGTGGCCTGGTGCTACTTGTGAACTTGTTGCTTGGTGTCCTGTGTTGAGACCCAGCTGCCACAGTGTTCCCAGGCCACTGGAAGCCAGCTCTGTCTCACTTACCTGGGTTAGAGTCTGGGTTCATCATTCCCAGCTGATGCATGATCCCAAGCAGTCAATGCAGTTTTTGGTTGTTTTGTAATTGAAGAGCGCAGATGCTGTGCTTAGCTGCTGATGGGGAAGAAGGCCAGTGGATGTCATGCCTTATTTTATTACCAGGATGAAGGAGTTACTTCAGAAGTGTCAGATAATTAAATGCAGTCACTATACCCATGTTTCTTGGTACAGCTATTAGTAAAGAAATACTGGCCATCTCAGTCAACAATTTAATGTTATTTTTTTTCATGCTAAAGGCACTGAAGGCTTTTAAAATTGCTCTTAAAGGGTGTTTCTCTTATATGCTGTTTGGATACAGGATAATGAGATTTAGAAAACCTTTTAGAAGCAATTATAAATAGAGGCGTGAACAGCTGTAAATTTCTATGTCGAAAAGTAAACATGCTGAAAAGAAGGCTGAACACTAATATGGGAATGGCCATGGGATGAAAGGGCTTACATAGATGCTGTCTCCAGCAATTGCTAGCAGCAGACTGGAGGAGGCATGTAAAGACAAAGTAAGGGAATTACAGATCACCCCGTCTGTGTTCTCCTGTCTGAATCAATCAGCAGCTGGAAGACATCCCAGGGTGAGATGTTCCACATGAACTGCTAAGTTTTACTAGCCATTGATCAACTTACCCTTCAAGAACATGTCTAATCAGTTTTTGAAGGCGTTTATACTGTTGTTGCAGGATACTGTGGAAGCTTAAAAACATAGAAATTTAACTGGTCTTTACATGAAAAATTCTGCCAACTGATGAGAATTAGTAGTAGTAAGTGAAATCATTTATGAGAGACCAGACATTTCCTATACAGCTTCTCCCATACAGACTATTATCATGTCCCTTGGTCATCTTTGGATGAAGGGAGACAAATTTTACTTCTGCTCCTATAGGGAGAAATTGCAGGGACTGAGGAAAGACAGCCCTCAGTTCTGCATGCCATCAAAAAATTAGCCAACTGTGCATAGCTATGATAAGTAACTGTTGGAGCATATCAACAATATGACTTCACTCCAGAAGATTCTCTCTACACAAGGTTCAAGGGACACCTGACGCAGTGCAGTAAAAACCAGCTACTTATTGGTGAGCAAAAGCATTATTAGGGATAATACTATGTCCTGTGTATAGTATCCTACATTAGTGATGGTTTGTATTTTCTCAAATGAAAGAATGTCGGCTGTTGCTATCTGTGTTTCACAGTTATAGAATGATGGGACAATTATTTCACCCATTAGGGAGAAGAACCCTAAAGGACTGCAATCCTAACCATTACAGCCCCTTTATCAGTAGACTCATGGAAATAGAGTATTCCTTCAGGTATGCCCATACTCTTATGGGAACTGGGATATTTGCACATGTTTTGGTCTATGTTTACAAAAATGTTTCACGTACAGAGACATTTGCTTTAATTCCTGAAAAAATGGAATGCCTGACTTAGTTTTGATACTCTAAACTCCTAACAATAGTTCCAGAAGAACACTCTTATTAAATGAGACCTAAAAAAAATATTTTTTTTGAGGTTAAAAAAAATTTGCACTTGGACTTACTGTGTGGTCCCAAGAAGAAAATGGTTGTCATATTCTTAGAGGAAGTCTTAAAGCACAGGTTGTCTCATTGCCCTGTGTTTTGATTCCGAAGGGAAGGACAGGGTTCTGAAGAAATGTAAGCAGTTACTGGGAAGTTCATAAGGAAAAGTCTTACTAATTGTTTCAGTGTTTTCTAACTGTTCTAAGCTGTCTGGGGCACCTGGGGGCTAGTGCCCACTCTCTGAAAGCTGGGATGCAGAACCCTTGACTTACTACAAGCTGCACCTTGCAACTTAACAATTTAGATAATCCACCCATCCATTTGGCTCTTAGCACCTGCTAGCTGCCCCTTCACACTCTGGAAAGGGAAAAGTCTTTTGGCCAGTTCTACTCTGGAGGGAGACAACTGCTGCTCTCTCCTGGCATGGTAAGCCCAAGTGAGAATGTCTTGAAGGAGGAGCCGGCACACTGTAAGGAAACTTAATGCTCTTGGTGTAACATTATCTGGCATTAGTATGTAGTTTAAAAAGTAATTTTACAAGGAGGAGAACAATACTATCACAAAGTAGTTGCAGCTTTTCTGCCAACCTTAGCTTTTCAGCAGCAAAATAAGTTTAAGAAGTCCTTTCTTTAAACGGCTTTTTTTTTTTTTTTTTTTTTTTTTTCTGATTTGCACTTCAGCCACAGTCAAACTTCTCTGGTTTTTATTTAGTTTCTGAGTCATACTTCTTCTTTCTCTTCTTAAGTAACAGTCTTTCTAGTTTGGGAATAGCAGTACTACTGTACCTGCCAGTTCCCCTCTTCTGCATGAACTCTTATTGCCCTACATTACATAGTGCTGCTGCCCTGCAGTGAGGGTCCAGGTGCAACTACAGCATGGGAAGCAATAGTCTGCTGTCCCACCTGTCTAAACAGAGCTGATTCCTACCTGCTCTGGTAACACCCCCAAGTCCTGGGTCACCTTGGGGTAGTTACTGAGGAGACTGGGATACCCTGCACCAAGTTGACTTCCTTGTTTTAGAAGGGAAGATAGTCTAGAGGAATGAAAATGTCATTTGCTGGTGTGGGTTGCTGCTCTGTAACACTGTGAGCAAGAGCTGTGGTTTTCCTTTATGTTTCTACCTGTAGCATGTTCAGGAAGTCTACAAGCACAGCCTCTGCACTTTGGCTTTCGCCTCTGTATCAGGACTCATCTCATCCTATAGTTAGGCACTTAGGCTAGGACAGCAGTGCAATACGAGACTCTGCTATGCTGGGTGAATGCAGTAGAAATTTAGGATAGCAGGAGTGTGTCCTGGAATGAAATGAGAGCTTGTTGTTTTACTAAAGATAATGTGTTGTTTGTTGCATTTGTTTCTTCTACTCTCGGAGAATTGGAAGTATTTCCTTCAGAATGTTGGTCTTTCTTGCTGGTTAGCATAGCCAAAATATCTTAATGGGACAGCCAAATGACAGTAGGATATAACATATGAAAATGTTGAGTCCTTTTGATGGATGTGGACATTATAAAATTTGGTAGTATTTGATAGAAGGCTTTGAGTTTTGAACTTTAATGGTATTGGTATATTGATAGGATATTAATACCTGTTTCTTTTACCTTAATGTAGCCAGGAAGTGGTGCTGTCGTAGTTAAATGAATCTAGTAGAAACAAAGTGTTCTAGTACATCTTTTGGAAACTAATGAGAAGTGTCCATAGCACTGCTTGGCTGGAACTGTGGTCTCATTTGAGCAAATACTGGAGTCACTGAGCCGCCACAGTTAGGTTCACTGGCTAAATACCCAGCTTGCAGAGGACTCTTTTTGTTTTTTAGTGAGAGATAATCACATTATTAGCAGCTTTTTGATGCAGGAGTCAGAATTGCTGAGCTTGTTTGAAATTTTCTCTTGGTTCTCTTTCCTTTATTTTTGGCTTTTTAAAAAAATAGAAATATCATAGTGACTGCATGCTGAAAGTACTTCCTTTGCTCATGGCATAAGAACGTTTTTCCTGTGCTGTGTGTGCATTTTGAGTATGACCTAGAGCCCAGGAGTGATTCGTGATGCCTTTGTAATGGGAACTTGACTCACATATGGCATGATGAATCAGCTTCCTAGGTGTAGTGGATGCTGTTCTGGGAAAGAAATGTTCATTGGACATGGTACACTGTGCAAGCACATGATCCTAGTCTGTCTTTCTGTGCTCATCCCATCAGTTACTCAGACTGTAAATCCATATCTAAATTGTATTACTATTTATGTAAATTAACATTTCAGAAAAACAGTATTTTGCCATTGGTTCAACTTCTTGTATGAATAGGAATTCTTGGGCTGCTTTTACAGAGCCTCGGGGCGTTCTTTTCTTCCCCTTGTGACGCCAGTTACTTCTGGCTGCGTCAGTGGTAGCTTTGTCCTTGCATCACAATGACTCTGCAAAGAACAGATTTGTAAGTGGGAAAGTGTTGAAATATCAGTAAGAGTTTTTAAAGCTTTACATTCAGGTTGAATATAGTAGGATGAAGTGGAAATGAAACAGGAAAGTTCAACTTAGGAAAAACTACCCCATATTTTGGAGGGTTTCTTTAAGATTAAACTGACTTGACTCTTAAAATATCTTAGGTAACACTTTATTAGCCTCAGTGTGTTGGGAGGATTAAGAAAGATTTATCCTCTCTCCCCATTGGCCTAAGGAGAATTTGTGTTTACCTTCAGCTTTATGTTAGACATTGCCATAATGTCATTATTATAAGAATGAAATATGTGACAAAAGTGACTTAGGAAAAATGCAGATTGCCGTTTATGAAATGTGGACTAGGCACAATTTTCTGTTTGCAGATATACTTCTTGAAACAGATTATTATAGGACATGATTTTTAACAATGGAGTATCTTAAATACCATAAATAAAAATTAAAATTGCATTATTTTTTTGAAAGTAAAGTCAAGCATACCTACATTTCTGGTTAAGAACAAGCAAACTTTTTAGCTCTCAAAAGAATTTTGTAGGTGCTTTTTTCTTTACAACAAGTACTGTACAAGCATATGTTAATTGACGTTCATTATGTCATGTGCTTGGATTTTGTGTGTCTGTTTTTGGTCATGAAGCATGAGAACTGCAGTACTAGTCTTCAGAGTGTGCAAAATATAGGAGTACTCTATGTAGCATATATAGTTAATAGAGATTATGGTATTCCTTAAAATTAAGGTTGTCTAGCACTTGCGTGTAAATGATTACTTTTCAGATACTTTTAACTTGACCAAATTTTAATCTTTTGAACTGATGTTTGATCTGTGTCTGAGGGTCAAAATTGATGTCCATAAATTTGGAATTGTTTTTCTAAATCTGTCCTGCATTGGTTCCATATAATGGAATTTAATTTTTTTTTAAGAGTTAGGAATTTGCATCTGAAGAAGTTATGTTAAATGCAAACTGATGCATGTTTAGAAAATACCAGATTTAAATTTTGTTTTGTAACTTGGAGTCAGTGGCTTACATGGAGTGAGTTACAGAGGCATCACCTATATACTTAGTATAGAGGATAAAAATAAATTCTGAATGCACAAATGCTCTAAATAAGGGAGTGTTATGGAGAAGTGCTCCAATAATATAATTAGAGCTTTATAGCCTAATGAGTATGCAAAGAGAGTCACCTGAGATTGCAACCCCCCTTGCCATGGGCAGGGACACCTTTCACTAGACCAGGTTACTCAAAGTCCCATCCACCACAGCCTTAAATACTTTTACGGTGGAGCAGCCACAGCTTCTCTGGGCAACATATTTCAGTGCCTCACCACCTTCACAGTAAAGAATTTATTTCTAGTATCTAATATAAACCTGCTTTCTTTTAAGTTTAAAGCCATTGCCCTTTGTCCTGTCACTACATGCCCTTGTCCAAAGTCCCTCTTCACCTTTGTTGTAGGCCTCTTCGTATCTTTGTTGTAGGTACTGGAAGGCTGCTAGAATGTCAGAGCCTTCTCTTCTCCAGGCCGAACAACCCCAACTCTCCCAGCCTGTCTTCATAGAAGGGGTGCTCCAGCCCTCTCATTATCTTTGTGGCCTTGTCTGGACTTGCTCCAGCAGAATCGCAGAAGGCCCACATCGTCCTTGCTGCTGGGACCCCAGAGCTGGATGCAGATTTAAAGTTCGTGTTCTGTGAGTGGGTTAAGATGGCAAGTCAGATCCACATTTTTTGATAGTTAAAATGTCTCTGTAGTATGTCACTTCTATTAATGTAAGAACGTAACTGAGGAGAATATTGGAGTCGGCTGGAATAATTGTTTTAAGCTACTTTTATGGTGTTCCTCCAGTAACTCCTGATACAATGAAATGCAGGAGGGGGATCCACACGAGGTGATTTACCTTGCTAGGGAGCCTACTGCCCTACTTGAAACAGAAGGGATAGGAGTGACATATGCATACTGTTAATACCATCCACAGGGCATGAATTCTCTCTTCAAATTTTGCAGCTAGTTCAGGAACACTTTCATTATTCACAGGTGGTGGAGACAGTACAGAACTTGCAGGCATCCAGGACATCTGTGCCACCCCTGTATCTGGATAGATGGCTTACAGGTCTGTGACAGTATGGGCTGTTGGTTGTTACAGCGTTGCTGAACTGTTACCAATTCTCTTCTGATCATTGCTAGTGTTTGTGAGCTGAACCCCTTGAAACAGCCTCATGAAAATGTCTTTTCTTACTTGAAAGTTTTGGGCACGGTACATGTTGCTGAGTGTCCATTTGCACCATGGTAGCACAAGCACACTTTGTTTCTATACCCTCTTCCAGCTGTTCTGAACACAAGCCGTATCAGTGTCCTTAGACCAGCATTTGAGGCTTGTCAACCTTACCTGATAATTGAGGAGAAACAAGGAAAAGAAGTACTGACTTATTAAAAAGCAGTAGTATTTGGTTCCAGTAGCTAGGGAGCGTAGGATTGATTTCCCTAACACATAGCAGCTTATACCAGCCTGTTGCCAGAAATGGATTTTGCAGACCTGGACCATTTCTTTCTATAATTGCAGGACCAAATGGACAAGTTGTTCTGCAGCATCCTCTGTGTGCTTAGGAGGTAGTATGGTACTGGCAAGGGGAAGTGCAGGTGCTTTTCTTATAGCTAGTGAGTAGTACTGATGGTTTAGAAATGCTTTAGGAAGTAGAAATGCTTTTTGTGTGTTTAGGAGAACTTAAAGACAAAAAGCTTTTCTTTTTCTCTCAGCCAGTGTGAACTTGCACTTTACCTGCAGTGGAGTCTGAAATCCAAACTTCCTACTGTGTTGTATTTCTCTATAGACAAACAGCTTTCTTATCTGTCTTGATAAGAGTCAAATAACCTCCTGCATTCAAAAGGCAATGTTCACAACTGACTCCTAATTTCAAAGCCAAGATCTTATTTCCTGTGAAGACTATCATGCTGCATCAGCTGAAATTGTTACTGGAAGACACAGCAGTAATCTGCTTCCACTGAATATTAAATGTTCCAGCGTGAAATTTTATTTTACGTTCCAAAGATGTCAGCTGCATAGCAGGCATTGTAACTTGCCAGAAGAGTTTTGAGTTAACAGCTGATACATTTTTGAAAGTCATACACATCCCTTATAACTGATAAAATTCTAAAGACTTTCTGAAATAATAGCCTTTTTTTTGGGGGGGGGGGGGGGGGGGTGGGGCCTGGATGTTGTGCAGACATCACAGCTGCCGTGATAGTCATCACTGTGAGTAATGAGTACAGTGTAGCAGAAACGTGGCCTTGCCCAGATGGTGGCACAGAAAACTGGAACTGCTCCCGTACAAGCACTGACTGCACCTGGCACAAGCTGTGTTTCCCAAAAGGTTCTCTATAGGCTGTCAAGGCTTAAGTCATTTCAATTTATGAGTTTAGGACACAGGTTTCTTGGCTCATGTTTTCTCTGGGTCTTCCAGCTGTGTCTGGTAACATTTTTGCCTCATGAGTGTGAGGATTGTATATCAAATATATATAGAATGGGCTATGGCATATAGGTTATGACACTGGCTTTAGGGTAGTGACAAGCTGAATATGGCTTTATGATTTTGCCTTAAAGAAACCTCCATGCAATGTTATAATAGAAAATAAACAATCTACAGCTGGAAGGATGAAGCAGCTGCACTCTTTCTGCAACAGATCATGGAGTTAGTGTAAAACTTCTTGTGTAAACCAGTAAAATAATTTTGATGAATTTGAGTTGTACTGTAAAGAATTGTCTTGCTAAACCACTCCACATAAGCCTTTGTTCATAGTGAATGATAAAGCTGGACCAGAGGGGAATGAGGCTGAGTGGTGCTATGGTGGTTTTAGGCTGGAATTTGTTGGGGCAGATCTGCTGATGCAGCCGTGGGCAGCATGAGTATTTGAGTTTCATCAGTTACAAGTTCAAATGCTGTAGTACCTTCTGGACATTTTTCCCCTTGTGCCTTCAAAATAACAGTTGCCAGGACTGCTTCTCTGTTTTACTACTTTATTTTACATTTTCCAAGATTACAGCAGAGTTGCTCCAACTTAGCAACAGAAAAGTGGCAAATACGGCCAGATTGGTTAGTAGGGGATGTCTGAGTGTGGGTTGTATCATTATGACTCTCTGAAAATTGAAATGGTGAACTGTCTTTGGAAGGTTGAGTAGCCTATTTTAGTTGAAAGCACATTGGCCCAGTGTGGTCCTTGGAAAATGTTAATTTATTTGGACTTTATTCAAAACGGGATAGATGGTTGTTTTTTTCCCCTCTGTGGCCACAACATTTTGCAGGCACAGAGAACACTGCTAGGACAGGCCTTGGTTACTGTTTTAGGCCAACGTTTTCTGTTCATCGCAATTTCTAACTACTTCAGCAAAAGCAACAGGGCTGAACCTGAGTTAAACAGGATCAGTAGAGAGCTTACTGCTGTGCTGCAAGCTGGTTTTGGAGCATGGATCTAGGAAAACTCAAGCTGTCGGGGCCAACAGTACCTGTAACCCATATGCAAACAGTTGAATGAAAAGGCAATGCCTTTTCCCCATACCTTACTTCTTCTCAGTAGCTTTCCCTTCTCCAACTGCTTTCAGTCTAGGATGATTTCCTGAGTTTGATGTTCTTTGTCTATCTAGCAGCACGAGGCAGGCTCCCTTCCAAGCATGTGTTTGTTCCTCCACAGCACCCCAGCTCTATTTAAATGTCTCCAGGGCATGGCTTGTTCAGATTGGCACAGTTTGATCAGCTGTTTGAGGAACTGCTGTGCATGTTGGTTCTGATGGCTTAATTTTCTGGACCATATCTCCAGTATCAGAAGAGACCATAAAGAGCATTTTCTACCCTCTCCTTACTCTTTTCCCCTTTTTTGCCACCTGCTCCTGAGGCCATCGCTTTCCCAGGCTGATGAATCATAACCTGCCCAGTTGACCCATACCTCTGTTCTTCCTTGTTGTATCCTCTGAACCTTTCACTTGATGAAATAATGGGACTAGTCTGAACTGTACTCAAGGTCTGGAAAATCATGTTTTTATTCAGCAGCATAATATTGTTTTCTTTTGTTCACTGTTCTGTTCTTAATAACTGTAAGGGTTTTTTCTGGTAGCCAAGCACTGAGCTGATGTTTTCATGGAACTATTGTAACCCCAGTCCAGGCTTTACGGAAGTAATGGCTAGGATTATTCCCTTCCTCCTCTGAGGTGAGAGAACTGGGTCATTTTTACAGTGGGGGTACAAGAGTAGTACCTGTTCTGAAGACAGTTTGGACCTAGTAATTTATAAAGAATTATTTAGACATTCTGCGGTCTTTTTAAAGTAGCTTGGTCATAGTATTCCTATAGACAATACCATGCAAATCTGTCACTGGTACAACATCTCACATATATATGGATTTTTTAATAAAACTGCACTTTAAGTTTTATTGCAGTTGTTGAGGTTGTTAGAGGCAGTCTAGCAGTTGCATTCAGTTACGCTATACATTTGAATAACAAAATAATTTTTTCTATGTCCTCATTCTGCTTATTATTAGCTCTAGAGAATTACCCATATTTGTACAATCCTGGAAATTTATTCTTGGCTACGTTTGCTGGAAATATTAAAACATTTTATATTATGGAAACACCTGCTGTGTAGTAGGCATGAATTTGAGATTGTGGTTTTTTTCAGGCTTATATAATGGCCTTAAACTCTAGAGTGTTTACTTTTAAAGTATATATAAACTGCACCTTGATGGATGAGGGCTAGAAAGAGGCTTCCAGTACTGGCAGACTGTGTTGAGCTGTCCTATGTCATGCTGAACTTGAAATCCTGACAACTTTTCCCCCAAAATAATGTGGTAACTGGGCATAAGATTGTTCCTGTGTTAGTGCTGTTTGGTGCAAGTAATTCTGCAATGCTAAAGGGTTGTAGCCATGTGAGTGGTTCCGGATGTGTCAGGATAACAAACACAGAAGTAGGTGCAGAATTTGTCGTTAAATATTGGCATGATTAATGGGTATTTCTCTATACATTGTTTGAAAATACATACATATAAATCTTGTATGTATAAATCCCTCTATCTAGAACATTTAAATGTGAAGTCTGTTACCATATTTGTGTTAACTTTATATTTTTAATGTATTTCCACTGTCTGGTTGCTATTTACTCGTCAAGTGTGGTTGAACTGGAAACACAAATACCTTCTAAGCAGGGAGAGGAGGATTTTAAGACAGGGAAAAGTAGTAGTGCAATATTTAGTAAGGATGAGGTAGCATTTGTGGGAGACTCATGAAAACAAAACATATACAAGAGGAAAAAAAGCTAAAATTAACTAGAGGTATGTGGTGAACCTTGATAGTATATTTGCAGCCAGGTTTGCAATGGCAAAGAAACGTGCATGTTTGCATTTCATTGGCTATCAGACACTGTGTGTTCCTCTTTCTTCCTTTTAGTTCACCATAACTCTTCAACCTGTTGGCTGCAAAATTTAACACGGGAATGAGATGTCTCAAATATATTTAGGTTTCTACAGATTTAACAAAAATCAGTAGCTGGATAAAAGAGAACAGCCTGATTAGTGCTCCCTGCTGAAAAAAGGCATCTACATCTTGGCTCCCAGTTGCCTCTGCTGGGCATCAGCCAGCTGGTCAATGAGCATGCACATCCTGCACCGGCCGGGCAGCTGGCACACATGGAGCTGTGAAAACATCATGACCCATATGTCAGTTGTCTGGCTGATCAGAGTGCTTGGGGATAAGTGGGTTAAAAAATCTAGGACAGTCTATAGGAAACCAGCATCACATTTCCAGTGTTCCATGTTGTTCATGGAACAACATATTGTTTTAGTAGTAACCAAGATGTGGTGTTTTGTCCCTTGTTAACTAATGTGCACTTAGAAAGCTTCCAGATTTTTCAGCTTCTTGAGAACCTTATGGTCAGGTAGTCCCACATGATGGGAGAGCCTCTAAAGTACCTCTGGAGCTTCTGGTCTGATTTTAATGAGGAGGAGTAATCACTGTTGTAGTTGCAGTGATGTCAGCCAATTGATGCGTGTGCATTTCACTTTTCATAAAAGAAAATTGTATTTATCTAGACATGAAGTGATTTGAAATATTTCCAAATTTCCTCCAACTCTTTATAGAGGTACTGCCAAAGGAAAGGTGGAGAAATGGAGAAAAAATGTAGTAAATACTGCCATTAGCACTTGGTTTTCGGTTTTTTGTTTTGGTGGATTTTTTTTTTTGATTGAGTGTATTTTCTTCAAATGTTTTTAGTGGATTCTTCTATTTTTCTAATTCTTTATGTATGCTATGATATTTTTCCTTGAATGAAGGAGTGAAAATTTTGGCCAGCATATTTTTGAGGAAACATACTTTCCATTTTAGTTATGCTGCTGTAACTTTCCCTTGTAGCCACTCTTTGTGGCGCCAAAGCACTTTCTTCTTCTTTATTTATTTTAACCAGGTAAACCTATTTTATAGAAAAGTATATTGGTGATCATAAGATAATCTAAGGAAGAGAATGAAAGGGTAACCTCCTAATAAATGTGTAAACTCTGAAGAACTAGGAGGGAATCAAAATCTGTGAGGACTTCCAAAGGACTTCCACTGTTGCTGCCACTGTGGTTCAGGAGCTCACTGACCACTCCAACACAACATGTATCTTCACTCTGTGATGTTCCTGTGTTTGTGCTAAAGTACCAGTTTCTAAGTCAGCACAGTGCATGTTCCAGTTCCTGTTGAGTGGGTTGAATCTGGGAATCTGTCCTGTGCTTGACAGAGTTGTGCTGAAGCGGAGCGAAAGTGGTGGTCACTGCAGAGGCTATGGGGACTCCTGCCCCCATCCCTGCCCCTGCTCTGGGGACAGCGCTTATTAGTCTGCTCTCGACTGGGACTTCATAATGATAACATGGCTTACCATGATCCTTATTGCTGTGGTCATACAAGTGGTGTTGCTATCTGGGAAATTATGTCACTGATGTCAGGTTTTCTCAGCAGTGTGAGGATATTAGTACCAAGACCTTGGGAATATCTGTGTAAATGCATGGGAAATCTTTCCCTCAAATATCTTTAAAACTAGTGTGATTATGAACAAGAGATTCCTCTGGCTTGCATGTTTATTCATGGTAGTGCCACTGAAATAGACATGAGTTTAAGTATTATGTGAAATATAAATGCAGTTGATTTAATGATAATTTGTCTTATGTTGGAAGTTGAAAGGCATGATTAATCACATATATATATATATATATATGTGTGTGTGTGATCAGGACTAAACATACTGGTGATTGATATAACCTGGGTGAGAAGTGCTTTGTTATCATGAACATGCCATACAGTGATGTATTTCAAACTACAAAGGACTGTAAAATTTAAAAGCATCAAATTCTCCATAACATTGGCACCAGTAGGGCTTAATGGTTTATGATGTGACTCAAATAGTTTTACAGTGGAAAGGCTGTATCTTTGATACTTGTAGCACTTCTATAAGTATGACTGTATCTTTCACAGTCAAGCTTGGCAAGTGTTTGGAAATCACAATATGATGCAAAGCAAAAGTCTTGTTTTTAGAAGTGCTATAGTTGCCATTTGCCCATTAATTTCCTGGTCAAAACAGCATGTAGCGAAGCAAAGAATCTGTTAGTAGAATTTTTCAGCAAAGAGATGAAATCAATAGAAATTGATGGATTTGTAGTAGGTTTAAAGTGTTATTTGGTGATGAACTACTCTACACATCCACCATGAGTCAGTGTCTGGTCTTTCCTTCAAACAAATGAACAAAAGACAAACAGTACATGTAGTGTGCTGTCATCTCTGCACTTTAGGAAGTTTTGGAGATTTGCTTGATAGTACTGTGTTCTGTGTTAATGATAAATAAAGATGCTGCAGCATTGAAGATGGTTTTGGGGGAGGGCGAGGGTTAAGAAGGAACCATAAAACCTCAAATTTAAAACAATTAAGTGCTTTTTTTCAACAATAGAAAAGATGTCTTCATGCTCATAATATGTTGACATTTGGCTGACAGCCACTTGTATGGTCAAATACCTTTTAGTCTCATTCAGTTAGATTGTCTGTATTTGCTTTTAAAGTATTTGTGATGTTTCACACTGGTTTTGATTGTCATCATAAATTTAATTGAATTACCTGATATTGTGCTACTTAATAGGCTTTAAAATTCTTAAAACATAAAATTACAGTATTGAGTGGAGGTAAAAAAATATGAAAAAAGATATTCTAAATGGAAGCTGCTCTACGCTGACAAAAGTCATGCTGTGTAACTATCCTAATAAGAAACAGTAACAGAAAAACAGCTAAGCAAAGGGCATTACTGGACAGGGATGTGGAAAGGATTTTTTTAATATTAAGCCAGCAGAAAAAAGTTTAACTGAAAGCAACAGAAAATCCATATGAGAGTGGCAAATATGTTTGATATTTGTGATGAGATACTGAAAAAAGGGCTGTGCATTGCTATGTTGCTCCCTTTGCTCTGACTCCTGTTTTGATTTACAAGTTAGTCTTTTTGTAAAGTACTGTATCTCTTTTGCATAGTGAGGAATAGAGTAGAAATGTAATGGGTTTAAAGTCTCTCTAACAGTTGAGCAGAGCCTAACAAAATTAACCACAAACTATTTAAAATCTGCTTTATCTTTGAAGAATTGTGTTATTAAACAGTAAAGAACAAATACTTTCAATGAGAAATTTGAAATTGGTGTTCAAATTACTGAAAAGTGAAGCTGTTAAAAACCCTGTGGTCTTCTCTTTGATTTCCTATTAGAAACAGCAGGGGAAAATGCTATTAGAAATGGCTGGAAGAAATATGTTACCAACCTCCACTACTTCACTGATGTAAAGCTAATAGGGAAGAGCAAAGCGCATAGAAACTTTCTAGGCTTTCCTACGTGGAAAGGCGGAGATCAGTAAACTGGGCCTTTGAGGTGATACCTTGGGTCATTCTTTAGCAATGTCTTTGCATAAGCAAGTTCTTTGATTTGTCTCTGGCACAAGTATGCAAATAAGTTTTCACTAAAGTATTAATATCTTTAACAACACTGATGACAAGATAGAGGGACATTAAATGGCATGAGGCACTGTTTATCCTGTGTATTTGAAAGATCAGTGCTTTTCTGAACTTCAGAGAGATTTAGCTTAACAGCTAAATCAACAGGGGAAGAGAGAAATATAGAAGAGATACACAGAAGAAGAGATAAATAGCAGGAAGTTAAAAACAAACAAACTAAATCCACCAAGCCCCCACAGCAACAGAAACTCCCAATACTGTAATCTAAACAATCCCTCGATGAAAGGAAGGAAAAAGCCCCAAATCACCCTATGTCTTAAACCTTCATTTCCTCTGTTTTAAAGGTATTTTACAAATTAAGTTTTAGATTTTTTTTTGCTTCTTTTAACCTTTTTTGACCTGGAAGAAATAAATCTTTGTTGGCACTGCAGTTTGAAGAGACATATTATGAATTGCACCGACAGTATTTTATCTTCTAAGATAACATAATTTTAGATGAACCTAAGGAATGACAGTCAACCATTTCATTGGCATTGTGCGCAAGGCCGAAATACACACTAAAGGTTACCATGAGGTCTGTAGCTATAATTGCCATTGACCAAAACAGACTTTTCGTTTAATCAGCCCCCTGAGAAATAATGTTGCAAGGTTAGAGGTTACTGTTTTTCAAGAAAGATGTCAATAAGGAATGAAGACTACTTACAATTTACAGGGTGTATTGTCTCTGCTGTGCTTGAGAAAGGAGTTAGACCCTTCAAGTATGAAAAAGAACTGTACTCAATACTCATTCCTACAAAAAACCCACCATCACCCCCCTCAACCTCCCCAAAACCACAAAGAATTTTGAAGGTGGGAAGTGAAGACGTTCAAGGGGCTTTTAAAAACCTTTACTGCTTGATCACGTTAATGACTTTTAAGTTTTTAAAAATGTAAACTTCTAAAGAACTGATGCCTTGATATAGTGGCAGCTAAGATTATTTGAGATGCTAAATACACAGCTGTAAAAATTTGTGAAGAGAGAGGTTATGGCAGCTTTAATGTCCTTAACAAAGGCTTCTTAGCTCAAGAATATGCTTCCTTCCATTCATGCTGGGTTCACATTTGGTTATGACAAGAAAATTCTGGGGAGCTGTTTACTAGGTTCTTTCTAGTTTTGAGGTAAATGCTTGGTTGATTATTTGAGGCTAGGATACATAAGCTTGAGAAAATACATACTCTGACCAATGTCCTGTGCAGCCTGAGCATAGAAAACAGTTAAAATCATGTACATAGAGAGTTGCTTCCAGCTTTGAATACAGGGCATTAGGAAGGAAGGAGAAATGTTGGAGGTCCTTCCACCTTTACGTAGAACTGTATCCACAGGCCTGGTACAAATAGGATCTCTAAAACTTCTGTTAATGAACTGAAAGACTTTTAAGTGACTCCTTGACAATTTTGTGGCATGGCTTGACTCACATAAAATGGACAAATCTAAATATTGTCTAAAATGTGACTGCATCTTCTCTCTCTGGGTTTTTATTTGTTTTCATACTTTGGGATGAGTGTGATAGTTACGTGAAAGTAGAAAAAGAGGCAGCACTAACAGTGTATGCTGAAAACCTTTCCTGCTCCTTCCAGGGGAGGTGCATCATCAGGATGCTGGAGCAGCTGGGTAATTTCTAGGCTCTGGTATGCCCCTTGCCATGTTCAGATGCCTGTCCTCCAGCAGACAGGAGTTGTGCCATGCCACCATGTGAAAAGCACAGGGCCACTGCTGCAACACCAGGCCTCTTTTCTTTTGCCACTGATCAGAAAGTCTACATCTGCCCTTTTGTTGTTGCTGTCACCCTTACTTTTATGTCACCTCCTTCCATCTGTGTGTGGTTTTGTCCACTTTCTGTAGCAGGATAATCTAACACCTAGATAGTGGGGGACAGGAGTTAGCTCTACTGTGACTGGTTCATGCTGCAATTAGCACAGAGGCCTCAGATTAGTGTAACAGCTGCTATCTTGGTGAAGAGCAGATGCTTTGCCGTGGATCTCCAGAATTAAAAGCACAGCCTCTGTGCGGATCTCAAGTTAAGTGCAGTAGCTGTCAGGCTCGAATTCATGTCACATCACAGCTGAGTGAAGGGCTGCATTCCTGCAGCAAGCACAATAGTACTGGCACCAAATGAGATGCTACAAGGGGCCAGAGAAGGAAAGCACAAGTACTTAAAATATATTTTTCTGCAATGCGGGAGAAGTGTGGATCCTTGCACTTTAATCTCTGAGAATATATATATATATATATATATATATATATATATATATATATGCCATACCCAACCACTGTATCTAATTTGGTTAGCATCTTGGTGATTGTCAAATTGCTTTTCTTTACCCCCATCTGATTTTCAAATTAACTGCAAGATTCAGGATCTGATAGGGAAGATCTTAAATGTTCACAATGAGCTCAGCTTTTCAACTTTCAGCAAGCTAGAAGCACATATGTAAGACAAAACATGGAAGTCCTACAAATTATCAGTGAATGCCTGTGTTCTCTTTTACAGGAAGTACGCTTTGGCCTACACATCCCTCTCAGTACAAAGTTCCTCAGCAGTCTTGCTGGACAGTTTGAAAGTGATTACCTTGGTAACACCACTTCCTGCAGCCAAGAAAGCTTCAGGCAGCTTGTCTTAGTATTGCTTTTGTGCTCACTGCTCTTAACAATTATAGTGTAAATCCCTAATTATTCTGCTTCACAACAACTTTCTTCCTCCCCTGCTGGAGCGCTTAGAAGGGTGCAGCAAAATAGAATAAAGCAAGGATTTACATCTCTGAAATGTGTTCAAAATAAGGTCCTGATAAGAAACTAAAATCTATTATGGAAGAAAAAAGTTTTGATGAACAATTTCCTGCTGCTACATCCTCCTGTTTTACACTAGTGCACACGTACACAGATGCATGCACACACACACACATTTTCTCTTTTCCTTTAAATTTCAGATGGGAATTTGAATATTACGCCAATTAAGAATATAATGCTAGAACTACAAGACCCAAAAAGGGTGTGGCTAAGAGGGAGAAAGAGTCATTGCCTGGTTTTGTTTTCTGAGATCCTCTTGTGGTCTGGTTTTCAGGTATGAGCATCCAAAACTGTATGGAAAAGAAACAGTACCTACTTGATGTTTCCAAATATTGGGTATTATTCTGCTGCATTCTGTTCCAAATACTGCTGTCCTGCCTGTCTTATGATAATGCACGTCTTGCAGTGAGTCTTACAAATATTTGTTTGTTCCAGGATGGTAAAGTTACAGTTTCAAAAAGAAAGCTGTGAAGGTGAGGAGATTGCAGGGTTTGTGATCTTTACCTCAGAGGCAGCAGCAGGATGCTGCTGAGACAACTCAGTGCTGTCTTGCCCTGCTTCAAGGATTGATATTAGACACTTGTCTCAAGTTAAGTTTGAGACTGTTGTAGTTGCTTTGCAGTTGAATTTAAGGACTTGTATTAATAGAAACAAATCTGACATTGAAGTAGCTTTTTCAACTGAGGAAAATGCTTCTGTGCCTTATAGGTCTTGATGTCACCTCACATTTACATGGTTATAGTAGAACAAAGCTTTGTGTTTTGGGATCTATTGGAGATATTCCTTGTGGAGAGGAACCTTTTGTTAGCATGGGATTGTACTATTTACAGAGGTAGTGTCTAGTATAATGTCAAAAAATATATTAGTATTTGTTAGAAAAAGATCTTGCTTGTCTTTACATTATTAGGAAGGCATATGTCTTTGTTAGGGAAACAAAGTTACTATTAAATGCTTCTTTTGTTGTTGATGGAAATTTCATGTTCAGGATGAACGTTCATCAGTAGTGATGTGTCAAGTATGAATGTAAGAGATCTGCTATTCTGCAATAGCTATCCACGATATATGTCGATGACAGTGAGGCCAAATTAATCTGGTGCATGCTGGTCAATATTTGCAATTGTTTAGAGAGTTTCATTGATGGACATTTATATAAATAGTGGTTCATTGTCCCTTAAGTGGATGTCACCTCCTGAGAGACATAATCTCCCAGGGGAAAAAACCAATCATGGCAAACCTATCATCAGTCCACAGACTGAGGGACATTAATTTTCTTTTTGTTCCACTGTGAATACCTATTTTGTGTTTTTGACACTGATTCCTTTTTTTCCCTCTTCCCTTAATGTACTATTGCCATTGTCTAGTGTGTGCTGTTTTTTAACAGTGTGGGGTAGTCACATTTCACACATCAGATCCTTCATACAAAGCAGAAAGAGACAGAGACATGTATATACATTTTTTTTGTGTGCACAGTTGTTACTGGAAATTAATAATTCTCTTTTTTTGCCCTGTAAAATGCAAAGTCCAGTTTTAAAATCAGGAATATACAGTTTAAATGGTAAGATACAAAACATTCCTGTGAAATTCAAGAACTTGTATGGACTTGTAAACTGCAATTGTGAATTAGTCCTATTCAGATACGGTATGAAAGGGCTGCCAGTGTGTTCAGTTCATTCTTAGTAGCTTTCCTGTCTTCTCAGGTCTTCTGCCAAACTCTTCTATAGTGCTGACAAGAGCCGTCTGTGCTCTTTCTCTTCTCTAACCCAGGCATCTGTAAATCACCAGGCTGTTCAGTGTTGAAACCTGCTTACATAGCACAGCAATAGGTGATACATTTTTGTATGTGAGCATTCATTTAAGAAAGAACAATGTTTGGTTAACAGTGTCTTACTGTGCACTTCAGGAAATTTATCTTTACTCTGCTTTGCTAGATTTCTGATAGGTTTAACCCTATGCTTCTCAACTACTGTGCTTCATGTAAAATAAGTAGTAGCTTCACATTCCCTAAATGTTTCTTTGAAAGCTGACTCAAATAAATATCTTTGCTCCTCAATACTTTTGTGAGACCAAAAAAAGTTTTGCTTCTGGCTCTTCTTGTCTTTCATTTTAAAAACTAGTTGTGTTGGGAAGCTTCTCAAAAGAACTTCCATCTACACAAGTGGATTTTATTTATAGAAGAGTGGAGTTGGTTCTCCTGCAGGAAGGACAAATTTCTTCTGTCAGAAACAAATACATAAGCAAACTAAAACAAGGAAAAGGTCTATTTTGGCTGTCCTTACTAATTAAAGAATGAAAAGGCAAAAGATGGGTAGGGGAAGGGTGATCATAATTTGATTTTCTGTTTGGCTTCAGTTTCTGTTTTTCTGGCTCACTGTTAGGAAATCCTCTTCCTGTGCCCCTAGTGTCATGAAAGAGCAAGGGGAGAAATCTTGGGGTCACAGATATCTGTGGAAATGGTGTTAACTTAAACCAGCAATGAGCAAGTGATTTACAATGCTCAGGAGAGAGACTGACTTGTTAGCCAAAAAAGGCTCAGAGAGGGAGGAACTGTTACGGCTGTTCGAAAAAAATTGTCCTGTAACCATCCTTTTTCTTTTGTGTTGGGAATGGTTCAAGCTTTAGGAGAATGAATTGCCTCCTCATAAGCTTGCCTGTCAGTCTGTAATGCCAGTAACATCCAGCCCTAAGGCAGCTCATCCTCAGCCTTGTGTACTTGCCATGCTGGGCTGCAGGCCCTCCTTGCCAGCTTGGAGGCTCAGTATGTGGACAAGGCTCTCAGGAAGCAGGACATGGTTGTTATTTGTGTCTGCTTGACTTGTCACGTAACATGTTATGGATATGTGGGTCACTTCTTTCACTCTAGCTTGTTCTTTTCCCTCAACTTCCAGAACTTTTAAGATGCCTGAGGATTTCACAAATACATTGCATGAGGGAAAAATACTCTTCTGTTGATAGATGATTTATGTCAAAGGTGGGTGTTCTCTGTGCCAGAGAGGCACAGTTTCTGTGCCTTGTGATGCTTGAGTTTCTTTTGCAATTTTACTTACATTTAGTAACTGAACAGTCCTTTAAAAAAAAAAAAAATTAGAGTTAGCGGTCATTTCTATTTGTATACGTGTCTCTGTGTGTGTGATTAGTTTTGTTCAAAGCTACTCAGGAAATGATTATTAAACAAAATTTAAACCAAAATAAAACATGTTTATGACTTGATTATAGCCTCTGGAGTACAGCAGAAAGTGGCAGAATAAATAGGCAAAAATATGACTGGATTGATAAATAGCAGTATTTGAAAGAAGGGTAGTTTACAATTGTATTTGTTTGTGTGGCCAGGTTTTGGTAGACACGGGATGCAGGGGTGGCTTGTGTGAGAAGCTGCTAGAACCTTCCCCCATGTCCAACAGAGCCAATGCCAGCTGGGTCCAGGATGGACCTGCCTCTGTCCATGTCTGCACCAGTCAGGAATCATAGTAATGCCTCTGTGATAATGTATTTAAGAAAAAGTAAAAGTTATTGCACAGATGTAATTGAGGCCAGAGAAGGGCAGAGTGAGAATGTGTGAGAGGAACAGCTCTGCAGATACTAAGGTCAGTGGAGAAGGAGGAGGTGCTCCTGAGACTCCCCTGCAGCCTGTGGTGAAGACCATGGTGAAGCAGCTGTGCCCCTGCAGCTCATGGAGATCCACAGGGATGCAGAGATCCACTCGCAGCCCAAGGAGGAGCCCCACCTGTCAGAGCAGGTGGATGCCCAAGAAACCTGTGGGAAAACCCATGCTGGAGCAGGCTCCTCACAGGGACCTGCAGACCCATGGAGAGAGGAGGCCACACTGGAGCTTGTTGGGGACCAACGCTGGAGCAGGCTGTTCTTGAAGGCCTGCACCTCATAGAAGAGTGACCCACATTGCAGCAGTTTGTGGAGAACTGTTCCCTGTGGGAGGGACTCACTGTCTCCCATGGAACAGACCCCAGGGTGGAGCAGGGGAAGGACTACTCTCTCTGAGCAGTGGCAGAAACAGTGTGTGATGAACTGACCATAACACACATTCCCTGTCTCCCTGTGCTGCTGGGAGGGAGGAGGTGGAGCTTGGGAAGGAGAGGGGGATGAGTGATGGTGTTTTTAAGATTTATTTTAGTACTCGCTATCCTGTTCTGATTTTGTTATTTATAAATTCAGTTGATATTCCCAATTCGAGTCCGTTTTTCCCATGATGGCATTTGGTGAGCGAGCTCTGTCTGGACCTCATCTCAACCCATGAACCCTTCATTATATTTTTTCTCCCCTATCCAGTTGCAGAGGGGAGTGATAGAATGGCATTGGTGGAGGCATGGTGTCCAGCTGGGGTAAACCCGCTACAACACTTAAGAACTGTGTTGTGCACATAGGACTAGGCTTTTCTGTGATGCTTCCATGATGTTTATGCTTGGCCATGTGAGGCTGTCAGCATCTCAGTATTGGGAGTACTAGTGCCTCTCAGCAACCTTACAAGTGGATGATGCACTATCCTGCATGACAGCTGAGGGACAGGAGAATGTAGTTTATTCAGGGTTACCCAGGAAGCCCAGCTGTTGAATTCCTGTGACAAAAGCACTGGAATTAATGTTCTACTGCAGTGCTGGTGGATTACTCTATATGCCAAGTCTGAGGCAATTGGTATATAGCAAAACATCTCTGTAGGTTTCCAGATTTTTGGAGGGTGAAATGGCACGTTTGGAAGGACTCCTGCAGAGGGTGTTTGTTCCAGTTCATAGAAGCAGGTAGGGCTAGAGGAGGAATTAGTCTGCAACACACATCCATAGGACTCTGGAGCCAAGTTAATAGCTTCAGTCCCTGAATGTCCATTTCCTGAATCCACTCTCAGCTCATCTGCAAGAACTGTTACCGCTGCAGCACGAGGGATTGTCCTGTTTGGTGCTGTAGTTATCATTATCACTTTGCATCTATATAAAAAAAGTCCATGGGTCTTGTTTCAGAAATCCCTCTTGTACAGCGGGTAAAATTTTACCATTTTGAGAACAATTACAGTTGACAAAAGTAATATTAAAATGTTTTGGAAACTGGATTAATAACTTACTTTTTCTCTTACTATTTTGTTGAACTCCTTGCTAACACCAACATGTTGATGCATGACTCATCCTAGGATATACCCGCTGTTGGGTTGTGGCCCTAGATGAGGCAGAGACATGTCCCATAAATGGCTTTTATCTATAAATTAAATTACCTCAAAGGCAGTATTCCAATGCTTCACCAGTGGGTTAGGGGTTTTTTGTTTGTGTTGTTGCTGTTGTTTGTTCCATTTGCCATCCAACTTTCATACTAAAGGAGATGCCAATGACAAATAGTTTTGGGCAATATTCTGTTTCTGGTATTGCTTGAATGTCGGTAATGTTTCTCTGCAATGCAGCCTCAGGGATTGTCATATCCCCCACCCAGTGGCTTGCAAGGAATGCATTGGATAATGACAAGCTGCAGTACACTGTGCTCGGAGAGCTAATGAGGTACTTTGTTCTTGAGCGTGAGTACATATTTCATCTACAGCTTTCAGGTACAGGAGTTTTAACTGACATTTTATGCAGTTAAAAGGAAGTGAATTTCTGACACAAGTGTAGGTACTACACTGACCATAATGATTTCATTATGTTCTCCAAACTCAGCATCAGGCTGTCCTCAGGGGACATGGATGTTTTGAATGTAGGGTAGGGAATTACCAAAAGAGATTGAGGATGCCCTTCTGAAAGGGGGTCATAAAGATGCTGTGAGTTGTTAGAAGGAACAAGGGTATGATACATGCTCAGGCATGTCTTTATAATCCTTTCCTTGACACTAAGCACCTCTACTGAATGCTAAGGCTGCATTTCTACATCATGAATGTAATGATACAGTAAACGTGTAGGAAATAAAATTTCAGTCTTGTCCTTTTCTGCCTTTTCTATATTAAAAAAAAAAAAAAAGTAATGGAAATAGGAATACAAAACCTTCATTTTTAAAACGGGAAAAAAGGAAGACATTGGGGACTACAGGACAGACAGTCTTTCCTCAGTGCCCAGTAAGATCATGGAGCAGATTCTCATGAAAACTGTGCTAAGGCACATGGAAAATAAGGGAGTGATTGGTGACAGACAACATGGCTTCACTAAGGGCAAGTCATTCCTGACAAATTTGGTGGCCTTTTGCAGTGGCATAACAGTGTCACTGGATGAGAGACATGAGACTGATGTAATTTATCTGAACTTGTGCAAAACATTTGACACTGTCCTACATGACATCCTTGTCTCTAAGCTGCAGAGGCATCACTCCGTGGATAAGAAATTGGCTGGAAGATTGCACTCAAAGAATTGAGGTCAATAGCAGAGTTCAACTGTCTGCAGAGTTCTTGAGCTCTGGTGCAAGGCTGGATAGGTAGTGGCCCAATCTGAGGTTATTTTGACAATGCTTCACAACCCCAAAGAAAAGTCTCAACAATATAAAACTTCCTTTGCAAGCTGAGTCAAACTGCAGCTTTGCCTCCCTCCCGATTGATACAAATGACATGGACTTACTTATTTGCACTGCTCTATGTCCTCATCACCCCTTCCCTTCCCCATGGGAGTCACATGGTGGAAATAAAGGGTGCTGCCTGAAGGTGCTCTGAAAGAAGAGTTGTGGTTTCTGTGTTAAAACCACATAAAATGTTTCAGTGTTTCTTTTTAGGCCCTGAACTGTTCCTTCCTCCTGTTCCTCTGTTGTGCTGCCATAGACTGTTCTCTCTTACCAGAAAGTAAATTAAATACAGTGTTAATAACATGAGTAATACTACTGCTTGGATGTCAGTAGGAGATAGGATAAGAAATGGAGACTAGGGGGCCTTCAGCCTTCTGGTAAATCTCTGCACTGAAACTGAGCTGCAGAATTTGTTAGTTGCTTGGAAAATGTCGCCTGTCTGTTTGTTCCTGCCTGCCTTTATTATCAAGATCTGCTTTTGGAAATCAGTGCTAGTGTGGTATTTCAAGGTGATCTAGAATCCACATGTAGACTATAATTTTGCTTCAGCTATGTTGCAGACACATTAGTGCAGATTAGATAGAAGAAGATAAAAGGCAAGTTGATGCAATCATATTTGCAGGACAGTAGAAGTGGAAGTGATCAAAGGCAAGAACAAGGCTGGGTCACTCTGCTGGAGTACTCCTCTCACTCTCTTCACTTGAGCTGCTATTAGGTTTCCAGGCTCCTTAGAGCAGGAATTGGAAGCACACCCAAGGAAGGTATTTTGCCATTACACATAAATTTTGATTTACTACTTGACAGCTGAGAACCAGAGAGCAGACCTTGTACTTTACTAGGTGGCTGACTTATCACACCTCTATAAAGTTCTTTGTCAGCAGGAGTTAGACTTCAGCTAGTCCTGAGGTGTGAGATATTGAATGCCTCTTTGGTACATGACAGATCTTTTGAAGCCTTTGAAGCTACTAAAGCCGAAAGCATCCTCAAATTTCCAAATTGTAGGATGTATAATGACCCATTAGAGAAAATAAGAAAGTTAGGGAGTAACAGGGAAATGTCTGAGATCTACAACTGCTCCTTCTTGAACAAATGCTGTTACACTGCAGAACCTCAGTTTTCTTCCCTGCCAAGAATGGGGTTATTACTTTCATCTATAGAATGCTTCAAGGCTGACAGCTGAAGGGACTGTGGAAGTATTTGGATTAATAACTATTTATCATGGTGTTACTATTATGGCTACCACAGCTATAATCTGATGTAGGCTCATTTATATAATGAAATAATTCTCTTCTCAGTAGAGATTTGAGTTGCAGCTTAAATCTGTTGAGACAATATAGAAACTTTCTTGTGACTTGCTGTAGCACAAACTTGTTGCTGCCTGGGATTTTAGTGAGAATTGCTTAGTGAAGTGGTGCACTCTAAATTTGACTAGCTGATCTGTTTGGGGTTTTTGAGAAGCACTGAAAGCTTGGATGTACACAGGTTTCAATATTTTTTTAACAGCTAAAATGAATCTGGCTGAATGATGTGTTCCTATAGTCAAGACCATAGACCATTCAGCAGGTATGGAAGAGACATTGGTAAATCACTTGAAGGAAGAAGTGCCAAATATTACAGCTCAAAAGAGAGGCTCAAGACAAACCTTGGGGCTGAGAAGGAACTTGCTGTTTACTCAAACATTTCCTTATAGAAACAGTGGAAGTCAGTAGTTTTTGCAAGAAGGAAAGGATTGATGGTCAAAGGTGAAATGACACTGGGGAAAGGTGAACTGCTGCTTGATTTATGGTAACCACCCAGAGCACACTGAGCACCAAGGGCTGCTGAGGTATCATGCCTCTGGCATTAGCCATGGAAAAGGGTGGCTAGTCTGTTTTTGAGACAGACATCTAGATTTTTAAAGATGACCCACAATACTGTCATTTTGCTCTGTCCAGGTTGCTTCAGTTTTGAAGAAAGACTCTAATGCCCAAAGAGAGAAAAATCAACCCTCTTCTCATGTGAGATGCAGTAGATTGGTTTTGTGACAGTTTGAAAATTTTTTTAATTTTTTTTTTAATGTTGGTTTTCATTATTACTCTGCCTAGCTATTTTGTATGGTGTTTGAAGATGTTAATGAATCATAGCAGCATTGTCATTTCAGATGGGTTTGGTGAGGCATCCAGCATGTTAGTGCCTGTGAGCTGCCTACTTGTACTTCAGCCAGCTACAGGATCACACCAGTCTTGCACAGGAATAAATAGCTTTATTTTCCCCCATCTTAGAGATCTGCTGAGTGGGTCAGTCTGACTTTTCTTTCCTTGGGTTCCTTCCTTCCAGCTTTCACTCTGCTATGCCTTTAAAATGCACCAAAGAGGGTTTAATACCAGTTTTACAGAGCAAAAGGAGAAGAGGTGAAATGACTTGACCACCTTCAGGATGTAAGTAAAGCAAGAGACAGAAAACAAATTCATTAATTCCCACATAGAGTCAGCACAATCCCCACTCTGACACCTCCTCTCTCAGACTTTTACCATTTCTTTCCTATACACATTTGAACAAAGTTTCAGGATTTCATGCTTCCTTCTGCACTGCTTGACCTCAGTGTTTTCCTGTAGTAACCACAGTGGTTTGAGATACTTAGATCTTTTGAGCTTTAGCTGCTTTTTTTTCTTTGTTTAGCTACAGTTTAAATACCAGCCAAACTGTATCAGAATTGTTACTTACCATGACTACTTCCGACTACCTTCAGCTGCTTTCTTGCAGGCTAATAGAAGTGCTTGAGAGCAAAGTCTAGTACCGTAGTTTCCTTTTCAGGGTAGTTTCATTCCTGCTCTTAACCTGTTCACCTCCTCAATAGATGTATCTGTGAAGCCACGCTTCCAGTTTAAGATTAAAGACTTCAGTGATTACTTCTGTTACATTGGATGATAACAAAAAGCTTTCATTGCACAGGTTACCAAAAGTGTATTTAGCAAATGTGCAAATATCCCTTTGCAAAAGAAGCTCAGAATGGACAGAAGTGATGGGGGAGAAGGAGTCTCCCATCTGTAGATGGCTTCCAGACCAGGGACTGATCAATGTTTTTGTGGAAGGATTACTTGAAGGTGACACACAGTACTTTCTTTTTTTTTTTTTTCCTCCTCAACAATGTCTAGAAAATAAACTGTATAAATTCCCTGAAAGTAGGAGTGGATTCAATTCACCAAATTCAGAACTTTGGTCTTTATGCGCACTTGTTCCACAGCTGCATATATTTTGAATGTGGGTGCCTGACATCCCTAACTCAAATGAAATGCTACAACTAACAATCAGAGCATGCAGCAGCAAGAAGACTAACAGGCTGAAGTGCAGCTATCATAACCTCAGAGCCTGCCACTTTGAGCAGAAAATAGGCACCTAAAGCTAGAAATTGCCTGATCAACCCAGCCTCTGTGCTGATGCACAAGTGTGTCTCTAAATGTGGTGCAGCATTTTCTAGCCACTTTCTTTAGCAATTTCTAATCAACTGAACTTGTGAAGGAATTTGTATATTTGGATGTTTGCTACATAGTGGGGTGATAACTTTGGGATTGTTTTTCCTTTTTAATAATTTTTGGCTCAGTTAAATGCTCTCTTCTGCTTCAGACTCTGCTTGTATGAATTAGCGTACCTTTTTAATGCATAAAAATGGCTTCACAGTTAAATGTTTTCCTTCCATGCCAATCTAATATTTCACTTGTCTCTTTTAGTGGTTGTTGTTCTGAGGGCAGAAAAGAAAGGGAATAATGAAGTCCCCATTTTATGTTTAGCTAGTTATCCAAAACACTTTGCTTTGTCTAAAAGCTTAATGCTTTTCACTAGCAAGATCTCTCAATCATAATTTGATCTTTAGACATGATTTCTAAGAATTGCTTTACAGGCACCTCTTGAATGTCATTTAAGAGATTCCCCCATCAATCTTAGTTGATATTCGTAATCTGGAAAAGAAAAACTGGCAATTGAAGATCTCTTTTACACTTCTACAGTACAAATGAGACATAACTCATTATTTTAGTGTTTATGGTGTGGGTTTTTGGTTTGGTTTGGGCTTTTTTAATCCTTTGCTAAAGTTAAGCAGAAGCAGTATAAACAAGGTTTCTAGGTAATGGAGTGAAGTTCAGTGTTTTACTGCAGTGATTAAGATAGTGTTCTATCATGCCTGACTGTATTGTGCAGTGATTTCCTTTCATTCCCAGATGTGAATTCTTACCATACCCTTTGCCTCCTCTACTTGCTCCAATTATCTCAGCTAAAGGAAAGTTTCTAGAATCAACCATATTGTTTCATGATTGTTCTAAAGAAAAATCAGAGTCTCCCTCCTTACATGTTTGGGGCGCCTCAAATAAATAGCAGGTCAAATTACTAATCTATTAGCTCTTTGTCTGCCATGGTATGCACAGTTAGTCATGAAATATTCATGCAATTCAGAAGAAAGCTTGGGAGGGGGGGGGGGGCTTGCGGGAGGGGGAAGGCAGCTCCTGAAATAAAACCACAGTATCGTAAGGTCAATCAGCTTGCTGCTTTTAGATTCAAGCGCAGGTCAAACCTTTCATCCTAGAAACTTTGCCCAAGAGTTATTTACTTTCAGCTGTCGAGCTTGTTAAATGATTACCTAAGTCTATAGTGTCCTTTTTTTTCTTCACAGGAAGGCTTTTATAAATGACTTTTTTTCCCTAAAGGATTACATTTTTACAGTACATGGTTCTCTATATATAAGCTTTTCACAGAAGTCCTAATCCGACTTCAAATTAAATCCATTGATAACTCCTGTTGACTTCAGTCAGAACAGCACAGCGCCTGTCTGTCTTCATGTATTTGAGGAAAGTCCATTCAACAGTAGAAAGCATATTCAATGATATAGTTATAAGACTACTGGGTTTAAAAGAATATGAAGTTGCATATGCACATAAATCTAAAACAAGATGTACAGTAGTTGGCCTTCCTGCCCCATCTTTGCGGAGTGAGCAAATGCATAATAAAAGAGGAGATAATGTAAATTTTGAATAAAAAAGAAAAATAAAAACCTGTGCTATATCTTTGCAAAACCTATGCTAATATTATGTTCATTATTATAATATCACAGTACCTTCTTCTATGTACTAGTGACACTCTTTCTGTTCTTGTGCTTTCTTATCTGTGTGAAAAATGTGTAATGGAAGGCTTCAGCTTGAGGGTGATTTTTCCTCTTTAAATACATGAATGTGTTAGGAAAGTTGAGAAGAATCCAGCTTGTAATCTGAAGCAAAAGGTGACAAGGTTGACTCGAAGGTTGGTTGAAGGAAATTAATTTCACAGATTCAGGCTGATGCTTGTAGAAGCTCATGTCTTTTTCCATTAGGCCAGATGAATGAAGTGTTGCCTGTCATTTTTATTTCAGCACCTCATTTGTTTTGATTAATCTGGTTAAAAGTTTTTGAAACCTTGCAAATTACCACCTGAGGCTCTGATTTTATATTTATTTGTTTCTATATTTATATAAATATATTTATAACTATACTTAAATATATTTATTGATTTTATATTTATATTACATTGTGATCCACACTGCAATGACTTGTAAATGTTTAAACGTGTCTGGATTTTTGACACAGTTCAAGACAGGAATGACTTTCTAATTCAAGTTGGAGACTCAGACTAATCAGAAATTTAATGTATTCTGATTGAGAATACATTAAATTGTGGAGTCATAGGGTACTGGCTAGGAAGAATGTTTAGTCCAATATCCCTCTCAAGTCAGAATAATCACTGGGCCTGCTGTAGTTTTGTCTAACTGTATTCTGAAAACCTCCATGGATGACAGTTTAATCTATTCCATGTTCTCCAGGGTGGATTCTTGCAGGAGATATTTCCCCCCAAATATGCTGCCTGAATCTCCCAAGGCTCAATTTCCAGTTGCAGTTTGTTTTCCCATGTTACACTATTCATTACTAAATTCAGAGATGAACTCCATAATTGCCCTTGAAATAGCTGTAGGCTGCTAGAACCTCCTATTGCCTCTAGATGAGCCTAGACTAAACACATTAGAAAGAACAAAATATTCTGTAGGCAAATTTTACTGTAGTAGAAAATATATTGTGTGGCACATGCCACATATACCTATCACCAGTGGCTGCTGAAGCTGATGAATCACAGTAGAATAGAAGTGTGATCCATAGCACATGAAATTTCCACTGGCTGCCAGCCAGCGTTTTTCTTGAACAATTTAATGCTCCACCCTGTAGCAGGATACCCTGCCCAGCAGCAGGATCAGGAAGTGAGACATGGTTTTCTTTTTTGAATAAGAGCCTTCACTGGCATGAAAAGAAAACTTGTCTAAATCCAACTAACTTTGTGCATCCTCTAGCAGAACTGACTCATTCCCATAACCTGTTCATTTTTAGTTAATGGTATGTGCAGCCCTTCGTTCTCACTCCCAGTTAGAGATGAAGAGTCATGGGGAAATACAATCTGGTGTTGGATCTGCCTACCTAGTTTATTTCTAAAGAATTGTGTTAAACACCTTCACATTACCCATTTGCAGGTAGCACCTGCAGTGTTGTTGCTGTGATGTTTATGGCAAAGTAGAAAGCAGTTCAGTAAAGTTACCAAAACTCTGGTTTAAAAAGATTTGCCACATAACATGTGATGTCATCAGACCCGTGTAATTTTTTTGTCCAACTGTAAATCCCAAAGAGGTAAATGTAATGCAAATTTAGATAATCTGAAGAGTTAAATTTATCTCAAATTACTGCACTGTATTAAAATGCTGAAATGAACCCATTTGCAGTATGTATTGCTCTTAGAAAACTGATGCTGGTGGAAGAAATGTTTTCTGGGGTATTTAAATACTGCTTTTTTCATGCAACAGAATTGTTAATTTCTTGTACCATTGCGTTGACTGTGCTTTGCAGTAAAGCATGCATGATATTGTAATATGCAATTTAAGATTTTTAATGGGAAATGTAGTTTTTATTGCAAGGATATGGAAAAAACCATGGTACACTTAAAAAAGATTATTTTGTATGCGGTTATACAAACTATTTCCTTCAAGAAAAAGCAGGCTTAGGAGATTGTAAAAGAGTGTGTTTTATATCTGAGTTGACTCATAAACTGAGGTGCCATTGACTTTAAAAGTGCTGTGCATGCTGTTTCTCTGCACAGTCTTCTGCTGTGATCATGAAATAAAGATCAGGTGCCGTGCAGCCCACTGAGGTCGAAATGCCCAATGCTGTTCTCAGTTGCACATGATATTGGATAGAGGCTGCATCAATCCGTGCCATTGGGGAGGTTGTGAGGAGATCTGCATGACAGTCCCTGTGGGAGCCTGTGAGGCTCGACTCATTGTAGTGTGGGACACTCCTTCCCTGGATGCTGCTGCTGCCAAACTGAGTCCCAGGCCCTTGCATGGACTGTCCCACAGAGCTGGATAGATCCTGCTAGTAAAAGATTGCAGATCGAAACACGAATTATGCAGTTATGTCACACAGTGAGCTCCAAACCAAGGATTGGTTTGGGTATTGTCTGACAAGCATAACCTGCAAAGCCGAGATGAGGTGCAGCCTTCTTTTCTGTGCTAGCTTTTATTCCACCTGTATAGAAGGCCATCTTCACTTGTAAGTTCTGTTTAAATCATTTGGAGATATGCTGCTCTGGGAATGCAGACTCATGACTCCTGTCAGAGGCACTGGGAGAATGACTGGTGCACGTGCATAGAAAATTTCTGTCTTATTACCATAAATAAATAGAAACCCACCGTGTATTGTCAGGGATTTGTATGTTAATCATCACATTTCTCAGATGAATCTGGTCCATGGTGACATATCTATAAATGAAGATGAAATCTATGGATGAAGACAGGAGCACAGTTGATTAATGATTGTAAGGATTCTTTTCATTTGTGGCTGGCATCTGGAAAGGGCACACTGCTAGAAAATTTGCTTAATACTCATATATTTCCCTTCATTGTCTTAGGTGATTTTTCTGTGTTAAGAGGTAAGAATAGAATATTAAACTTGGGATTATAGGTCTATATTTAATGCTTGATGTTATTACAGACTATTTAGAAATTGGTCTTTGTTCTTTATTGTTTCAATGTTCAGGTCTAAAATCAAAGCTCTGCACTAGAGGTGAGAGATATGACTTACTTTCCCAGCTTTTCTGCTGATTTCCAGGATTCTGATATTGCTGAAGTCTTGCAATTTTGCCATCTATACGGTAAGAATAATGATAGTGGTTACCTTGGCAAGGTATTTTGATAATAATGAACATAAAGAGTTATTGAGAGCTGGGTTTTTATTTTCAGAAAAATATTACATTCAAATGATATTTATTTTCACCAAATTAATATATTATAGTTGTAAATTTTGCAACTTTTCTTTCTCTTCTGATGGAATAATTTTCATTCACAGTTTTCAAAAGGTATTTCATTTTAGTAATTAGAATACTCTCTTGGTTTTGTTTTCTTTTTTTTAATTTGCCTCTGGTGGATTCTAGTCAGTACATGTTTTCCTGTACTTACGCTTTTCTTTAAGGAATAACAATGGAGACAGCAGGTGTGATGATTGATTCTGGTGATTGATTGACTAGTTAAGTGCTGATGTCTCTAGGAGGAGTTAAGGCCATTTTTATAAAATTGAAAATGAAAGAAAATTATAAGGGGTGGATTTTTTTAGTGATTGAGACAGCTTTTGCTTTGTATTGTTAGAAAATGAATTTCCTGCACAGTAGCAATTAGATTTCTTGAATTATATTATCATTCTATTCAGTTTAATATTATAGTTGTCACTTACATAATGAGCCTTCTGTACGGAGCTTTGATACACCAAGCCTTGCTATTTCACACAGGGAACATGAAAGAAATAAGTATCTACCTCTATGTTTCCCTGCATGCCCTATAGTCTGCATAGTAAGTTTTCAGATCCAAATAATGGAACTGGCGTGACTTCTAAATGGTAATAGATGTCCTTACTGCTGACTACCAGGGAGCAACACCAGCTCTCTGGCAGCACGTTCTGGTTTTTGCTGCTTTGTCTCTACTTAGAAATTCCCACATCCAGACTGACTCACACTGGGAAATATAAGTAGTTTAATGCTTTTATTTGCTCAGATATGTTTGTGCTTTAGTGTTTAATTTTTAAACTTTGATTGTACACGAAATACGAACGTATTTCTCTAGCATGAAGATATATGGTCACAATATGAAAAAAGGGCAACGAGGCAGGCTATTATAAGGTACATGAGAGAGGAGGTTTAGCAAGTATCTAGTCAGTGCTGTGCTACCTGTGCCTTTAACTACCTTTCCTTTAGGGGAAGCCTCAGATTTGTTGCAGCTGGGAGTTTTTTTTAGCCTCTCAGCCATGTCACGCCATTGAAGGGAAATAAGTCAGTTCCAAATTGGTGTGGGCAGATAGCCCAATTTCATCTCAAAGCCGGATGGAGCTGTGTGCTGTGATACACATGAATTCCCAGGATGGCTGGGATCAGGGAACTGAAACTACATTAGTGGAATTAGAAACTTTTGGAAAGTGCTTTTCTGGAATAGAGCATGTTCAGTGCAGACGAATAATGCCAGTGCCACTTGGAAAATTATGAACAAACCTGTAGATAGGACCAACCCATGTCCAGTACCGTTCATAAGTTGTCGAGGAGTATACCAACTGGCAGTAAAATGATCCCTCGTTCCATCCTCCGGACATTAAAAAAAAAAGTAAAAAAAAAGTTCCCACAAATGTCAAAGCAAATTTGAGGTAATTTTGCAGTGTAGTAATTTGACAGAAGACCATAAAAGAAGTGAAAATTATGTACCCTGTGTGAATTAAGCTCTCAGCAAGGTCTGTGTATCCCCAGTCAGGTGCACTAAGAGAGATGTACATTTGTATGTTTATACTTATTTCTAACCATCCTTTAACTTGAAATGTTACTATTTCTATCCACTTTAGTGGAACAGTGGCATATTTTAGGATATGCATGTTTAAGATTTAGATTGTTTCTGATCTGCTTTTCACAAAATAAACAAATCAGTCTCCTTGGTCTGGGGTTTTTTTGGCCATTATGCCATGCTTGCTCAAGGTAGTCAGCAATATCAGTGTCTGAAATGGGTTGCTGACAATAGCTCACTTCCCAGCCAACTCCAATTTAGGCAGGACTTTGGTGTGTTTCCTGTTATGACAGTGCCTGGTTATTTCCTTTTTGTGCTTATTAGGTCTTGCATGCTTAATGAAATTATGCTCTTTAGAGGCTCCAAAATGCATGCCAGTCTCTATCTGGTACTGTTTTGGATGATCCACAGAGTTTCTCTTTGGTTTGTATCCAAATGAAATTGTGCCAATTTTGCATGTCTGCAGTTGTGCAGACCCAGCTGCCCCACGGAGCACCCAAAAAACTGGCATGTCTCCCCTCTGCAACAGGGGCTCTGTAGGAAAATGGCAATGAGGAGACCTGATGTTGTTGCCTGGCAACTGTCCGAGGGTCTCTCTTCCTTGTTTACATGGTGAGAAGTTGGAGGAGCACTCCCCGAAGTGGCTGTGCATGGCCACTGGCATGTGCCCTTGCAGGCACATGGTCTTTCACCAAGGGACACCTTTTGTCCAGTGAGGGGTCCAGTGGTGCTTTGCAGACACTTGCTTCAGGCACCCACTTGCCCTCCACAAGCTTACCTTGGTTGGTTTCTTCCTCATGCACCAGCCAGATGGCTGCTGCTCAGAGGTAAAGAGGATGGATGGGTTCAGGCTGCAGCATGAGCGATTTCAGGAAAATCAGGCACTTAGTTTGAAGTTTTGCTTAAAAAAGTAATGGTGCCTGTGCTTGAGGAAATAGGCTTGTTGGCTTCAAAGACATCTACTTAGTCACATTATCTGCAAAATGATTTCTGTGTTTGTATGAAGAGCATGGGACTTCTTGGAAAGTTGCAGTATTTTTAATAGAGAGCGGGATAGTGTGTAAATAAAAGGAATAATTGAAAAGTCCATAGCTTACCTGCCAAATCAAATCAGATTTTTTTTCAGCCATTATCTAAGAATTATTGATAGATGTGCTAATGCCTGATGGAGAGATGCTGTCCTCATGGACGTGAGTAGTAGTGAGCACAAATGGAAACAAGAGCAAAATGTCCTTCCATAAGTGTGGTGCAGAAATGATTTTCAAATCAAAAGTGCCATTTTGTTAAATCAACTATTCTGGATGTAATGTTTCATAGTAACTCCTTGTTTAGCAGCAGATTCTTTTTATGCTAAAATCATTGCTTCATTCATGACTCCTAGCCTTATATGAATAAAACCTTTCCATTTCACCTACTTACCTTGCAGCAAAAACAGTTCATTTTAAGTTTTTAAATAAATGTCAGCTAAAATGAGTGTTTAATTAAATAATAAGGACCTCTGTTGCTCAGCTGTTAAAGATCAAGCTCCATTTGGCTGCAAAAACTTTTCAGACATTGCTTAACAAAACATACTTTATTTTTATAAAGGCATCTGGTATTTCTGGACACAACATTCTCTGCTAAATCTAACTGCCAGTTTCTTTTAGTGGTGTTTTTATTGTCTTTTAAGACTTGCTAAGCTGCTGCCTAACCTTGATTTATGTCAGTAATGAAAACCAGTGGTTTGGAGCAATGTATAATCAGTCACTTTTCATACATCCCATGACTAGGCATTATATATCCTAACTTACTCCCATCATAGATTTCTGGAGCAGTAAGTCTCCTGAAGGGTCTCTTTTTGAGCAGGCGTTGCCTTTGCAATTTTATCCATGTTAACAATTAATCATTTTTCACAGTTCCTTCTATAGGTAACAATAGGGTGCATGTTTCTCCCTTTCAGAGTTTTGTATATATATGTCCAAGGAAGGAAAAAGGACACACTTCAGTTTTTAAATGTGTTGTATGTTCTGCTTTAGCTCACTGTAAACAAGGAATGATCTTGTAAATTCTATACCCTGCATGCAAGGAGCAATGAAAACAAAAAGATAAGAATCATTTATTCTGTAGAATGGTGCTTAATGATAGATCTTTTCAGGCAGAAGCATTGTTCTTTTGGTAATAAGACTGCAGTCTCTTTTTTCCTTTGATCTTCCTAAAAGAAAATTAAGAACTCATTGATGAACCAGTGTTGCATAAATGAAATTATATGGTGGTAAGTAACATTAAGCAAATTTATTTAGTTGGGTTTTTTTTTTTTTACATGCTTGTGAAAATTAGATTGTAGCTCAGGTCCTTTGTAATTATTTTAGATGTTTATACCATTCATATCTGGAAAATACAGAAGTCCTGCAAGATTTGTGTGTCTGTTTAGTTGCCTACACATGAAACACTGTGAATTCCTGGCATTTGGGGTGGATGACTCAGGATTTCAAATCACAAGGTTAGCATAAAAACCTGTATGTTTAAGAGGCTTTTTTTTGATCATAGCCCTCATAAAGCACCTCTTGAGAGATGTATGTCAGACCAGTGCACTGCTTGGTCTGTCTTATACTCCTAGACTTCCCAAAGCTGCTCTTGCTTGTTTTCCTATGTTTGATGAGCGACCTTTCAAAACAGCTTTTTGAATCCTGTGTTGCTTCATCACTGCTTAAAGGAATGGATCTTCATGGTCTGGCTGCATGTTTCATGATTGCCCAACACCTTCCCCTTAGGTTCTTGCCTCCTTGTGCCCTATACTTCTCAGAAATTCTGCTTTAACCTGCAGCCCTCTGGGGACACATAGCATGGAATCTGAAACATTTGCTAAGTCTTTTGTCTCCAGTTATTAGAAGAAACCATGATATATAGGAGTAGTCTCATGAAATTCTCTATTTCAGTGTCCTCAGCACTCTTGAGCTTTCTCAGGGCTAAGGTCAGTCTGCTGTTATGACTTGCTTCTTGGTTTTTTTCTGTGGTTGCAATCTGAGTCATGAAGCAAGCCTGTGGACCTTACCTATTTTCTGATCTGAACTTCGTTAAAATTAGCCTATGAGACTACTAGACTAAATTTCATGTGATAGCCATGAGCCCAACATACTTGTTGAATAACTGAGATACTTCATCAGGACACTGTCTGCTTAACTATCACTTACCTGAAATTCACACCCGAAAATTTGACTGGTCCTGGATGTCAGTGGATTTATTAACAGATGATCTATTTCAAGTGACTGGCAAGTCTTGGAGTACACTTGTATAAACAGCTTCAGCTGGGCTCAAGCCTGTATCATGCCCGTTGTGTTGTGCCTCTGTACACAGCCACTACTCCTGCATGCTCTGAGTTAGATAAGGCAGGTAAGGAAATAATGAATTGAAACTGCTGCTTAATGTATTGTATTCTGAGTTCAGTTTTCTGACTTCTCACTGGAAGTGGACAGAAGCATTTGCTTGGTACAACAGCAGTGCAGAAAGTAGTTTGAGAAGATGATGGGCTGCCAGCTGAGCCCAGGGAGGAGGGCCCGTGCATATTCAGTGTGCACCATTAAGCATGTTAGCAGGCACATTGGGAATAGCTGGGAAGAACAAAATCACCCAACAGTGAAGCTGTATTCCTAGTGCTGTCTGATACCAACTGGATAAAGTTCTGTTATTATCACCATATGTTATATGTTATTGGTTTCAAAAGCACACTTTAAAATTAGGTTAAAAAAAAACCCATGGGAAATAAAAAGTATTAAGAACAATTTTAATGACCTTCATAAAGACTTTGCTTTCTTTTGTGTAATTCACCTTTCTTTCTTAGAACTTGGTAAAGTCCCTGGATTTGTTCTTGGGTTTTTTGTTTGGTTTGGTTGTTGGTTTTTTTTTTTTTCCTTCTTTCTTTTAATTAGGTGAAAACTGCCTTCAAACTCTATTATTGTTTGCTGAAGTATTTTATCTTGAGAGTACTTTAAAAGTCAGGATCAGCAGATTGCCAGGGACAATCAATCAAGGACAATCAAGGACAAAAACACCAACCAGCCAGCCTTTCCTGATAAAGAACTTTATCTATAGTTCAGCTTTCTCTTTTCCAGCTCAGATAACTCACTGCTCAGCTGAGTCATCCTCCAGCACAGCTCATTACCAAGCTGCAACTCGCATATACCCGTAAATCACTTCACCAGCTGCTTTTTGGTTTAGCAGGGCCAAGACTTGCTTTGGATACAAACTTTCAATTTCTTTCTCTGAAGTTGCATTTTGCCTGTGTTTTGTTGCATGAAATCTCATTCATGTTATAGGTCTATGTTAATGTTTACATGAATATCAGAAAGTTGGTGGTTTTTCATTGCTGAAGCTGGAAACCAAGCCAAGTGGGAAGACAGTAACATTTTTTCTCACCATTCCCATCTATTCTCCCATTCTAATGCAGAATAAAGGCATGGGTGGGGAGAGGCAAACAAAACCCAGAAATGATCGTCCTGGATCTGGTCCTCTAGGGAGTGGAGGTGCTTTGTCAATTTTATTGAAAATGTAGTGTCATTAATTGTTGTTGTGGGGGAAAATTCAGATTTCATCAACTGGTGGACTAGGACAATACAGTACTTCTGTTAGGGCTTCTTTGCTCTGTTTCTCTAATGCTGTTAGTAAACTCTCAGTACCACACTGGGAAATAATATTCAACTAAAAGTGGGCCAAATCACTTGTTTGATGGTGACGCTCAGCATAACCTTGAGATAAATAGCAGGATGTGCAGCACTTGGCTTACTGCACAATTTGTTTCACAAACTGAGGAAAAGTTACTCATATCTTTTCAATAGAGATAAGTGGCTAAGTGGACTTATTTTAAAATATTTAAGGATTTTAAACCAAAGAACAGTTGAGAGAGTGATAAACAGTGATCCAAATATTTGAACTGAAATTTGAATTTAAGTTCTTTTGAAACTCTTTCTTATACACCCACATCCCTTTTTTTTTTTTTTTTCTCCAAGGTCTGGCAGGGGAAAGCAGCACAACCTTGAAAAAGGTTTTCTTAACTCAGTCAGCCTTTGGGGGACTGTTTTTGCTATTCTTGCTGTTGTTATCTGAGAATGCAGAAAATGGCAAATTGTCACAAGCTCAGATGTGGATACAGACCGCCCCTCCTATAGTTTTCGAATAGTAAGATAGATAGTAGACTGTGGTGTCCTACTTCACTCTTCTTCAAGCCACCTTGCAAGGTGTTTCTTTAGCTGACCTTAGTGCTTTAGAGAAGCAGGTGTTGTACCAAAAAGGCTATTAGCTTTAAAATAAACTTGGCAAAAATGTTTTGAACAAAATCATAAATACCTGGCAGCAGTGCTGCCAAAGTATTGATACGTGTAGTATTCCCAGATTTGGCTTCATCTGATTGGTGTATGTTTACCTTCTATGGATTTCATTTGTATTCTGGAAGGAGCTCCTTTATTTCAATGGACTGCTGATGGTCCAAGGCTGTCAGTTAACCTTGGAACAACCCATTCATAGCTGAAAGAAAAGAGAATATATAGCTAGCTCAAAAGGAAAAGCATGTTAACATAAAAAGAAATGAAAGTTGACTCTGAAAGCTGCATAGCTGAGCTCTTTTAATGTAGGAGAGTAGTAGATATTATTTTCATCAAAATTAAGACCTCTGGCAAAATATATTTTCTTGAGACTGGCTCTTCTGGCTTGGCACTGTTTCAGAATTGTGACATTGTAAAAGAGTATGACGTATACAGTGCTAGAGTGGTATAAACCAGCTTTTTTACATAATAGGGATTGGTTATATATATATATATTTTTTTTTTTTTTTTTTTAACTGGACAGAGAAAATACTATTAGTTTTAAGAAACCAAGGTCTTGTTTCCTTGAAATCAATGGTAACAATCTCACTTGACTTTCAGGGGGATTAATATGTCGCCTCTTGTTTGAGATGACCCCAAGGAAAGGCCAGTGCTTGACTATCTTTTTCTCTCTTGCTCACTTCTGGTATTATGATCTGCCATGCATGTCATGGAGGATCTGCACTTAACACTTAACATGCCATGCATGTCATGGAAGATCTGCACTTTTGTTTCTCATAGCAATGCATCTGCTTTGTAACAAAGCTCTGGTCTTGGTTTGATGTCGCTGTGAATTCCTGCTAATGGTAAATGCCAACGTACACAACAGGATAGAAAACCAGTATCATAACATGACAGCATGGATTTTCCATGGGTTCAATATGGCAGAGTCCTGTAGTCTAAGACAGCTTAGAAAAATGTACAATGCCCTTAGTTTGAAACAGTTCAATGGAAATGTGTGATTTCTGTTCCTTTTCTCTCCCAGAAATCCATCCACCTTCTGCTGATTCAGACAGACTTCAACAGTTTTGAACTGTACTTAAAACCAGCCTTGTTTGGTCTTTTGCTTTTCATGCTTCAGCTGTTTCAGGACGTTGCCTTTATTTATGTGCTCTTCACTTAACCTTCTTAGTTGAATACCTTTTCTTGTAAAGCTCCTTGTTTCTGGGTCTCTAACTTCTAGGCAAATGTATATGTGACAAGGGAAGTTGAATGTGATTTACTAATACCTTAATTTGTTTTGAACTATTTTCAGTAGTGTGTTGACAGTCTTTGCTATTGATGCGATTAGTAGGATCGCAGTTCTACATACAATTCATACAATGCTATTGTATTTAGTAATTCGTGTAGTTTCAGAGGGCAGAAACCTTGCTCTTCTTATGGCTGCTGGGTGGATTGTTTTGTTTTGAGTTTTTTATTTATTTGTATAAATTCCTACTGAAAAAATGCTGAGTCTAAAGCCTTTTGTAAAACAGAAGCTGACTTTCTATTTTAAAGAAACAATCACACAAGTTTTTCAGTAAAGGATGGTTTAATTATTCCTCAAGAAAATAATTTATCACTCAACATCCTATGTTTCTTGGCATTTAAAAGAAATCATATAGAGCACATTAAAGGATATATATTCATTCTTTTTTAAACTAGGGCTGTGTAGATTTCAAAGCAGATACTGGAAAGTCATGGAGAAATGTCTTGTCCTGATAAATGTTCACAAAGAGGAGTTACTAAGCTATGCTGGTTCCTTGCATGCAAACAGCTTTGCATGTGGCCTCATCCCTGGGAACGGCATGGGTTAGTGAACACTTCTCAGATGTCTTTTGCTGGTATCTCTGACAACCTCATCTTGGAAAACCCTGTTGTCAGTTAACAGTTCTTCCAAGCCTGGGACACTGCATCATTTGATGCTCTCAACTTGGTACTGAATCAGGTTGTGCACAAAATATTCAACTAGACATTGATGCACTGTGAGTAAATCCTTACAGTGGCTTTGGGGTTTGACAGGGCTCCTAGCACCTGAGCCTCTCTAATTTGGCTGCTCCTGAATACTTACTCTTGTTGTTTGAGGGTCTGCCCTTGAAGTGCCACAACAAAAGCCTCTTGGAGAGAATGGTCAATGCTTCAATATGATCACACTGAGCCACAAAGACCAAGTGCACAAATGTATGTTATTAATGAAATAGATTCTAATGTCTCAAAAGTACCAAACCCTCTTTGGGCAACTACTCTTTTGTTTCAGTGCATGGATTTTTGATATGATAAATCCTGACAGCTCTTGCAGAGTGATTACAGCCAAGTACAAAACCAAATGCTTTTATGCCAAGACTCCAAAGATGCACGGCACCAAAAGACTTGGGATGACTTTCTATTAAATATGGTAGTGGCACATGTATTTTAAAAATATGACATTTCCTTTGAAACTGCTCTGGCACATATACAGAAGCCACTGTTCTAAATTCGATTATTCAGTCAGGATATTTTTTCCCTCAGCAATGCAGTCTGTATTCTGTGAAAATAATAGTCAGCATTAGAGCCAATCTTTTCAAAGTCTCTTTCAATTTCAAAATTCTAAAATATTCTAGGATGCTTTAGCATGCATTGTACCTGTTTTACAGTTAAGAAGGCTGAAGTACAAGCTGAATGGTTTGTCTGAGATCACAGACTATAGCAGTGGTAAACCTAGGAGAAGAGTAATGGTGTTAAAACCTGTTGCTTTCTAGCTTACTTAATGCATGTTTCCCTGTGGTGCTGTATCTAGAGGTTAAAGTGCAGAAAATGCTTGTTTGGTTCAGAGATGCAGGACTACAGAAGCAACATTTAAAACGAATGTGTATTTTTACTATTCTGATTTGATTTTGTACTGATGTCAAACCAAATTGCTTGGTTATTTCCTTCCCCCCTCGCCCCCCCCAACAAGGGGGAAAAAAAAAAGTGCCTAGAGTGTTGAGTAAAATGTTGTTGAGGTCATTCAAAAGAGACATGACTGAAGCTGTTTGGAAATACGAAAACAGAAAAGTTGGAAACAACTAATCCTTTTGTGTAGCATTGCAAATAGAGTCCTCATGAGCTGAGAAAGGATTGTAGGATTGGGGGAAGGGAAGTAGCATTTCACTAAGCAGCTAGGATAGAAGTGTTTCAGAAGATGATGATTTTGGGGAGTAGCTGTTTGATGAAGTGCTGTTTCACTAGCACCTTAAAGCAAAACATCTGTAAGAATCAACCTCCTACAATAATCAAACCTGTCCCCCTGCCCTTATTTTTTTTTCATGATATTTTAATTACTCTTAAATGTAGGTCACTTGTTTTGGCAAATGTGGACACGGGTTTTGTAACTTAAAAATTCTGCACAGCTTGCTCACCAGGCTGCACTGAGTTCACTTGAGTGCATGGAGGAGTTGGATAGTCCAGCAGATCTGAGGAGGGGCAAGAGGGAGTCTCCTGGTGTGGCAAACGCAAGAGCAGCGTGGATGGTGTTCCAGCTGGCCTGTTGCTACTGAAGGCAGCTTACAGCAGCTGAAGTGCTGTTCTCTGCTCTTCTACTTGTGTCAAGAAATTGAGATGTTGCGTTTTCTATACCTGACAGTTTGTGAGGTCAGCACACAGCGCTGCTGTGCTAGTGCTATATTCAGCTATACAGGTTTGCAGCAGCAAATCTCCTTGTTGCACATATAGTTCTTGATGCTGACTTTATGCCTGAGATAAGCACTATGCCTGAAAATGGGAGCTGTCACTCTCTGAATTTTCTGATCTTTGTATAATTAAATTATTTGCTATGATATTGTATTAGCTGTGGCAGGCAGACATAGCCTTGAATGCATAAGGATCTCTTATCAGGTCACTGCATACTGTAGAGTGTGGGTCTCCAGGATACTTATGCCATCAGGATGTAGGTTTTTCTAGAGTACAGTAAAGAAATGGGAGTAATAGGTTGGGATCATGCCACCAAGCTGGTGCTGAAAAGGCCACTTGTTTTTCCTCCATCCCAAAAGGGTTAGGCTTTTCTGATTTAAATATTTTCTAATTTAAAATTAATGGTTTGTCTAGATTATTTTCTCTTTTATGTCAGACTCTAGCAAAAGAATCTAATGTTTTTTTTTTCTTTCAGAAGGGTGGTTTCATGCTCATAGCACAAGAATGGAATACAAGTAGGGACGGGCAGGCGTGCGCTGTCTGTACATGTTATGCTCTCTAGCTTTTCAGGAGCCCCGCTATCCCCCTGCGGGAGGGTGGGTGTTTAGCAGTAGCTGTGTCAGCTGCTAGGAACTGCTAGGAACGCTTGTGAGCCCACAGCTATTTCAACAGAGTTGACATAATTCTTATAAAGCTCCAGTAGTCATGTTTTGGGAATAGTAGCTTGCAAATAGCTTTTTCCTAGAAACCATGGCTACTAACCAGTAGCTTTGTGATACAAATTCAGAAAATACCTCCTTGCAAAAGACTTCTTGAAAGCTCATCCAAAAGATTGTAGAGGAGTTTTATTACCCATTCCAAGATTATCCAACACATTTGGCTCCAGGAGATAATTTCTGTTCTTCACTTGCACTTTAAGCTGTAATATACTTTTGGGGTCTAACATGAAAGGTGGGTTTCTGCTTTATCGAGCACATGTAATGCATGAGGGCACAGCCATAGTAGGAGTAGCCTTTGGCTATTAAAACCCAAGTATACTTAGCCTGTTTGTTTGGCTTTGCCAAAGCTATATACAATAGCTTTCTCAGTGTACAGAACCTGAAGGGGCTTTCCTACATCGTGCTGGCTACTGTTTTGATTTGGAAGGAATAAAAACATCAACATGCCTTCTAATTTCCTCTGCTCTGGTTTTCTTTAATATAATTAACTTACTAAGCAGTAGAAGGTAGTCAGAGTCATTAGCACCAACTCCATTCTTTGTCTTGACATGTTAGCTGCCCACTTTTCCTTCAAAATTATACTTAAAAATCCAGTTCATTTTTAACTTTAGCAACTGTAGGAGCACATTCAAATTTGTGTTTCTCTTCCTCATTTCTGCGTTGGTGCTCCATTTGAGTTCAGAGAGACTCAGGTGGTGACTGCTTTTGTGCAAGATACTGTTCTCTCAGAGACCTGTGATATTGTTTACGTACAAGGGTATGTAAAGAAGGAAATATAGGGTAGATGCTTAAAAAAGCTTAGGGGATCAGGAGTGATTGGCTCCACCTCCTAGAGCCTCACTGAATGAAGTGAATGAATAATTAGGTAATGGCAATATATGAGAAACACCTGGAAGTGAACACCTGTGTGATTTTACTCTCTGTTGTGTCAAACAAGAGAGAGATTAGTTGGTAATTTGTATGAAGGTAAGCACCAATTGGCTCAGTCTCCATGGGGGTTTTATCATTGGAGTAACCAGGCTTTTTCTACCTAATTTTCCTTACTGATCCCTGCAACTGCACCCAGCATTTTGGGAAATGGATTTTGTGTCCAATCAGATTTTTCTTTCTGCATATACTTTTCATTGCTTTTTCTTTCACAACCAAAAAGCCCCTGAAAGATTAAAGAAAAAATACCAGCTAGGACTTGTCAAATACCTTTTCCATTCTGTCAGATGTTTTATGAACTGAACTATCTACGTAACTGAATTAATTTTCATTATAAACACAGCAGTTGTGTTTGTCTGGGAAATACTGTGGTTAAAAATGACTCATGTATACCTTACAGAACTATTCCACAGAAAACATTTATTTTGCGTATAAGATAAATCCCAAAGGTAGACTTCCCACTTCAGTTTCTGACTAGAATTTCAGACAGATTGTCTATTTCAAAATCAAAAGAAACCATTTGAAGCCTCTACATTTTTAGAATACTTCTATTTTTGATAACAGCCACCATATAATGAAGTTTCTGGACTCTTTGGCATCACTTCTCTGTGTAAGGTAGAAATTAACACCTCCAAGTAATTTTATTTATTTTTTTCTAACCAAATAATAATAGAAACATTTACATCTTCTATATTACAAACATTTGCAGAAAATGCCATGTTTACGTACTTAAACAGAGAAATTCCTTGGCATTGTATATTAGGGGACAAAAGGATCTATTATATGCCTTCGTATTTTGAAGGTACTCTGCATAGTGCTGTCTGTATGCTGTAAATTAAAGAATGCCTGCTTGTTTCTGTCGTAGAACTTAAGTGCAAGTACACTGTGTAGTTACTCAGGAAAAAATATAAAGAAAAAAAGTCAAAACTGGAAGATTGGGGTGTGGTCTTTTTTGAAATGGATGTAAATTGATGCATAACAGTAGTATAGTTGTCACAAGTAAGGTCTGAACCTGGCTATCTTGTTCATTACTCACCTCTGACAGAGAAGTGCAGAATGCCTATAGCTATATATTTATGGGTGCCTTTTTTTTGTAATGACTGAGGCTTTTAGTCTATATTATAAAAGCTTATATTGCCTTGCATTGAAAACTGTGGTGACTATTGTTAATTTCCAGCTCTTATCTATGCAAAACATTGATTTTGCAAGCAATGATCCTTTTGTACACATAGGAAACACAACCAGACTCTTGGTAACTATCTTCTTACTTTTTCCCCCCTGTGACAAATATAGTGCAGATTTACACTGTTTTACTGATTGATGAAGCAAATGTTTTCCTAGGAATTGCATTTTTTCCTATCCTGTCAGCTACTGTCCTTGTTCTTTAATCTCTTCTTACAATTGAAGGTAACATTTCATCTTCATTAGATAAATAATATAATCTGTAAATCTCCAGAGTTGGAACCACATGTGGCAGTGCTGAACTTCTGAAACAAGGTCAAGGCTAGGATTTCTACAAGATCTTTAACATGATGCTTAAGAAGGCTTTTCTAAAAACTGTGGTGGGAATCTCCCTAGGAATTGCAGTGGGAGTGAGGAAGAGACAGGCTAATGGTTAAACAAAGAAAATTGATAATGAGTGATTTAGAAAGAAAGCATATAGTTGCAATTTGCTGTGATAAAGGTATATTGTGTTTAAGGTATAAATGCAGAAATGGTAACAGTGTAATGGAACTCTAAAGGTCCTTTGACCCCATTTCCTTTAGTCTTTCAAAGTTGTCCCCTTGTCTTGCAAAAGCTGAGAGGAGCACTGCTGTTATGAAGGAACTGCTGATGAAACGAAGGGTGGTGGTGTGTGGTGAGAAGAGAGAGCTGTTCTCTGTCCTTGGTCTGGGCAGTGTCTGGTTCATGTCTGCTGACATGCCTTAAGCACTATCCTTCTGCAGATCTAGTAGAGATGCCAGTGAATCTGTTGTAAGGAATAGATGGGAATGACTGACTATTCACCTCTTCCTAATGCGTATTGCATGCAGCAGTTGATGTGAGCTCCTAGTCCATAATGTGGATTCTTGCAATGCCTTCTTGCTACTACAATTAATTTTTTCCTGAGTCAGCTTTCATGTTTCAACTTTTTTCATCCAAAAATAAGTATTTTACTGGAGCATCTGGATAAAACTGCTTTTCAGACTTCCCAGACATCCTCTATTTTTATTCCAGCAGTAGCAAGAGGAAGTATTCTCCTCTTCTTCACAGTTTTGTAGAATGCAGGTATCAAGCAGATATGTGATAATGAGTTACAGTAGTCTGAGTCCAACATTGCTGACAGTTTGGTACAATTAAGTCAGGCCTAATCTTAAAATAGGCATAAATCCTGAATAAATATAGCATTAGGATTGCAATGAATAATTCCTGCTTTTCAAAACCAGTAATCGAATGCACAAATATTAAAGGCAAACCCCATGGGGGCCCAGTACGTAAGATTTCTAATCTACTTACCAGGATCATTTTATATGTCTAGATTCAATTAAAAGAGATAAATACATTCAGTTTTCTCAGTGGAGAACCTGTACATACTTTGTATTCAGTCTAACTCATAGGATGTAATTTTAAGCATTCACCGTGGCAGTGATTTGAATTTTTTTGACCCTCCCAAAAATGAATTTATTGCATTAATAAGGGCTGTGGAAGACCTGTCAAATCTTATGAGGCAGTTTGACATTTCTCATTATAAGGTGTCTGCCCTCCTCTTTCTTTTCATTCTCTGTCAGGGCCGAAGGGAAATGTGTATATCTGCCTCCCTTCTCTCATCTCCAGATTCCTACACTTATTTAAGCTGCTGGTGAAGGGCTGGGAAGGTGGGGTTAGCAATGTCCTGAAAGAGCAGCTGCTGCAAGACACTCAGAGCTCATCTGTCAGTGTCCAGAAATTTGTAGAGAATATTTGCTTGTCATGACCTGTCTGGCAGTTGGGTTAGATTTGAGTACAGGAGATGGTAAGAAGATCCCCAAAACTCTCATACAGATTTAGATTCTAGGTTGTTTGCCTGATCTGGGTCGATGCTCTGGTCTAAAGTGGAAATTTGTTTGCAAAATTTCTTTATGATTACCCATTTGTCTATAAAGTATGAGTGGGACCATGCTATTAATCATCTAGGACTGCAAATACTAAAGCACTGAGGAACTATTTAACATGATGGTATTGTTAGACTGTAGCTTTGTCTGACCTGTTGTTAGGATTGGATCAAGGGATATGTATTGCTAAAGCCAGAACCTAGATGATTGAGCAACGTTTCCTGGGATGGTTGTATGCAAGGAACTAACTGTATACGGTGGTTTATTATCAGCATAGAAAAAACTGACCAGAAAAGTTTGCTGTAAATCTCAGCTTAAATTTTCTGCGTTGTTTATAAAGGTCATTGTGCCCAAGGCTCTTTATTTTCCACTTAATCAACTACCACTTCCATGGCCCAGTTGCATTTCAGCAAACATCCTTTCAGTGTGATGTGACACACCCAGTGAATTTGCACAATATGTGCTTGAAGGAGAATGATCTTTTTACATGTGAGGACAATGATTCAAGTGTTTAAAATTATCTGAATGTTCTGCATATCAATTCAGCATTGTTGTAACGCCTGAGTATTTCTAAATGTGAAATTAGTAGATTTAAGACCCAGAGCTCCCCTGGAGTGTCCCCATAGATAGATTGTAGGTCACAATAACATGAGACAACCTAATTACCATAGTCATTGAAGGGAGTGAATGCACAGTAGGCACTGGATTATAAATGCTCAGTTCCAAGGAATCCGTTCCCGGAATGGTTGCTGCTGGGTCCTTCACAGGCATGTAGGGTTTTTTATCTCTTTAGGGACAAATCTGTTGTACAACCATTGTGACAATATTATTACTTTAAAGTATCTGCAAAGCTGTGAAAAATTAATCAGTGAATACAAAATATATTTATACAAATGCCTAATTTTTTTGTTCTTTTCATGCTGAATCGGGGCAGGCAGCAGGGGGGGGGGTGTGTGTGGTGGAATCTGCTGATTCTAGTTTAGATTGTCATGCATGACTCCACTGTCCCATTTACATTTGTTTTTGGTTTTCTATATGACATTGCAAATGTGGTGATTGGTGCCAGTCAGCAAATGAGCAAAACTTGAGGCACTTAGATTTTAACTGCATGGCTGAAGACTTTTTTTTGTTTGCTTCTTAATGATGATAGCCACAACACTGTTTCCTTCATTAAAAGAATGGGATCTTGCTTCAAGCTGGGGGACAGGCACCTTTCTGTCTTCAAAAACAGTACCCAGATTCAGTTAGAGAACTGGAGTTCAATGTAGTTGCTCTCTAGAAATGTTGTGTTCTGTGTTTATGGTCTACCTTACTGATTTCTAAAACTGGACATAGCAACTATCTTACTCTCCAATGATAACTGATGTTGCAGTGCTCATTTTTCTCTTTATTTTAGAGTTTAAAAATTTAGAAACTCATGAGCAGGTTCTGCTTGGCAGCCCCCAAGTTAGATGGTCCACATCCTTTCTACAATATGGTCCAAGCTTTCTTCTTGTCACAACATGAGCATGCATGTGAGCACTTACAACTCAGCTTCAGAAGGACCTTTATATCATCTGGAGAGAGGGTTAAGTGAAAGGAGAATAAAGCAGATTTTTGTGTCACTGTCTTGGGTGTATATTGCTAGAAAATCGTCCCCTGTAGATGGTGCCCTAGAGAGTCTAAGTGTAAGTAAGTCTCCATCCACACTTGTTCTCCTGTAGCTGCGATGACTGAATTGGGCAAGTTTGGCAGTAAGCTGTTCATGAAAAGCTTAACAGCTTGAAAGCTTTCAGCTTAAATTGGTTTGGTTGCAGAATTGACTGAGACAAGAAGCTGTAAATGTTAATTTTGTTTTGTTATTTACCATTTCACCCCATTCAGATACTGCACTGAAATAGTTACACAGAGGCTGGTCTAAGTACCTGCTTTTTTGTGGGTCACAAAATAACAACAGGCCTGAATGACAGAATTTGGTTCGAAATATCACTGTTCAGGGTTGTGACTGGTTTCACTTCTACAGCAGGACGAGGCCAGCCTACATACACTTACCAAATGGAAATTGTTTCCACTTTGTATTTACTCCACAGTTTAAGAGCAGAAGCTGTGCCCAGAAGTTAAGTGAACTGGGGAGTCAGTTCTGCTGGCTCCCCAAGTACTTTTTGTGGCAAAGCTTAGAGAATTTTAAAGATGGCTTGCACCAGCTCTAAAAGAATGAATCCAGGAGAAATATCTGTGGACTGCTTTTTTTTTTTTGTTAGTTTGTTTCATTTGTTGTGGTTTTGGGGTTTCTTAAAATATAGTTTTAGAAAACTGTATCCTAATAAATAATCTACTCTTAAAGCAGTGAAAAGATTCTATTTAGTGCTGTTTTTTTAAAATAATAATCTGTAATCTGATTTACTAGTTTGTAGTATTTTAACTCCTAGTTTTAATCATCATTTTGGTGAGGGCACAATTTTCAGATAAATGATTTTGTTAGAATAAGAATTTATTTAAGAATAGAGCTAACACATATAGTACAGTAACACTGCAGGGATGGTATGTCTTCAATATATACAGGTGCTTAAATATACAGACAGATAAAAAAAGTACATTTTACAAAGTGCCTGATTGTTTGAGCATCTAACTTTGATTTCAAGGTTACCTTGTTTTCAATGGTAATTAAGCTTTTTCCCTGTTTCAGTCCCAAAGAAAATCTGCTAAGAACATATCTGCTTATTTAGGCATATAAAGATCTTTGAAAATATCATTTTTTCAGAGGATACATCTTCACAAGGAAGCAAAGCTGTTGCTGATAGTATATTTACCATCATGAGTCTCATTGAATTGAGTTTTGAATACAGGTTCACAGATAGTGGCAAGAGTACTAGAAATAATTTTGTTCCATTACAAAATTTTTCCACATCAACTACGCTTAATGTTTCACATCTGTGTGATAAAAAAGGTCAATTCCTCAAACTAGGTCTTAAAGAAAGAAATCAAAAATTATGTTTCAGGACTTCAAGGGAGATCTCTTTATTTCTGAGACTGCTGAGCTACTTATATCTGGTTTGTAAATCTGGGAGGATATTTGAGGCAGGGGATGAAGTAGGAATATTTTCATCTTGAAGTCAGCACTTCAGGTCCTGCCTGGGGTAGTTGTTGGTGCCCCTCTATCAGTGGGTGATGGCCTGCTCTGGTTTTCTAAGGGCTCTGCAAAACAAGATGGGCCACCCCCTGCTCAGCCCCAGTCCTTGGGGACAAAGCTGTCATTATTTGATGGAGATTTAATGGCACTTTATGAAATGAAAGCTGTGGAGGCCTGCATGGCTGTAGTCTTTGCTTTCACTGCGTGTTAACCACAGGATGAGTAATTGAATGCTCATCCATGTGTGATCATCTGCACTGCCTCAAGCTCATTATCAGCATTAATGTGCTTAAGTCACCCGAGGTTCCATAATGGTGCTGTATGTGGCCACTGCAAGAAATGCTGCTGTCTTTGTCCTTGTCCCAAGACACCAGCCAGCAGTTCCCAGTAGCTGTTGGAAAATTCCAGTTTATAGAATTACTGTAATTCCTTTCTGTGCTTGTAAAGCTGCAAGCTAGAATCCAAAATCTGCCAAGAAGTTGCATGCTTGCATGGCCCAGCAGCTGCCTGCTGGTTTGATGCTGTGGCTCTAATTTTATTTTATTTAGGGTGAGGGCTGGGTGCAGCTGGTTAACTGTTTCATACAATGAGACTATAGAGAAAGAGCAGAGGAATAAAAACCAGAATACTTCATGTGTTATCTCAGGTCTGTGGAAGAATGGCATCTGGGGGCTTCATATTGTATCGTGGCATCAGTAGGTACTTGGTTATTTCTTTTCTGCTGCATTTTCTTCAGGGTTTTCCATGAAACTCCAAGAGCTGTATCTCCTTTGTCCCATGGTGCTAGCAAAGGTGTGTGAGTGGGTGGAACACACCTAGTACCAATAGTGAAAACCAGTAGTGAAAACAAAAAGGATGTGGTAAAGTGTGGGGCTGCCATGGGGAGAGGAAGTCTTTCCCACCTCTGTGAGGACAGGTTGTCTAGAAGGTGCTCTTGGGAGTGAAGAAAAACTTTTACTGATGTTTTCTACTGTGTTCTGGATTTCTACAAAACCCAGTCATACTTGCTAATGCACCACTCTGGGACATCAGTGATTTCTGAGAAGAGATCATCTGATCCACTTTGCTGAGCAATTTCTTGAATGTCCTCGTTGCATCACTCCTCGATACCATGTTGGGGGATCCTGTGACACAATTCCTACACTACCAGTTTCCTGTGCTTATGGCCCATGCCACTCCTTAAAAAGGCTATTCATCTCTCCCATAGAAGCACCCATAAACATACTCTGCTAAATGCAGTAGGGGGAGGAAGGAGAGACTTTGCAGCTGGAATGGGAATTGGAAATTCAGAACATGTCCTCTTCTGCTGCCCAGGGGAGCACTGGCTGCTGAAAGGGGATTGATCAGTATCAAAGGTGAATGAGAGGATGGAGAAGACAGACCAACATTTTTACATATTTACACATTTATTTGGAAAGGTGGGGAAAACAAATGTTAGCAAATATTTCAGGCAGCTTTTTTGGGTAAATGACAAAGCATTTTGGCATGCAGGAAACAACTGCTTCCCCTCTAGAGTTTTTCGGCACTTGAAAGGAAACAAGCCAACTCCAAACCTCTAAAGAGGAAAGCTGTTACAGAGACTGATTATTCTCCCTCTAAAGCTTTTTACAAGTTTCTCTTGCATCAGACAGAATGATGATTCTTTTACATCCCAATAATACTATTGTATTTCATTTGCAAGAGAGAATCTCCATGTGACAATGGACAGTACTGGAGTTTTATAAAATTAATATATGCTACCAAGAACATTATATATGGAATATTCTGTGTAATTCAGTTCCCAAAATAGCTAATGAAGTGGCAAAATAATGAAGAATATTTATTGCAGTTTCACAGGAGACTTGAAACTCCACTTACGCTTCAGAAAACAGGGAAATGTTTTTAGAAGGTTGTTCTGTTTTAGAAACAATTTTTCTCTAAATCATTATTAAGTTGAGGGGTTTGGTTGGTTGTCTGTTGGTTTACAAGGACCCTTGGCTTAGATGCATGTTTAGTGCATATGTAGTGTGATGATTGTGGCTATGTGCATGTTCTTGCAGCCAGACTGATACAGTCATGCAAACCCTTCCTGGCCTCAGAGGTGGTCTGTGCAAACTTAGGGAGGAGGCTTTTTCGAAGTCAGCAGGGACTTCTTCCCTGACTTTCTAAGTCAGGGATTTCTCTAATGCAGAAAGGGGGTGTCAGAATGTCAAATATGAAGTTGTATTTATTGAGTAGGACTGGAGGACAGAGATGCAAAACCCTACAGGGTTAGAGGGTGAAGTACTGCTGTGCAAGTGCAATTTCCTTTATATGTAACAGCATGGCTTGAACAGCAGGAAAATTCACTTTGTCAAATCCTCATACTGTCTAGTTTCACATCTTGCTGTGGCTGTAACATGGGCCTTGCTAAGTCAGTGGGAATTGTATGCCCGGATGGGGTAGCTTCTGCACTGGAATCTGATTGGATGGATGGCTAGAAATAGACCAATTCAAAGGCTGAGTTTGGCCTTTAAAGAAGTCAAAGCAGAGGCATTTGGTTTCGCTCCTGTATTTATTAATAGCTATCTAACAGTGCAGCAGTTCGACAGTGCAGCGCAGGGTCGGTAGGGATTGCCTGCGTGCTTTAACCAGCTGTCAGTACGGCAACTGGGGCACCCAATTACTGCAGGTTCGCCCTCCCTTGCTGGTGTAGCTGGGAGGAGTTAGGGAGGAGCAGTTCCTCTGCTCAGAAGAGAGCGGCTCTCACCTCTTAGCCAGAAGCAGGGCACCTAGCAATGAGGATGGGAATTGAGAAATAGCAACTCTTACTTGGCTTTCATTTTCCAGGCATCAAGGCTGCTCGGTCTTGTTTGTACTGCTCTCTTTTTCCTTTATCCCCTGTCCCCACCCCAAACTTTGCAGACCATGAAGTCAGCATTCAAGCTGGCTTCTGTCTCACTGCTCTCCTCCTGCCTTCCAGTATGTGGGATATGTGGTAAACAGCCATCGTGCCGACAGTCCCAAAGTCTTGCACTGGCGCTGGAACAGAGCATCAGGTGTTTTTTCATGTGCATTGCTCTCGTTTGAGAGGAAAGACAAGCATTGCGCACCCTGACCCAAAGGCACAGGGTAGAAAAGGTCAGCAAGATGCTGTTGATATGTGCTGAAGGTGGGGTGAGTGCTGAGAAATTTTGTGATGCCCAAGAAGCACAGTTATTCAGGGGACTTCTGTACCTTCAGTCAGTCCCTATTTTTCTCCTGGATTCAGCTCACTCAAAGGCAAGAGGTGTCTTCAGGAGAGTCCCCAGCCTGTCTGCCACCCCAGAGAGACACAGACAAGGAGGAAATCTTCAATTACACTAGTGAAAGAAATGAAAATTCCTAGTAATAACAGTAGTAAAAGAGAGGAAAAGCAAGAGCTGGTGATCCCCTTTGGGAAGGGGTGTTTGTGTGGGAGGATGCAGGGCAGCTGCAAGGAAGAGGTTTCTCATCTGCTAAAGAGTCTTGTTGATGCTCTAAATAGGAGGGTTGAAAAGACCTTGTTGTCTTCTCAGTTTGGTAGGAGAAAATGACAGTGTGGGAACCTCACCACTGCCTGTGATCAGTGTGTGATGCCTGTAAATGGATGCTGACTAAGAAATACAAAAAGGAGAAATAGCTGTATGTCATCTCCCCTCTCCTTTCTCCACTGAGTGCCAGTTGATGTCTTAACTTTATTTTTCAGTCATTCTGCTTCATTTATTTCATGAGTTTTGTTAGCCAAGCCAGGAGAGTGTTCCTTTTTCAAGTACAGTTACACAGAGAAGATTGGAGGTGGTCTGTGCTGGTTGTTCATGGCCTGGTGGGCTGTTGGTGTGTTTTCTTTAACCTGCATTTGTGACTTTTAGTTTAAATATTAACAGTCTAAGAACAAACAGAATGGAAATTAGCTTCAGTGCATTTCTTATTTTTGTTGTTTATATAAAAATTGAAGCCATACGTAGCCCTAATTCACAGCAGTCAAAATATTGTGCTGCTTTATACTTTACAATTCAGTTTTATGACATGTGAACATTTTAGTTTTAATTTGTGCCTCTCAGAATTATAAAAGGATTTTATTTATTACAACTCTCATTCTAGCTGCAGGTGAAATGATGCCTCTTAAACTCAGAGCGAGGATGAGATGTAATTCCTGAAAAATTCAGTTCTTATTTTACAGTGGCATTTGGGATGCTCACAGTATTTCTGTGTGATCAGGACAGAAAAGTAAGGAAACAATAAGCCAAGATCACTTCCTTTTCACAATAGAAGTTCGGGTTTTTTTGTATAATGGCAAGATATTAATTTTCCCGTGTTTTGATTTTCTCTTTTTTGCCATTTCTTTTCTTCTTTGCTTCTGTTTTGTGAGTTCTTTTACTCAGAGTTTGAATTAAAATGCAGGAGACCGAGAATTCATCTTCGGACTTGGTTGTTTATTATATCTTATCTATAATACAGCTGCACAGGGTGTGCTTTCAAGTTAACAAGGTGGAAAATGGCTGTGAGTTCTAACTTCCAAGGCTTTTAAAGGTCTAAACGAACCAATTATGGCATACCAAGTAATATGTTTTTATTTATAATCCAATTACTAACTTTTCATGACCCGCAGTGTGGGACTTTTGACCCAATAGCAGAGTTCCTAGATTTGTGAAGAAGGAGGAGAAAGGAAGAAGAAGAATATCCACACTCAAAATCCTCCATATTGTAACCTATATCCCCTAAATCTAATTTTCTACATCTCTACATATTCCACCCAGTGATATGTTTGAATTACACAGCAACAACCTCAGTGTTATCAGACAATTTAGGAAGCTTTTCCCAAGGTTTTGGGTTGAATACAGTCTACTTCTGAGGATCACTGCTTGTCAGCAATGAAAGGCTGAAATTCTCAGAACCCAGGGTTCCAACAGCAAGATAGTTCTTTTTAAAAGGTCTTCAAATGCATTCATGTGACTTTCAAATGAAGTTGTGGAAACTAAAGAACAATCATTCAGACACTATTCTAGAGAAATCAGATGACAAAAATGCAAAAATATTGTACTCCTGTAAATCCAAACTCAGATAACAGAATTCAGTAAGGTTAAATTAGAGAGGCAGAAGGATGAATTGGGTTCTGATCGAAGAATTGTCCTATGATTGATAAGTGTAGGCAGCTGTTTTAATCCTAAAATAATGGGCCATCACTAACAGGTTAACATTTGAGGGGATTTCATTGTAATGCCTGTTTGGAATAATAGTTGTTATGATATAAATTTTCACTGCAGTTTCTGAGGCATAAGTATTTGCAGTTGCAACTGGGCAGTGGAGAACCAGGGCCCCTTTCATCCTCAGGTGATAAGCATATATGGCTCCTGCACTCTTCTGCTCTGAAAAGGAGCCTGCGTTGTTCAAATATCAAAGTGCCAGCACTCTGCTCTGTTCAGAGGAGGTCATTCTGAACCTCACTCATGTCTGAAGAGTAACAATGGATATTATGGAAATAGAGATAAATAACTGTATGTGGCTGGGCAAAAGAAAGATAGTAGCATAAACCAAAGTCCTGACTGAAAATGCTTTAAAATCTTAATTTCTGGTTATCTGCTCATCACCCTGGCCACAGGCTGCATCCCACAGTTACGGAAATGGCAGTTACACAAGAGCCAGAAAAGGTGACAGCAGAGTGGTTGTGCTAGTTGTGCTAGCTGAGGTGTCCACCTATAGTCACACTGAGCACCTGCTTTGCATATTTTTCCACCAGATTCTTGTGTTCTGGGAAAGTGTGGGGAGAGGAAAGGGAGACACAGCTGAGTATTTTCTGTGTTAGTATGAATACCACTTAAAAGATATGATGGACACTGTGCAGGAGTTGAGATTGCGTCTATATCATTCAGCATGTCAAGCTATTTACCTGAAAGGAGTGGTTTGGACCATGTTGTCCAGAAGTCAGTCATTGTCAGACATCCACAGGCCTTGTTTGAGAGCTCTGAAGGTTTCATTTTGAACTTGTTTGTTTTAAATAAGAAAATGACTAAATTCCTATATTTAGAAGATGACTAGGCCCTCAGTTTTCCATGTATTTATTCATATGTCTAATTGTATTTCAGTGATTGCTTCCTTTACAATTATTGGAAGTATTCCTGTAATAAAGTCAGCATATGTGCATCTCCAAGAATAGGGCTTAAATATCACTAAATTATTTATTTCTTTTTCCAACTGTCCCCTCATTATTCAAGCTAAATGACAAAATTACTAGAAAAAAGTAAAATATTCTAGATATTAACTTTCATAACAAGAATCACACCAGTTACTGCTTTATAAAGAGAAAAAGGAAAGGAGGGGGGGAATAGGAGTAAGAGGGAAACTTAGCTAATGATTCAAAACCCTATAACTGCAGTCCTGTCACTGCCAGGACTTCATTCTTGCCAAATATGCTCTTTTTGATTTTGAGAGATGAAATTTTGGAACAGGTTTTAGAAAACCAGGGTGGTTGTATTTTCCCTTTAGAGAAAGGAGGTCTTATTTTTTTTAGAAGTTCTAGAACTGCAGTTTTCAGGAAAATAAAATATTTGAAGCAGCTAGTAAAAAAAAAAAGCTTTTTAAAGTAGTACTTTCTGTTGCCTCTGCCCTAACTAATTTTTCTCGTTATTTTTTAGAAACATACAAGCATCCTCCCTGTTTATATCCACTCTTACTTCCACTAGTAATTTCTGGAAAAATCTTCAAGTTTTCTACAGTTAGAGACTACTTTCTGAGCTATAGATTTTAAAATAAAGTCCTTATATATTTTTATACCTTGGAGTAATGAATTTTCATTCTGCATAATGTATTTTTGAATGCTATGAAGTTTAAAAGAGTCAAATATGCAGTGTATGGAAGAACAGTATGTTGCAAATAAGCGGAGCTATGCTGCTTAAAATACAAATTCCTTTGTTGGATGTGGTTTCTGAATGTTATGGATTAGATTAAATGCTATGTTGCATAGTATGGATTAGAATGAGAAGTATGTTGACTACTAGATAACAACACAGTAAAACTTCAGTGGTTAAATGTCATCCCTTTTGGCGCAAGGAAAATACCTGCCTAGTCCTAGAAAAAGCATAGAGTGCCTATCTGCTTATGTAGAGATTAACAGCCTGTGCTGAGAACGCCTTTCTCTTGTGGTGACAGAGGTTGATCCCTTGGAAGGTTATTGCTCGGCCAGGAGACTACAATCATCTACACAGTTTGTAAGTATGGTAATATGGAGCTGCCAAGAATTTTATATCCATGAATGTGCATTCATATAAATAATACCTAAGGTTATGTCTCTCTAATGAAGGCATGTGGAGACAAGGCACGCAAATATTTAGGTGTTGGCTTACTGTAGTCATGCAGCTTCTTTAACATGAAAGAGACAAGTCTTCTCATAAAATATTTGAGAAGTGCCTTTGTTCTGAGTCGCTGTGTGAATAAGAAAAAATCCAAGTAAGCGCACAGGGGACAGTCCAGATTGTCATAATGAAATAAGAAATGAGACAACAGTAGAATACAACATAGGAAACCATGGAGAATTCAGAAAATTGGTGTTGCTTGAAAAATTACTCCATTTTACTGATGTCATTGTTGGAAGATGAGCATGAGCTCAAGAAAACTAGAGATTTTAATGGATGCTTGCTCTCCAAAAGGATTTTCATGCTGTCAGTTGAATTGTAATGAGTCAGTTGCTACCAGCAGCCTGCTTGAAAAGAGTAGATGCATTGGGCAGCATTTATACTAGGGAGACTTACAGCCTGCTGGTAACTTGAGGGGCGAAGGGAGGAGGAAATACTTGTAACCCTCAGAAGGGCAGACATAACTTCTGGGTTCATGCTCCTTCTTCAGTTCCTGAGATCACAGCTTGACAAGACTGGGGATAACGAACAGACAGCAGCCTGCTTTTTTAGGCTCTGCTTTGGCAATTACATGTTATAAAAGATACAACTGCATAATTATGAGCATGAAAATAAAGAATATATATGTGTGTTCATCCTATTTCCTCTGTCATCATCAGCTGAATCAGTATTTTCTTAATTGTGAGTTTTATATGGATTTACAAATGTTCTTGAGGTTTGAATGAGAGCATTTATGAAATTTCTGAACTTGTCCAAATGGAGTTTTAACTGTTGTTTATCATGTACCAGAGGAATAAAGGGGAGTACATTTGAGAAAGTTTGAAATAGGGTGCTTGGGAGAAACTACAGAAACTAAGCTGACTTTTAATCCAGGAACATAATAGGATTTGTAATGGGATCTGTTATAGTGGAAACATGGAAAATGTGGAGTTTGCAAAGGGACCTCATGCCTCTTGGAATTCTTTCAAGCAAGTCATGAGCTTGTAGATAAGCAGGTGAGTCAGTTGTCACAATCACTTTGGATTTTTCAAGTTACTTTGAGCCCTTGAGAGCTTAAATTGGTGTGAAATGAAGAGAAGATCCTTTTGTAGATGAAGAGATGGCTGAAGAATATAGGAGGAATTCATATTTCTCACAGATAGAAATTCTAGGGGGATTTATGCCCTGGGATAATTATGCCCTGGTTTGAAAACCTAAGAGGGGATGTTGAGCATTAAGGAGCTAGTCTTTATTGCCTCTATACTTTTTTTTTGTGGATAAAAACTAAAGCAGGTTCTAAAGAAAAGTTTTTACAGAAATGACTGAGAAATAAAATAGCAAGACTAAGGTTAATACTGTACTAAGAAACTTGATTGAGTTAAAAAATGGACTTTGAATTAACTTGTTCCATTGAGGATCTTGGTCTTCCTGTGATAAGTTCACCATCATCTCAATGGTTAGTAGCAATCAAAAAGGGAATTAGTAAATTAGGAATTACAAATAGAATACCATATGAAACAGGGTGTATAATTGTGCTACTGCTCTAAATCTGTGCCTTTGCTATGTTTTGAATGTTTTGTGGGCATTCTGACAATTCTGTCTCAAAAGGCATAATACAAAACTACAAAGAATGCCCAAAGTGTTGAGAAACATATAATGATATCTATTTGAGATATGAATTGGACAAGGAGACTTCTGTGTAAAAAGAGATGACTGAAGTGGGATATGACAGAAGTTTATAAAATCATGAATAATATGACTATGAAATGTTCATTCACATATGACCATATAACAATAGTGGAGCAGGGGAGTTTGAAGCAGAAAGTCCCTTTTCCCAAAGTGTACCATTTAGTTGCATATCTTGTTTCCACTGTGCTGTAGAGGTCAATAATAAAATTATAAATAAAAATTAGGTTATGTAAATTAGAAACTGTCAGTAAATACAGTGGTCTGGAGGAACCCATATCCAAACAAAGTCTGTAACCTGCAGAGCACCAGCAGTAAACAGCAAGAGAAGGACTACTCTATTACACACAATAAGGAACGTTGCAACAGAGATAGCCAATGTCTTCCCTCTCTTGTGAATAGACTGTGGAGGATGTGTGTGGGCATATCTTCTAGTCTTGATTTACTAATCACAGAAAATATCATACTGCAGCTTTGTTGAAACTTGTCTCTCAAGATACTAAAAGCTGCTGTTGACTTACTAATAATAATGAAAAAAAGAAAGAAAACCTCATACGAACTGGACTAAAACATTCCTTGTACTGAGAACTGGAATTCTTGTGTTTTGTGATTCCAGAATGATATAGGGACTTGATACTTAGATGTTTTTATTTTTTTCCCTGACTCAAAGAGCCTTTAAATAAAAAATTACAGAAGTGGTTATCTGAAAATATTTTGTCTAGGAGGGTATTTGTTACACTAACGTGGTTTTTTTCTTCTTTTTTTTTTTCTTCTTTACTCCCCCATCCCCTCCCAGCAGTGTCATTGCAAAAACTTCTTCTATTGCTCTTACAAATGATTAGGAAGAAAACAAATGCCTTTTCAAAGGAGTGTTGTGTTTGTTCTACAATGGAGTCTGACAAGAGATGTTTATTTCTGTTGAATGTGTTCACTTTGAGTTTTATATTCTGCTGATACAACTCTTAGCTTATGCTGGTCTGACAAAATAGTGCTTCCAGTCTTCAGGTGTTTCAGCTCCATGTTATTATATCACTATATTATTATGATGATATTGCAAACAGCTTGCCAGTAACTATTCCATAATGTCCCTGAAATACCCAAGTCTGGCTACATTTTTGAGCTCTGGAGGTCTGAGTCACAGTGTTTGGACTTCTAGCTTTTATAGTGTTTGAAAATACTTCTCTTGCAAGTGCCCTGTTATGAGAATTGCAGTGTGGGTCTATGCAAGGCCAAGGTATACATGTTCTGCAGGAATAAAGGTGATTCAGATTTTCCAGAAATGATGAGGAAGTGTTGAATAAAGAAAAATGTTAGGAAATATGACAAGACTTGTGGCGGCCTTGTCAGTGTTGCTGTTTCTCTGTAGAATGCAGCCCCAGACTGTCTGGGGCATACCAGCAACATTCAGCTGACAGTGTGTTCCCATGCCCCTTAGGAAAAAGCACCTTTGGCCAGCAGAATAAGAAAAGACTTCTGAGGGATTCTCAAAGGGTAGGTCTAATGTAGGGAGCAGCTACTTAACATACTTTCATGACCTAGCTTGAAGCACTGGAATACAGGCTTACTGCTGCATCTGTAAACATGTATACACACATATATAGCCATGGTCAGACTGTTTTTAGCTACCCAAGTTATTTCAATACATTGTGCGAAGTTAACCACAAAAAGAACTCAGATACTTCACAAATGAAGTGTATGTTAAAATAACTCTCAGTGGACAGTGGTGTGCTACTCTCCCTTGTACCTCAAGTAGCAATGGGCTACCTGTAGATAGGAAGCAGGGCACAGTAGTGGAAAGTAGCAGATCACCCTATAACTATTTAGATGCAGCAAGAATTACAAAATGAGAATGAATACACTGAAACTATGCAACATGTCCTATCATAAACAGTGGCAAAAAGCCACTGTTCAAATTGAAGTAAATCACAAATACCTCTTCTATTATGATGAACACAAAATTGGAATTAGACTGTGTACCCAGTAATACGAAGTATGTATCAATAAATTTATGGAGAAGTAGAACTGTTGCAAAGCAATGTGGCATTTTGATATTAACTGAATAATATGATAGGACTATTATTTCAAATGAAATGAAATTTTACTATCTATAATAGAGTATTGTTATGTTCCTACTTCACCACAATGATTTAGTTCCAGATAGGGACAGTCTGTTTCCTACAAGTCTAGGGAAGCCTATTTAATTGACTTAGATATTAATTCCTGTGCCTGAACCATACTTGTACTTCCGCATGCAACCTATGGTTAATGGTCTGAAAATTGACTATCTCCTGTAACAGCTTCCTTTTCTGACACCAAATAGATTCTTGAGTGATGCAAACTTTCCTCATAAGATTAATACCCTGATTCTTCCCTCTCAAAGCAGCTGTCATTTTGTCATCCTGAGGCTGACAGAAATTTGGCATGCAACAGAACATAGGATCCAAAGGCTTGCAGTCCCTACTGACAGGCACAGACTTGTACCATGACCTGATCCCACCACATGGTGATTGTCCTGCCATGTGCAGCTGGTCAGCAAGTACTTGTAACATCTGTTGATTGCTGTTTATTGTCTGCAGAACACTTACCTGCTCAGCTTTCTTTTCTAGCTGCTGCACACCTGGTAGATCTGATAATTGTTTATCCACAAATACAGACAAATCAGTTCCTTCTCACAATAATGGTCAGTCAGCTCCAGGTGTGACAGTAAAAGGCTTGAAACTGGCATGTTGAAGGTTTGAATGGAACAGAGAGATCTCGTGGAGCCTTTATATATTGAGTGAAAACAAAGTAATGAAGTGGAACAGAATGAATGTTTCGACACTGAACACATACTCTGATAAGTACAGCTGCAACTCACACTGTACTGCAAAAATTCCCAGAGATGGAGAGTCAGAAAGCATGATGAGGGACATTAGTGCTTACCTTCAATGTAGCATGCTTTTTACTAACACAGTGTGTTACTCATTGGAAGGGAACTCTTGGCCAAATGTGCAATATGTACCTGTATCCCAGCTCAGCAGCTGATAGCTGTGCAGAAGTGACCTTGCAAATTTTCAGGTTTAGATGGGCTTTTTTTCTAATAAGGCAGAGGAGGAAGGAGAATTCAGAAACCAGCTGTGGCTGTGGGTTCTGCTGCAGCTTTCCTCTCTGATACTGGGGCACTCTATTGCCCTTAAATAGATGTCAATCTTTTCCACTTGGAAAAATGGAGATTGTAGTACTGTTATGCCTCACAGGGGAAGAACGGAAATGCTTTGAGATAGTACTTTATGCTCTGTGTGGAAAATACATCATTACTGTAGAATAAATGCAGTTTATTTTATTGATGTTAAGAACAGTTCCACAGTAAAATGGGTTAGTGTGCCTTTATTTGCAGTCAAGAAGCGAATTATCATACCTTGATCTACCTGCCAGTTAGGTTGCTCAATTGCTTAAAAGTGAACCTTGACCCTTGGAGATGCTGATTGACTTTAGAGGAGGCTGAGTAACAGGAACTGATGCATGTATTTCACTCGGTGTGGTCAGAAATTCATAGCAGTTTACTTGCTTGTATGCTCGAAAACATACTATTTGTCTGGTATGTCCTAAAAACACACACCCACAAGCAAAGAAAGCAATATGTGTGTGCTATGCAGGAAACGATAGGAAAGGTACAGCGCTAGTGAAAACTGAGAGCACCTCTCCCGGACTGTATCATTTTACCTTCCTCACTTGTTTGTGTTCCCAGATGTGTGGAATGAGCTTGGATAGGTTTGGGGTGTTGTCTTTGAGATTTCTGGTGTGAAAGACATGTAAACAAGCAAGGCAGAGCACTCCCAGCACACCCACACAGGGACTGATGATTGTGGTTGAAGAAAATATATATAGTTGTTATAATGTGTATTTTAGAATAATTCCTCTTATCACATAAAATAAGACTGGGCTTATTTAAATGTGATTACTATGTGAAAGTCCAAAACCTGACTTTTAGAACTCGCAGAAAAAAAATTTCCCCTGACAAGTTGGAGAGTATGACCAGTCAAGTGATGGTCTGAAAAGAAACATTGGAGCAGTTACAGTGTACAGAATCATGGAAATGTGTTTGTGCCATAAATCATTTACCAATTTATAATGTTACTGAAATAATTGTTTAAAAATCAGTGCATTAGATTTTGGTTACCTACAAGACACAAGTTATTTTGCCTTTTCCTATGAAGGTGCTCAAAATTTAGATGTATAGAAAGTTGGGGAAAAACAGTGAGAAAAAAGAATACGCAATGAAAACAGAATTCAAAACTGCTTTTGAAACCTTTCCAATACTGTATAAAAATTTGCACTTTCATAATTAAAGAATGACCTTTCCTTCCTTGACCTAGATTTTAGTTGTTTGCAACAAATGAACAAAGGAAAAAAATCACTTGAAGTCAGCAAAGCCAGCACAGCAGCTTCCATAAAACCCTTTGCCAAACTGATTAGATTTGCAGTTCACTCACTAAGCCTGCCTGGTCATGGCAGCATCATGCAATGAATCTTTTTATTGAATAAAACTGGAATTCCAGAGGAACTAAATTTTTTTTTTGCCTGAATACTTCTGTAGTACTTGTTAAAACATGAAATTGTTTCTGATTAACTCATGTGTGAGCAGTCTTATTCTGGGAAAAAAAAAAATTCTTCCTGTTGAGCCTAATGCAGTTGTTAATAATTAAACAGAAGCAGTTAATTGGAAAATACTGCATATGTAGGCAATCCTCAGTCTTTTTCCTTTGGTGGATATAAATGGTTCTAGGTTGGATAAAGAAGCAGTATTTTAAAAATTCTTCCTTGCATAACAGATTGTCTTAATTTGTTGATTTTAATTTCTGAATTTGTTTGACTAAATGAGAAAGTTAAAGTATCTGATAGTTTTTTCATATAAAATGGTAGTGCAGGTAGATTGGAATGAGGGTAGAAGAATCTTTTGTTTCTGTAGAAAATTTGTGAAGCTCCAGAAATTAAAGGTTGCATTGTTTGGCAGGGAGCTTATGAGAACTGCAGTGTGTCCTCAGCCTCCACATAACTGCTATTCATATCCAGACAAAGCAGGGAGAGAGAAAACCTACTTTTCCTTCAGTCAGTAGCTCAGATCCTGAGTGGACTGGGCCTTTACAGACTTTATTTAGGATTTTTTTTAACAGCCTTTGCATAATTAACATTTTCATCATTGTTAGTGAGTGTGTTAGCAAGTGAGACTTAATATAACAAAAGATTGGATTTGCTCATTATGGAGTGATTTAGAAGACTATGATTAATTAAAACTATATATTCTCCATAAAATAAATAGTTTTAAATGGTGGTGATCCAAAAGAACCAGAAAAAGATGCCCGTGGTGCTCAATTCTGCCTTGTCCAATTTGTTTTTCAGAAATCAGGATGTTAATCTAAAGAGAAAAGTGAATACGTTTGTTAGATTTATTTTTGTTTACAAAAAAACTCCCCCAAAAACCCCAAACAACAAGAAGTTTTCTATTAGCAAAGAAAAAGTAAAGAAAGTAGAGGAAGCATCTTTCTGAGACTGCTAGCTTTAGACCTCAACCAGAGAAGCAGCCCCTGCTGGCTTTGTCTGCATCGGTCTGAAAACCATGTTTAAACATGTCTTGACCACAGGTCCTGTTGAATCAGTGGCAGACACAGTTTGGTTAGCACATGTAAATGAGGTGGCTCTAGTAGCAGAATTGTAGAATTTTTAAAGACATTGGCTATAGAAGAATTTAAATTTATTAAAAAAAAAAGAAGTTGGATTTCTTTGCATGGTTCTTGTCAATCACTGGAAGCCTTTATGCAATCTGACTGAGCTTTACCTCCCCCATGGAAGCCAAACAGCTGGCTGGCTGGCCTCACAGCTGGGTCTGATCCAGGACCTGATGGGAAGACAGGTGTAACAAGTGTGGAAATGACCAAGCAGCTGTTTCCACTAGTTTATTGCAAGAGGAGCTGGGGATCTCAGCTGTGCAATTTCAATAAGCTAGATAGTGACTCAGAGACCAGAGTCCTTGAGTGACTGAAGTTGCTGATCTTGGGCTTTGTAGACTCTGTCCTATGGCCAAGTCCTGTCCAGCACCCAGTGCAGCTCTTGGAGGTAAGTGCTATCAGGGTTGTGTGGAATTGTGTTCTGGGTGATGGCCAAAGAGTCTTTAGTCAGGTCTCTGTGAGCTAGGAGAGTGAAAGTGTCCTGAGCAATGATCCTTTTTGGTTTTTGGTGGGGTTAAAATATGTCCTGTGAAGGTTCATCATGCTTTCAAAATTCCTGGGGAGAATCTCCAGGGAGATCCCGTGAGCAACTTGCTTGTAAACCTTCTCTCTTCCTCCCCTGCTCCCTGCCAACAGCAACCCAAGAAATACCTTGTTTATCTTTTAGATCTCCTCTGCTAGCCTATAAGCCATTGTTGGCTGCTTTGGTGCAAATTGGTTGGAAGATGCACATTGAGGGAGAGTTGACTAGAACTGCCCAAAAGTTTGCATCTGGTATCAGGTTATGTCTCTCTACACTGGTGAAAAGTGCTACAAGAGAGGCAAGGTTTCACATGCAGGATATATTGCAGATCAAGGAAGCATAAATGGTATAGATGGGTCTGGAATGCAGTCAGTGCTACAAGTTACAGCTGTGGTAATGTAAGAGCTTTGGGGATATAGATTTCTGTCTGAGAACCACAGAGTGGGGCTGTAAAGGTGTCTATGATGTGTGTAACGATGTTTCAGCTTACCTTATGGTGGTGCAAATCTTACATAGTGGTATATGTAACTAGTGAATTAAAATACAGGCATGCATTCAAGCCCACTGCAATTTTATGTGTTAGTTATAAGTAATTTTGATGGAGCATCTTTAATTCCTTCCACAGAAATCCAAACTATGGGTGCTTGATTCCCATTTGTCACCAGTGTTCCTCTGATCTCTGCACAGCTACGCTCATAAAGTGCCTCTGTGTATGTTTACATAGATGTTTACTCTCCAAACAGTTCAGGCTCGTCACTCTGAAACGACTTAAGGAATGTACCTGACAACTTGGGTGGAAAAACATTCTCTAGATGTAAAAGACTCAAAAAACTGCTGTATACACTGGTCTCAGTGTTCACCAAAATTCCAGGTCTGGACTGAAATATTTCTTTTGACTCATATTTTTATTTGTGTAATACTATGTCTACTGAGGTAAAATATTTTGACATTGCAAGCAAGTAAAGAATGGCAGAATGTCATCTAGGTTTTTTAGACATCAAAGAGAAAAAAAAATAGGAATGTAGTAACATCTTCTTTTGGAACTGTAGTTTAAATATAGCAACTAGTAAAAAATCTGCATTTGGTAACCTCTCTGAAAAGATAGTAAAGAGAGAGAGCCGGAGACATTCTTCATCCAGTTATAAATTACATAAATGCAATGAGTGTCACGTCTGTATAATTCAGAATACCAAGTGTATAAATATAACTACTTTAATGCTCTGGTTTTTAGACTGTTAAAAGCAAAACATTTTGCTTACATGGTGTTGAGGAGTTTGTTTCACTCACCACTGTAAGCACCTTTATCTCCCGTGCTGCTGTTTGCTACTCCTAATGATAGGGAACCAAGAACAGCTATGAGGATATACCGGCAAAGATAGTCTGATAACCTGGCTGCATAAAAATTCAGCTGTTTCTTGTAGCTGTTAAGATGCATCTGCTTAATAAATGTAAATAATTTTTCTAGAACATGCAGTTCTAGAAATGGTATGTATATTGTGTTCAGGAGAAACCATCCAACCATTCAGGCTACTAACACTTAAACCTAGTTTATATTTCTGAATTGAAATGCTGTGTCTTTAGAACTTGTATAGTGAACCAAACCAAACCTTTTTGGTGGTATCATTTTTTCATCTGGAATTACATAAATTAAGAAATTAAGCAATTTTTTAAAAGGAAATGGGAAGGGAATGTTTACATATTTTGTCTTTTCAGGACCATTTGATGTGCTACATTAAAGCTGCACAGCTGAACATCCACAAATTGTGTATTTCTTTGTGTAGTATATTGTTGATATAAATGAGAGAAGTTCAGAAATGTAAAACATTGTGCCTTGCCTTCCTTCTAGGGAAAGCTTAAAATGTCTTGCCAAGCTCTAGCTTCTGCATTCCACCCCTTTTATTTTCCAGAAATGAATTTTTTTACTTTGTAATTAGCTACACAGTTGTGTGGAGGAGGAAAGTTTTGCTGGCAGTAAGGCTTGCAAACATCTTGTAGCCCTTCAGCTGAGTATCGACACACTGTTTATAAGCAGACAGCTTGAAAACGCAGCAATAGCAGAGCGTTTGTTACAAAAAAGAGAAACAGCTTTGATGTGACCATTGCATTTCTTAGAATCGCTGTGTTATTATGCATAACAGAGTGCTCATGTTTAATTGGTCATCATACCTAATCTTGGTCTCCCTTTATACCAGGATTGTACAAAAGAGGAATTCCTGAAGTATGTGTTAGTTACAGATAACTCACAGCAAGTTTGTTTTGGAGGAAGAGCAAAGGAAGGAAACTGACATATTTGTAAAACTTTTTTTTTTTTTTCCTCTCTCCTCATCTAGAGCAAATGAAAATAGTACAAAATGATGAGAGACCTTCCAAGGTAATTCTAAGATGTTCGTGTGCAGTTTTGCTCCACCCTGTATACACTCTATTTTTGTTGTTCTTGCTGTGGTCCCTTGAGAAAAGTGTTAATGTTGCTGTGTCTTGGAATGCTTGTTACTGCATCTGGAGATGAGAAAATTCTGTCTCCCCTCAGCAATCTGTGGATAACAACAAACAGGTACAACATGCTCAGGCAGTGCTGGTTAGAGGGAGGGGGAGAAGTCAGATAAACCTTATGTGCCAGTATCATTCAGGTGGCTCTGGATGAAAGTACTTCTTTGACTTCTTGCAAGTTACTGAGTACAAGCATTACTTAAAAAGTAACTATAGTTACTGTAAGAGTATTAGAAGCATGTAAGTTTTGATTGTCCCAAAAGGCAAACTGCTAAGACTTTGGTACAGATGCCAACACTGTTTTAAAGGACTTGTTTTCAAATCTTTACTAATTACTGTGAAATACGTGGATTGTAGTAAGTCAGCTTATAATTAGTCTGGGACCCTTCCCTTTTATGGGTCCTTTAGTGAAACTAGGGCAGTATTTATGCCAGTACAGTTTTCTGCTATGGCAGTGATTGAACACTGGATTAGGACTTTGAATGAGTTGGGCATGAGGAGCAAGCAGGGAAGGGCTCTATTAGCAATAAATATCTGGGAGCCTAATTTTAACAAAATGTTTTGTTTCCATATTAGATAGACATTTCTGGTGCGTTTTCTTCCTCTCTTTTGATCAAGGGTGTCTTGGACTTGAGCCAAAGGCTTGTCTATACATGGAGCTATCCTAGAATAATTACTCTGGAAAAAGTAGCTTGGATTAACTCCGTGGGAGCAGAGTATTGTTCCAGAAGGAGTTATTTGGAGTATCAACATATTTGAGTGCTCTGTCTCAATTGCTCTTTTCTCAATTTCTCTGGAATCTTAGCTTCTCTCTTCATATCCTGGATATCAGTCGAAAAGAACAACTGAGTATTGTCACTCTGCTTGGAATTTGTGAGGTTTTAAAAGTTTGCATCCGCTTCCCTAAATCAGAGCACTAAACCAAGATTCTGTTGAAAAACCAAAACCTCTCTCTCTCTGGGGTGGGTAAAGTTGATAAGGTATGCTTGCAAATAACCTTTTGGAGTTATGGGTGAAAGCATAAGAGAAAATGATCTGGGATCCAAACCCACATATTGTTTTTGAACAATTAAAAGGTAGGGGTAAGAAATTCTCAGATGTGTTCAGAGATAGGAAATGCTGGAGGAGGAGATTCAGGTAATCTTGAGTCTCTGTTCTCAAGTGCTCTATGAAGAGTCTGGAAAACAGAGATACATATTTTTTTTCTTCTTTTTTTCTTCTTCTCTTGCATGTTGTTTGGGGAATACAGACTGAATACTGGGGTTATGCTTTCCATAGTTCTATATCAACCTTAGCACACTTCAGCAATGTCTTACGCCTGTGGTCGGTACTCGGACCGACTGGTACGCTGATACCGCTGAGCAGCAGCCAGAGCGTTATCAGCCCCCAGGGGGACACGGTTGGATGGCTCAAACACATCCCGCCCGCCGCCGTTGGGGGCTCTCTGCCCTTTTCCCCAACGGTGCGCGCGGGCTACGGCCCGGCCCTCACCTGCGGCCGTGACCCGCCCCCGGCACGGCTTTATTTTGTGTCGCGAAGGGCAAAGACACCCAAAGACACACCGGGGGCACGGCAGACGGTGAGCCCCCCGGAGGCGGCGGGCGACTCACGGGCGGGGCCACGCCCTCGGCTGCCCCTCCCAGGGGAAGGAGGCCGGGCCCCGGGGACATTTTGTGGCGTGCCGTACCCGCCGGGGGCCGGGCACCCGCGGAGGGCGGGGCGGGGCGGGGCGGGCCCGGCGCGGAGCCGGCGGGGCACGGCGGGTGTGCTCAGCTTGGGGGAGCGGCGACGGCGCTGGCAGCAGGTTCCCGTGCCGGGCAAGAGCAGATGGCGGCCCTGTTCGTCCTCTACCTGCCCCTGCTGCCGGGGCTGGCCGGCGCCTTCAACCTGGACACGGACAACGTGATCAGCTGGAGCGGGGAGACGGGCAGCCTCTTCGGCTTCTCCCTGGCCATGCACCGGCAGCTGCAGCCGCAGGAGAAACGGCTGTAAGTGCACCGCGCCCCGCCCGGCCCCGTCCCGGGCCGCCTGCGGGACCCTCCTACCTTGCACCGCCGGGAAACTTCCCGCGGCGGCGGGCCGGGGTCGCCAGCCCCCTCGGGGTGTCGGCCTGCGGCGGGAGCGGGGCCGGGCGGCGGGGGCCCTCGGAGGGATGGGGCAGCACCTGCCGCGGGGCGCTGCGGAGCCGGGGCAGCGCGGAGCGGCGGGGGCGTGCGGCGGAGCGAGGGGCCGCCCCCGCGCCCCGATGGCCTGTGGGGAGCTGGGGCTAGAAAGGGGAAGCGAGGGACAGCCGCCGCTGGGAGCCCTTCCCGCCGCAGCGCTCTCCTGCGCGGGCCGCGCCGGGAGGCTGCAGCCCGGGGCAGCCGTGATCTGCTCCGCCAGAGCCTGCCCAGCCTCTTGGGTTTGTTCTCCCTGTGCGTACCCGGCCTCGGGTAACCTCGGGTAACTCCCTGCCCGGGAGTGCGGATGAGAGGTGATACAAAGAAGTCAGGGAAACTGAGTCGGTGCTAGCGGCATATGCGTGAAACTTCTTTTGGGAAATTACAAAGGCAGAATAAGGCTCCTGTGTACATCTTCAGCATCTTTGCTGCTTTGTGTCCATAGCAGAGCAGTGCTGGACCCCACCCTATCCAGTAGTGCTGGATGGAGTGTGAGTGTAAAGTATTGTTAAATAAATGCCCCTTCCCCAAATACTTAGTTTTACTTCAAGGCAGGATACGCCCATTATCCATATAGAGTTAATGGGAGAAGGAAGCTGGAGAGAGATAATATTCTTCATAAAGTTAGGTGGTAAATTGAAAAATCCTGTGGGCTCATTTTGCTCACACTTCCATTCTTGTGGGATTTCATAAAAATTACAGTGTGTGGAGGAGTATAAATCACATACACCCACATTTCATCTTCCATCTAGCAGATAAAATGACCCGTAGCATCCTGAGGAATGAAATGCAAATCTGTGAGCTCCTTTCCAGAAGCCTTTATCTTAATTCTTGACAGGATTACTCTTGCATTGGTCTCATTTTAGTACTACTAAGAAAGCAGTGCCTGAAGTTTCTTAGTCTCCTGTTGTATTGTCAGTACTGGCAGAATGAGTGTGTAGGAATATGCAGAGACAGCCAATTACTGGGAAGAAAGAAACAGCAGAAACACAAGGACAGTCACAGTATTCAAGCTAGTATGTACTATTTGGCTGAAATGCCTCAGAGATTATTGGTATGAAAGTTCTGTATTGTATGTCTAGTAAGTGCTTCCTCAGGCAATCCAATGTGGCAAAAGAGCAAAGCCAGATGCTATCTGCCTTGACATGACTTTTTGAATCCAGGCTTTCATGAGAACCAAGGGTCTCCATTAGAGACAAAACCAGACTAGACAAACTGTGTTTTACGGTGACATGCACTTCTGAGTATGAGGTGTTTTGGCCGTTTTTCAAATCCATGAGTTTTAGCATAAAGCATTGGAGTACTACCCTGGGTAGCTGCTGGGTAGCATGCTTGGAATGAAACCTTTTATGTCAGACAGGCATGTGGTAGTCACTTTGAATACAATTTGTCTGCCTGTAAGAGTAATAGTGTGTGGCTTTAAGAGAATAAGACATTAAATATGCTGAGCTGTAACTATCTTTCTTGGGGACTGAGCTGTGTTTAACTCACTTTGTGTGAGTTCTGTCTTATGAAACAGGAGTTTTGGTGGGCTGTCTTGAAGAGAAGCCTTCCATATTAGTCTGCATTTTTATATCAGATAAAAATGAGCTAGGTTGAACCTATGGATTTGTGTGGTCTTTTCCATGGAAACTGCATGCAATTTCTAGATTGATTGACTCTTCATTGATGGAACAAATGGTATCTGCTGTCCAGATACTTGGGGAAGGTAGAAAGTTATGGGAGCAGAGTATGTTCAGGTCATACTGAAGTCTACTGCTGAGAAACAAGTATGTCTAATGCCTGCATGCTGCCTGTTACCTGTAACAGCAGGAATCAGGGGTGCATTACCTCTGCATTCCCAGTTGCATTTTGGTCTGTGTCTTTCCTGTGCTGCAAAAGTGGATTTATGTACAGCTATCTCCTAGTCAGATAGAAGTATTTATTTTACCCCTTCTTCTTGAATGGATGCTAGTTTCAAAACTCAGTTGTATTTAGAGTGTGAACGTTAAGTAGTTTCCAAAAGTACATGAACTCCAATTTGACACTGAAACGTAATTAAAAGTGATGCTTGGTTTCTCATCTGGCAGGGACCCTCATTTCAAAGAAACCTGCTGGCTTGAGCACCCTTCTACCCCTCTGGTTTTACAAAATTAGAAACGTTGTTTCTGTAGACATGTGCAAGATCAGTCCATCTTTGGGAAAACAAGAAAATGAGAGAAGTTGAAATACATTGGTTCTATTCAAGGGCTAGTGGCTTGGAGCAAGGCTTGGTAAAACAAACGAAATGATGTGTAATTCTTCTCTTACCTCACTTAAGCATTTGTTAAGTGAAATGGTTCCCTCTTCCTCACACCGTATAATTCAGTGTTAATCATTACAACAATCCTCTGTAAAGATGAGGGTGGAGAATATCTAGGAAGTGTGACAAATAGAGGTACAGCTGAAATAGCCTTTGATTAAACATGGTATTTGCTTTTGATCATCTTTTTTTCTTAGTCACAGGATACTGAGGATTGCATATTAGCTTTGAATGGCAATCGTAATTTATTATTGTTAGCTACAAATGCCATGTTTGCTAATGAGGAGTTACTTAACTCTCAACATTGTGAACAGATGACTGTTCAATTGCTTTGACATTAGTTGTAAATGGTACTGAGTATAAAGCAATGGACTAGTAACAAGATTTTGGTTTTGAGTATCTTCAGGTTAGAAGACTTGGAAGGTTTGTCAGATGGAGAGGAGAAAAACTTTAGTTTGTGGTGACTGAAAGTGGACTGCTAATGGTACGTGGGTGTGAAAGACAGCTGAACGTAAACTTTATGTGCACTGAGGAACATTAATGTTGGAGGTACCAAGGCAGCCTCCCCGAATTTGCGTGTATGGTGCTGGTTCATTGTCAAGCACAGTGAGTCAGGCAGCAGAAAAGGATGATGGAGCTCTAAAGGAGTTATTGCCCTGTGTAAGCTTGTTCTGTTTGTAATCTGTTAGTACGATGAAAGGGAGTTCTGGTTCTGGAAGGGGGTAGTGGCACAACAGCAGTGCATTTCATCTGCAGACTGGAAGAAGGTTTGTAACTTAGAGGGCTCTGAGACTCGGGGACAGCATAGCTATGGGAGTAACATGGTTAAAAGGTAAGTAGTCCTGTAATGAAAATGTGAGTGTATCCAGCATCTCTAGATGGAGACTGCTCTGATTATATATGTATTAGCTACTATATGTTATAAATGTGTTACTATTATAATAAAAATATAATTACTAGCTACTCACTATATATGTAGTGCGTGTAGTCATATATATGTAATTTTATAGAATATGTAGAGATACAGTCTGTATGTATGCATACTCCATGTAAGATGTCCAGCAAGTCCATTCCAGTTTGGTTGTAATTCACAATGATTTAAGCATCTTGAGTTAAAACACAAGCATCAAGAATATCTAAATTTGTATATTCCTTTCATAGAATCACGGAATCCTAGAATCACTTGGGTTGGGAAAGACCCTTAAGATCAGTTCAGCTGTAAACCTAACACCCATTAGCCAGTTTTTATTTGTAGTTTAGAATGATAGAATCACAAAATATCCTGAGTTGCAAGGGACCCACAAGGATTTACTTGCAAGTATTTCTGATATTATTTTCAGTAGAAGTATGGAGCTGAATTCAGGTAGACTTCTTGTTATTGTGTAAGGCAAAAAAGGGAAGACACTGTAGTTACCAACATGCAGGATTTTCCCCCCAGCTGAAAATCTGTGGATAGGCACTTTATGTCAAGACTGCACTGATCATCACCAGCCTAGAAATAGCAGTGTCTTATTGAAATTTTCACTTGTCACAGGTTTTGCTGATACTGCATGTCTCTACTGTGAGCTGTTATATCAATACATAACAGTTGCCTTAGGTCAGCAGGACTGCTGACATTGCTGTACTGCTGCAGTGCATCCTCAGTGGTGTTTAGCCAATACTTTTGTGTTCTATGAGGGCTTGGGCTCAGAGACACTTCGCTCTGGCAGCAAAGAGCTGGATTATGCTGGTCTGCAGTAGAAGATGACAATTTCTGCTTCCAGAGGTGGTGTAGTGTAATTCAGACTTCGAGTGAACTGAATTAATAACAATGCATGTTTACACCTTCAGGTTTAAAAGCTATAATAGTGATGGTCTTTAGTTAGTGCTTCTGTCAATTAAAAAAGAAAGGATTTATAATCAATTTCCTTTTTTTTTTAGGCTATGATTTTACTGTGTCACTGCACCTAGTATTTTCTTTTCTTGAGCGTCTCTCTGTTTTTGTCTATGCAAACTATTCTTGGATAACCTGCTTAGTATACTTATTTGCTTTCTTAGTTTGTGATAGTAGAGGAGTTTGTCTGTGGTCAAGAGAGATGTCCTGTGGCGAAGGTCAGGATCAAATGAAGTTGGGAAGGAGGAGGGAGGAGTAGGTGAAGAGTTTTCTTGTAGTGTTAAGGGACAGATTTTTAAGGAAGATCCATCATGGTAATATCATGGGTGAAAGAAGTGAGATGATGAATTTATGTTGCATAAGGGTTGTGTAGTTGTTACAGGAGGAGCAAACTACAGAAGGCTGGCTTTTTCCCAGGACTGATTTTGAGTTGTGTTCTTGGTTATCGGTGGCAGAAGCCGGACAGGTAGGTTGGCTTTGCATAAATGGTTTTTTCATAAGGCCTAACAAGCAGAGAAGAGTGATTACTGATTAATTTTTTTCTGTCTGATTAATCCACCAAATAAATGAAATCAGCATGTTGGATTGCCTGGCATATTACAGCAGTAAATTGTTCACCAGTCAGCATGGGCCATTCTTTTTTCCTCTGTTAAAGTCCACCCACATGTACCAGAGCAACTGTAAGTTTTGTAAGGAATGCATTCTGGTAAATTCTCATTGGAGATACCTTATTTATTTTGAAAGAACTGCTGTTTAAAATCAGCTGTTGCTTAAATGTTTCAGAACCAGCCTGGGTCTAGATTAATCAGTCTATCCATAACTGCAAAAATGCCACATTTTGAGGACATATTCTGTGGAAAGGACAAGACTGAGACTAGGCTATTGGGCAAATGTCAGTTTAAGAGCAAGTAAGTAAAAATCTGTATTAGTGAATGAGCAGATGGTTGTCTGTACTGTGAAACATTAGCTGGAAGATTAACACCTTATAGTGGTATTTAGCAAGGGTAGGTAACAGCACGGGAATATTTGATGAAAGAACGATACAGAGTAGTCTGGAAAACATGGAGTAATTTGTTTATTAGCACTGAATATTTTTGATTGCAATATACATAAGCAAGTTGCTGCTTTAAAAGTAATGGGAGAAGAATATAGGTTAGAAAAACAAACATGAATGTGGAAAAAAGGTTTTACTTCCATTTTTAAGGGAATCATTCTACATGTTAAAAAAAAAAGAACTATACCATAGGTTAATAAATCTCCTTTTGCAGCTCTAGCATAAAACATATCATATTCCTGTTAAAATGTACTTCCCTTGGTTTAACGTATTGTGACTATCACGTTTTCTAAGATGATTTTGAGAATTCCATAGCAGTTACTTTGGAAAAGAGAATTGCAATTATGTTGGTTTAGCTTAAAGGACAGGCTGTGTGTATTCTGCTGTGAGGTACCTGAGAGAGATTTTTGTATCAAAATAACAGTGAAAGGCAAAAGGTGCAGCTTCTTGCATTGTGATTTTTGAAGCATTTACTAGTATGCATTGATCATTTTTGGATCTGTTGGAGCAGTGGCTATTTTTCTTGTTTCCTTTAGTTCCTTTTGAACTGCATCTAAAAATAGGTAATTTCCTAATGTTGATTTCCTTTAAGGTGTTGAGCTCTAATGTGTGTGAGGATGTTCAGACTGTGTTTGGGAGGGAGAAGGTCCACTGAATCAAGGAAAAAAGAAGAGGAGGGGTGTATGGGATGGGCCCTGGCAAGATTCCATTTACAGCATAAAAATGTACTCTAGTCCCTCAAGGTAACATGGACAGATCTTGCACTGGATTTCACTGCCAGCTAGCGAGCTTCTAGGGTAGTTCTTAGCTGTATTCCTTGCATTTATTTTCTACTTTCAAGGACTTTGGAGATCGTCTGAGAAATAGGGAACAGCAGATAGGAATGATCAGCATTGTTGAGTTTGCTGATAGCTAGTGTCCACAGGAATGGCAGAATTTTGGTAGACTGAATGTTACTTCCTTTTTAGTGAAGATGACATTTTTTTGCAACGGAGCTATATGTGCTTACTCTGTGCCTGTTTCATCTATCATTGTTACCTTTCTCAAAAATAGGTCTATAAAATACATCTTTAAAAAACAGAGAATTGTAAATATGCTGGGAACAACTCACTCCTGTATTGCCCAGAGTTGTTTGCTCAGCAGCACATGCATGGGTCAAAGATCTGAGGGAAATGCATGTTTATCCTGGAAGTGGTCAAAAGTGGCAACCAGCTGTTGCAGATAGCAAGGACACCATCCCCATGTGAGGCTGAATTTTTTGTGTCCTTTTCTTATTGCTCTTTTCACAATACTTTGCTTAGGGAACTATGAAGATTGGTTGGCCTTGCACTTTGTCATCAGTGCAGCTGAAGCTGCATAGTGGTTCAATCTGCTGGCTCTTAGACATTAATGATCTCTAGCAGAGTGTGTGAAAAGACATTTTAATTGTCCATCTTTGTGTAGTGTTAAAAAACCCTCAAGTGTAAATTACATTTTCTTGGCCAAAGATGCTGAAATAAATTTGATATTTTTTTTTCTTATACAGCAAACTCCTGTAGCTGCTACTATGCCATACTATATGGTGTAATTTTGCAAGTCTCTGTAATCTTTTTATCCACTCAATTTTTCTGCTGGAGAAATATTTGATAATTATGTAGTGTGGTCCCAGAATATTGCTGAAGATGTAAGTTTCTTCTCTTTCCAGCCAAGCTGTGCTCCTGCATATAGTGGAAGAATACTTTTGTTGTCAGATCAGATCCAGTCCTAGAAATAGCTGCAATACCGTTTCCACAACTTGCAGATTACAGGAACATAGGGTGTTAAAAATGCCTGAAAACAACTAATTAATTCTAGATTCTGCTCAAGTGAGAATGTGGGGAGTGGCAAAAGAAAAAAATGTATGTATGAGGGGATGCATGTAAAAACTAAGTATGTGTGCATGTGGAGGAGTAGCAGTATACAGAGTAAGAGAATGCAGTGGATTTCTTGGCATAGTCTCAAACATAAGTTATTTTGCAAAAAATCTTGTTTTTAAAGCTGGTTGAAATTCCCAGTTTGTACATTCCTATTCATAATAAAAAATAATGATTTCTTCTTCCACAGATGTGTATATAGAGCAGTTTCTTGTGAATGTATGATTTAATTCTGTTGATCTGTTTGATTAGTGTTTGAGTATCTGCATGGAACATAAAAGAAGGGCTCTTTAAGCATCCCAGATGCACAGGCATTTGTATGACCTGTTTCTCCTAGGAAAGTACCTTATTGTAGTGATGTTCTTCCAAGTGATGAGTGCCTGTGTTTTCAGTTAATTTGAAGGCATGAGGGCATAATGCGTCATGTACCCGGTGACACATGTGCTTTTGTCATTAAGTTCATGGCTTGAAGAAAAGTCTTACTCGAACTGTGGATCCTATTATAGGCATTTATCCCAGGGCTATGATGGCTTTAAGACTGAAGGAATAATTTGAACTGTGCTCTAGCATGCAAGTACCTTCAGGCTGTTGAAGTGTGTGTTTGATGGCTGTTCTTGTACTTGTTCTCTATAGCTCTTATTAGGGATTATATATCAGGAAGGTCCACGCTTTTTCTACACGTGCAGAGTTCTTCAGCCCGCTCCCACAGGGTACTTTTCTGTAGTCCATGGGCTTAGGTTGGCAGCTGGGCAGGGCACAGCTTAGCTCAAGGGTGCCAGTGTTGGTCTGGTGTGGGTGAGCTTCCCCCTGGGGTGCTGCTTGGTATGTTTTAACTAAATGTGATGAACTTCTGTTGAGACCATGAATCAGCCAGAATTTATGTGGTTGTAGATCTAGTGCAGGAAGTTTCTACCTGTCTTGGTATTCCCCCTACAATTCAGAGGAGATGGTGGTAAGTCTGGAAAAGGAGGAGCAGGGGTGATCTCATAGATGGATGTATGAGTGAAGGAACTATGGCTTCTGTCAGCATGGGGAGCAGTTGCTCTTCAACTTCTGCAGGGCTGTATTAGTTGCTGTAGTGTGTTATATTGCCCATTGATTCTACAGTAAAATGTCCATCCCTCTTGCTGTACTTCTTTCATGCCTTTTAATAGTTTAATTATGGTGATAAATGAAACTGATGTATTTCATTCTGTGAAGGAAATAGAGGAATGACATTTCAACCCAAATATTTGTTCTGTGCTGAATTAGAACTACTATAATTTTTTTTTAAATGGCTTTCAAAACATAGAACAGTATAAGCCTGTTAAGGTTGTTACTTCTCAAACAAGCAGTGCCTTCAAATACTGACTGGGCACACTGCTTTCAGACTTTTTCCCCCCCCCAAAAAAAGAAAGTCTGAGCAACTGTTTCCATATTTTCATTGCTTTCATGTTTGTTTTCTGAAACATGTGCTTAATATATGATGTGGTGCTGCTTTAATTTTTAATGAACTTTATATGGAGATGCCATGTGCAGTGGGGATGCAAAGATGAGTCCTGCAAATGTGAAGAAGTTTAAATGAATTCTGGGGTTTTCTATGGCATGAATGACCCGCAGCCCAGGTGCAGGAGACAGTAATTCCTAATTTCTGTTACACACTTGTTTACTGTGCCTGTGGAGTGAGCCATGTCCACAAGACACTGATCACAGCACAGACTGGCCACGTTATATAGCAGCTTCTTCTGCAGGGCCTGTTCTGGTGCAGAGCAGGGGCTGCACTGGATGAGGCAATGGCCAGGAAGGGCCCTGCTGTGTGGGCGCTGTTGGCAGCAGAGCAAGATTGCAGTGGTGGGGCAGTGGGGGCGGACGGTTCACTCTCTCTGTGCTTGTAGGTAGCTGGGGACTGCAGGGTCACCCCTGCTTCTTTGCTGCACTTGTCCTTGCTTGCTTCTCCTGCTGCTGTCAGGACCTGTAGCTTAGTGCATCTGAAGTGCAGAGTAGCTGGGTTGTGCCCAGCTGGCCGTGGTGGGACTCCCATAGTTCAGTCCTTCCAGTGCAGACAAGGTGACTATGGGGCTGAGCTAGAAGTGCCAGGACTTTGGCTCCCAAGTTAGTTTCTTGAAATGGTGCACTTCTCACTTCTTGAGTTAAACTGCATGTTATTGTAAGAGGATTTTATGTAGTACCAGGTACTGCCATGTTAGAAAACCTGAGTGAAAATCCTTTTAACATGATTTCTTCCATAATTTTATCATAAATTAATTATAAAACTGTCTAATACATATTTTACAGCACCAGTTCGTAATCAGGTCTGTTCCTGGCACAGGTGTTCTTCCCTTTGAATCTGAAAAATGCAGAGATTGTAAGGGAGAAATTAAACCTGTAAGCAGTGTACATGTTGCACTTGCTATTTGACAGTATGAAAACTATGAGGTATCTTCTGATTAAAGCCAGAGAGTGGTGTCTGAAATGGAAAACTGGATTTTGAAATACAAATTTGGAGCAGACTGTACCATTTCTTCTAAGAAAAATGCTTTGTACCAATGGAAATGAGATCTGCAAAACCTGTTTCAAATCTAGACAGGCTGGGCTCTGGACTGTGATGGGAAAGTGTTTGTTTTTCCACGTGACTTTGAGAAAGTCAATAAAAAGTGGCCTTTCCAGAACAACAGGTATCTTTGTAGTTCCAGTTTTGCTTTGTAGTAGCTTGCCCCAGTCCTTGTGCTGCTTTTGGCGTCTTTTTCCAGCCTCTATCATAATCTGTTTCCTAAAAAAGGCTGAAGAAATAAAATGAAAATTGCAATCCTTCAAGTGCCAAGCCTCCAGGCAACAGAGATTAATGATGTACTTGGCCACGGCTTTGCACTGTTAGTTCAAAAACGTAGCTATGGAGTAGCAGATCAGGAGAATATTCAGTCACTTAAAACAGCTGTTAAGAACATACTGACCATGATGGGTGTCTCTGTAAAAAGCATCACAAACAAGTTCCCTGCTGACACAGTTACTGGTTGTATTTTGCTGGGGAGGGTTTTTTTTTTTGAGGAGCCCAGTCCCATAGTTCAGCTCCACTTCCTATTAGCAGCCTGAGTGTGTGAAGAGACAACCCCTCTGTGCTAATTAGTCTGTGGTGCTCTTGTCCTGTGACTTGTTTTTGTTGTGGAATGCCAAATCCAAGCACAAAGCAGGGGTGGTGCCACCAATATTCACACACAGTCTGTCCCACTGACCAGCTTCAGTTATGTTGAAATATTGTGGTGGTTAAATGCATCTGTCTTCTGTGTTTGTTAATTTTAAAAACAGTTGAGACCATATTAGTGCAGAGGACTGAAAATATAGCTCAGGTGGAGGGCTGTAGATGCCCACATTGTGATCAGGGGTCTCTGCCAGGAGGTTTTAAACATTTGATAGATGACTTGTGACTGGTGATTTTGTAGTAGAATTTAATCTGAGTTAGAGCTAGTTACTCTGTTTTCTTCATTTCCCAAGAAGGCACTGGAACTGGGAGAATGAAAGGATGCCGGACTCTTAACTGTCCATTCAGGGGTGAGACGTTTCATGGCTTTTAGCTTTGTCAGTTTCCAAATTTGCCCCCCTTGTGGAGACTTTCTGAAAACATAATGAAGTGCAAAGTCTGCAGCGGCAGCATTGTTACCTGAGAACAGCAACATTAAATTGGACACTTGTGCTCAATGAAGCCTGCAAAATTGGAAATTACTTACACCAGTGATTACTTTATTTCGCCTGTATGCGGAAATGTTTAATGGTTTCTGACCCAGGAAACACTACCATGATTTCTTCTCCAGTCTATTAAGGCTCAGAGCAGGCACTACTGATGTGTTGCTTTTACTTCTAAAGAGAGGCTGGCAAAGATGTTGTACCTTGTTTGGGTAGGAGATGCCATGGAAAAGGAAAGAATTTAAGGAATGAAGAAAACTTTGGGAGATAGAAGAGTATCTGAGTTTGGTGCAGACTATGGTATTTTTTTGTATTTGCTTAAATCAAAATGTAATTTACTCCATGGAAGCCTCTTACTTTGATGAACTGGATTTACTCTAAAAAACATAGATGATCTTCTCCCTACTTTTACTTGATTTCTTTTGATTAAGTGTTTATTCCAAAACAGAACTGTAATGAATTACTGATAATTTTTCTTCTCTGGAGTATGTTGCAAAAATCGTATGTTACCCTTGGACAGTTCCAGGCTGTAAGTGAAGAAAAGAATTTCACTGTGGAGTGAGGGAATACTTCCAGGAGCTTGGAGGTTTTCTGGATTTCTTTTGATACGGTTTTCTCATCTTAACTTTGACTTTCCTTTTGGAAGTGAGCAAGATTGTTTCATGAGCAGTATTGGAGGGAGTTCACATAGCTGTGAGCAGACACCACTCCTAGTTCTCACTGTTGTTTTCATTAGCTGAGAAGGAGCCACAGCCACCTACTAAACATTTCAAAAATTGCCAATTGAAGCAGGGAGGGTTTTAAATCTGAACCCTACTGCTTAATATTCTGTAATATATGTTGAAATGGAAAGCTTGTGTATTTTACTTTGGATTTTAACAACTCTTTTGGGCCACATCTGATTAAATGAAGTTACACCCTTTCTTCTTGATGTTCATGTAACTGTTCTTGCTGAATACTGGTTGTTGGAAGCATAAAATGGTGAAAAAAATGCGAAGCTCAATAGGCCATGGTTCCTCTAGGTGCAAGTGTGGAAATCAGATGGAGGTCTTGTGGTTTCTGTTGCCGTGGCATTGGAGGTGGCAATGTCAAGTGAGGCATAGGCCACGTGGTCTCGTTCTTCTACCTGATACCCAGAAATGTTTTGTACAAACCAAGAACACTTCCTGCCAAGATGTATTCTGCAAACCTGCCCACAAAGAACAGAAGATTTGACTGCAGTCCTACCCACAGTGCTTTGCACAATGATAGTGAATACGGCATAAAAGTACCCCACTTCTGCATCCAACCGGGGGATGAGAATTTGAGCGAACTTGCAGGAACAGACAGACAGGTTCATCCTCCTTGCCCTCCCCAGAAGGGGCACTGTTTGGTAAGCCTTGTGTCCTCAGCTATGCTGTGTGTTGACCTGGGACGTTAAGCTTGTGATTGCAATGGCACTGTTAGTGCTGTATGTAACTGCTCTGCAGTTAATGCATTCTCACCCTCAGTCCAGAGGAACGCTGTATGTTGCATTCAATAATTCGTGCTGTTTGTGAATACGACTGTGTCTTGGGGTGACTTCATGATGTGTATCCCCTGTCGCTGCTCTATGCCCAGAAATTAACTTTGTGCCTTTCTGTGCCTTTAAACTGAGCCTGAGAGGGGGGAGAGGGAAAAAAAAACGAGCAAACTTTCAAAGCAGCTTGTTCAAGGACACCGATATACACAGACTCCCCTGCTTCTAACAGCAGCAAGAGCAGAGGAAGCACCCTGCTTGCTTTCCAGCCAGCTTTTGGCTCTTTTTCTCCGGAGAGAGATGGAGGGTTGAACTTTGTTTTCCTGGGACTTCGTTTTTTTTTTCCCTTCTTCTCTTCTGGACCGTTTCAACATCAGAACACACTGGGAGAATTTTCTACTGAGGTGGAGGCCCTGGAGGTGGGCCCACGACCCAGCTCCGAGGAGGAGGAGAGAGACCACACCTACAGAAGGACTCTGGAATCTTCCCAGGTTTCTCTCCACAGCGAGAGGTTTTATTGTTTAGCATTATTACCCTTTTCCTGTGTGTTTGTTAAATAAATAGTTTTTATCTCTTTCACTTTCCTCTGAGGAAAATTTGTTTTTTTCCCGAACCTGGTGGGGTAGGGCTGGTTGTAACCTGCCTTCTGCCAGAGGATATTTTCCTCCAGGTTTGTCCAAACCGGCACAGACTGGCTCTTCTAAATGCAACCAGACCTACAGTTTATAGACTGTTTGTGTATCTGGAATTGGACCTATAGTTATGTTTTTGCAACACTGGTCCACAGCAGTTGACAAACTGAGGCCTGGTGCCTACCTGAATGTGGGCAGTGAGTTCTCACCTTTTGCTTCTTGGAAATATGTGAGTTTATGAAGCTTGTTTTCTACACACACTTATCCAAAGGTCTGCTCCAGATGCAGATAAAGCCAGTAAGATGCCCTGATATCTTTTCTGAGACTTGAGTAGTGCTTGGCATAACTAGTGAAATGGAGTTTTTCTTGCCTCAGCTGTTGTGTTCGCAATGTCGCACCGCAGCAAGGTAGGGTGGGTGTAGCTGTGCCATAGGGTTCCACGGAGGGATGTGGTGTTGTGCTGGTCCCTGTCTTGAGAGCATGGGACAGCTCTCCTTGTTGTGTTCCAGCTGTGCCTTGCACATGCAGGTACAGCTGGGGTCACTGGTGTCTGTGCAGGGCAGGAACCATCCACCTGAGCCAAAACTGCACCTCAGTAAGGTCAATTAGCTTAAACGTTGTTATATGCCAATCCTGGAGCTCTAATTTTAGGGGAGTATCTTAAATTTGGCTGTGAATCTGGGGCTGTAAGGGAGTAAATCTGTCCCTGTAAACCAGCAGATACTCGTAACTGGCAGTGGGACTTCAGTCATTATTATGTATCTTCAAGAAGTAATTAAGAGAAATCAGTAAATAAAATAATTCTAGTTGATACAGCAACTGGATGGGTTCATTTGGTTTAAAATTAGAATTTTAGTTTGAAAATGGAAGACATGTATTGTAATTATAACTAGAGCTAAAAAACATTGTAGTTTTATGCCAGGGTATGAGAGAATTCAGATTTTTTTTTTCCCAACACCGTCACTTGATAGATGCTTCTTTTAAATTAAATTCTATTAATAGTTCATTATGTTACATTTCTGTAGATTAACACCTGTGCAGTCTGACTGGCCCAGGGAAAACCCTGTTAGGTTATAGTATATATCGAAGCAAGATGTATGGGGAAAATCAGGATTCAAGTAGTTAGAGGAATCTGTTTCTGTAATTTACAGGAGGAATAGCAATACTACTTTTGTCTGACGTTGGACTCATGGTAAACATTAGATATTAAGTTGTCATAAGTCAATAAAAAGCTAAGTCTCTGACAGAAACTGATGCTCAGAGATGTTTATGTTCAGTATACTGTATGGCTGAACTTCTGTTCTCTGTAGAGTAACAAGGCAAACCTGGCATGGGATAGAAAAATCAGTAAAATTGTCTGCATGCTGGAGTCTCTTGGGTTTTCATCTCCCACTCTGCAGTCTTGACATTGGGGCATTATTTTGTTACCTAAATATGGATTCTGGAGCATGATTTTGGGCATTCAGACATAATTGAAAGTAGTTACAGTAGACTATGTCCACAGATCTTCAGGGAGAAGTCCCAGTGAATAAAATGAATCATACTGTGATCATGGGGGAAGAGAAATTAAGAATTTATTTTTGTCATTCTCCATTTGCAGAGGAAAAGTTCCTAGGTTTTAAGCGTCCATGTTTCATCTGCCAGTATAAGGACATAGTGATAGCTGGGACAGCATCATCCCTTCACTCTACCCGTACCTATGTCCTGGACAAAGAGGTTTTGCTTGCCAATGAGAAAGCATAGCTCCAGAAAAAGCTAACCTGATTTTGGCATAATGAGCTCAAACTTGATTAAAATTCTTTTATTAAATCACAGCTGAGTAAGTAGCCATAGAGTAATGACTGGAATGTGTCCTCTGTCTGGAAGGACTCTGTTGAGCACGTAGCACAGCTCAGCATATGAGCTGATTCATTTGTACTACTGCAGTCATGCTGAAATTCACACTGATGCATGGTTCATGTCATACTTCTGTGCACACTTTTTATTTTTAAATTAAGTAATTTGGCTTTTATAATAGAATTTTGATTCTTCAAATGTACCTTTTAAAAGGTAGGCAAGCTGAACAGCAGCTCTGTTGATCAGAAGTCACAGTGTGTTTGCAAGGAATTTTTTGTTTTGCTTCATTTATTCAGCCAAAGATTAGATGCCTGTGACTTTCTTACTTAGATTCCTGACAGTGTTGATAATCCTCATAACATTTATAATCATCACCTTCAGTAAGCTGTCTTGCAGAACCCAGGGGCGTAGGTTTAGTCTCTGCTGTGGCCTTTAGGGCAGAAAAATAGTAAACAATTACAAAGGAGTTGTGCCACTTTTTAATGGGTCTTTGGTAGCTACTTGAAAATACATTTCAGGATTTACCATAGTATTATACCTGAACTGATCTAATCCTTTTTGAGTATGTGCTTCTGTTGGCCTGTGTTGTAAGGACTTGCAGTGAAGTACCTAAGAGAAGATTTTTGTATTTGATAAACCTTGAAGACTAGTGGCAGGATTCCTGATAACAGTTCTTTGAAAGCTGGAAGGTTTTGAGTTAGTCTGCTTTGAAATTCTTTGTTTACAGTGGAAAATAACTTTAGGCAAGATTTGGATGGGGGGCAAGAATCTAAGGTTGCCTGTTTCATTTGGGATCATGTTGGATGGAAGCCTTTTTTTTTTTTTTTTTTTGAAGGAAGGCTGAGCAATTTCATTTTTCATCTGCTGACCTCAGCGGTGTCCAAGATGCCACCGAATGTTTGGGGCATTTTATGGCAGGTGGCACATGTTTCCACTCCATGTTCTGTTAGCCACTGTTTAGTCCCTCGTGCCTCAGTAGATCCTTTCTTTGGTATGCTGTAAAAGGTAATTCAGCTAGAGGGAGACGTAGTCTCACTATCCTGTAGAAAAGAACAGGGTTAATTTTCTTGACCCAGCACCACCACTGTCAGTAGTATGCAGATGGATGAATTAAACCAAATTAAGTATTTAAATTCAAGAAACATTTAGTTTTGTTCACAATGTTGAAACAAAAGGTTTTTGATTTCTCTAAGTTAAATTCAGTACATCATTTTTATCCCCCAAGCTTTGAATGAAAAAGTAGAAGTAATAAAAATTCCTGTAAGATAATAAATCAGTACCTCTGCTTTCCTAAAGTTACAGTTGTTAATGTTAAAAAAAAAAAAGTAATCTGTCTTTCTCTGGGCAGTAATAGAACTGAGGAGAGAATGTATCTATTCTCCCATTCAGGAATAACTCAGAAACAGACACTTTGCAGAAGAATTACTCTAAGAGATTACAATTAAATGCACTGTTGCCAAAATTAGAAAATTGAGTTATTGATGCCTTTCTAAAATCATAGTTGTTTACAAACTCTTGTGATGACTGCTATGTTTCTGAAAAAATATTTGAAAAAGATGGCAGATATACATAGAGGGAAAAGCAGAAAATATTTTAAACCAAACCCCACCCACATGGTATGTCCTGTGCATGGTCCACAAGGGCAAATACTTTACCTGTAAAATTACTTTCAGCATTCACGGGGCTTTCCTTCATGAGGAGGAGAATGAATTGTGGGAGAATTTAGTCCTGTAGAAATAGTGAAAATTTGGTTGTTGCACAATACAACAATTAAAAAAAATGTTTAAAAAAATGCATGTTTTCTAATAATGCATCAATTTTGGGTCTTGTTACTTTAGAGAGAATGAATAAACATTTTCTTAATAAGAAAAAGCACATATTGATTGTAACTGATCCAGTCTTCTCTGTTAGATATGAAGAAAAGTGAGTCTTGTTTTTAGTAAGAACAGCATTCTGAGGGACAGCAGTATGCTTTGTCCCACTGCCACAACAAAGCAAAACTAGAGTTGGACATTAAAGAGGGTCTGAGGTCCTCTTTGAGCCTTGTGGATCCAACTGTAGCCCCAGCTTTGCTGTTCTTGACACTGTAATGTCAGGGATATCTTTTCACAAGTGTTTTATGTCCAAGGGTCAGGAAGCACAGCCTGGTTCTCCCTCCATCTGTCTGTCCATCCATCCTGCCTGCCTGCCTGCCGTGTTGCACTTACCCACACACTGTTCTCTCTTCCTCAGTGTTTCAGCTGAGCATGACGTTTCTTCCACAAACCACTGCACACTGGTTGCTACTAATTTCAGTCAGCTGCCTGAGAGGCAGCTGTGCTTCCTGTGTATGTGACACTGCAAAGAAACAGACAATGTAAGATTTTTTTTTTGGACACACCTTATTTTGCAAGTAAATATGCCTGCTGGTGGTTTTGTGATAAATACTCATGATGTACAGTGGATACAGAAGGAAATTTGCTTTACTCAGTGTTTAAAATAAGAACCTTTGCATTTGGTTACCAGAACAGTGTCAAAGGAGGGCTTGTTAGAGTAGCCATTTATTAGAAGTAAGTCCTTTGTGGGAATGGCCTGTTCTTGATGAGAGATTTGTTGGAGAAAACCATTTTCAGCTTCAAAATGAAGTATCTGCCAAAGGAGTGGAGAGGGGGAGTGCATGTTCGCACAGACCCTGGAAGAGTTCAGTGAACACTTCCTTGGGCCAGGAGGGACCTTGCTTTGGTCAGAGATACTAAGGTGCCTTTAAATTTAGGCAAACAGTCGCATAGGACTGGTGTAAAACTAGAAGACAGCCTGGGAACAATTGTATTTACTGTTGTGGGGGTTTCTGGTCATTTTAGTGACTTTTCCCACCCTTATGAACAATTTCTAGTAAGGCAAAAAATACCCCACTTGATGCCCTGAGAGAAAGATGATTTTCCCGAAACTGCCAGACACCTACTTTTTATCAACCACCCTCAGTGAATATTGCAACAATAAAAACGGTAGTAACAATACAGGTACTGGCTTGTAGGTCCAATAATTGTAATCTGCATTACTGCTATACAGCTTCTCTTCTCCCCTGCCGCTTCCTCTTTTCTGTTTTTAAAAGAGCAGTGCTGTGGTGTAGCTTTTCATCCATCTTCAAATTTGGCATGTCAAACCTCTAGTGAAAACACTGCCTGATTCTGTTGGCTTTCTCTTTTCTAATATTCCTTCTACATTTTTCTTTGAATTATTTTGCTTTACCTGCAGATTGCTGGTTGGAGCTCCTCGGGAAAAGGCCTTTCCAGCCCAACAAGCCAACAGAACAGGAGGGCTGTACAGCTGTGACATTACGTCTCCAAATACCAATTGCATGCGTGTCAAATTTGATGAGGAGAGTAAGTTCTTCAGTGCTTTTGTTTTGAATTGAAACAGTTGTCTGATTTTTCTTGTTTGATGTCTTTTCCTGAGGCAGTGTATCAGTTTCTTCTAGGGATTTATACGTAACTACTTTTTGCCTCAGAGGAAGTTGTAGCTTAATTGCTAAGGTAGTATGAGACGCTTAAATCTTGGTAGATTCCTCCTCTTTTGTAAATTAATGTAACTTGAAGTAATAGGCCAGAAGTTTAATAAAATGGATGCTCTTAGTGATAAAAGTGTACAGACACTGCCACCTGCAGACTGTCTGGTGTTCTGTATGAAGAGTCTCTCCTGACATGGGCTTCAGAAAAAATAAAATATAGTGAACTGTTAATATTTGAAGCTGTTTTATGATACTCTGCAGCTGACCCGAAGATGGAGAGCAAAGAAGACCAATGGATGGGTGTAACTGTCCAAAGTCAGGGGCCAGGAGGAAATGTGGTGGTAAGTGCTAAAGGACTAACTCACAAAAACATCTGGGGTCTACACTACATGTTCTGAATGGTCTGTGTTTCTGTGCAGCTTGCTGAAGGTAACTTGCCTAAGTTTATTCCTTTGATTTCCTGTAGGTAAAGACTTAAATGTCTCCTTAGCAAAATAAGGCATTTGAGGTCGTAAGAGCTTTACATTATTTTTCTATGAGTTAGCCTCTCTTTATAACCTTTGTAACAATCTAGGATGGACAGTTTATTTTCAAGGGGAACACTTTTTTTTTGTCACATGCACATTGTTTCTTTTAAATACCAGTGGCTGCAGAAATAGGGAAGAATAGTGGATAAGGCTGTAAAAGTAGCAGGCTGTCACCAGCCTGTTTTCCAAGATGATCAGCCTCACTTTACTTTTATCAGGGACTTCCACTGAGTAGCTCCTGTGAGTTAATGTGGTCATTGCACTGCAGTAAGACTACTTGCTAGTCTTCATTTTATACAATGTGTAGATACTCTTTATTTTATATTAAACAGAGAGAAAAAGTATTCGTGAGTTACAACAGAAAGAGGTTAAAAAGTAACATTCTCAGTTAAATAAACCTCTTGTGGTGCTGCAGGATACCAGATACATCATAAAGTAGGTGTGCAGTGGAGCTTCCCCATCTAATTGGAGGGCTATGTCAGTGCTTCCAAAACTGGTGGCAGGTGACTTCAGGATGTGAATCTGGTTATTTAAGCATATAGAAGTTGTAATAACTAGCTTTGGTCTGTCTCAGAACCCAAAGTGGAGAGGAGCACATGGTAACAGTCCTATTCACTGAATAATTAGTCATCAACTAATGCTGTCTTGTCTTTTCTTTGTAAGTGGTAAGTGGAAAATGCACTTATTAGATGAGGTGTGAGCACCCTGGAGGTCACTGCAGCAGGACAGTACTGCAGTGCTTTCAGTGTGGAGCAGCTGGGTGTTTGCCTAATATTTAGGCCTTGATAGGAACCATAGAAAACGTTTGTCAGCTGAGAAACCTGACTTGTGCTCTTCACGCAACCTGCTACATCTGATTCTTTGAGAAACACTGCTGGCAAAGGGGTTTGGTGGTTACACTGCTTAACCCTGTTGCTATTCATCCTTTGTGTTAAATATTTGAGTAGAATTCTTTTCCCAGGGGATAGTCTAAAAGGATAAGGAACAGGATGTGTTTAGTGCTTCAGCTCTGCCCCAATGACAGTTACCTTTTAAGTGGAACATCCAACAGAGGAAGTAGGAGCAACTTCCCTCCCCTTCACTGGAAAAGCTTTCAGCTTTTGCTTAGTGGCCCTTTTCTGTAAGGGGCAAGTTCTGAATAGTCTTGGGTAGATGGCAGTTGAACCAGCTTCTTGTGTCCTGCACAAGTCTGAAAGTCCTTCAACTCTGAGAGCTGTTGGGAAACAGCCACTTCTTTATTTGAGAGAGAGGGTGGTTTTCTCCTCACTTCTTGAAAGAGAGGGATTAGGTATCAGGAAGGGCTTTAGAGATTTAACCCTGTGGCCTTCTTTGACCATGAAGTGGAGTGCTTTGACTTGTGTCTGTAGATACCCAACCTTTCCCACAGGTTGCCTGTAGGAAACACTGGACTCTGCACTGCAGGTGTGTCTACAGCATGACTTACAGCACTGGTAGCTAGAGGAGCCCTGCCTTCTTTGGTGACCTGTGTATGACACGCAGAAACATCACATTGTTTCTTCTGTCTTGCAGACGTGTGCACATCGCTATGAGAAAAGGCAGTATGTAAACACAGTGCAGGAAACCCGGGATATCATTGGAAGGTGCTATGTGCTGAGCCAGGATCTCACTATTAAGGATGATATGGATAATGGAGTATGGAGCTTTTGTGATGGTCGTTTAAGAGGCCATGAGAAGTTTGGTTCCTGTCAGCAAGGTGTTGCTGCTACTTTTACTAGAGACTATCATTATATTGTGTTTGGTGCCCCAGGCACTTACAACTGGAAAGGTATGACTTGGCTTCCTTCCTGCCTACCCTTCCCATTTCCTCTGAGATTGCTCTCAAAGGTTGCATCTAAAGGTTTAATAATTTTTTTTTAAGGGGAGAGGAGATAATAGGGATGTAATGATTTTACCCTATTTTTACAAAATGCTGTGTTTCTGTATCAATGTTTACTGAAGTTTCTTTAAATGTCCTTTGAGTGTGTTTATAAATAGAAATGGAACTTTGCACATATGTACAGCAAATTTTCCCCTTATTAGTCTTAATCTTATGGTGGGATTGAGGGCTTACTTGGACACTTCCATACAGGAACAAACTACTAAATTTATATAAGTTACTTGACCAGTCTTTTTTCTGCATTTGAGCGAATGTTAGATAGCTGCTGAACTCTATGCTTATTCTGCAGTATTCTCCCCTTTATTCTTTGTGAAGTTGTGGAAAGCAGTACTTCATGAAATAAATACTGAAGGGTTGCAGGAAGATAACAGCAATACTACATACATTCATATCTAAATCCATGCATGTCCATGTAAAATTTCATGCATAATCTGTCTAAGAGCAAAGTACTCTGCGTCATGTAGGAGATATTCCAAAACTTAAGGGGAAAAAGCCCTAGATACTCTTTGTTAGTTTATATTCAGAAGCATCTAAATGACCAGCTCAGGCTCTTGAAGTGATTTTTCCCATCACACTTCATTAGACCAACAGCTGTAAATACTTTCCTCTTGAGAACATCTGATCCTCCAACCACTGTGTTTTTCCACCTTGTACACCTGTGCCTGGTGTATGAACCGTGCTAAATCAGTGCGTTAAGCTCTGGCACAAGGTGTACTTTAGTGAAAACTTAATCTTCCACGTATCTGTCAACAAAATCTGACTGACCTGAAACAGCATACTGAGTGCAGACACCATTTTACTTTAATTGCAGAGAAGTGCTAGGACAGCCCTAAGAGTTCTCTTCTGTATAATGGAAAAACATGTTTGTGCTTGCCAAAACCTTAATTATCCCAGCTGATAAAAGGGAAGCACACCTTTTATTGAACAATAGCTTTTTTCTTCTTAAATAACGTTTCTAAATATATTACTGGTGTTTGTCATAATGGACTGTAATTAAAAAAAATTTTTTTTAAACTCCTGTGTGCTTACCTCCATTTTAAGAGAGGCTTTATAAGGCTAAGAAATAGGGGATGAGGGTGGTTTCTGACCAAACTGGTTCAATGTTTTTATTTATAATTTCCTTAGTATGCCATGTTTTCCAGATCATTATATGGCTTCCCTGTAGAGCAGCATGAGCTTCTGGCACACAGAACAGAGAGAGAACACTAACCCAGTGCACTATTCTGTGTTTGTCCCATAACAGCACTCACTATCTCATTCATCATAATTAATATAAGTTGGGAACATTTATTTGTTATTTTTCTCGCTTACTATTCATTTGCTTTTATTTTATCATTTCATTTTTTCAGGGGTGGTTCGTGCAGAGCAAAAGAATCAGACATTTTATGATCTGGGTATCTTTGATGATGGGCCTTACGAAGTTGGTGATGAGAGCCACCAGGATAAGAATCTAGTTCCTGTTCCAGCTAACAGTTACTTAGGTAGGATTAAGTACATGTGGTAAATCTCTTCAGGCCTCTTAAACATTTGTGATCCCAGCCTGGTGTGATGATCTGAAATGGGAGCAGATGTTTCATTGTGGACCCTGTAACATCTTAACTGTTCTGGATAATTCACAGCCTCCCTCCACATTTATGGGCCAGTTTTAAGTGTATGATGCTGCTGAGGTACCTAGAAGAGCTGTCGTTGTAATGTGAGATTCAAGAGCCGTGCCGAGGGCCTACAGAATCTCAGGGAGTGATTATAATCACAGCGGTGGGTCATTACGGTGTATGGGTCTGTAGTCCTTAGTGACACAGTCTCTGCTATGTGGTATCAGAAGGTTTATCAAAATTTGAGTTTCTGGATGTAGCTATTAAGACTGCAGATTTTCTCTCCTGGTAGATGCGTGCAACTCCTTTATTCTTCAAGTTTTTAAAATTCCGGTGGCTTTTAACAGACCTTTAAAGCACCATAATATAAGTGCTGTTTATATTTTACTTGTGTGTGTGGTGCAGGAGGTGAATCTCTTGGTCCTTGTGCAGTCAGGCAAGCAGGAATACGTCCTTAGACCAGTGACCTTTCTGTACACCAGTGAGATACACCGAAAAGGCTATGCTGCATTTTTGGAAAGGCATTAAGTGTAAAGAATCTTTCTGTTCCAGTGCAGATTTTTGTGGTGTGTTGATCCACTGCTTTTGGCATATGCAACAAATACAGTTTTGGTAACCTGAGACTGGAATTTCTTTGTGAGTGATGGAAAGCTGAACAGATGGGAAGGGCATTGCTAATGTAAAAAGAAAGAAATCAAGTCAAGAAGAGAGCAAACTTAGAGCTACTTATATGTTAGGAGAAAGAGAGCATAAACTTCTGTTAAATATCAGCAGTAATTACTGGGTGTAAAGGTAACTAAAAAAATCATCCTAAGAGCTTATGTTAGACAAGCTGATAGCATCTTCTGGTGGAATAAGGATTGCTAATGTGAGGAGTGCTATGGAGGCTGGTGTCTTTTGCTGTGAACAGTCATATCAATTTCTGCAGTTTCATAACCAATGCATTTATCTCCTAAACATAAATGCTGTCTTGATTTGTAATAGTCAGAACCACTTCCAGGCAAGCCAGCTCATCCCAGGCATTACTGTTCTGTCTGTTTAGACAGTAAGCAAATGTGGTTATAGGTGCTTTGCTTAACTACTATTTTTTTTCTCTTCAATCTTTCACTCATGTTTATAGGTCTTCTATTTTTGACAGCTGTATCTGATACTCATCCAGATCAGTTTGTGTACAAAACATTGCCTCCCAGCATACAGGTGGACAAGTCAGTGGATGTAATGATGAATAGCTACTTAGGTTTGTGACCACTTGAGGTGGCAGCATCTGGTCAGACATAATCTCCAGACCTTGTCATGATCCTCTCCCCTCTATCCCCTCTCATATCAAACACTTTGTAAGTAAAGCATGAAAAAAACAGGGATTCAGATAAAGGGGAGATGGCAAAGTAATAAGGCTTCAGAGAAATGCTGATTTGTCATGCATTTCTCCAAACCCTCTTGTCCCTCCCCCAGTTGAGACTCCCTCAGTTTTTTCTGGAACTGTCTCATTGTGAATTGCTGTAATTGAGAATTTCCATAGTAGTGGTGAAGTGTTTCAGAGGAAAGACTCCCATCTGCTGGCTACTATCTTCTTTCCTTGCAAAGTGGGCAGTTTTCTACTTTGGCCTTTATTAGCTATATTGGTATATGCAGTATAGTCTTTTAAATTGTTTTTTCATATTTTAAAATGTATCAATTCTTATAAAGAATATGTAAGACCAAATTAATTTGAACATGTCATGTTTAGGGCTGCATTAACTTCGAATTGCCCATTTCACCATTACTGTGTAAGCTGATTCTCAAATACTGCTTACATCATTCATATGAGAATGCTTGTGCGGTACAATTTGCATGTCTGTAATAGAATGATACTGACTTTCTTTGGAGGTTTCGTGATAATTTTGCTAGAGGTCAAGTTGTGAAGTACTCAAGCTATATTCAAGTGGTAAAGCTGTAGTTGTTTCTAAGCTGTATGTTTAAAAATGATCTTGTATTTGGTGTCCATGAAGAGCAGGTCCAAGTGAGGGATGAAATACTATGTTTTGTGGGGGAGATAGTTAAATGTAATGTACAGAGGAGTGTCGACTTGTACATATGCGTCCACCAGTGCAAACAGAAATGGAGACTTCCCAGCCATAGGACACTGTGTTTTAGACAAAACTTGTATTCCATATACCACTTTAATATAGCAGGAGAAATGTTTATTTTTCATATTAAGACGCAAGCTGTTACTTAGTTTATTTATATTTTATTTCTTTCTCTGTTATAGGTTTCTCTTTGGACTCTGGTACAGGAATTGTCTCCCAAGATGAGATGACTTTTGTTTCTGGTGCCCCAAGAGCGAACCACAGTGGAGCAGTTGTTTTACTGAAAAAGAAAAATCAGAGAGCACTTTCCCTGGAGCACATGTTTGAAGGAGAAGGGCTGGCCTCTTCTTTTGGCTATGATGTTGCTGTTGTGGACCTCAACAGTGATGGGTATGGCTGTGGTTAACTCCTGCTGCCTGCCTGTATTTTGAAGGATAGAAATCTTGTTTATTTTCACTTTGGTTTTTCACATTAGAAATATAAGGAATGCCAAATTCTACCTTCCATGTTTTCCTGGAGGAAATGGTGAGCGTCTTGAGAATCAATCAGGACAGAGTCTACCTTTCTAATAAAGAGTTTTATTTAAACAGTTAGTGTAAACAGAGAAAGAGGAAACTGGTCTCAGAGAAGGCCCTAGAAGGTCCTTGTGTGCCACCAAGGGAATATAAACCAACTTGTAGTGTCAGTGGGGCTGTTGTTGCCCAACCAGTTTAATGCACGTTTTAGTCTTTGTTCAGCAGCTGTTTGCACAGCTCATCTTGAACTCACAGTCTGATCAGCTATTTTTCACAGTTATTCTACAAAAGCACTGCTTTTTTTTCTTTCAATTCTAAGCTGGCAGGACATCGTTGTTGGGGCCCCGCAGTACTTCGACAGAAGTGGGGACATCGGGGGTGCTGTGTACATCTACATGAACCGCCAAGGCAAATGGGCAGGGGTGAAGCCTCTTCGCTTAAATGGAACCGCTGGCTCCATGTTTGGGCTTGCAGTTGAAAATGTTGGGGACATTAACCAGGACGGATATCCAGGCAAGTGGAAAACGATGACAATAAAAATGTGTGAGATTGTTTGGCAAGGCCAGACTTGGAACATCTTATCCTTTGATTGCATGCTGCAGAAAGAGCAGGAATGATTTTAGATGTTGCAACTTATTTTCAACAGATATTGCAGTAGGGGCTCCATATGATGGTTTTGGCAAAGTATACATTTATCATGGATCCGAGAATGGAATAAACACAAAACCAGCACAGGTAATGAAATAACCTTTACTATATAATCAGTCTTGAACAAAATTAAAGGAATGACAGGGCTATCCCTCTTCCTTTCCATTGCTATTATTGGGGTAGCGGGTATGCAGAAAAGTCACAGGGCCCTTCAAAGATTACACTGCTGACTGGAAAGATTAGGAATTCTTGATATTAATATATATTTTTATTTCTGGGGCCAGGCCATCCATTGGCACCAATAATATGTGCAGAAGGAAAAAGGTGTGTAGATAAATAAATTCTGTTTTTTAAAAAAAATAAATCTGGTGATTTGAAAACAATTAGTTTCTTTGTTTTCTCATTCACTACTACTGTTTCACTTTCTTCTTAAATAATATTTATGGTTTGTTTTTTTTTTTTTTTTTTTTGAGGACCAATGTGTCCAGTTTGCAAGGTGGGAATGGAACTTGATTATACTCCCTAGAATACTGCTTGAATACTTTATAGGATACTTTTTCTGTTTCCAGTGTCTACAGTCCATAAATACTGTAAATACAGATGAACTAAGCTCTCTGCAGATCAGTAATTTCTGGTACATACTGCTGTTGCAAAGTAACTTCTTGGAAGGAAAGCAAATCATCTTGGCACTTCAGTATCCTTTAGCTGAACTGAATGCAGAGATCCTATTTCAGAGCTCCTACTTCACTGTATTTCTTCCCTCTTTTGTCTCTGGCCATAAGACAGTTATGTCCACTTGTTACTTATTTCACCTTTGTCACTTTTAAATGTCTGAATTCCCTCTATCTGTTTACCTTTTAGATTCTTGATGGTGAAAAAACAAACACCAATTTCTTTGGTTACTCTGTTGCTGGAAACATGGACCTGGATGAAAATTCCTACCCTGATGTTGCTGTTGGTTCCCTGTCAGATTCTGTAAATGTGTACAGGTATTATACACAGAACCTTAACTAATTACACCAGGGCTTTGGTTTTAGTTTCTTAAAAATAAGTTGCTTAGAAGTAACAAAAAGCTGTTTGGTCTTGAGTGTACTTTTTCTACCAGAAATTGGAAATTTTGAGGGAAAGTGGGGGGAAGGGCAGCGATTCCATAAATTGGTTTGTTACTTTATCTCCCTCCTCCCCTTGAGAACCTGCTTTACAATCAATACAGGGTAAGAGGGTGAATGTGGACAGTTCCTGTAGAGTGTTGATGTGGGCAGTGTAACTGCACCTTAATTTTGCCCTGTTGTAACTTGGATGTCTGTGTCCTTGAGTGGAATTTAAGAGTGATAAGTAATTCCTTAAGGAGAAGTTACCTGATACGTTTCCTGCCCTTATATAATCTGACTGTGCTTTACTGAAGATAGAACAAAACAGAACCAACCCCCCCTTTTGTAGCTGAGGGTCCAAACCAGTGAAGCACACACAGCCTTGCTGAGCTTGCACTGGGGTCCATGAAACAGTGAGGAAGCCCTGCAGCTAAGATCCTTTGGGATTTCTGTACCATATGCCTTCATTAGGGATGAAGTCACAGTCCTTTTCAGACCTCTACTTTTTTTCCCAGTTTAAGGTACAGTTGAGCTGAATCACTAGTAATGGGCAGGAAGAGGAGACTGTCTCAGTATCAGAACTGTGAATGCTTCATCAAGCTCAGGTCTTTGGTGGTTGCTTTCAGGTCCCAAAGGAGGAGAAGCAGAAACTCCAAAACTGGTTATCTCAATTCTGGGACAAACAACTTTACTTTTCAGGCAGAACAGCCTTTCCTACAGTTTCCTACAATGCTCCCATCTCTAAGGTGTATAGTGTCTGTGTATGTAATTGTAATGTTCTTAAACACACTGGAACAGCACCCAAGAAAAGCAACTCATGTGGCTTGTGGAAAAGAACAGAGTAGGTGGTAGAGGAGTTGGTGAGATTATTTAGCATTCTGCTTACTCAAAAGGAGCCTTAATCTTTTGCTGATAAAGGCAGGACAAAAACTTTTACCAAGGTGAGAACAAAAACCTCTTAAGGTGAACAAACAGTGAAAGGAGTGGCCCAGTTAAATGGAACAGGTGGCTTACCAGCTATTTAAACAACCTTTGGATGCTCTGATGAGAACAGGCTCAGCTCATTCATTTGTTCATGTGAAATGTCTTCTCTCTTCCAAAAAAGGCAGAGAAAGGAAAAGTTGTCAGGCAGAAGTATGGTTACAGCCTACATGCAGAGGAATCAGGAAATGAAAACATTTCCCACAGTTACCCAGGCTCCATATTAAAACTCTTGTGAATGTGAATCTGAATGAACTGTAGTACGTATAGTTGTTCACAAGGGCTGAATTACTACTGATGGTAGAAAACACCACTGAATTTTCTGTTTTTCATAAGTGTATAAAATGACAACATCTTCATCACATCAGTGTAACCCGCTTCCCCCTCAGGATCTGTAGTTGTTCTCTGTGACTTGCTTTGCTTAGCTTTAAATAGTTTTTGGGTTTCTTTCTAACCAGCATCAAAGCCAAATTCTGTGCTTCTTGGAGTGTCTTTGCTGCCAATCAGTGCAGGTGTGGAGGGAATCTGATACTCACATGAATTATTTCATTAATCTTAACAGAAACAACTTCCTTTTTTACCCTTTTTTTTTATTCCCCATTTTTCCCCCAAATGAAGATCTCGGCCTGTGATAAGCATTAGAAGAAACATTACAGTACAGCCTGACAGAATTGATCTAAAGAAAAAGAACCCTGAGGACCCTGGTGAAATAAGGTAAATGAAAAGAAAATTGTAAGAAGCCTTGGTGTATGGAGTTTTCTGCTGTCAAAATTCATTCAGTGATGATGTTAAAGTGAAGGGATGTGAGAGTCATGCAGATTAAGCAAATGTATCTGCATATGATCATTTTGACCTCCTGAATTTCTTCCGGCTACTGTGCTAAAGACAAGGTGTGGAATATGTTCTGGTCATAATACTTGTTTTTGAAAATGAATGTCACTTTGCCTCTTCAGACTTTTCACACAGGTATCTTGGCTTGAACAGCTTTCTCTTGAGTAGAGACATAAGAGCAAATCCTAGAAAGTTTTTCTAATTGTTTATTAACCATTTTTTCTTACTTTGTAATTCAGTCTAGCAAGCAGCAAATACCACAGTGATAAGACTGATAAGATCAGTCAATGCACTGTTAAAACTTTTCATTCTGTTGGACTATGCCTCATTAAAGTTAATACTAATTTTTTGGCACTTTTTACAGGATGGATGTGAAAGCATGTTTTAAATATACTGCAAACCCCAGAGATTTAAATCCCAGAATAAGTAAGTTCTGAAGAGAAATATTTTTGATATGTATGTCACATGGGTTTTGTTTTTTTCTTTAGAGCTTATCATGGAAAGATATTACTTAAATTATAGTGACTCATCTCAGACAGTGACTGACAAATTTAAAATGTGACTCAGTGCTAAGCTCAGCTGTTGCACAATCTGTATTTAGAGTCATGCTGGTGTGTTAAGCTGTTCTGTGGATGACAGACTGAAGCTCTAGAAGTATTATAATTGCCAGTGAGCAAATGGCTGCTATACAGACCCAAACCATTTTGCCTGTCTAGGATAATGCTGCTTTAGAGAATAATTTTAAAAGCCCCTTTCATATATCCATAGTGAGCATTATTTCTTACTGGAGGCTTACCCTTTGAACCTCTCATATTCATGAAAATGTTTTTGTGGAAGTCAGTAACTGGAATAAAAAAATCTGCATTAATAGGAGAAGACTGGAAGACTGTGCCACAATTAGATTGTGCCACGAAAATGTAAAGCACTTGTTACAATGCTCCTGTTGCTACCTCTTGGAGAACTGTGTAGGATTTTGAGGGGAAATGAGAAGAATTTTAAGCCAAATGCCCCTTTTTCTCCTGTGTTGTCTTGAGTTTCTCAGTTACTTTTAAAATCCAAAGGATGTGCTTGAATGAGGTCCTGGTTCTTCAGCAGGTGAAGTGCTTGGAGCTCTCAGTGCCTTGGCCCACTCAGTGCTGTTCCCATCTGTGCAGCACTGAATTAGCTTGGTGAAGTGATCATTAGAAGATGCACCAAGTTCAGATCTAGAAGAAAATGCCTCATCACACAACTAGACAGCTGTAGTCACACTTCTGCTCTCAGTGTTAGAATTAACAGTGTACCTTGACCTCAGAATCTTGCTGGCTTTCAGGTGCCACTTGGGACCCGACAGGAATCCCCCCCAGTGGAGTCGGGGTATTTACAGTGGGTACCTCAGCCATCTGCTGGCTCCACACAGCAATTACAGCTCCCCCAGCCAGCCCCGCATGCTCCTAAGGGAACGGTTTACTTAGGGAATAACAGGATTTGGTTTAAAAATTTTCTTTAGATTCACGCACAGGGTACCTGGCCCTCAACTGTGGCAGGACAAAACTGGCAGGACAAAACAGGAGAAAGTTTTGTGAATGACTGAAAACAGTTTATGAAGCCCAGCACTGGCTGGAACAGTCTTCTAGAATAATACTATAAGATCATAGCTGGTGAAATTAAAGTACTTTTTAATATGGCAATGATTTTTTTTTTTTTTTATAGTGACCTACTTTATTTTTTCACACAGAGATCAACTACATGTTTGAAGTGGAGAACGAGAGGCGGCAGCTGGGCCTGCCCTCCAGGGTGCGCTTCATTGACCACTCGTCTGATCAGTTCACTGCAAGTACAACCCTGAGGGGACAGAACTCATGGGAGTGTGTGACTACGAAGCTTGTACTGCAGGTAAGGGAGAGTACTTTATTTCTGTTTCATTTAGATCCACTTGAATCAAAAGAATGCTCTTGTTTTTTACAGCCTCATGGAAGGAACCTTTGTATATAACTTTGTATATAATTTAAAAGTCATATGCAATATAAAGCTTCAAAAATAGACACCCACCATAGTTTAGTACTTTACTGCACACATGCTTCTTCCTCCTGTTGCCCTTCTTGCAAAGTATGGATAAGTTGTAGCCACTGCAGCACACTCTGCAGGTCAACAGAGCTGAACTAATCTAGAACAACAAAGAGGGACTAACTGCCGAAAATGGAGAGCTGTTTCCAACAGAAATAATTGTTATACAATTTTATAGTGTGACTGTTTAGGAAAAGAAATTTAACCCATGGGTTTTGGAGTGGATGAATGGGCAGGGCAAGAAAGCTTGGTATGTGCTATCTTGACTTGGCTTCTGTAGTGGTGCTAAAAGGTGCTCCCAGAGGCTAAACAGATTCCCCCTCAGTGGGTCAGCAGGAACGAGTCAGCCTCCAAGGCTGACCACAGCTTTTGACCACAGCAGATGAAAGAGCTTTAATTTATGAATAGAATAGAATCATAGAATGGTTTGGGTTGAAAGGGACCCTAAGGATCTAATTCCAACTCCATGCCATGGGCTGGGACACCTTTTACTAAACCATGTTACTTAGAGCCCCATGCAGCCTGTTCCAGTGTGTTATTGTACTGTAGTGCTGTGAATTTCACCTGCCTGAATTATCATCTGTGGTTCCAAGCAATTCTTAATGGTGAGAGAAATCATCAGACTGGGAAGCCAGAGAGAAAAAAAAAGACAGTAAGGCTGGGCTCTTTGTGTTCCTACACATGTTTAGAAAATGCTGGATTTCTCTATAGTATCAAAAGCTCATCTCTGTGTTGTTTTTTCTTCTCTGCACCGTACACTAACTATGCAATTCAAAATATTTTAACAGGAAAAAATTAAAGATAAGCTACGTCCCATTCCAATATCAGTCAGTGTTAAAATCGCTGGCCTGGAGTCACCATCCAAGAGAAAAGAGACTGCACTTCCAGATCTTACACCAATTCTAAATTCAAATGAATCTGAAACAGAGATCACAAAAGTAAGCCTTTGATATCATATATTTGCATAAATCTGCACTTCTACAAATAACTGAATTTTAAAGACTGTAGAAAACTAAATGATGTCCAAAGGAAATAACTGGGGGGGCACTGGACATGTAACAATTGGATTATTATTTTATATTTTGTTCTGAACTTGTTACAACACTTTATGAACTAGGGGCTGTGTTTCTTTTGCAACAAAAGTGAAGATGGTATAGCTCCTAGGTTTCTTCCCTCACCCAACAAGTTTAGGAGTATGTACTCCTAAAAAATGTACTTCTGATTAAAAATGGAAATCCACTATCTCTTGCTGGGAACACTTGTCCCACATAACAAGATAATGTACACTCTAATTCTTCCACTGTTAGGATGCTGTAACAGCATTTGAGCAATGACTGCAGCAGTGACATAAAAGGGAGGGAATATCTCATTTAAAAGTTCTCATTTCCTCAATGCTTATTGAAGAATCAGACTTAAAGATATATTTCCTCATTAGAAGTATACCTCTCACTTAGAATTATCCAACTCTGCTTTTTAGTCACATATAAAGTTCTAAATTACCAGCATCAAGGGCTGTTACCTCACAAAGAAAAACTCAACAGGCAAGAATTAAAAGTCAGGTTAAAATTTGAACTCTGTCCAGAAAAGTGCTTTGTGAGTTCCATGTAGATGCTTTATTCAATGTGCTTCAGAAATCTCATTTTAAGCTACTATTGTGTGTCAGGCAGTAAAATTGCTTTGGTTTTATTTAGGTGGAGTTCTTAAAAGAAGGATGTGGAGAAGACAATGAATGTCACAGCAATCTTAAGCTTCAGTACCGGTTTTGTACAAGAGAGGGAAATGAAGACAGGTTCACCTATTTACCACTGTAAGTCTTGATTAACATATTTCTAAAGTTCAAATTATTAACACGTGCTTAAAAGAACTTTTAGGAGAGGATTTTGGGAACGAGAGCAGCTTTGTTCTGTCTGGCAAACAGCCCTTGGTAGAAGTATTGATTTGTCAGGGTGAGGAATGGGGGGAGATGGGATGAGCTTGAGAAGAAAAGTGGTACAGAGTTGCATGGATACAAAGTGGCCACAGTAGTGCACGTGTGGGCTAAAAGAAAAAAAAAATTAACACCTGGAGAAATGAGATTCTAAACCAGCCTTGCAGCAGTTTATTGTGTGACACTGTTAATTATTTTGCAGATGAAATTTGACTGTATGACAACTTGATATAGTATAGTCTAACAGCCCAAGAGAAGCTTGTTTCTCTGTTACAGAGAAACAGAGTAATCATTTCATTTTAACACATACTCCTGCTGCATCTCTCCTTCCTAGAAGGACAGTGAAATTAGAACGGGGGTAAAACAAACAGAAGGAAGTATGTTTATTTACTGCCACCAGTCAGACACCTTTAGCAGTGAGTGCCACACTCAGAAGCCAAACCCATGTATACTTCACAAGAAAAAAGCAGGGAGTAGATTGATTTGGAGAAAATTCAGCACTACATGAGTCACATGCAAGTGCTGGTTCAGAAATACTATAAACTGCTGATTACTTGAGGGATTTATCAACCTGTTTGGTCCTCTTAACTCATCACTGTCAGATGAAATACTGGTGTGGGGAAAAAAACCTATGACTATTCATATGTTTATAGTTTTACTGTAATTCTCCCCTAATAAGAGGAAATTCTATTTGAACAAACCATAGTAAGAAGCAAACTTGTATACACGTTTGTTCTCCTAATGCACACAACCCTGTACATTCTGTTTCTATAGTGAAAATGGCATGCCAGTGCTTGTTCTGAAAGACCAGAAAGATATTGCCCTGGAAATAACAGTGACAAACAATCCATCTGATGTAAAATATCCACAAAAAGATGGTGAAGATGCATATGAAGCTAAACTAATTGCAACTTTTCCAGACAGTCTGACATACTCTGCATTCAGAGAGATGAGGGGTTATCCTGTAAGTATTTTTAAGAGAAAAAATACTGAAAAATGTAAAATACTTGCAACATACTTTTACTTGTAAATGTATTCTTTTTAATCAGGAAAAACAGCTAACATGTGGTGCTAACCAAAATGGTTCTCAAGCAGAGTGTGAACTTGGAAATCCTTTCAAAAGAAATTCTAATGTAAGTTGCACTTACTTCACTTAAGTTGTAAAATCTCATTCCTGACTGCAGTCATCCAAAGTTTCTGTGTGTTGCAACTGGAAATTTGATTTGAATCTGTCTTTTTAACTCTAGAACTTAATAGTGCATTTCTATAAAATGTCATGTATCAATGTATCTTATAAAGAGCTCATATATTTTGTTATCTTCGTTCTTGTTTAGGTAACCTTTTATCTGATCTTAAGTACCACTAAAGTTAATGTTGATACAACAGACTTAGACATTAACCTGAAGCTGGAAACGTAAGTTTTCATTGTGTGCGTGCACCTGCACTGTGCTTTGATATACAGTTGTAAACATTTTGAATTCATTTGTTTGATTCACTGAAGTAATTTAATAGTAAAGAGAAACCCGCTAAATCTGTAAAATAAACACCATTGTTTCCTTTTCATTGTAGAACAAGCACTCAAGTTAATTTGACTCCAATTACAGCCAGTGCTAAAGTGGTTCTTGAATTGCTTTTATCACTCACTGGGTAAGTGTTGGTAGCATGACAAATTGGGGGGTCTGGGGACAGTTTTGCTGCAGACTCATTAATATCTGATTATTCCTGTTTCCCATCCCCACGTCAACAGAGTTGCTAAGCCTTCTCAGGTATATTTTGGAGGTAACATCATTGGTGAGAGTGCTATGAAATCTGAAGATGATATAGGAAACCTCATAGAGTATGAATTCAGAGTGAGTAATTTAGATTAATTCTAACAGCTGCTTTTAATCAAATGCACAGCTTCTTGATTTATGCATATGAATACTTATAAAAGTTGCTATATTGAAATTGGCTTTCTTTGTCCCAAAATCCTGATTTCCTGATCAGAACATGCAGTTTGACTGTGGACTAGAGCTTCTTTAGACCCTGATGTTTTATGATCATATTCTGAGGAAGTGGCCTGAGGCTGCCTGCACACTTTTTCTTTGGAGCAGTTCATGCACATTCAGTTGTGCGGCATAAAAGCTCCTGCAGGGAGGGAACAGAAGTTAAAGCAGAACCTGCCTGGGGCCTGCCCAGGCTTTGGCTGGTGCAAGAACAGGCTGAGGACAGAGCCAGCGCAAGCAGATGCTGCGAGAGCCCCTCTGAATGTGTGGGTTTATTTCAGTGTCTTGGTCTTCTGCAAAATACCTCAAGGAGTCCATCTCTGTCAATCCTTTACTTCTTTCTGTACCTGCATGCATGTATTATAGCAGCAGCAGGTAGAATATCTGATCTAGAACTTGCTATCATGATCAGTAACACTAAGCAAGTAAAAAAGAGGTTGGGAAAAAACTTCCAGGCTTACAAGAGCAAGAACTTGTTCTCTCTCTTGTTCCTCATAAACTTGCAGTTTGCCTCAGTTATGCAACTGACTGATTTGTTAACCCAAAACTGGAGTTGCTGTTTCACATGAACATAGATTTATAAAAATCAACAACTAAAAGTTCATGTTGGGGCATTCTAATCCTGTTATGTATTCCTGTTAGCTGCATGCTTAAAGCTTGTCCAAGTCAATAATGTTTCCAGGAAGAAAACCCCTCTAAAAAGTATTTCACACTTCAAAGAAAGTTTGTTTGTTTTAACAGGTAACTAACTTGGGCAGACCACTGAAAACATTTGGCACTGCTTCCCTGGATATCCAATGGCCAAAAGAAATTAGTAATGGCAAATGGCTGCTTTATTTGATGAAAATAGATTCCAAAGGCTTGGAAAAAGTCTCCTGTCAACCCGAGAATGAAATCAACAGTTTGCATGTTGCGGTATGTTACCCTATCTTCTGTTCCTGAATTGGTGCAACATGAAGGCACCCCATAGCAAGTGAGAGTAAGTCATCAGAGCTTGCCTCTAGAAGGATTTATTTTTATCTTAAGAAGCTCACAAGCACAATACATGGCCAATGTATCAGTGATTAAGCCTATTAGGAGACTTCATAACTAATAACTAGCTAATGAGGCTAATATGCCAAAGGATAGATGCTACATCATGGTAACTGTTTTTGCAATGGGCGCTGTTGTTATATGCTCTTATACAGGATGAAACTGCTGATTGTTCTAACAAATTTCATCAGCATTATTGAGAACTGTTCAGTAATAAAAACATCTGAGTTTTGACTGGAAAAACAATAAATAACTGTAAACATCTTTTAAATTCCATGTACTTTTTTTAAAGACAAAGGGCTTGAACTTAAATTTATTTATTTACAACAAATATAATAAAAAGCAATTTTCATAGCCCTGGGTTGTGCCTATCTAGCAAGATCTTTTTTTCTAAAACTTGAACCACATTTTTTTCTTCTTCATATAATCTTAGAAACTCCTCCCATATGATCTTATTTTCCACCATTAAAACTGCATGCACATAAACCTGTTTTTGTCAGATCATTACATTAGTTAATATAACTTGCAGTGAGTGTAATTAGTATACAGTTAAAAAACCCTGTATCTACTGACCTCAGAACATTTTTACTCTTTTAGCATAGTACCATTAATACCCTTTATCTAGAAATAAAAATGGAAATAGCATTGAAAGCTTTATAAAGCTCCCCTTGCCCTATTAATGAAAATAGTCTGTTGGCCTTTCTTTAGGTAATCTCAAATTTTACTCTTAGCAGTAAATGCAGGTAAGTAGGGATATATAATGCTGTCAGTCATGTGCTGATTTTGGAAGAAGAAAACACTGAGCTCTAGTTTCTCTGCTTGTATGAATTAAAAGATTCTTATGATAAACTACTTTTAGTGTTTTACTTCTTTTTTTCCTTTTAGGAAACCCATAACTCAAGAAGGAAGCGTGAGGTTGCAGAGAAGCAGATTACAGACAGCAAGGCATTTTCTTTATTCTCAGAAAGAAAATACAAGACCTTGGTAAGGATATTGCACCAACTATATTCTTGTCAGATACTTCCCCCTGCACTTGAAAGAGGGCTTTTCTGAGTCTGGCAGAGTGCAAGAAATTCTCTCTTATATAACCAAGTGTCAATGCTTTTAAAATTTGAACATTTAGATTATATACTGTGAGAGAGAACTAGGAAATAATATCTGCATAGTTACTTACATTAAAATAAGCAAGTAATAACATCTTCATTGTATTTTCCCATTGCTGTCAGTAGAAACAGATAGTAGTTCTTGCATGTAAGTATTATGCATATAATCCAGTTTTTAATCTTGAGGTGAGGTTTAAACAATCTGTGAAGATGTGATCTTATTTACATGTAGAAATCTGTAATTGCAGAACTGCAATGTGAATGCACGGTGTGTGGACATAAAGTGTCCCCTGAAGGGTTTTGACAGCAAGGCATCCATTGTGCTGCGTTCCAGACTGTGGAACAGTACTTTCTTAGAGGTAAGTCCTCTTACCTGCTGTTTTTGAAAGGTCAGAGTTCTTTCCTGTTCTGTGTCTAATATTCATATTTTATTTTGGAACAGGAATTCTCCACAATGAATTACCTTGACATTCTTGTTAGGGCTTCTATCAGTGTTCCTGCTGCAGCTAAGAATGTTAAACTCACAAATGAAGTTACTCAGGTAGGTTCAGTGTTTAATGCTAACCACGTTATGGTTGTGATTGTTCTAGCTTATCTCCAGAGACCAGGAATGAAACAAATTTGAAACAAAACAAGCTAGAAGTTTAACTTCTCAACCGAGTTTGGAATTATTGATCATTTTTTTAGGGGTTTGGAAAAATTTATTACCATATTGAAATTATACCAGTGGGAACTTTTTCTTTGAAAGCATTTTGTAGAAGACATTTTGTTATAGAAGAGATAAGACTATATAAATTGCAGCTTTCTAATTAAACATGTACCTTCTGATATACTCCCTCCACCTGCACATTTTCTGTCCTTTAGGTGCGTGTTACTGTATTTCCTGCAAAACCGGTAGCCCTTTATACAGGAGTTCCGTGGTGGATCATCGCGGTGGCTATCCTTGCTGGAATACTCATGCTTGCTCTGTTGGTATTCTTACTATGGAAGGTGAGCTTTTATTCATCTGGTTGTTTTTTATTTTTTGGTGTATAACTGACAAGATAGCAAACTGATTAAGTATTTGGGACTCAAAATAGGGCAAAACTGCACAAAACATACATTATCAGTTTCTCAGTTTTGCAACATTTGGAATGAAAATGGTTGTATGGGCAGACTTGTTATGTAATTTTTCTGTTTTCACATCCTCAAAAGGAAGTATTTTGAGCTCTGGACAAAACTTGAGACAGATGTTCGGAGGCCATAGTTTGATACAGATGGATGCAGCTAATGGGAGCCTCTGCAGTTAGGGGTAAAACTTCATGTGAGCTGTTTACAAATGTTTTAGCAGGGCTCTGCTCTCATAACATCAGAACTACCATTAAACTGATAGCAGATGAAAATAACCAAAAGCACAGTATTAATACATAGCCAAGTGTGCTGGTGAATTTCTGTATTATTGCTTTTTTATCTTAGAAACTTTAAAAGAATAAAAAAAGAGGTATAAAAAATGGTTAACTATTTGCAAAAGAAAAAATCAAGTACCTAGTGACCGTTGTAAAAATGCCAATTATTTATGGTCCCAAATATACCAGAGCAGTCCTTTTATTCTTAGTTTTTAGAGGTGTAGGCAGTTAGCATTTGCTGTTATGGGATAGCAGAAGGTTATTAAGGAAGAGGAGGTGAAGAATAGCCTGTCAGTTTTTTTCCACTGAAACTGCAGCAGTTAGCTTTGAGGAACTGGTATTTGCTGCAGGTTACTTCCCATAGGATAGTTCTAATTTCCTTATTTTTTAAAAAAATGCCCAGCTGCTCCTGCAAATATTCCTGAGGAATGAATACTTTGGGTGGGCTGTTAGGTTCTTAATTACTAGCGTTTTACTGTGCATGAAAATACAGACATTTTTCGCATGCACACACAGTGTAAAATGCTGTTTTTGATGGCACAGACTGTGCTGTTCTGTGAAGCACAAACATTGTACTGCAAAGACAGATACATCACTGGTTTAAGACAAAAGCTTGTATTGAAGAGGTCAAAGCAGTAACTGGTTTTGTTTTACACTCTGTGTTTTTGTCTGTCCTGTGCACTAGGCCACGAACAGGTTTCTGTATAGGCTTCTTTCTGCTCTTTACAGCCACCTTCACTTGCTATGGACATACTTATTGTAGCTTTTCTTAAAAAAAACTCCGAACGGATTCCCTACAAATTTATCAAAATGCCTCTAAAATAATATTCTCAGGTTACTCTGTTAATAACTCAGGTTATTCTGGTACTGTATATAGATGAAGTTAGCCCAAGAAATTCTCAGATCTAGAAACAGCTGAGTTCTTGTGATGATTTTTTTTTTTTTTTTGGTTGGCCTGTGAAGAGATAATGGGAAGACAGTTCACAGAGTTAAATCACTTTTAATCGGTTTGACTTCTTCCAGTCCACAAAAATTGACTCAATACCTTGCTTCCTTGTAGTGTGGTTTCTTCAAGAGAAATAAGAAAGATCATTACGATGCCACATATCACAAGGCTGAGATCCATGCTCAGCCATCTGATAAAGAGAGGCTTACTTCTGATGCATAGTACTGATCTACTTCTGTAATTGGTAACTGATGATATTTTTTAATTTCTAGCTGTGGCACATGCTATGGTTGCAGTGGCTAACTATGAAGCTTTTTCTGCATAAGTTCTATTAACTTTTGGATTTCAAGCTATCATACTTGCTTGCTCCTTCTGTTGACAGATTTTCAGCTTTTGGTGCATGTGGACACACAGAGGTGTTTACCCTGGTCTAAAATGCTGCTTATTTATTTCTTTAAAAAACATGGTGATCTGTTGCAATGGGGTTTAGTATTTTTTTAAATTTATGCTTTAACATTACAAATAAGTCTTTAAGCTTGCAAGATGGGAATCAACACTGTAGAGTTAAGATGTAAAGATAAGACTACATGGACAATATGTAAATTTGCTTTACTAACCTTTAGTGCATGCTGAAAGGTACATGATGCTTACATTGGAGAAGGGTTTTCATAATGAGAATTTATTGCTGTGGAAACATCTCTTTTACCTGAGTTCTAAGATGTACTTCTCTAGGAATACACTTTGCTGTATTCCTAGAGATGCATGATGATTTATGCTTCCAGCAACCTTTACTCCACTTAACATAATTACATGCATGTACATTGTATCCATAAGTGATGCTTGGGATGAGGGGGTGGGGAGGAGTTCTTAATGAATTACGTCAAAACAGTGTTTAATGAAACTATGAGATGGCTAAAGATTTGGTCTTTGCTCACGGTAAATTTTTAAAAATTCAGTTCCATGTAAGTTCTAATATTAAAAAAACCCCAAACCATTGACCAAAGAGAACCAAAATCCCAGCACCCTAAATACTATGAACAAAACCGTGCCTACTTTAACATTTTCTTACCCCCAGCAGTGTCTAATGACAGCTGGATGGCACAATGTCTCTTAACCTGAATCTTGACCTCAGTGATCCTGAGTGTGTACCAGTCATCATCTTTGTAATACTGTGGCCATAGCTCCTTTTTGTTTTGGAAATTAATTTTAGTCCATTCCTTGATATCCAAAATCAGTTTTTACAGAGGCTTCGAATAAAAAATTGCATAGCACAAACAAGCTGTTATAGATTTCATCCAGCATGACTTCCCATGGCAAACTAAGCAAGACTCTTATTTCTAATCCAGCATGTGTAATTAGTTCAGGTGACTGAAGTTGAAATGGTGCTTTGAAAACCAAGGCCCTTAGAGTAACTTTTCTTCAATGTTCTGGAAATCTTTCTGTAGGGTTTTAAGGGTAAATCATGTCACCATACAGGAAGACTGAAGTACATACCTTTGATTCAGGAGAAGCAGCTTTCCTGTGTGTAGCACTAAATGTCCTCATTAGATGAATGAACAGCTTTGTACTGGAGGGGATCTTTTTAAGATACTTGATTACCATGGATAGTCAGAGCATGCCCTTTGTCTTTAACTGCTGCTGAACAGCTAACGCAGACCTCTTGGCTCACATTTTTACAGCTACGTATGCTACATTTTTGGCCTACATACTTTTGTTTTCAATTTTCTTAGCTGCATATTTGTGTGAAGGAAGAATTTACTGCCTCTACAATTGTAGTACTTTGGCAGCAACTGCCACCTTAACTGTTCTTTTCCTCCTCTGCGCAGTGCGGGTTCTTCCGGCGTTCCAGGTACGAAGACAGTGTCCCCCGCTATCACGCTGTAAGAATTCGGAAAGAGGAGCGGCACATCAAAGATGGGAATTGCAAAGACCTTGAGACAAAACAGTGGTTCACCAAATGGAATGAAAATGAAAGTTATTCTTAGGCAAAAATGTTGTTTATCCACAAAGTTCAGACAGAAGTTAAGGTTTTCATTCATGGAATACTGACGGAGTTAGACCTGTGAACACTACGGACATTCACCATTTGATTGTAGATATTACTACTTATATTGAGGCTTTTATTTGCACAGTTAAAATGGCTTCAACAGGCTTTATTTGCATTATTTAATTTCCACACTGCCTCTTTGCCCCCTTAAATCTGATCCACACTTTAGAAAATACTATGCTGATTTGGGGTCTTTTCTGCAAAATAAGCAAAACCACTACAGCAGACCTTTTCCTGTGATCCTGACCTTCTTCCTAGGTATGTGAGGAATGCATGATTAAGGTCAAGATGAGTTCTCCATTGTTCCCTCAATGCACAGGGCTTTATAAACACACAGTGGCCTTACCACACTTTGTTCAAGTATAACTGAAGACCTGCAAGGCTGCTTTAGTCATAACCTTTGCCTGCTGCAGTAGTTAGGGCTTAACAAAAAGCATAATCTTAAATTACATGTGCAATGGGTCATGTTGCTTGATTTTGGGTTCTTTTTTAAGATCAGCTTGTGTGATTCTTGCTCACAACAAATATACACAGGTTTTTTTGGTTTTTTTTTAAAGAGAGGCTTGAATATTAAATGTACTTTCTGTATATATATATTTTAGTCATTTTTGTATTTATTTTTATTATAAATCATTGTCTTTGACTAACTGCTAGGCCAGAGACTACTGAATTTTTAAATCCACTGTTCTGGTTTTTGTGTTTCTGTTTATGAACTTCAGATTATGAGACCTGAGGCTTTCACTGCATTTTAATAAATCAGAGAAGGTGCCAATGCTTTCTAAAATGTAAATATTTATGCAAATGATGTGTATGGGTGCTTTTTTTCCTGATACTTATAACATCAGGTCCTGTAACATGATTTGTATATTATTGTGGACTATTTAATAATTTGGACACCAAGCAGAAGTAGTGTTTTAGATACCATTTTATACTTGTTGCAAGAAAGTGAAAAGTCCTTTGGAAGCTGCTTTCCAGTTCCATAAGGACTTCCTGGCTGGCAAAAGGCATTGACTACTACAACTGTTGTACAGCACTTGAAGGAGGCTATAGATGCCTAATTTACCTTAACTGTCAGGATCTGAGCTGATCCACGTTGAGACTACTGAATCATCTTGAACACCTGAATGTTGATAAAAGTAGAACCATTATGTTAATTAGTAACTGAGTAGCTGAGAAAATGATTTAAAGAGTTTACTTTTTTACCAATGTTCTAAAGCCTTGGTACTATTTGAGAACAAAGATTAAGCTCACAATTGTGTATTCCATGTGAAACAAAATTCTGCTCAAAAAGTATGCACGTTAATTGCTTGTAATATGAACTATGCAAAAACCTCTTGGTATTTTTTCCCCTCATAGGGTAAAATCCTGCTAGAAGGGCAGTTGTCAAGTATCTTATTTTTATTGATAACTTTGAATGTACCTTCTTGGAAGGTATGGTCACCTAAAAAGCTACCTTTAGTGTTAAGAAAGATGAGTCTAATAAACAAGATAATCTCAGTATGTTATGACCCTGATTTTATGAACCCTTACGTATTAATTCAGATGTTACTAAATTTTTGAGCTTCTAGAATTCTAGCTTACTTGCGTAAAAGCTCAGCAGCATCACAAGCCAGGGTACTCAGGGGCTAAGAAGCTTGAGGAATACCCCTGAATGCAAAATCAGATTGGGGCCCTCATCTAAGAACATGAATGTCTTAGCAGTGTTAAGGTTCTTGTGAAATAAGTCATGTCACTGGTATATTTTTATCTCAAACTTTTGTTTTACCAGCTAAGAATGCTACATCATTCCATGATTAGAAATTACCTGTGGATATTTGTATAGAAGTGTGAAATAAATTTTTTTTAATTAAAGATGGTCTTGGTAACAGTGATTTTATCATACTTACCTGAGGTGGCCATAGCTAAGTTAACTAGAAGAACAGGCTCAAAGTGGTAGGTACAAGTTCTCTCACTCTCAGCATTGCCGTAGCTCTCACTGCCCTGCCTCATGCAAAGGGCAGATAAGGAGCTGCAGGAGATAAGGCACAATCTCACACTTGCAGGCTCTCTGCTGGTTGCTGCAGTTGCCAGTAGTGTTAAAGAGTCAGAGCATCATGTGCCAGCTCCCACTGGGACACGGCTCCCCTCTCCTTGTTCCATGCTTGCACTCATGCTGTCCCGGGGAACTTCCATGCAAGCAACCTCCTAAAAATTTTCTTAAAATACTGCCAGATGAGTATTTGAGTAAGTAGTGGAGATGGATACATCCCCCAAAAATGGTCGAGGACTTTGCACACCTATTTGTATTTAGCAGTGGAAGTTTGATACTGACAGTCAATAACACAATTGCAGGGTACAGTTTCGAGTCCACAGAAAAAACCCTATGGAAAAGCCAAAAATATGCAGGGAAAAAACACCACCAAACCCAACAGAGGAAATGAGGCTTATCTTCACTTAAGATGTCAGCCCTCGCTGGATGCGTTGCTGAAAGGCCTTCTGATGCAACAAAGCCTGAAGATAAAGGTTAGCTGCATATATGCTAGGCCACTATTTGTTGTTGAGGCCAAGAAGCTTCCAGAACTAGAACCAGAAAATGCTGCTAGACCCTTCAGAGCATCTCAAAGATGAGAACTCAACCTGCTCTTATTAAACAATTACTCCCCTTTACATAATGCCACAACCATCTGTCTACAAGATGACAAAATACTGACTGGCAGAACAGTTAAGTAGCTGATCATAGTAAGTTTAGTACAAATCTGTTATATTTGGCTTCATATATATGCTCATATATACTATACACATAATAGTACTAGATGTAGTATATACAATATATACAGGGGTACAGCACTATAATAGTGTATGTGTATAGTATGTATGTGTACATAAAACAACAAAACAGTAACATACAGATCTAAAAGATGAAGCCAATCCAGAGCCAACATCAGAAATTGCAACAGCTTACAAAGACTCGATGTACTGCTTGTAGGCACTGCCTTATCTAGTGCTGGCTCACAGCTGAGAGACCATCATAAAATGGCTTTGAGCATGGCAGTTCTCAACTACAAGTCCCAAACTATTACAAACTGGAGCAGCACAAGCTACTCCTCAGTCTTCCCTGGAGCCTGCCAATAAGCTGTGTTTGTAGAAGTCTTGCAGAAACAGACAAGCTGTTTGCCCCATTAGCCACCACTCCCTGGCCAGAGCAGAACAACCCATTCAGTTTTCAGCATAAAAATTAAGTTATGGTTGGATTACAAACCAGCTGAAAAAAGCAGTCTAATCCTGCTTCATTCTTACATACTATTGGTGCAGTTACTGCTCAGGAAACTGCATCTAGAGGCTGACTGAATCAAATGTTTTCTGTATTTCAATGCAACATTAAAAAGAAATAAGACAACCTTAAATGGGGGGCAATCCAACAATGCACTGAACGGATTAATGTGATTGCTATATCAAAACTATTCCTGCTTTAGTGGATGCCATAGGATATCCACTGCCACTATCATGTCACAGACAAGTCACAGGTACAAGGTTTGTTTAAAGGAAACCAAACAATATTGAAAAGTTGATTTAATAAGATGAATTTATAGGGCAAATACCAGTATCCACAACAAAAAAAGGAAATGATACACAGCATAATCCACTGTTGCTACTGTTTTCTCTTTTCAGGAATGACACTGGGAATGATGCCAGCACATCTCCACTGGAGATCGGGTTAGCCATCAAAGGATTTCTTATCCTTCTCACATGAGCACCCACTGCCAGCACAAACCAAATTTGGTTCACACATCAACAAGCTCCCCACAGGCTGGAGACCGTCAGTTCTTTCTTTATTTTAATCAATATGGTAACTATAGTACATTCCACACCATATATGTTTCTTCACTGTGAGTACAATCTACTGTTAACAGTAACGATAAGGGAAGGTCATGAGGGCACCTTGCCCACTGAAATGCAAAAGGTAAATTGGGCTAATGCTTGTTATTGAACAGTATTTCAACAGTTATTGAACTGTATGGTGTTGTGTGGAGAATAACTTGACAGACAGCAGTGTTGCAGAGGCCTTCTTGATACATATTATTAACATTTAACAAAACCAATTAAGTAACCAAAAATTTCCCTCAAATTACAACTAGAACACAGCATTAACCTGTGTATAGGCAGAGGAGCAAGAGGTGACCACACTGTCTACTCTGTGGAACACCACGAACTGACTTCAGACATGGGGGAATTGTGATGGTGCATTCCCTCTCACACCTCCTCAGGCCTGCTCTGTGATCTCAGGAATTACCTCCCTCAACTGCAGTACAAATGAAATGGCACCATTGTTACTGGACTTTTTTCCTCCGAAATTTCAGGTAGTTAACAAACTTGGCTTATGGCCAGGATGGAAACATACTGATGCCTAAAGCCAAACATCTCCTGACCCAATAAAGAGCAGTACCAAGAGAGGCCCTTTGAGCTCTCCCAGATGACAGCAGGCTGTGACCAGCACCTCTCTGAGTGGGACACCTCCCAGAGCTCATGAACTCTCAAGTCTGCCATACTTGAAAGACCATCCCCCTACAGCCCTCAAGGAGCAACTCCTGCCTTTTGAGAAACATAAATGGATTTGATGTATTCCACTGAACTCAAGGGGAACGTTTCATCCTAACTTTGTACGCAGGTATAGATGTACACACCTCTGTGCCTTTGCGTGAATTATGGCCTATGTAGTAACTAACAGAGTGAACCTTGCCTTCAAACTCTGCTAGGTCACTAGGGTTAAACTCACATCAAATACTAAATTATTAAAGCAGGTATGCTTACCAAAACAAAGGTAGGAATTATTGAAAAATTAGTATTATTTGAAAGTAGCTAAGTGCTTGCTTGACATAAGTAGCTAGAATTGTTATAGCAAGCTGAGCTGCATAGCTGTACTGCGTAAGTCAAAGATGGATCAGAGTGAAGCCTGAAACTAACAGCCTAAACATTACTAATAGTTAGAATAGACAAAACTGTAATTTAAATATTACTTAAAAAAATTAATAGCTGGAGCAACAGCATTATAACATGGACTACAGAACTGACTGAAACCCCCACAGAAACAGACCTAAGAGGATGTGAAGATGCCCACGTAGCAAACACTTGGTAACAAAACAGCAAAGCAATGAAGGGCAAGAAGGGTCCAGACTCTAATATGGCTATTGATCCAGACTGTCACGTGACAGATGTGGAGTTTAGACTGTAATAATTGCCCAAGGATTTCTTCGTCTGAAGGCACCTGGCTCAAGCTACCAGGTATTAAAATCAATCTGTACCAATAAATCTAACTGATGGAGATGAGAGCTTAGTGTCAAAAAGTTCTTTAACATCTATACTGCAATAAGTTTATCAGAAATGCTTATAATCACTCTTAACTGCCTTTTTTTGTCAGTATTCTAGATATTTCTACAAGAGCAGGACAAGAAACTATTCAACACACAGTTTGGTACCTCGCATGTTGCATTTTAACAGGCAGTAAAGTCATTTACTGTGGCACACGGTCCAAGTGCTTTTCTACCGATACAGACACGTATTGTGCTCATTGCTGACCGATCAGGAGTGTATCTGTAAAGGCAGAAGCCCTATTCTTCGTGGGGTTTTTTTCTTTTTGTTTGTTTGTTTGAATCTCTTTTTCCCGGTAACTGAAAGAAACCCCGGCCCACCCGGCAGCTGGGCAGACACAGGTGCGACACTGAGAAGACACACGGCTGTTCAAGCCCGGCCGATTCCCTCGGGTGAGGCTCTGCCCTCCCGCCGGCCCTACGGATAACGCCGGCGCTTCCGTGGGTTTCTGCAGCTTCCCGTTCCAGCCCGCGGGTCACCCATGCCGGGAGCCGGGTCCCCGCCGCCCGCCACGGCCCCGGCCCGGCCCGGTCCGGCCCCAGCCCGCGGCGAGGGGGAGCTCCGGGTGCGCTGAGCCCGCACGGCCGAGGCCTCGGGCACCCCAATGCCAGGCGAGCGCCGCTGGAGCACAGGCATCTCTCGGCCTCGCGGCAGCCCCTGCGGTCCCGGTCCCCGCACCCACAGCTCCTCCGGCCCCCTCACGGCTCCCCACCCGTCGGTCAGTGCGCACCCGCAGCCCTTCGCCGGGCAGTAGGCGACACCGGCCCCAGTAACGCCGCGTACGTGTCTGTGGCCGGGCTCCTCCACGAAGCCAGCGTCGCCTTCTCCTGGTGGGCCGTCAAGGCGCTGGGAGCAGCCGAGCGGCCGCCTCAGGCGCTGCCAGGCGGCTCCGAGCACCCCCGACCCGCTCCCTCAGAGCCACCCTCTCCTCCGCCCCGCGCCGCTACGGGGCTGGGCCAGGAGGAGACACCCACCGCCCCCTCGGGCACCGCCTCCCGGCGGCGCGGCGGAGGCGGCCGCGGCCTGGGCAGGGGCAGGGGCCGGGGCCGCGGCGCGGCGGGAAATGGCGGCCGGGTCGGGCTGAGCTGAGGGGACGGAGTTGCACCATGAGGCTGCTGCGCGCCCTTCTGCGCGGCGCCGCCCCGGGCAGCGCCTCCCCGGGCAGCATCCCGCAGCAGGTGGACTTCTACTCACGCTTCTCCCCCTCGCCGCTCTCCATGAAGCAGTTTCTGGACTTCGGTGAGTCCCCGCCGAGCCGCCCTCGACCGCTGCCCCTCCTCCACAGGTGCTTGTGAGGAGCGGGACAGCCGCGACCCCTCACCCCGTCAGCGCTGCCTGGCTGTTGCTTATCTCTTTTAATGCTGTGCTTTTTGGCAGAAAAGGGCTCTGCTTCCTTCTGGGGCAAGGGAGCCTAGTTGGCTCACTCCCGGAGACTGCAACTATGACAAGGTTGAAATTTAGCTGAAAACTCTAGGTTTTGGCACCACCAGGGTAGTTGGGTGTTTGTTTTCCTGCAGAACTGGCAGTGCTGGGGAGAGAGTGGGAACAGCTGTGACAACTGGTAGCGTTAGAGCAGTGACTCAGACAGGTGAGACTGGTTAAGCCTTTTGCAAAGCAGCATGAGGCCTTCTAAAGGCATTTTCCAAACACGTGAAACATTTAGCCTCAGCTGGCACTGAGGAGCTGAACCAGTCATCACTTCTCAGTCGCCTGTCTGTGCCCTACAGAAACATCCTACCCAAATGCTGCTGTTTTAGAAGGTGCGTGAGAGAAGGAACAGGATGCAGACACCAAGAGCCATCCTGGAGGATTTGGAATCTAGTCTTGAAAATGAGTAAATCAGTAACAGGATACTCAGTCTTATGCTCTGTGCCAAAACCACTCCTAATGCTTCCAGGTTTGACTGTCAGCTTGAAAACAAAAGGGATCACAGGAATTGTTCTATTCTGCTTCAAAGCAAAGACCACATAGAGAAAGGTTGTATAAGTCACACTGAGAAACCTTTTCAAAGCCTGAGGTTGGAGCCATTCTGTAATATGTTCTGTTTCTGTACCCGAGGTGCTTTGTTGTGCATACATGTTTACATAAGTGTTATATATATAACTAGTTGATAGTTTCATGGCTTTTTATAGTTTTGTAAGTAAAACCTAAGAGAGAATTAATCCTAGGGCCCCTAACTTTGTATAAGCAGGAAGACTTACAAAGAAGACTTTCTCATAATTATCTTCTGTCACTTCATCCATCTATTCAATGTTTCACTTGTGGCAATGAAATGTATCTGACATTTAAAACTCCAGATTCCTACAGGAACCCCACCATGTGTTCTGTTGTTACCATACTTCTAAGCAAAGAATCTTGCAATTCAGAGTTTGATTTGACCTGTATTATTTTACCGCTACAGATAACATAATGGTTACTGTAAAATCTGTGTTTATTTTCAAGGCACACTATTTCCTTGTGTCAAAAGATAGGCTACTTCTTTGCTCTTAGCAATACCTGAACATAAGGTAAAAATAATCTTGGAAACTTTAAAATATTTTTTCCTGTCTTTTGCTTAAGGATTTAATCCCAGAGAGTAAAAGCTAGTAACAGAAATAAAAAAAAGAGTGCAAGACAGAGACAGTATTTGTGTGTAAGACATTCTGTAGCCATTATAATCTGACGGATTTTTTTTTTTTTGCTCCTTTTGCTAGAGTGAGAGCAGTCAAAGAGGAAATAATAAAATCTGGTAAAGCTAACTTAAAAAAAAGAAATATTCTATAAGCCAGTTTAGGTCTGGTCTTGGGTTATAAGACCACAGTATCTTCTGTAGGAGTCATACCCATTTTTTGCCTAGATACAGACTGTAGCTGCACAGGGAAAGAGAGTCGTTTGCCTGTTCAATTTGTCTGCCCTATACTGCCTTTCATATTTGACCCAGGATTGCAAAGCTAAGGCCTTCAGGTACAAAAACTATTTCGTGGAATGTAATTTGCTGTGTGTGCTAGGCTTTTAAAGATTATATTTACATTCTAATACCTCTGATCTCATCTGTTCTTAGAATTTTACCCAAGAAAAGAGAAAGGCCAGTAACAGTCATGCCCGAAATGCAATCTGACTAGGGAGAAGAATGAAAGGTTTCTAGGCAGAGGTCATATGTAGACAACGCATAATGCTGGTGTGTGCCATTGCGGAGGAGTTTCTTGTAAATTATTCACTTTTTTATTGACTGACATTCTTTCACTGGTGTAGTTTATAATGTGTCTGAGTCCGCATGCTTTAAAGTAAACTGCTCTATTTCAATTTGGTGAAGATTTTTCATGTTTAAGGCACTCCCAGCTTCCTTTTTTCCGTCCTCAGCCCTTCTTTTAATCTTCTTCCCGAACTTCCCCTTGCCAAATGGAAGGAGTGAACTGAGGAGTAACTTTTAGGAGATACCTGTTGTGAAACACTAGACCTGAAGTATGTACTTCACTGCAGCAGATGGGCAGGTTAGGAAGTTCAGATGCTGTTTAAGTGACAGTCTTGAAGTCTAGAAAGAAGTCTGGCTGAGAATGAAGTACAGCATTTCTTAGTCTCTTCCCCACGCTGCAGCCTTCTTTCTCGCCTAGGAAGACAAGCTTCGTGGGAGTAAACGTAGGTCTTGATTTTAATAACCACATTTAATTGCCACCCCCACAGATGACACTTGCTCTTACAAAAGGACAGGTCAGAGGCAGTATTTTCACTTCTAGCTCTTAAAAAGGTAAAAATTTAGATGTATTAGTATCCTAATGGCTAAGCAGAGTAGCTGTCCTACTTTGCTTTCTTTCTCACTATTCATGTGAATTCATTAATCTGATTTCTGTTCCTGTAAGACTGAATTTAAACCACAACAGATTTAGTTGAAAATGAGATCAATATTACTGGATTTATTTTCTGAAAGTGTCTGAGGATGAGTTATGGCAATTCACTACGATCAGTAATCAAAAGCAGGGTGTATGGAACTATGATACTTCATAAATAGTTTCCTGCGCTGGCCTCATTTGCTTCTCTGACATGCTCAGAATGACATACTGTTTGATCAGTGCTGTTAGAGTCAATGTTTGCTGCAAATAAAATGAACAATACACATGGAGACACGCCATATTTAAAGTTGTATAGTATGGGTCTGCAACTGTTGCATTAGTTTCTCTTTATATATTGAAGATTCTCATTACTGCCAGGGGTAGATTTCAGTATGCAATAAATTTTGAAACACAAGTGGGCTGCTGCCATGAAAGAAACACTGGCTTACCAGCCTGGCTGAGTCAGCTTTGAAACCAAGGCATAGGCCTGTTGTGCAAAAAAGAGCGAGCTTGTGTAGTTCTCTACCATAAGCGTTGACTTAATTCTGATGTCATATTGGTCTTAGGATCTGAAAATGCTTGTGAAAAGACTTCATTTATGTTTCTGCGGCAAGAGTTGCCTGTGAGATTGGCAAACATAATGAAGGAAATAAGCTTGCTTCCAGACAACCTCCTAAGAACGCCTTCAGTTCAGCTGGTGCAGAGCTGGTAAGAACAGTGACATTCCATTCCTTGAAGGGTGACCTTCTGCATATACACAGGTTGGAGGAACTGACTCTCTTCTACTGAAAGAACATTCACAGGCTTGTTACGTGAACATCACTTATTTATACTGAGATATTAAATACACCAATGTCATCAGAAACTAAATTTACAGATGTGGGAAATAACCTTTAGGAGCAATTAGAGAACTCACATTAAGAATTAAGTATTGCACACACTCGTGTATGAGGATACAGTTTTTTTTTTTTAAACAAAAATCCACCAGAACAATGTTTAATAGGGAACTTACCTGAAAGTGAAGAAGCTAGTTGAAGAAACAACAGAAGCAGACTAAGGCACAAAATGTTTGCAAAATATAGTAGACACCATTTACAAGACAGGTTATTGCAGACTGAGAGTAAAGGTATAGAAAATATGAAGAAAGAAAAACAGGAAGCTCCCAAAGCAAAAACATTAAACAACAGAGAGAACATGAAGGTATTAAAGTAAAAAAGACATTATTTGAAAAATAAAATTTGCTTTCAAGTAAGGAACTTAGGCATAAACTTTTTTTAAGATGAAAGCTAAACAAAGAGATTGCTTGGCAACTGCAATCTCTTTGGCAATCTCAAAGGCACAAGGATTTCTGTAAAGGCTTTTAAAGTTAAGAGAACACAAAATCTTCCAATAAGTGGGATTGACTAGATGACTGAATATGAAAAGAGCTATCAGTGAAGATGAAGGGTCTTAATGAAACACAAATGCTTACATTCTTAGGATACTAGATGACACTGATCAAATGAATGGGAAATTAATTCCATTTGGGCAAAGTAGAACACAGGGAATAACCTTCCCTCCCTGTGTGCTTGCTTGCTTACAATGGAAAGAGAAATTTTGATGCTGCTGGGAATATTTTTCTGGATTTGTCAGTTGATGGCAAGAAGGAAAATAGTGTTAGGACCTAAATAACAAATGGGGAGGAATATAATTGTAGCATTGTGTTAGCCCATTATTCCCCTGAATTACATGCAGTTCCATCCTGAACAGAAAAGACCAAGAGGGATAATCAGAGGGTTGGAACAATTTCTACGTGAGGAGAAACCAGATAGAATTCTTCAGCTTGGAAAGTAAGTATCTAAGGAAAGGGATGGCAGAAATACTTAAGTTGTGAACAAATGGAAAGACTCTTCTAATAACAGGAACTCACTGAGGCTACAAATAAGTGATCACCTACTGGGTTTAAAACACAAAGATGATATTTTGTGTATTCTAATTGAATTGTGGAATTCATTGCTCTGGAAATTTTGGAAGAAAACATCATAAATAGAGTCAAAGGAATCTTAACAAAATTCACAGGGGAGACAGGTAGAATGATTTGATAACATGCAACATTGGAAGACCACAAATTGCTAACCAGAGATCTGGGGAGGCGTATTAGAATTGGTTTTTATCCTGTTTGTTTCATTGAAAGGTACGTCCAAAGTCTTCAGGAGATTCTTGACTTTAAGGACAAAAGCTCAGAAGATTCAGGGGCGGTTCACAGGTAAGGCTTTGCTGTCACACGTTAGTATCTTGTTAATATTGTATGGAAGAACTGGCAAGAAAACAATAGCTTCAAAAAAATTTCCTATCTCAAATCTTTACAGCAGTCATCCTCTGTCCCTAAAAGGAGGGTACATTAAAACAGGAAATGAAGCACTTCAGCATAATGTCATTCTGTAGAATGCTCTGGTCAGTGTTGGCTGACCGTGCCATTTGACAGGCATGGGTTGTTCTGCATGGAAACAGCTGGTATGGTTTTCTCTTTCTCTTGGCAGTAACCAAGATAATAAATAAATAAAAATTTTATAAATAGTCAAAATAATTGATTACTGGTTGTTTCAATGCTAGTCACCTGAAATATGCTGTAAGGACTGACCTGCCTTCTTACTGCAGTCGGCAGAAGTGTGATATTTTTGTATGGAAGTCTTCATTTTTGTAGACAGGCACTCTGTTTGCTAGAGTATTAAATTCCCTCAAAAGTGAAATACTAACAATGTATTCCTTTTAGTTTTACAGATACTGTGATAAAAATCCGGAATCGACACAATGATGTAATTCCTACGATGGCTCAAGGAGTAATAGAATACAAGGAAAGCTTTGGCATTGATCCAGTGACCTCACAGAATGTGCAGTATTTTTTAGACCGCTTCTACATGAGCCGCATTTCAATCAGAATGCTCCTTAATCAACACTGTAAGTGCCAGTGTTGAATGGAGGGGAAATGATACCTGTACCATGTCAGCTGTATTTTCCTTTAATGTTTAAGTGCTTAATATGTACTAAAGTGCCACTTAGGAGGATACTATTTGCCTTTCCATTTATACCTCATTCTTAGTACAATTCCTAAAATATTTATTAATAGTAGGCTTTCAAGTGTGGTGAGGACTGAAATTATAGATTGCCTGTGAATTTTTTATTTAGCAGAACTGAAGAGACAAACTAAAATTATAAAATTATACTGGATATTAAATAATGTTTTCTTTTTTGGCAGCTTTACTGTTTGGTGGGAAAATTAATCCAGCTCATCCAAAACATATTGGAAGCATCGATCCTAACTGCAATGTTGTTGAAGTTATTAGAGGTAAATTCAGATGATAAGAACAAGAATCCTGAAAACTTACATGAATGTCTATACTAAGAGCAAATACACATCCTGATATTCCTATACTGTTGTTTCCTACCTGGAGCAGAAGTTTTATTTAAAGTGTTAATACAATTTTGTTTCTTTTTCCTATAAACCCAGTTTTTGTGAGAAAATACACATCTCCCTGACAGCGCACAGTACTTCTAATGTTTGCTTTTTTTGGCAGACTCTAAAGGAGAAAAAAAAAGTGAGAGGGGGGAAATGTAACTTCCTGTGTTTATTATTATAGATGGCTATGAAAATGCCAAGAGACTTTGTGATTTGTATTACATGAGCTCTCCAGAACTTATCCTCGAAGAGTTGAATGGTAGGTGAATATGGACAAGGCATGGTCTTGAACATCATGATGGCTTCTTCTAGAGGAGCTAGTGGTAAAATGTTCTCCTGCTTTTCATATAGTTCATGTCTTCTCTGTATCTACTGTAATAAATAGGTTGGGGTTTTTTTAAATCTGGCAGAATGCTTTCCCCATTCCTCCCTTTAATCAGAAAACTGACAGGAATAGAAGTTTTTGATACTACAGCTGTTGATATAACAAATTTTAGCAGGCTCCTTCCCTCCCTAAAGATTTAATGTGTCTTTACCTGACATTACTGCATCTCACCCTCTTTGCATTTCTTGCAACACGTTAAAGATTTATACAAGACATTCCATTCCATCTTCATGATACCTATGAGGAGGTTATTAGAAAGCAACTATGATATGCCCTAATCAGTGATGCCATAGTGGGTTTTAAGATTAATTTCTAAAGCACCAAGCAACATTTGAAAATCTTGATTAAGACTTTTGATTAACATACAACTTTTCAAATGATTTCTGTTCACATTTTCCTTTTTTAAATTCAACAATACAAATTCACATTTTGAATTATTGTGGGAATGAATAAAAGATACCTCATTTGCTATTTAGTTATTTAGACTCTCTTCTCTCCAGCTAAATCACCAGGACAGCCCATGCAAGTGGTGTACGTGCCATCACATCTCTATCACATGGTTTTTGAACTTTTCAAGGTCTGTGCACTTAACCATTAATTACACAGTTCTTTCAATACATCTTTGTTTACTGAGATTGTATTGCTTTGACTTTTTGAACCAATTCTAGATAATAGCATGTTTTTGCAAGTGCAGACTTCTTGCCATTTGACTGCAGGAACACAGCTACACTAAACAGTAATTGCATACAAAATGAACAGCTTTGGAAGATGCATCTCTTCTACCTAGCCACTGAATACCTTCTGAATAGACAGCTTAAATATTAAAACATATGAAGACATTAGTTAATAAAGCAAGTGAGAATAAGATGTCCCAAAAATTGTGTATCTTCAAATCTGGTAAAATGTTTAACAGGTCCTACCTAAGGAGCTTTCCTCAAGCAGTTCAGTCCTAGACTTTTCTTGGACTTTGTGTCATATTGCATGTACTATGTGCATTATAAAAATTCTAGAACAAAACTTCTGTACATTAAACTGTTCACGTTTCCTTTAAAAAAATTAAGTATTTGAAGTCTCTGTATTCTAATAAACTATATATATGCTGATACTGAATAAGCCAGAAATATTAAAAAACCCATTCTAAACCAATATGCACTTGTTGTGATTCTTAAATACAAGATAAAAATAACTACTAAATTGATGTTTTAAGATAATATACAAAGTATATTACAGGATAAATAGGATTTAAGTTGTACTTGAAAATTACAGAATGCAATGAGAGCCACCATGGAACATCATGCTGATCAATGCATTTATCCTGCAATTCATGTACACATCACCTTGGGAAATGAGGATTTAACTGTGAAGGTACTCACTTTTTTTTTATTATTTTGAAGGTTACTTTGGTTAGGGTTTTTTTTCCTGTTGTGAGCAGCATATTAGTAACTTGAGCTGCTGATAGGGTTCCATTAATAGATTGTATGTGATGATGTTTGTAAGTAAAAAGACCATTACGGAATTTCACATACAGCCTCAGCAGGAAAGTAATGAACAGGCTGCAGTCACACTGAGGGTTCTGCAATAGCATCCTGTACTTGCTCGTGTCTTCCCTAGCTTAGAAGCAACCATGACTACAAACTAAGTAGCATCTTTATACAATTGTAATATTAGCATTTTGTAAGTGACAATGACACAGCTATACAGGTGTGAAACAACTGAAGAAAGCAAAATATATACTGTATATTCCACACAAAACAAACCTCCTGAAGTACAGTTTGCAGTTTCTTCTTTTTCTGTACAACATCCGTGCTGGATTTCAAAGACCAACTGTAAGCACTGGGTTTTTCATAGGTCCAGCTAAACTGTAGTAAAACAACTCCTTTGACTTACTCCCTCAGTAACAGGTTTCTTTTAGTAAATTATACTTAAATGACAGTTTAAGTATATATTCTTGAAGAATAAGGATAAAATACACAGCATTTGCTAAAAGGTACAGATAGTGACTTCAGACAAAAGTGTGTTATGACCAAGATAAAAGCAATGCACAATTCAAGTAGAATTTCCTTGCCTCCAAGAGATTATGAATGCTTCTTATGGTAGTATGTTATTTAATGGTTTGGATAAGGAATGAAAGGGAAGGATTCATCTCTCTATGGTCATTGTTGGAGATGAGAATTAAAGCGAACCTGTAACTTAGTAGGGACAGCTTCAAATAATGTTTTACCTGAAAGTTCTCTGGCTTATTGTTTGAGAGAAGCTGTCTTTTATAAAAAATGTATTCAGGGATATAAAGCTAAATGCTCCTTCTTGTTCCAGATGAGTGATCGTGGTGGTGGTGTTCCTATGAGGAAAATCGACAGACTGTTCAACTACATGTATTCAACAGCACCACGTCCTCGTGTTGAGACATCACGAGCTACACCTTTGGTATGCAAATCTTTTATACCCTGGCATCATGGATATGTCTAATTGTCACAAAAACCATACAGCGAAACCTATGAAATTCCAATTTTATAGATATTACACTGAATAATATTTAAATATTACTTAATTCAAGCAATTCAAGCATTTTTCAAAGAATAACTGGAAAATGGCATAAAATACTAAAGATTATTTAAATTTGTTCAAGATTCTCTTTTTCTCTACTAAATCTAAAGATCAGCCACCTCAAGCAGAACACTTAGCTATGCTGCACGTACTGTAGTGAGAGCAGGATTCTGAATTATTTTTGTAGCCACTGAATGAAAGGAGGAATAATTATAGCAATGACTTTGGATCAAGGCCATAGTTCATTTGTATTGTGTAGTCAGTTGTACCATCCCCCAGCAAGGATGAAGGTACACAGATGTGACAGGGCATATGAAGAATCTACTTTGGTCTCATGTGAACGTAATAAATGCACAAGAAATAAAGCCTAAGCTCTCAGAAATTAGAATCTCTGTACAGCTTTCCTGTATTTATTCTCCCACATTGCATCATTTAAAAAAATATGTAGTTCTGCATGTAGATGACTCTGCAACTCACTAAACACTAGATCTTTACAGAGAAGTATTGTGTACGGTCATTGAGAGATTACCTCTAAATTTAGTATTTAAACAAAAAATCATGCTTAACACTTCAGGGCTACATCCTGCTACTGCAGTCAGGGCTTGGTAGAATTTTAGTATAAGCTGCAAATTCATAGACATTGTGTCTTGAACCTTTTTTATATGTTCTGATGATGAAATGTATCTGACTTAAGAACACCGAGTACTTATGATTAGTAGCTCCATGAGGTGTGACACAGACACAGCAGAGTTTCCTCTAATGGCATCTCTTCAAAAAGCTACCATAATACAAGCAGTGTTATCTACCAGCCCTGTCTGACAAATGAATGAAACAGTTTTCGCATAATCACAATCATCCATGCATTCTTGTGGTTTTGGGGTATATAATAGCTTGGGGGAGGGCATAATAGTTAACATCTGAACTTCTGTTACTGTCAAACATCGTGCTTAGTTTGTCTATTTTACCTATTAAAACAGAAAATGCCACTGATTGATGCAATTAATGGAAATACACTTTTTCTCCTATCAGGCTGGATTTGGTTATGGCTTACCCATATCACGTCTGTATGCACAGTACTTCCAAGGAGACCTGAAACTGTATTCCTTAGAAGGCTATGGTACAGATGCAGTTATTTACATCAAGGTATGATCTAACACTCTATCATTTTACGTTTATCAGCAGCTCTAATCTGAACTGCTAATGGAACTCTCTGTTCTGTTACAATAACTTCAATTAAAAAGAATCATCAGCTACAGCCTTTTCTCCTTACAGGCCTTATCAACAGAATCAATTGAAAGACTCCCTGTATACAACAAAGCAGCCTGGAAACATTATAAAGCAAACCATGAAGCCGATGATTGGTGTGTGCCAAGCAGTGAGCCAAAGGACATGACCACTTTTCGCAGTATGTAGCTTTTTCCTCAGCAGTTCGTAAGAAGTAGGTTTGTCTGTAAAGGGAATTTAAAAGACCTGATTTATACCAAGATGTTGAGCCACTTTTGATATGTGAGAGTAATTTTAAGTGGTGTAACAGAAAGTTTAGAGTAATTAGGCTTTTCTGAAATTAAAAAACCAACAGCCACCAAAACTCCCAAACCTGCACTTAAAAAGTGAGGTCATACTTAATTTGTTTCTATTTATGACTGCTTTCAGAGCTATGTCAAAGGAGCAATATTTTGGTTTCTGTAGGGATCAAGGCAATGTCTGTCACATGTGGTATTAATTAATATAATTACAAAACAGTTTTATTAGAAAAAATATTGAAAAATCTCACTGGAACATTTTTCATTTATACAATACTACAGATTAATGAAAAGCTCGTGTAAGAAGTATTGAGCTCATTGCTATACCCTTGTAAGCATGCTGAAGCTTAATTTTGTGAAGTTAGGTATGTTGCCTACATACATTGCCTACAACAAGGGGGTTTTTTCAGCTGTAGAAATCACACATCTCTGTAGGGATAAAGAATTTTAAAAAGCATTTTTAACAGCTACTACTGGTATAATGTATCTCAGGTATGTGACATTGGTTGTATTTCTTTGGTTGACTGTGAATATATGATAGATGTGAAAAACTTATCTTGCCCTAATCATTGTGATTTAAAAAATAGCATTGGCTTGTGTACAGTAATGTTGTCCTGCATTTGCCTGTATTTCTGTAGGTCATACCAAAACGTAGTATCAACATTCTAGCCTTTATAAGATCTCAGACTTGGGTATGGCAGGTACAGCTGTAAATGGAAACTATTTTAATAAACAGATTTTAAAAATTTGTTTGTAATAAGGGCATCGCTATTACTTTGACAGTATAAACTACCTTCTCAGAGTAACTAAGAGTAAGTGGAATTAACGGTTTTTGAAAATACCTTTGCATTTGTGAGATGCTTCTGGCCTCATTTTTGTAGTAACATGATAACCAGAACATATTAATCAGTCAAAGACAAACTGTCAAAACACACAGGGGAAGATAAGAGATGGGAATGAATATTACATTTCAGATAAGAAGTCCTTTTAATAAAGAATTCAACTTAATGCCTACTGTACCAGCTTTGTTCAAATCATACACATCTGTGTTGCACCTTGATCCCTGTCATTCCTGAAAATTTTAGGAGTGATGCAATTAAAGCCATTGAGAACTAATCCTCTTCTCAGTTAATTAAACTGTGTGTAGCTCTGTGGTTTTTGTTCTGCAGCAGACATGCATAATCCCTCAGAAACAATAAGCCTGGCTTTTGCTAGTTTACTGTCTCTGCACAGAACAGAAAGTGAGATACCACAAGTGAAGGGGATAGATGGGATGTTGGAGATTGAAGTCATGCTACTCTAGTTGTAGCTGAGCCTGATTCAAGACTTATCACCTGCAATCTCCCTAGCCAAGTTCCGCAAAACAATGAAATGGTTTTATACCCTGGTTAAGCTAATGTAGGTAACTTTAACAGAAGTGCATTACAGAGTGGACTGTATACACAGTTAAACTGACAAGCTGAGGGAGGATTGCTGTAGCTTAATTGGCACCAGAACAGCAGGGTTACCTACTCAAGCTTGTGGGCATGTTGAGGCCCCTATTTTTCTTCCTTACAAGGATGCGAGGTGGTAACTGGCACAGCTTTCCATCTGCAGGCCTAAAAGTGAGGGGAACTGAGAGCTGTTCTCTTCTTTGGCCCTGTAAGAGGATATGAGGAATGCCATATAGTGTAAAATGGGGCCTGTACAAATGTTGGGACACTTGCAGCTATTGCTTTTGGTAAACTAAAACTGAAAGTTATAGCAAGGGCTTTTAAAAACTCAGGTCTGAAGCTATATTCTAGGCTTTAAATCTTTTAACTAACTGATTTTAGTAACATCGGACAACCACAAGCAGTATTTCTGAAGGGAAGCTAACAGTTTGTTTTCTACAAAGTCTGTTAAGTATTTTAGATATTACTGAAATAAAGTCTCTTTCATGTTCTCGGCTAACTACCAATTGAATTCTGATTATTAAAACAACATGCTGTATAATTATATTTGTATCTGTCTCTTCACCTGCACCCTGAATGCTTGTGGTGAAAACACAAATGCGTAGTGTTTTGATTTACAATATTTAATCCTAGTTAAAAATTTGGTCTTTGATAACTTTTGGTTTCAATAGAAGTGCAGAAGACAACTTTTGTGTTTAGTATTTTCATTACTATACTGAAGGCATTGCTAGCACACTGGTTAAGTTGAAGTGAATCACTACAGAAAAGTAGTATACTATCAAAATGCTGAGATTAATAGTTTTGTATGCACATTAGCTCAATCTTGTACTGTAGAAATAATCTTGGTTTGTGTTAATTTTTTGAAAAAATCACTGCATTTATTCATTAAAACTATTGTAAAAATTAAACTCTGTTGGGTGATTGTGTAGCTTGGAACTGAGCTCGTTCCGTGCAGCCAGCCTTCTTGTTGAACATCTGACAGATGTTAAATGCTATGGGCTGTAATAATCAATGTTCTCATGCTCAGGTGCCAGGGGAGTTTATCATCCCTGCTATGGCCCCTCCTCACCTACAACAGCTCTGCACACAGGGAAACCTCTGAAACCATTATTTCCACTAGTCTGCTTCATGAGAAAACTCTTCACAGGGTCCAGGAGTAGGCTTAAAGGGAAAAGGTTATATGGGGCTCTATCAATATACTGTGTTCTAGCTGTGAAAGCACTCAACTTTATTGACTGAATTAATTAAAGGGTGGTTTTATGTGGGTGATCTTGAGCATTTGATGATTCCATACTTGTAATTCCTTTCTCTTTCATCAGTAGGGCAGCATTCATCTTTGGTTCAAGGTCTGTAAGTTTGGCACACAACTCAAAGCTACTGCAAACAAAGTACATAAGTTAAATCTTGACCAAAGAATGCATAAAACTGAAATATAACCTCTTAAAAAAAGTAGTTATTACCAATATTTTCAAACTTTATTTTGGAAATGCCGAGTGTGCAGAAGCATTTCCACACAGTCCTTCTGCTGAAATTCTTAAGACATTTATACAAAAAAATAATAAATGTGAAACACCAACAGTGAAGTTCATTCATTTAATTAAAATGAGACAGTCCATAGATTTAAAGGAGAACTTGGTCCACATAAACAAACTATGTACGTTTTGTTCTAGTCCATTCTAGGGTGGAACTGATATTTAATCTCGTCTATGCTTCTGGAATAATCTAATTTAAGGAAGTGCTCTTGTAGTGTCTCTAGAAAATAGTATGTAAATATACGAAACACCAAGTCATGTTCTAAGCTATTTCAAGAATCAAATCCTCCTTTAAAGAGAAATAATCTGTAGTCTACAACTGAACGTTTAAATACAAGGCAGAAACCCAGTGCGTCAGTGATAATTTTTCCTACAATTCTTCCCTCAGTATTTTAGGTTTGAAAAACAGTATTGTTTAAAATTAGAAAATATATAAATTTGGTCCGCAAAAAATCTTGTAGCATGTAGAAAAGAGAAATACATGTATTGCAAATGGATCTTATTCATAGCATAAATCTATAAAACTATGTATCATTTAGGAAAAATAGGTTAAAAAGGATCTTATTTATAGGCTTAAACCTTGTCCCAACACCATACCGGTAGTGTACAGAAAACCTAATATGCTTAGGATGTGTAGTTTGTGAAAACTACTTAGTTTTTCTTGTCATTTTCTCAGTAAATTGCAACACATAGAATTCAAAAACAATGTGCTACTAAAGAGAACTTTAAATGAAGTCCCAGAAGTACAAGAATTAAAACAAAATAATCCATAAATTTGAAATACATGCTTTCTTTTTAAATTAATTTGACATTACCATTTTCTTAAACTTAATTTTTACTATACATCTTTAGTGGCAACAGATAAACAGACTGTCACAGACTGAATTTGTTGGCAGGATTTTTCTATTGTCCCTCTATCAGATTCAACTCTATCAAATGCTAGTTGACTAATACTGGAATGATTTTTAATACAGCATTCTACTTTTCACAAACATCAATTTCAATGAAAAGGGCATATGACACCTTAGAAGCAGAAAGGTTACTTAAGGCAGAAAGTGAAATTATTTTCTATTAGTACAGGCAGAGTCAACTAGACATAAAAATAAAGTATTATTTCATTTTATTGGGCTGTAATGGGGAGGGACCACAATTTAAAAGTAGAAAACCACCTACCACGTTGAACTGTTGCACTTTCCCTCCTCCCTCAATTGTACAATTATATACAAATCTGCTGAACTTCCTCAAGATTAGGCAAGTCTGCACTAAAACAGAATGGTCATTTTAGCAGCTTGATTCAAGAGTGGCCACCACTCTGCCAGTCTTGCGAACTTCCTTCTCCTTCTTTTGAACCTTTTCCTTTTGCTTTTCCAGTTTTTCCTGTGTTTTTCTAATATCCTTAATTTTTTTCTTTATTGTTGATCGGTCATTTTGACTGGAAACTCCCAAAGCCTTTAGAGGGGGAAAACAAAACAAAATCTCATCAGTAATTTTTTCCAACAGCACTGTCAACAGTGCTTGTGCATTAGCAATGCAAGAAAGTGTTATTCACTTTTCTGCAAGATTGTCTGCTTATTTGAAAAATAAGGACTTAGGGCCTCAAAAGCATTGTAAATAATCATCTGGGTAACAACGTAGGTAAGGAAACCACGGCCAACTCTTCAGTCGTGAAATAACAGTTTCGTGTTGCATTTTACAAACATGTAAACCCCTGTGCATTTCCAGAAAATAAAAGTAGTAGTCTCCAGATATTTTTCTAGCTCTTTTTATACATGAGGAGTTTTTATTCAGTAACTACTCCTTAATTTTAAGGATTTTAAAATGTATAATTAAGAAGTGAGTCAGGAAGTGGACAGTACACTTCAACTTGCGATCGGCAGGTGGCAGTGCCCGATTCCAAGTGCCTGATTGTGCTCGCACTGTCTCACCCTCAACAGCATCAGGTGCACATTGAGCTTTAGGCATCAACATTCAAGGTTCCACAACTGGAGACAGTCACTTGTATTTCCTCTGCGCCCATGATATTTTATAAAACACAGGACATTTAGTGTTGCAATTCAGGCATATTTTGGAGACTGAAGTTAGACACCTTTTCCCCACCTAAACCCCTCAAATTCTACTACTGATCCTTAATAATAATTTGCCTTATGCCAGAATAGACCAATGAACCTCTTGCCTGTCCAAAATGCAGTGTGATAATCTAACAAGCAAAGAAAACTGCAGGAATTTACCAGCACTATAAGGAATACATATACAGTGCAGCCTTCCAAATATAAAATGGCAAGAAAAGGCTCAAAAGATTCAGAATACCTATTTTCAGCAGGAGTAAAAGCCTGAAACATTTAAAAGGTCACCAGATAGGATTTTAGCCTTTCCATTTGAAGAAGAAATCTGGAAGAAACAGACTTCTAAAACTGGATCCTGCAATTCTATTTGAATTGGCCAGAACTTGCTTTGTTTGATACGACCTTCTGTTGAGATTAGGTGACAGATGTATCAAGACCCCTTGGATAATTATGCTTACTTTCATTTCCTCAAGATACAAACAAGGAAGCAATATTTGTTATTTTTATGTCTATAAACAGCCTGTCTTTAATTCTACAGTCAATTACTAATTACTATCTAACTATACAGTCTCCAAGTATTTCAAAAGCAAGTAACTCAAAATAAATAAATAAAAAGAACAAATAACTATCCCTTAAAAGCCACAAAACCAGGAAACTGTAAGTTAAAAATACGTCTGAATCAGCAGTGAAACCTGTACAGTTACAAATCTGTCCCAGGATATTCACATACCTTTAACTTCTCACTGTCGAGCTGCATTAACTGCTGTCCATCTACGTTCATAGCTGTGAACTCTGTAATATACTGCTCCATGTTCATTCCCATTAACCAGTGGCATACTTGCTGGGTGGTCCATTCAGAAATAGGCCTACTGTGCCATTGATTTTGCTTTCCTGTTGTTGTAAATTCATCATCCAATGCCTAACCAATTGAGAAAAGTCACAATCAGCAATATTTTACTTGACTGTATGTTGAATTCCAGTTGCCAGTTGAGTTTGATTAACAAAGTGCATTTTTAAACATGCTCTACTCCAAAAGGACTTAAGTTCTTGAAATCAGTTTGCCTAGTTTACTGTAAAGAAGACACTACAACATTCAACAAAAACTAAGTCAGAAACAGAGAACATAAAAGGTAAATTGGACCTATCCAAACAATGAACATACTCCCTCAGTTAGTTGGTTAAGACAGCTCTATGTTAATGTTAGATGGTACCTTACACAGCATGAAGAATCATCAAGCACTTCAACCCCTATGACTGATTATCGTTGTGATGGAAATCCAGAATAAAAGCAATTCTAGTAGCCAGTAAATCTGCTGAGCGTTCTAGGTAGTTTTACTACATTTTGTACATTTGTAAAAGAGAGGACTGTTCATTCTTTCAACTAATGCTATTACATCAACACTTCAAGAGGTCTGCCCAAATAGAAGATGACCATTTCAGAAACATAGCAGCTTGTAGACTTCCACTGAAAATACACTTTGCCAGCTCACAGAGCTTTTTTAAGTACCCTGCTTCAATTTCATTTTGCTTCTGAAGGGAAAAGGTGCTGCTGTTTGTCCTGAAGCACAATTACTCTATCACAAAAGAAAAGCTACACAACAGAGCTCAATGTCTGTAGAGAAGAAATTCAAGTGTGGTACTTGAATCAGTAACATCAGTTAACTGAAGTTTTTCTATCCAGAATCACCTCTCACTAGCTCATGACTGAGTACAGAATGCATTAAAATTGCAGACTGCTCCACTGGCCACCTTCCACTACTCATCAAAGATATTTGCAAATAGAAAATATGCTCCCCTTTTCCAGCGAGCCTTACACTCATTTATAAACAAAAAACATGGAAATAAGCATCTTTCTAGTCATGGATTTGAGACATGACCCTGTTAAGTTGCAGGTGAAAAACTACAACTGCCAGCCAAAGGGATTTCACAAAATCCAGCTTATTTGATGAAATATTTGGGAGAGTTGATTGATGTAACAAAATAATTGTGGTGATTGCAAGTCAAAGATAGTGAGATGTAGACCTGTCACATGATATGATCATACAACACACTGGATCTGAGCAAGCAATATGGAAGACATGTATGAGGGGAAACAAAATTTTCAAATTTCCAGTGTAGTGAAGGACTACATGTAATTCAAAATGGTTTTGCTTTCCCCGGTCTGTGAAACAAAAGACAGTGGTTACATTAGGAGGCAATGCAGATAAATACGAACGAGTTTGTAGAGCTGAACAGTTTGTGCTGAGGTCCTAAAATACACACTACAAGCATTTCAAAGGATGTTCACTTCCAAATAGCTCTAGTCTGATCAGAAAGACTCAATGGCCACTAGCAGCGGAACGTAGCAGGACCACTGTTGGAGCACATCTGATTTGATTTCCAAGATAAATCAAAGTAAGGCAAGTGGGAACAATCAGAATATTTATTTCAAAAACAAACTCCTTATCCAAATTAAAATGCTTATGTAGATACAACAAGTGCGAACACATCTGCCTTTCTGATGTGCAAAAGAAAAATAGCAATTTGCATAAAGTAACAGGAAAGGGCTCTAGAAGAGATTTGGCTTGTAGTGCTCTATACAGCATCTGTATCAAGACAACTGGAGCACCAAGTCTTCCATCCAAGCTATCAAGCTTGAGATGCTTTGTACAGAGATTAGTTGGATAAATTACCAAGGGAATTTTAAAATGCACATTTTATTTTTAATAATTTTAGATAAAAGAACTCCCCAACCTGATATTGCAATACAAAAAATATATTGGTAACTTTGTGTCATACTAGCAAGTGTTCATGAATAATACATAAAAAATGAGAACTACTTTGCATTTTAAGTTGGACCTGTATCTCAGCTGTGGTCTATCAGCCACAAGAAATACTAAAATATATGCTGATGCATACATATTTTTTAATATATCTATGTACTTCTATCATTTGGGGGCTGTGTGTATATCTATATATCCTCTTTACATGAAAAAAATGTGTAAAGTGTTTTATTCCAGTTGGAACTCACTCTAGATTTACTGAATCTGTCCAAGCCATGCAAAAACTTCACTTCTGTAATTACAGTCTAAGTACTTGAAGGAAAAAAAAAAAAAAAAAAGACTCAGAGTCTTTCATTTTGTCAAGAGAATTGCGGTCCCTTGACAGAATCTTGGGGGGGGGGGGCTCTCTGAACCAGTTTGCCCAAGCAGAACAGAGTAGAGCAGCTAACAGACTACACTATGGAGGAGTCCTCCAGGCTCTATGACTGGCAACTTAGGGTTTCAGCATCATCAGTTGCTACCAAACTCCTTCTACTTCATATTGGTAAAGACAGAACCCTAAAACCAGAGTTGTATCAAGACCCGAATCTGTATTAAAACACACAGACATCATCTCCTCAGAGATATTTAATACTGTATAATCTGAATTTTTGCTACTACACAAGGGAAAAGCACATCTCTATTTTTCAGAATACAGGAAAGTGAAAACTGTGGAAGGAGATGATGGAGAACGAACTTTTGAGTAAGGCCTATTGGTCATTAAATAATACCTCTACATAATTTTTTTCTCAAATGTCCATTCAGAGGCAGAAGGAACATGCCAAGCTGTTTGTACATCTAAGTTAAGAGTTCCCAAAACAGCCACTACATACACAAGAGATCAGCTGCAAATTCAGAAAGCAGAACTAAAGCTACTCCTAAGGTATGGAAGCATGAGAAAGCCATGTGCTCCAGCATAAAAACACATGTGATTCAGAAAGCAAGCAGAGGCTCTGGAGGTAGAAATAGAGAGCCCAAGAAAATACCACACCATTTAACATATTAACAACATTAGAAGGATTACCCCGCTAGCTTGCTAACCATCTGTGAGTGAAGTGCTTCTGCTGTAACTAGCTGGCTGCTAACAACTGAACTCTCACCAGGCAGTCACGTCCCCAAACTGCTTGTGAGCACCTGCCCAGCAAATAGGCAGACTCCTCCATGCTGCCCCATCTAGATCTCTAAGAGGTGCTTCCATCTCCAGTTTCCTAACAATTCCAGGATTTATAAGGCAGCATGCAATAGCCCACTCCTCCGAAAGCAGGAGTTACACTGGCTAGCACAACCCCTGCTGCATACTTACGAGCCCATTCGGACAACAACCATCAGGTAGAAATTATACTCATTAAGAGCTTAAGTTAATGATCCTGTTCAATGTCTTCAATAGTGATTTGAATGAGGGGTTTGAGCGTACCCGCAGGAAATTAATATATGACACCAAGTTAGGCTGGAATGTCGATCTGTTGGAGGGTAGAAAAGCCCTGCAGAGGGACCTGGACAGGCTGGATCAGTGAGCCAGCCCAACAGCACAAGGTTCAACATAACCAAGTGCTGGATCCTGCATGTTGGCCACAACAGCCCCATGCAGTGCTACAGGCTGGGGGCAGAGTGGCTGGAAAGTGGCCCAGTGGGAAAGGACCTGGTGGTGCAGGTCAACAGCAGCTGAACACAAGCCAGTGTGTGCCCAGACAGCAAGAAGGCCAGTGGCATCCTGGTCTGTATCAGGAATAGTGTGGCCAGCAGGGCCAGGACAATGACTGTCCCCCTGTACTCAGCACCAGTGAGGTCACCCCTTGAGTGCTGTGTCCAGTTGTGGGCCCCTCAGTTCAGGAGGGATGTTGAGGTGCTGGACTGTGTCCAGAGAAGGGCAAGGAAGCTGGTGAAGGGTGTGGAGCACAAGTCCTGTGAGGAGCAGCTGAGGGAGCTGGGGGTGTTTAGCCTGGAGAAGAGGAGGCTCGGGGGGACTTTATTGCTCTCTACAACTCCCTGGAAGGAGGGTGTAGCTGGGTGGTGGTCAGCCTCTTCTCACAGGTAACCAGTGACAAGAGGACATAATCTTCAGCTGACCAGGCAAGATTCGGGTTGGTCATCAGGAAGAATTTCTTCACAGAAAGGGTGATTAAACATTGGAATGGACTGCCCAGGGAGGTGGTGGAGTCACAATCCCTGGTTTAGCTGAAAACCAGGTGAGGTGTTTAGGGAAAGACTGAAGGTGGCACTCAGTACCATGGTCTAATTGACAAGGTGGTGTTGGGTCACAGATTGGATTAATGATCTCCAAGGTCTTTTCCAAGCACATTTATTCTGTGATTCGAAATACCCCAAACTGCTGTAAGATTGATTACTTATTTTTTCCTAGACCTAGATGACAAACTTAAAAAACCCCCCAAACCCAGAAATACGTATTTTTCTTCATGCGTACTGCTTTCCAAAAGAGAAAACAGTTCAGAGTTTATTCCTTGTTTTCCTCAGAGCAGACCCTTGGTACTCAATTTATTTACTGAAAAGGTACAAACAGCTTTCACTGCTCATGCAAAACTGGGACAATAAGCAACATATGAACTAGACAGAACCCTGGAATTAGACTGATCTATAACAAAAAGAGGCTTAAATCATCACTTTACACATGGACAATTAGTAATAGGCAGCTTTCATTTGAGTTTTAGAATCCAAAGTTTACTGAAAGTTTGTAATACTGATCAAAGAATAATATTCAAGTAGACGTCTTTAATTAAATATTACTATTTATACTGCTTGAAAGTTTTAGAAACACATATTCCATTCTTGAACCATTCAAAAAACTGCAGGGAGTACTTGCAAAGATAGATTATTAACTAGACTTCCTCTGGTTTTCATTAGATCTAAGACTGTTATCTCCAATAAAAATCTGCAAAAACTTAATTTATACTACAATCTGTAAACTAGTTATATGATATTTGACACCTCAGATTTTACCGTTAGTGAATTTACAACACTGTTTGTGACTACTCTGACTTTTACATATTACTGGGATATTTTTGGATTTTCACCAAAGACTGACTTAAAACAGCTAATAAAAATCCCGTCACATTCACAAACCACCAGTCTGCCCTCTAATTCAAATTACATCATAAAACTATGTTCAGTTTTTAATGAGTTTTTCTAAACGAAAGGATTTAATTTATAAAGATGTCCATCGGTCAAACACCAAATGAGACAGTATTTCAGAATGCTACTGAAGTGGGGACTTTAGGTTTCCGCCGTAGCCAAAGGAATTAGTTCTCCAGGGGAATGAACACACTTTCAGGTATCTAATTTCTACCTATATATCAGAACCACCATATTCCGACTTTTTTTCCTTTCCTTTTTCTTTTTTTATTGAGACAAAATTTTGTCGTAAAACAAACCTGCACAGACATGAAGGCAAGGTCAAAAATGTTGCAGTTTTCATTCATCCAGGAAATTGCTTTAAATTAGTGGAACCATTATATTTGAAATTAAAAACTGCAATCTGATCAGAGAGTTCATTCTGATTTTTATGATATAACTAGGATCAGAACACACAGGCTGATGTGCCATTCACTAATGCATGTCCTTAGTTTATTAACAGCTTCTTTACAGTGCTCTTCAACATTCAAATATGGAACAGCCATCTAGTTTCACATCACACACATCTGTTTCTATTAAACATGCTGTAGTGTGAACAACAACATCAACAACACACATATACACACTTTGAAACTCACCTCATTTGAAGAGAAGGTTAAAGTGTGTGAACGACCTGACAGATTTGGTTCTGTCACTAACCCTGAAAGTTCACAACTTGGCTTGCTATGGTATGTATCATCTATGACAATTCTACTCTGCAAACAAGTGGAAATAATGTTTTATTAACTCACTTCTTGGAAAAGCAGGTCATTAGGTGACATTCTAGTAATTTTGATTTTTGGTTTAAAAAAAATAGTATGACTCAGTTACCTTTAGAACACACATGAAATGTACTAACTGCATCAAGCATCTGACTTGTTTTTGTTAAACTTCTGAATTCAGAAACACAGTAACAAAATTAAAGCAATATCCCCAATAAGAGCAACTTGTGCAGAGAATCGGTCATAACCTGAAATGGTGTTAAAATACACAAGGAAATGCATCAGTTACTTTTTCAGCAGGCATACCACACTACAGGAGAAGCAATTTAAAAGGCATTTCTTGGACTTATTCATGATGAATTTGTATTGAACTGAAATCTCCACAAACACTATGAACGTGTTTCAGAAGGTGGTGTTCTGTTGGCAAGATAAAAATCAGTCCTAATTGTTTATGTTCATTAAGATTTCCATGGCACAGAAGCACCCCCACAGTTTCACAGCTGTGAAAACGAGAATTAGCTTTAGACTTCTCAGCTGCCCACTGTTAAACCACTGCAGTCAACAGTAAAATAAGTAGTTTAAATAAGTTCATTCATGGAAAATACAAAGCTTGCCCAAGGACAAGCTCTCCCAAACCTTTAAATTTTGATTTAAGATACTGTATTGTATTGCAATTCATTTAACACCTTCAATTAGGGAGGTAAAACACTGGCACAGGTTGCCCAGAGAGATGGTGGACACCCCATCCCTGGAAACATTCAGGGTCTCAGTTTGAACATAGCTCTGAGCAACGTGATCTAGTTGAAGATTAATTTTCTTAGAAAAGTAACAAAGTAAAATTCAGGTTAGAAACATGACTAATATACTATTCACATGACTATCATATTGAAAGAATGTAAAATCTTCACATTACTTCTGTTTACATTCAGTTATTACACCTAGTCTGTGTTTCAAGAAAGCTTTTGGATCTGTATGCCTGGCTTAGCATCTAAAAGCAGCAGGACCCAGGCTGAATCTTATCCAGCAGCCAGTACCTGTACAACCTCATGTAGGTTGTACCTGAGCAGCCTCGGACTCAAACTGAAGACTGAAAAAACCTGATGTGAAAACTTCACAGCAGGTTTGGTAAAAAAACCCTCCTAAAGAATATAAATATATGTTTTTTCCAGAACATTTTCTAATTTGATTCCCTTCATTTCCAACTCAGATTGTGACCTTGAAAATATTTTTCTTTAGTGAGTGAAAAATAATTCTGCCAAAAACATGCCTCCTACTTTTGCCATTTTAAAATTTTTTTCTCAGCACTACTCTTTGCTGCCTACAAACAGTAAGCAATTATTTATCAGTATTTTCTCTAATGTTCTCTAAGTCTCTAATCAACTAATTACACTTTGTAAGGATGCCATACCACATCCCTATGTGCATAAACAACCTGAGATCCTAAATTAAACAGATCTTAAAGATATTTTTCTTCAGTAAGATATGCTTCTGTAAGAGAACTACATTTTTGCAGTTATCTTCATTTAGCACTTCTGTATTTGTGTTCTGATTTCAATTTAACCTGAACTCTCAGTTTTCTGGATTCTGTTTGATTTTTTAAGTGCACTCCCTTATACTCTAAATTACTGATACACATTTTCAGCCTTAAAAACACTACACCAAAGCTCAAGAAAAAAGACATCACCACTACAACTCAACAAACAGAAAACCCCCAAACCACAACCTGAGTTTTCCTGCTGCCTCTGTGTAGTACCTTTCTTGACTGAAAAATGGTGTTCTATTTACCATGTAGATTTTATTAATTACATTAAATTTTAGGATCTTCTTCAGTCTTTTAGATGTAAAAATTATTACCAGAAACAACAGAATACTTTGTCTATCAACCTATTCTCAAATTAACTTCAACCCAAACTGAAAATCTATATAGGAGCTTTTCTTTTAGCTGCCCTCAGTTCACTCTTTCTACCTTTACAGAGAAAATCAAGAACAATTCAGACAAACAAAACAAAAGAGAAAGACAATAAAATTCAAGCAAAAATCTTAGAAAAAACATAGCCAAAAGTTAAGCATCTGAGCACCAGTTGTAATGTTTTCTCCTCCCCCTTGCTCCTATTCAGTTTATGGGAGTAACTTCCTTTTAAGCATTTAAGAGCCAGTTGCAAAGAAGATTTTTGACTCTTGACTAGCATAGAATTTGGATAGAAGAGGTTTTAGAGGTAAGCTTCCTATCATTTAAGGTAATAGAATATAGTTTATACCACACTGCTCTTCCTTGCATTGAAAATGAAACACTGCATACCAGATTACAGAAGCTAAATAGTATTCTGGAAAAACAATCAGTATAAACAGTATGTATGTGTGTGTATTGTATCAGGAAATGGGACAGATTTATGTCAAGTGACTAATTTAAGAACTGTCTGCAAGCACACAAGATTTTAGTTCCTGTGTTTCTCGTTTTCACAAGGATCCAAAAGTTTGACTCACTACTTTGTCAAACTTTAAACTTAAAGCTAACTTCAGAATCATTTTAAGAAAACAAAAACCTTCTAAATGCAGTAACTTTAAGAGGCGAATTTTGCAACAGAAACCAGGTAATAACAGAATTATATTCCTTACATCGTCAATGCTAAAACACAACTATAGAAATTATACACAATGCAAAAGACTCAGTTCCACAGAGATTTTTTTACATGACAAAGTTCTTATTTTAGGGTTTCTGCTTTCACCTCCTGTTTAAGAACTGCTGTCACATGATCATATGGGATACTACAGACATAAAATGAATGAATGCTATTGCTATACTTATTATATATTGCTTTATTTATAAATTTTGAGTTAATATCAACAAAAAGGAGTATTCTTTCCTTGAATTCTGGGAAGATGACTTTGTCCCTTGCTTTTAAATTGTTTTAGTAACAAGACTCACTGCTGTGGTCAAGCACATTTCTTCGTCAGTTTTAATGTCATTTCATAGCAAAACAAGCCAAAGCCTTGTTACTGTGCAAATGTAATTATCAACTCTAAGTTCAGATGAGCAACAATTAGCCATTCATTTGAAGGAGCAGCCACTGTCACATTACTGTCTTTACAAAAGACCCCAAACACTGCTAAGTGAAAACAGCCTGGCTTTGGAGAGGAAAACTATGATTTTATGATTAATGAATGTATGAGAATCTATTCTTCAATGGGATCAGCTTTCTACCATTTTACAAAGCAGGAATAGAGCTGGAGACTTGCATAATCTTCCAGCTGCTGGTTTGCAACTGGCACTAAGGAAAAGAGCAGCAAGCAGCAATTACATACTGGACCATGAGAAGGAAACAAAAAACCCCCAAACCAGTAGGCAAGAAACCAGCTGGAAGGCTGAAGTGGTAATCAACTTGGGTAAGTATAGACCAGTAAGAAGAAAAGACTATTACTTCAGGACAATGTGCAAAGGAAGAGAGCATTCAATCTGGTAAGAGCTGTAACTTTTTGATTGCCAAAAAGTAGGTGTATATGGTAGGTATATGAAAACATTAACAGCTGCCTAGGAACATTATGGGTGCTTATAGAAGAAATGCAGCAGCAGGACTTTTACTATGCTCACAAAAATTATTCAAATCAGATAGAAGGGAGCAAAGAAGAGGGGACCAATGGGTTCTTCTGAATCAATGACTTTGAAAGACAAACGCACTGAATGCTTATCTACACAGAAAACACCTTGATAGCTTTACTACAGCCTATTAAGAGACCAACTACAGCCTCTTAAGAGGCCAACCTATGAAGAGACCAACCATGCACTCCTATTTAATAAAAAAATTGTATTGAAGTATATGCATACACCTTTCAAATCCTTGGGTTATTTACAGAAACATCTTTTGACCACTGCATGCTTTAACAGAAGCAACCAATGCAGGAGCTGTAAATACACTAGACTGATGCACACTGGGCAGTATTTTGTAAAGCTCTGTTCTACTTCAGAGATTAAAAAGTTCCTACTCTTATTAAGTTTCCGTGTTAAAATAAGGATTGTACGGTTCTAAAACTAACTTTCTGTGATTTTTAAAAACTACGTATGCAGACAATTTACTATCACAGGGACCGTAGATTTACACTAGGGAAACAAAGTATTTAAAAAAAAGGTATTACAATAGCATTTCAGCGCAATCACCATCTGAAAACATGGAAAGCAGACTTGTTGTCTGCAATCTCTGCAAAAGATCAGTGAGTTAATGGACTACAACCTGGCCAGTTTCTCTTCCAGATATACAAATCATTTCTCTCTAACAACACAGAAAAAAGCAAAACAGGGCATCCCAAAGTGAAGAAACAGTGTGAAACTCAAGAATAAACCCAGCTATGACCTTACTCAAGTAACTCTAATTTTCAATTTGACAAAATCCAAAGAAAATGAGAATGAAATTGTAAAGATGTAGTAAAATTGCTAGGAACAGTCTTACATTGAAAAAGCTTTTACCAAATACTCAGAGAGCACACACATTAAACCTTTTAGTTTCTAAAGCTGTTTCTTTCAAATAGTTTAAACCGTAAAGATTGTAACTATGGTTATAGACTGAACTGTGTAGCCTCAGTCTCAAGATCTGGTTAAAAGGCTTTAAATTATTAGATCAGTAGTTACTCAGAAGCCTGGAAGGAAGTGTTCTATAGATGTGTTTCTTGGCTTTTAATACTGTATTTGTAAATGAGAACTAGGATGTTATCTGCCTCCACCTGTCTGGTACTCCAACCCTACATTCCAGTATGGTAAGAACTGGCTGGCCAACTGTTTGGACAGTTGACCTCTATTTATGTACACTTCCTCCACAAACTAGTCTGGGAAACAGATCTGACTTTTAAAACTATGCTTTCCTGAAACTAGAATTAGTTTTAGCATTATCAACCAGAAAAAAAGCATGCTCTGCGATTTTTCCTTAGATGCTACTTCACCTGAGTAGCCTCTACTGATGCTTCAACTGAAGAGGAGTGAACAGGAACACACACACAATTCCTGCATGTAAACCTGTAATATCTCAAACTTCTGCAGCAAAGTTTGTAAGAGGTGATGTGGTCAAGGACTAAATCACTAGGCTTCCACATACTAACCACTGGTGTTTTTACTTTATCAAGATGCAACACTTAAATACTCAAAGCACAAATTAGTCATCTTTACCTTGGTTCTGTTCTTCTCTTGACCATGCTCACAACCATCCTGCCCACTCTGAGTAACATGCAGACTGCTGCTAGAAACCTGAGGCTCCTTGTGGCTGTCTCCAAACCAAGAGAAAGGCATGCAAGTAGGAACAGGGGAATCTGAATCTGATGCAGATAGATTGTTGCCAGAGTCATCCAAAAGTTCTCGGGAACCTCTGAGATAAACAGATTAAATCCTGTTTAAACAACAGTAGCAAAAAACCCCACCCCACCCCTCAAATACACAACCATCCCTTTAAAAACAAGAACAAACTCAAAACACGCCACTTATTTTTACTAGTTTCACAGCACAACTGACACTTGAAATGAAAACTGATACTTGCCTTTGAATATCCATGCAAAATAATGAGTTATTTAACAACACAAATTTAAGAACTTTTGCAGTATTTCACACAATTTAATAACTTCAAGTAATTGCTAACTTAATTTACTCAACATTCATCTTCCTAAGCAAAAGACAGTTTTAATGTCACCTCCTCTACACTCTTTTGTGAGATGGAATCTCATCTCTGTATCATTAAATCTTCACAGAATTTTGCCACAAGAATGTACTTTAAGAACAAACATTAATGACAGTTTTAAAGAAATTCTTGGGTTACAAATTTTAGGAATGCAGCATGTATTTATTACACTAACAAAAGAACTACCTGCTATCCAGAGAACCTCTTAGATTTTCTTTTTCTTGCTTCTTACCCTTGCCCCCAGATTTTCGCAATCCCCTGAAGTGAAAAAACAGAAATTTCATAAAGCATTACATTTACCCAGTGCAATATTTTTGTAAAGCAGCAAGTTGGTTTTTATATTGACTTCAACAGTTAATAAAACCCACACATATTATTATACAAAGCATGATTTTGGAGATTATGCATACAATTTAAGAAGTTCTGGCATTCATATTCCATTTAAAAACCGTGACAGTACCCTTTCAAAGGCCACAGATAACCAAAATAAATACAGAAAATGCCTAAAGAAGCCTAGCATATAGTGGATGCAACCAAGAGGAAGACCACAGTGTTATTGCTACATTAATGCTCCTATACAACGCACAGCAACTTGAGCAAAGTCACTAACTGCATTATCAGTGTGCGAAATAAGTTGATTTTTATGTTACACATTATGATGCATTTCTTGCAGTACCAGTCTAAGTCTTTAATGTTAGCTGGCTTCAACAAGCTTTACCCCTGTCTCCAAAGGAGCAAGATTTACTGCAAATGTAGCAACTCTTCTCTTAAATCCCCAGAGTTCAGGTACCACACTGTATTTCCAGGTAATTTGAAGCTCGCACTTCTGTTTTACCCCTGTTGACTATCTCACCTTCTAAATGAAATTCAGAGATGCATTCATCACTGCTGCCAGCCTCCAAGCAACAGCTCAGTAGGTAGCACCTATAGCCAAACCCTATGTAATGCCACCTCTATTGTAGAAGGAATTAAGGCATGACAGGTGCCTATTTTATACTATAACCCTAGCAGGACAAAACATTGGAGTCTAGACACCAACAAGATTTTGACAAAGTTATCCATGGATTTGCAATTTAAGCGAAGTGGTGTATTCATACAAAACCACCAGAAGAACCCTAAGAAATTCTTTGAGGGGGGAAAAAAGCATAGATAAATAAAATCAAAACGTGGTAGAAACACGAACACAACATTACAAATTCAAGACGATAAATACTCTGTCCATTGACGGTCCATTACTGGATTTCCTCAACATTGTTTTATTTAGAGAACATAATATTCTCTAAGAAACCACAGAACACCACTTATTTCCAAAGGAACACAAGTAAAATCTTACCCAAAATCTGGAAATCTCCTTTTGGACTTCCCTGATGGCATTCCTTCATTTGTTTCTACTGTCTTGTCTTCATTTTTCCTTTCTTCTGTTTTTCATAGAGGGGTGAAAAATAAAAATGTTGTTCTAAAAAGACCTGCAATTTTTAACTACTAATGATGATGCTTGTAAGTCAGATACTAAGACCAGGGTGACAGTGTTAGAATTCACATTCCCACACACACATAATAACTGAAAATATTACAGCCATATCAGCCTAAGTTATTCTCTATGGCACCTTCCCATCACTGTGGCTGTACCAGGCCATTGAAAAATGGCAACACAACAGTTGCTGACAACTATTCAAAAATATTGCTTTTGATAAGCAGTAATTCTATACTGTCCAGGGAAAGGTAAAGTTTACCACAGTATTTTGGTCTAATTAATTACAAACAAAAGTTAGTTTATGATACGTTTAGAAAAAAGTACCTCTTTCTTTCGCAAAATGTCAACTTCAAAATACACAACTACATAACCAGTATAAGATGCATGGAATAAATTAATTTTTTAAGCAACAGTTGAGCAAATATAGCATTTAATATTTATTACTCTTGAAGTTTTATAGATGCTCCTTTAGTAGTATTTTTGGTTCAGTAGCTAGTCCAGGCTAGCTGCTGCAAATGTGGGCTACATATGCAAGCTGCCAGCTCCAGAAGGTGCGCCTAACCTACACGATGGTCAGTACCTCGAGAGCAGACAGCTCCTGAGAAGCTGGGTTTATTGGAAATGGCATACAAACTGTGACTATTCTAAAGAAACAACTGGGACTCTGAATCTCCTCCAAGACTCTTATTTTCAAAACTGGAATACAACCTCTCAGGACCCAATTTTTTGCCAAAGGAAGCACGTTCAATACGAACTTTTCAATTATTATGCAAAATTAAGTGACAAGCACCACACAACCTCTTCTCAGTGGACTGCGACACATTACTCCAAGTCCTAAATGTACTTACTTTTAAATTCTGAGGCTACTAGATTTTTTAAAAATAACTGAAATACATTTTGTATTGCAAATCAGGTGCTTCCTAACTAAGCCACCTGTGAAGAGATACAGTTTGCTTTTTGGGAGACAAAGTAGATTTTAAGCTCTACCTTTGAAACAACTACTGACATGATATGTACAGACTCCTTCAAGGACCATAAAACCCCAAAATCCTGTTTAGTACACAAAACTGAGGTCAACTCCCCATCACTCCACCAGCAAATAACCATCATATATGTCAGGAAGGATTATCTCAAGGCTCACATACCCGAGAGTCAGGACAGTCAAGAGTTTTCCCTTTTTTTTTTGCATATCTAATCACTATTTTCTGATCAACATTAGAACTTTAGCTAGTTAACCACTCTTTCTAAATATATAACATCCAATAAATTATAACTACAGATAACTTGGTTATCTTTCCTGTCAACTTGAATACAAAACCAGAAGAATTACTTTTAATACTGACATTTGTTTCCATCTCCATTTCTAGAGTAGAATTTTAAGAAGAGGTACTTTCTTAAACACAGCACAGTAGGTTAAAATACAGACTGATACATGAATGGGTGAGAAGGTAATAGAAAGGATTAATTCAATAAAATAAAAGGTAGACATTTAAATACAGTTAGAAAGCAACAATCTAGCAGAAACAGCATTTAGTGTCATTTTGCTCACAAAGACCAAGCTTTCAATACTAATCCTCATCTTTGGTGTACTGCATTAATTAGCAATTCCAGGGGCCAATTTAGGAAAAAAAAAAGTTGGCACTGCTTCTGCAATCACAAAAAAACTGTAGAAAAGAAAGCAAAATCATGTATGTATTTGGTACATATCTTAATAAGTGGGGTTTAAGACTGTTTTTGTTTGAGACTTTATAGAAAAATACAAAATAAGGAGAGTATAAAACAAATCCTGTTTCAGGGTATTAAAAGAATGGTTTTGTATAAGCTGTATAGCAAAGACAGCAAGTCATCTGCCTTTATACATTTGTACTAGCTGATTATAGAAAATATCAAACATTTGAAAGATTATATTAGATCCCTTGTTCAATTATTCATAAGAAAAATGCCGACTATTCCTACCAAATAATGATTAATAGTGACTAGGCTGATGATAATACCTTTAACCTTCTTCTAGTGACAAATATCTTAAGAGGGCATGATGAAGAAGGCAGTAATTTCCACAATACTCAGAATCTGTATCTTGTTTAAACACTTGGATAATGTCTGGAACCACAAAGCCAACAATGAATTTTTCTGGAAACCATGAAATCCGTCAAGCTTACACTTCAATACATTGCCACTTACAAGGTTAGTGTTTCGCAAAAATGCATCAGGACCTTTACTGATTACATCTAAAATTTGTAAAACTTCAATCTCAAAGAATTAAAATAATAGTAAATCCTTGAGTCTTACCCTTGGCTTCTTTCCCTTTCCCTTTTGCTTCTCTTTGCTTAACATTCTTGAGATACCCTGGAGGAGAATTTGGAGTCATCTCTTCAGGAGGAGGTGAACAAGTGGTGGGTGTGCTATTTTCGTTGTTTGGTTTGTGTACTGGAGAAGAGTGCGTGGAAGCAGAAGGACTTGACTCTAGAGGACTTTCTGTGCTTTCTCTTTTCTCAGACTTTTCACTCTTTTGATCTGGGTCATCCAGGCGTGGGAGAGGTAATTTGTCACTTGTTTCTAAGGTCTTAGTCAGGTACATGGCGGAAGATTCTCTGTTGAGAACACTGTCTTCTGAATCCTCATCCTTCAACAAATTTGAAAGTGATTTTATGATAAACATGATATATACTCATTTATTGTCTGTTCTTTTACTAGGGCAGAAATACGTGCTAAGCAAATTCCATCAGTTCAATTAATTTTTTGAACTGACACACTTGTGGATACAATCTAAATCACATGAAGTTGATTTTAAAGGCTGTTATCTACCTCTATCTTTCCGCACATCCCAAATAATATTTCTCTAGCCAAATCAGAAATGTTCTGGTACACTTTGGCCATTCCAATTCAATGCAGCCACTTTTCAGTCTACCTGAATTAGTTCAGTGTTCTCATTCTATGACAGGCTCTCTCATATATTGACTATCTATACCTCAATTCTTAAACTGTTTTCCAGAAACATGAGAACATTTCACTGGTATACTTCTTGTGAACTTAAATGATGACTTAGGGAATAATGAAGCATTTCAGAACTGTTTAGTTTTTGAAGAAATTTGGTAACTAACTTGTTCCAGATGAAGAAATAACAAGACAAATTAGTATATTTCATAATATCACTGTATCACAAATCTTTCAGGAAGCAGAAGTAGCACAGAAGAAGCTTGCATAGTTCTTTGCTAACTTCAAGTTAACTGTGCCACAAAAACCATGCCAGAGTTCACATACATGATATGAACCCAAAAAGGTTTTTTCACTTGATGCAGCATAAAAATACAGTGCTTTGGCAGAGGCTGAATGAAGCATGAACACTTACAATTGCAAATACAGATAAAACTCAACACACGTTCAGGAGCGCGTCACTATCTACCAGTGTCAGTACCTGTAGATTTGCAGTCTGTTGTCCACCCCCAAGAGATTCTTTCAGCTTTGATCGAGAAGGTGGCTGGCGTTTTACTTTCAAAGCAAGCTGAGCTTTTGCTTTGTGGGCACTGGTGTCTAATCTGGGAGTATCCCCAACAAAAGCATCAAAATCTGCAACAAATACACACCTGTTAAAAAAGTAAACACAAACCCCAGCAAAAACTGGTAGGCAAGTTCACCAACCCACTGTCCAGAAAAATATTCAGAATTTAAGTCAGACTTATTCTACCTGCTAACCACTACTATACGAAAATACTTTTTATATTATACTACACTATTTTACACATTGCACTAGCAATTTCTATTTAATTTGAAATATAGTTTTACCCAACTTCTTTATTTAAAAAATAATAAAATCCAACAGAATATAATTGTCTTAAGGCTTGAAACCTGAATTCTGTTCTGAAATAGATGAAAATTTGTACCCTGAATGTGCTTTCCTAGCTTCATTCTTTAGGATGGAAACTCTTTACAAAGTAAGAATTTACTACATATTTTAAAAATGTAATTCTCATTTGAACCTCCATCTGATATTTCGTAATATTCTAGACATAAAATTACAAGACAAAAAAGTCATAGCAAGTTTGCTGTAAATTATAGCTTGAAATCAATGGGATTTTAGCTGACGTATCTCAGTGTTTTAGTCCCACTATTAGTTTCACTAACAGAGAATCTGAAGAACAGTTAAAATAGTTGTCTCTCCATCTATCTCTTCTTTCCCACATTTAAGAAATACATTACAACAGTACTGAAAATTGACTCAGGTAGAACATTTACTCAGTCAGTATGAAACAGACAACACTTCTCTTAAGAACAAAAGAACCTCTACACGTATAACTCCTCCTAATTTTCCTTAAGTGCAAATAAAAAAATACTACAACTTACCAGAAACTAGCATATCTAAAGAATTTATTCTTTCTTTTATTGATTTGGTTTCTTTTTCATTGTCTTCTTTTATCTTTGACTGTTCATTAGATTGGCCTGGACTTTGACAGCCATCTTCCAATAAACTGCCACCTTCAAACACATAAGGCATTTTCTCATATGCTTTTAATTTATTTTCAAGCTCTGAAATCTGCAAGAATTAAAATTCAGGTGAGATACAACTCTCCAAGAATGCAGAAGTTTATTTCAAAATATAATACTGCTTTACTTTTTCCTGATAGATTTTCAGTTGTTCTGCATATTTCTGGTCTCTCTCTTCAAGTAGCTTTGAATGATCTTCTTCTTTCTTCATAAATTCTATTTCTCTGGTGAAAGAAATAAATACACGTCTATGAAACAGTAATATACAGAAATGTAGAAAAATGTTAAATAGAAATATGCACAATTGCATTTATTAAAAAGCATTCCATTAGTGAATAGTGACAAAAATCAGCCTGTAAGGTATAACTGATTCATTAATCTTATAATGTCATAAAATGATGTATGTATTTGTATGCTTCTACCGTCTTCAAAAGAAAATACAGATGACTGTAATTTACTCTGGGCAGAAAAAGGATGCGTGGCAATGCTTTTTCTGCAAAATTACAACCATCTCTCATTTTAAAAGTGGCAGGTTGCACACACATTTAAGCCTGAAATACATGCATGATTCCAATCATTACATCTTACTTTCTTCCACAAAGATACATGCACACACAGTGTATTTTCCTTCCAAAAGCTATGGCAAAATTCTTTGTAGGAAAATAAATTGCATTTCAAGTTTCTACTTGGTTCATCCTACAGCAATTGCAATGGCTGAGTTTTACAAAAAAGAAACAATGACTACAAGAAGGAAACAAAAGCTGCTTTTGCCTGCACCATATGGAATAACATACAAAACCAGAAAATAAGCATAAAACATCTACAACAGATGCAAAAGCTTCAGGGACAATCAAATGAGTAATGGGAATTTGCTAAACAGTGAGGGAATGGAAACTAGCACGTTAGCAGTCATCTTCACGTACTTTTGAACTTCCATGCGGATAAGCTTGGGAGGAGAGGGGAAAGGAGACCTTTAAAAAGCTCACCAAACAGCACAAAAATGTACTGTGAAAAGTAACATTTCTGGACATGGACTAAAGAGCAAAAGATCATTAATAAATTGCCTTTAAAAGTAAGTAGCAAGCAGAGAAACTGGTAACAAGAGTATTATATGCTTACAGCAACTATCAAAAGCAACGGTTGTGCTCTGTATTATTGGGACACAACTACAAATATTTTGCAATTACCTCTTGTTTAGCTAAGAGGAAAGAACATAGAACAGTTAGACACTACCACATAACAACAGCACTGGAGTCCTACATAGGTGTATCTAATTAACAATATTACTTCTACTACAAACCCTGTAACAGATTGAAGATACTGTTTTCATGCTGCCATTTTAGCAGCTAGATACATATCCCCAAACTTTCAATTTTTCTCAGAATTCCTTTTACTCCTCCTCCAAGATATAACTCTTAACTCAGACTAAATCGCATGTATCTCACTGTTATTAAATATCCTTTGATGCCTACTCTATCTGGAACACTGAAGTCAGTCAAAGCTGAGGGTTTTTCACAAAGAGCAAAAAGCATCTCATGTCAAATTTCAAGTAGTCCTTCCAAAAAGTATAGATGCATTACAGCTTTTAAACTAAGTTGTTTTTAAGAAGTTGTTATTGAAATATTAAATGATTTTTCCTTAGCTATGAATCAAAAGCAGCAGGAAGACTTCTGGCAAACCTTTCCAGCAGCTGGTGATGTAAGGTAAGGACGAATTCAGCATTTATAGCCCACTGCTTCCCTAAACTCTAATAAATGAAAAGAAAGTGTGTTAAGCAAATCCTATTCTACCCTACGTGTTGTTGACAGCTTTCCCCAAGACGTACAAAACATAAAAGCAATAAATAGAGAGCTGATATTTTGGGATACTTACTTTTGTTGGTAATCTTTAAGCAATTTCTTGGCCTTGTTGTATTTCTTTTCAAGGGCATCACATTGTTCTTGAGTCTCTTTAAGACGCTCGTTTACTGTTTTGCATAAATTTTGTGCCTCTAACCAGTAGGTCTCTAACTTTTTAATTTTCTCTTTGCTTTCATCCAAGTTTTGCTGTAGTTGGGCTCGATTAAATTTCCACTCATTTTTTTCTGCTTCGACAACTTTTAACTGAAAAAAATTAATACTTAAGGAATTAATCTAAACTAAAAGATGAAATAAAAATTAGTTCTTGATACATATTTAAGTAGAGAATAGCTGATAATAATTACATACTTATCAGTACTATTAAAACAGGACACTTTAAAAGTAATCATATCAACTCTTCCAACCCTTGCTAATCAAGCAAGTTTAGAACTAAAACCCTGAAACCCAAGAGTCTTTTACTGCTTCCTCATTGGTATTGAGTCTTTCTAGAGAGATAAAATGATCAAGATCTTTATTACCACCTCATATTGTTTAAGATCTCAGCATATCCTAACATCCCTGGAGAGGCCTATTATGAATACCTTCAAAGGCAACTGGAGATAAAGAGTCTTAACCTGTATAAGATAACTTCCTTGTCCTACTACTTTGCTACCAATAGCTTTTTGAATGAAGATAACATGACCAGTTGATCTTCCCTGGTAACTTTACATGACATTGGTCTTCCTAATAAATGACAGCATGTGCAGGGTTTCCTTCTCTTGAGCTAATGTACAAAACCACCAAATATTCCCTCAGTAAAGGAAAGGGATGCCACCTCTTCAGCTTGACAGCAGCCACATTATACACAGCAATGTTAACATGGAAAGCTCTCGAGGCCTTGGAGGAGTGAACAGGCAAGCTACAGCTTAGTTTGTCCAGGCCTTCTTCTCTGGGGACACCATTTACACTGAGGAAATCACTGCTTTTGAAGCCAGTTAAGAACACCTGCCAATGGAACAAGGATGTTGAAAGGACCAAGAATTTCTTGAATTAAAAATGGGGTTGTAAGGTGTACTAATACCAACATTTTTAATAGCTTTTTTGAAATTCAGGTGGGCCAAATGTCAAGAATACTACAAAGAGGAGGAGCACTGTCAGAAAACAAAAAGGGAACTGTCTCAAGTAGCTTCATCTGCTTTGCCTTTCTACTCTCGGAGTTCTCAACAACTGCAGAGTGCATGAAATACCCCAACGGATACTGCCACTGAAAATTATTGCAAACTGAAGCACTATGCCCTCCTCACCTGCTACCTGCTCCCAGCAACGTATTGCAGCCTGTCCTAGGATACGCATTTCTGAGCAAGGTAACACAGAAAAGCAACAGCATAAAAGCTGCTCGCTCACAGTATTTTCAGAAAAAGGCCATGTACAAATCTGCATCAGTGGAAGAAGCAGCAAAAAAGAACAAGAATCCCTTTCTCAGAATAAGCAGAGGCATTGAACCAATCTTCGTCAAAAAAAAAAAAAAGCTGGAAAAAACTCTTTGCCCAGACCAGATCAGGAATTTGTGGAGGGAAAGAGGGGAAACAGGGTAACAGAAAAAACTTTCTGGTAACAGAAAGACAGCCACAGTCCATTGTCTGGCCAAATCTATTCTCAAATAAGACAAGTTCTATCCACTGATAATGTTCTCGTATTTGTTTACAAGCTGTTTAATACAGTCCTCCACTATGTTCAGTTGCTCTAAGCAGTAATACTGAAGCATTCCTTTTAAAGTGGAGACTTGGGGGATGGGATTTTTTTGTTGTTTTATGTGACTTTGGGGGGTTTTTTGTTTGATTGGTTTTTTTTCCTTCTCTTTTTAATTTGAGCATAGCTCTTCTGCTTACAAATGTCTGTCTAGCATAACATAGAGTAGATCGTGCCTGAGGCATAAACGGATTGCTGCTTTCTGCATTCAGCCTACTCCTGGTAAAATGAGTGGCCATAAAAACAAAAAAAAATTTCCCCAAAACAAACCACCCAACAAAAACCCCTACCAATAACAATATTTGTTGAAAACTTACTTTCTCCTTCAGTTGATTCACTTCAGCTATTGTTACTGCATGTTTTAACTGTAGCTGGAACAGATGAAAAAAATTGTATGAGCACACACAGAATTACATTTGAAAATCCTAGTTTTAAGTATTTGCCCATGATTCCCTTTTTCCTCAAACCATTGTTATAGTGGCATAAAGTCAATGTAATTATTCATCAGTTACAGGAGAAGTAATCAGGCATTTTAATTAAAAAAAAAAATTTTAAAATTACTCAAACCTCAAAAAAGTTTCACAGTACATAACCACCTGTAGTTAAAAATCTCCCATTGTTGTCTATACATAAAGAAAATGGAGAAGATTACATCAACATTTCAATGTGCCAGGGGAATGAAAAGGCAGCAATGCACTTATGAAGAAAACTGGTACACAGAATAAAATAAAAACCTTAACAGTACTAAGTATTTTTACAATCAGCACTTGAAAATAAATGTGCTGGCTTTGTTTTAAGATTAAGCCATGTATTTTTACACCACAAATCTTCATAGGATTATTAGAAATCAAAAAGACTACACTTAAGCCAAATGTAAAGATTTTTTTAGCAAGTATTAATTGTTCCTTTTATCTCACTTTCCATCTGTAATCTGGGGGGATTTTTTTTTTGGTCAAGGCACAGTGCACCAAACACAAATTAAAACTGGTGAATTCATGACTGTTCATTTAGATTATGTTAGTAACAGCACAGTAATGATTCCACACGAGAATATAACTGTATCCCCAGTAAATATACCACTTAAGAAGCTTTAGCCTGCTGCTATGCTTCCAAACCTAGAAAAACTGTAAATGTTCTCTAGAGATCAGCAGCCTGCAATTTCTACTTCCTCAATGACATCGTCAATGTTATCAAGAGAACAAACTTAGGAGATCTGCAAAATACCAATCCTTCACAAAATAAGTTGATGTAGCAACAAATTGCATCTGACAAAACAGTTTCTTTGCAGAATATTTTTCTCCTCCCAGAGTGAAAATTACAGGCACTTAAATCTACCAGAGAAGCCTGGACCCCTAAATGATAAAGGCTGTATGTACCATTTAAGTCCCTGACTAAATCCCACAGTCCTGAATAAAACAAATATGCTCCTTTATACAAACCCTGGGAAAAGAGAACCTGACTATTTCCAATTATGTTGTGATTCATAGTCTGGAATGCCCTATTGGGTTTACAAATCTATTCCTTCCAAACAACACACCACAAAAATACCCTCCAAGCCAAAAATATGCCTATCTACAGAATCAAGTGCTTTTATGTACGCAGATTTCTCAGAAGACTGCAGGGATGAAACCAAGAAATTAGGTATGTATTTCTTGTCTTCCTGGAGAACATCTCACAACACCACTCAAGACCATTCAAAACAGGTGTATTTGCATGTCCCATCCCCTACCCCCCACCATGCTCTCTGCAGCTAAAGCCATTCTACTGGGCAGCAAACACACACAAAGGCCAGTGGGCCACAGAAGAACTAAAAGAAGCATCCTATCTTTCTAATGCAGTACTCAGACATAACAAAGACAGAGTTGGGGCTGGGTTCTATGGCCTGTTTCCAAGGCCTTTTAAAATTTAATTTAAATCAAAAGACCATTTAATATAAATATGCATAGGGAAACTGGATATAAAAAATTATAGAAGACCTACATTTCAATGGACATTTACCAGAGATATTTATTGGCGATGCTGGGAAAAAACAAACCCAAAATGAGAGGGAACATGAAGTAGGTTCAGATGTCCCCCAGCGCATCACAAAGAATATTTAAGAAACTGCTACAACACCTCTTTAAATTTAAGAAGAGACTGTGCTGAATCCATATCCAGTAGTAAACCAATATCTTCATTTTCAGGAAGATCAAAAACTTCTACAGATTTTCCATGTAAATGTGACTCATATGTATCCTCCTCCTCCTCATCATAGTCATCATCCTGCCAAATGAGAAAACCATGACATTCTGTAACACACACACATACTTTTGCATTATGGTAGTAGCAATAACCAAAGCCTGCAATCAAGGAATCCAAACAGCCGCAAAACTTTTCTCAACTAGTTACTACTCCTTTTTAATTTCATATACCTATGGTAAGTGTTAAAGATGACCTGCAAACACCTTCATCAAACTTCCACAAAACAGAGCTAAGAAAGACTTGCACAAAACTATCACATACAGCTGACAGTTAAAAAGTATATTTTGGATTAGTGATAAAGCGATCATCATGTGCCTTGATGACAATAATGTATGAGGTATGTATTTTCCTGTTTTTAACAAGTTTCCTGTGTTACACTCCTTTTGCTTCAGTTTGATTAAACCCCCCCATTTATTCCATTAGCACAGCATGTACGATGTTTTACCTGCTCTGTATCATCATGAACATAGTGCTGCTCGTACAGACATCTCTCTTGCTCTAAGGTCTCACTAATGAGACGGGCTACTTCACTCTCAGCCCCCGGCTTCTCTCTCCCAATCAGAAACCTACAGGAAAAAAACCAAATTATCTTGCAGCAAAAAATCTTAACACATGCTTAAGAAATGAGTTTGCTACACTGCTGCCTTCCACAACATCTTTGTAGAATTTTCATACTATGGTTTTGTCATCTCCATGAATGAAAAATGACAAAAAGAAACTCTTATTTCACAGAAAACATACGTACCTCACTGTGCCTTTGGTGTTCTTTAGTACAGTGGCTGCAAAGAACTGAGTAACTCCCACTAGACTTATGCCATCAACCTCAACAATCTGATCATTTACTTGAATGCTGCAAAATAAAAAAATGCTTAGCTATCAGTTAAACAATAGTATTTTGGCTTTAAGTATTTTTGACATGACAAACATCACTTAAAACTCACTAGTATTTATAATGATGAATTCTGAGTCCATTGAAATTCATTGCTTAAAAACAGTCTCCTCTGCTACTATGCAAATCACCAATTAAAATTTACACAGCATTTGACTTGATATTTTTTAGACAATTTACACAGTGATTGGTGTTCTGGGGTGTCTACACAGTGATAGGTGTTCTGGGGTGTCAACATGATTTTGTGGTACTTCTACGCATGGGCTCATTTTGAATGTTTCTCCTATGTGCTGTCAGCAGATCTACACTTACTTAGCAAAAATGTCCTATAATAAACAACTCATTTTTAAAAATTTGACATAAAGCAGGAATGTAATATTCACTCAGCAGCATTCAGATTTTGTATTTTCATTCACAGTATTCAGCATATCTAATGAAAGCAACTGGGCTCAGTTGGAAATTTGTAAAAAGCATAATGAATTCAACAAAAAACTCACCGTCCATCCCTCTGAGCAGCTCCACCATCTGTTATTGTTTTTACAAAAATACCTAGTTTTTCCAGTCCCTGATCAGCACCAACTCCCATTCCAATGATACTGATGCCCAGACCCCTGTCACCTAAGGGATTCAAAAATCTAACATTAGCTGCACGACACGATGCAACAATTAACAGTACCGAGTTCCTTCAAAGCGTTCCCAGTCCTTCAACACAAAAGATAATGGAAATCCACTTAAAAAAAGAGGAAAAAAAATAGAATGTATTTCATATATAGATACTGCTTAAAGCTTTTTTGTCCTGTAGCCTTCCTAACTTCAATTCAGTATGACAATCTGCACTTAGTAGAGGCCCATCCAGTTAACACTCACTAAATTCACCAGAACTAGCCACAAGTCAAAGCCTAGACCCATACATTCAAAAACTGAAGACTTAAATTCAGGGAATATACAGTTTAAAATGTTTTTATCTTTTGTTCCCATAGTATCTCTTGCAAATGTACAAGGTTTGATTTGCACCTTTTTCAATTTCCACAGGAAACACTTCCATTTTTTCCACCCTTTTCTCAAGTTCATACTCAGCTGAGGCTGCCACAGGGTCAACTTCTTCATTACGTCTATCATAGTCTTCATTTGAGTAAGTACTGAAAACCTAAGAAATGGAACAGAAAACTTTTTAAATTTCTTCTCACCTCCTTTCAAACATCATATAATTTAAAGACAATCAGTAAGGAAATTAAAGTGGTATTTTCAGAGATCTCATCTTCTAAACAACCATCAATTTAATAAATATTGCTGTTGTCAGACAGTTTCCAGCTTGCACAGAAGTAACATTTTAAAAGTTTCAAAACAATTATTTTAACAGATTTTATCTTGCAAATGCACCAAACAGTTAAAAGAAATCAGTCAACTCCTCTTTGATATCGTGTGACTTTTTTTTTATGACTACATTCCACCAAATCCTTCCTCTCTTCTCCCCTCCCCCATACCATCTGCCAATTGCAGTATTTCAAACAGATGTAGTTTTCTCATTTTGCAAGGGAATCACGCAGTTTCCCAGGAAAAGGAAATGCCTTGCTACATACATTACTATTTTTAGTAATCACTCCAGCTGAGTTTCTGAATTGTTAAAAATAAAAGATAAACAAACAACACAAATTAAGACAGAAATCTATAAAGGAAGAATAAGCTACATGTAACAGGGCTAATCTTACATATCAGCATGTTCATTAATTGTATTTACATTAATAAGTTAGAAAAAAATGGAAAAATAATATAGCACCCTCATTTATCTCAAGAAATAAGGTTTATCTGCTAAATGTTTTGCAGCCACTGAATGTTTTATTCAACATCACTGTAAGACAAAAAACACAAACTGCAGCTGCAGCAGCCATCCCCCTAATCAAGAACATGCAGCGCTGACACGAAGTTCATTTACACTGGCTTACTAAATTTTTGCAACTGTTGTATTTTCTGCTAAGCCTACCTAGACAGGTAACTGTAATTATGTAAATACAACAGTACTAACTGTAATCAACATTTTCCCTGTGAATTTACATTCACTAGTATACAGCTTTAGCCCGGCAGAGCAGTAGCCTCAGACACAGAAAAATGGTCATTGAAACATTATCAAAAAGTAACCAATATAATTCAGTATTTCCCACGAGGAGCCTACTGCTTCACCTTCAGACTACAACTGGAGATCAGTGTCACAAACTCTTCCCAAAACCTGCAAAACATCTACTCCAGAAATGAGGCATGGCCATATAGTCAGTCCAGCAAGAAAGCAAGACTAGATCCACTTGGTTAAAAGGGAAGAAATCCACTCTCAGAAGTTTTATGTCTTCCACAATAAAAGAGCCTTCCTTAAAAGCTGTTCTTCTGAAGCCTTGCATAAAGGCTTTGCATAAAGGTTAATAAACAAACTCCTTGTGACTGTCATACAGACACCAGTAGGCAACAACTGGACACAGAAAGACAAGGGTCACACTTACAGTATGTCTTCCATGAACTTTATAGAAAAAATCTGCAAAACAGACAAAGAAAACCATCTAAATGGTCTTACTCTATCACTATCAGAAAAAAAGTGGCCAAGTTCTTTAAACCAATCACCCTCCTCAGCCCCAAATCACTAAACAGGATATGCAGCAGAAGCATTTCATGAAGCATTATTCTCTCTTTGGAACAAGACCAGTCTAGTTTGTTTACTTTTCATCCCAACAGAAAAAGCAGTATCTCCAAAAACACAGTCAAATTATAATAAGATCAATTTTAAACTAATAATAAAAAGGAAGTTCATGAGTAGACAAATAATAACTTGTTAGTGAGAATATTTAATTTCTTGAGGACAAATCAAATACCAGGGCATGAAAAAAATGTATAAATTAGTATACCTATAATCTAGTATTAACAGTACAACTAAATTTTAAAAAGATCTCTTAACTATCAAATGGTTGAATGAGCAAAATGTGGAGAATGGCAGTAGTTCATTTTGGAGACAGCAACAACTGTATTTTCTTAGTTCTTTACAACTCAGTGGTCTAACAGAGCAGAAGATGATGCAAGCAGTTACTATCTACTGAAGAATCACATTACCACAGGGATGACTAGTTCCTTGCACAACAATTTATAAAGTGCTGGAAATCTGGGGAAGCAAAATTGCACCATAACAACAGCATTATGTATTCTGCAATTCTTGGGCCACCAGCATTAAAATATCCCTGGAAATTCTAAAAATTATTTCTTATTTTTCCAGCTTAAAAGTAATAGAATTGTACTTGGGAGTCTCATGGAATTTGCTCATTTTTATACAAAATTGATCATAGGAATTGCTCATCTGCCAGAAGCAGATAATAGAATTTAAAACTAGTGGTCCCTTAGATGTCAGCGATGTTTATAATTGTTATTAATAAAATAATAGCATAAACATATCTATACAAATGAAGACTACTAATATTTATGCATACTAGCTTTCTATGAAAAGCCTATCTGAAATCAATTCTGAGGAATCCACTAAGAGAAAGAATTTATACTTTTGCCTTAAAGTGACAGATGACAAGTGTATGAGAACATCTGGATAACATTCTAAAAACCATAACCTCACAACTAAAAGCATATAGCCCCATTTCAAAATAGTAACAACACACCCCTCTCTAAACTTCAGAAAAATAATTCTGAGGAAAAGCATCAATTTACAAAGAACAGAGGAAACGCAAAACTTATAACCAGAAGCCAAACACTGCAATAACAGAAAGAAAAGCAAAAGCAAACTATAAAAACTATGACTGAAGAGTCAAGGGTAGAAGACAGAAATTTTTATTGTGTACATGTGGAATCATAACATTGTGTTCATCTTTTATGAGAGAGAAAAAGTAAAAATGTTGATATTAATATAGAAAATACAGAACTGGTCAGCAAGCTGTTCTTGCCAAGCAGCAAAAGTAACATTTAAACACAGTTAAAACGTGGATAATAAATAATACAAGTTCACAGTTTAGAAGACTGATGAGAAAGCTAAACATGTCCATCCCTGCACCGTGCCTGGCAGGGTTTAGTCACTAAATCTAATGCATTACAGACAAAAGAAATTCTAATCTTACTATTCAGAAGCCACTGCTAGCTAGAGATTGTAAAATTATTAATGTGCAACTGGTATTTTTAGAAGATATATTTTAGCAAACACTAATTATTGTCTCAGCATAGGGGAAACCAGATGAATTTTACAGTGGAAACCATGTGAATTTCACAAACCTTTTACTGTAGCTTGTTATATATCCAGGAGGTTACCCTAACATTACTAACTTTTGGATCCTGTCAAGCTAATAAGTGGCAAAATGCTATCTGAAAAAAATTTTTTTTTTTCACTCAGGACCTTCTTCCTTCAGAATGGATACAATTAATTTGAATCCAAAACAGTTCTGACAGAGGGCTGAATTTTTAAGAATTATTTGAATTGTTAAGGCACATAAGAGTAAATTTTCAAATATGCTTAGTGCTTGAACAGCATATATATTTATCTGGAGAGAAAATTAGCTGCATTCTTCACACCAGAAAAATTAATCACTTTTTGAATGCAAAAATTGGTTTTGCATCTTCTATGAAGACGCTAATCTAGCCATCCTCAAGACCAGCACACAAAAAACACCAACACAACCTACTGTGTAAAAGATCCTACTGTTCAGTTCCTGTAACTGTTACAGAACTAAAAATTTCCTATAGCATGTTAGTGCTAACACAGAAAATAGAATTATCACAGAAAAACAACAATGACCTTCACATACTTCAAACTCTTCACAGAACAGAAGAAGGTCTACTTAAGTATGATGTTAGTTTTAGAAGAATATTAATTACTTAGAGGACGAACACTAATTTACCATGTGCTTGCATGAAAGTGCTAGAGAGTAATAAAATACAGTCCAAGGACCTCCACTCCCAACATTCATTTCTAAGTATATAGATTTGTTTGTGCCTAATGAAAAGCATAACATTACAAAAGTAATTAAACAGTCAGATTAGGAAATCAGGAACTACCCAGAAGGGCTTCCAACTAATTAGAATGGAAGCAACATCAACATCACTTTAAAGTTCTCATGTAATCCTGCAGTATTTGCTGGAAAGCCTCACAACACCTGCACAGGCAGTTAAAGCAACACTGAACATCTGAGAGAGGCCCTGAAGTGTTACTGATGCCCTGCCTGGAGCACACCCAGCCAGGACCACACCCCTTGGTTCACCTGCTTCTGAAACAAGCTTTCGCTTCGAACGTGCCAGTTTACTGACACTCCATAAAGCCAAACATTCAAAACACAAGTTAAAGCTCAGGGAAAATTATCCAATAGCAAACAGTTTCAGCTTTCCAAATTGAGGCCTTTGTGATGCCTGGCAAAATGTGAAGTGCCTATGAATAATCATTTGAAATAGTAGCACAGAGGTAGGACTGAACTATAATGTACACCTTACAGTTTACTCTTACAATCTCCCTCTTCTGTTCAAGCAGACATCTCGTTACCGCTACCTTATTCTTCCCTCTACTTCCAAAAGCCACATGGTTAGTATTTTATTAGCACTACTTTGTATATTTTAAGTAAAAATTGCATATATCCAATTTAACTCAATTCATGCTATATAATGATAGAAGCAGCAAAGAGAAATACCTTGCTTTATTTTATTTATTAAATACTCACACCTTTACTCTTCTTCAAAAAGTTTTCAGAATGGTTGGCAACTGTTAAAGGTTGGTATTATAAACCATTATACTGTTACCCAGCAGGTGGACAGGCAGGCTGTGCACACTTATGTCCTTGTTCTTGCAGCTCTGTATGACTTAATCAAAAACCCCAACCAAGTCAGTTTATAGAAAGACAAAAGTGCAATCTTGCTTCAGATACACAATACAGACAATTTCATATAGACAATGTAATCCTAAATAAACCAGTTTTTTTACCAGTCCCATAAGTCTCTACTTAATTCTCAATACAACCAGTAAAATTTATTCTTTAGTTCTGTTTTTCACTTCAGGAGCTAAATCACTGTAGCCTGCTAAAGAATAACACAGACAATATGGTATCTACTTCAGTCAGGTTATGCTACCTACTCGAGAAGGAGAAACATTCACTTTCAGGTATTTAATTTTTAAATCCCAGTGGAAAAAATATTAAAGACAAAGAAAATAATCCGTTCAGATTCAGAGCACTGATTTTATTTCATTTCAGATATTCAGAGAAGAAGTTCAGAGATAATCCATGATCTCCATCTGCAGAAGAAGAGCTCTGTCATGACCTGGTCGTACTCCTCCAGCAACTCAAGGTGAGGTGGCATTGCTCTCTGACTGACAAAAAGACTGAAAGGCTCCAAAATAAGTAACATATGACCAGAAGAAGCAAAAACTACTCATAATACTACATAAAAGGGAGCAAAAAAAAAATCTTAGCTCCTGAAAGACTTTGTATATAAAGAGAGCGATTCAGTTATGAACCTCTGTAAACTTCACAGGTGTCTTGGTACCAACAGTTTACGCCTGGTGATCCACACAGATACACATGTATTTATTTAGTATTCACCAAAACAAAAATCCTGACCTGACCAAATCTAAACAGAAAGCAAATCGGTATGGGGAATTTTAAAAGAACAGCAGTGAACACAAAAATATTCCACCTGTTTTCTAAAGACCTTAAGAAGAAACAACAAAATAACCCTTCCATACCAGATCAACTCAATTAACTAATCTGCATTAATACTGTCATTAGCAATCATCAATACCCCAGATCTAAAAAAAAGGGTCAATTCACTACACCAAGTCACAACAGAGAGTGATGAAAGAAAATGTCTGAAAAATAAATCTAAAGCATTTGCCATTGCATAATACTTTTCTACTCAATAAAAATATAAGAACCCCATAAAAAACTCTGCACGATCCTCATGATCACAAGATTACAAAACGTACTCAGAAAATACAGGCAAGCATCTTTTTACTGATGTCCTTCTTAGTGTTCACCTTCCTTTTTGTTAGAATTATATGGAAAGGGATAATTTATTTTTCCATCTCTCCGCAGGTAAACTACAAAAAAGTTTCAGCTACTGCCTGTTCATTCTTTACCTGGCTAGGTTATGTATTTTCACATGCTAATAACAGTAATTGTCATCAAAAAAGACACTGAATCTTTCAGCAACTTAACTGCTGAGCTACTGAACTTGTCTCCTGTAAATTTGCTTATCTTTGTTGACCTCCACCACCTCCTCAGTTTTTCTTCTGTCTTCCATGAAACCCTCAAGTACCTCATATTCATCTCCTTTTCTCCCTCCTGTTCCCCACAGCTATTCTCAGAGCAAAAGACAACACAGGCTGGGCATACATAGTGATCAGCTAACATTAAGCCAAAAAGAACAAGTAAACTAAGCTGCAGCCCTGTCATCAGTGAGTCCATGAATATGCAACTCTGATAAAAGTGCTAATTTTCCACAAACCAATCTGTACTTCAAAACACCTTTAAAAACCCCTTTCTCCTTCCTGTCAAATCCAGGTGAAATTGCTAGGAAGTTAGAAGCTGGAGGGACTGAAAAGAGAATGAGTGAGGACAGGCTTTTTTCCAGAGAGCTGAACAACCACCATAGAATCAAAAAACAAGGACCATAAAGGCATCAGAAATACTCGACACAGAGCTCTGTAACACAGGTAAACCTATACATGGAATTAAATGCACTTAGGCTTAATAAACATTTAACTTATATGAATACTGAACTTTCAATAAGGGTTTAAAGATTATCTTTTCTCAAAAAAACCCCAAACCCACAAAAAGATTTTGTATGTGTGTGAAAATACATTCTTCCTCCAGTTATTATCCATGTTTTTAACTTCTCATACTGTTCAGTGTAAGTTGCGGGGATACCATACTCTCACATGCAGGCAGAACAAAACAAGATTATTTTTTGTGAAAAGTCACTGAAAAGTACTGTGGAGAGACTGAGATGAAAATATGAAGAAAAGCTGTTTTGATGTTAAGTTACAAATGTTACAATGTTGATAAACAGAGCTTCAAAACAATTAAAATCTATGACTTTAAACAAACAGTCATTGGAAAAGATCCCAAAGTAAAATGGAAAAACATGTTATTTGTGTCAAGAAAAAAAAGATTAATTCCCACACATAAGTCAATTTTGTTTAACTCTAGTCTCAAATCAAATCTCTATTTTCCTTCATCAACCCTCACCAACATTACATATTTGTTTCTAATGCCACAGAAGTATTTTACTGAAGTGCTTGAGCAATGGCTGACAAACAACTGACCAGCCATCAATTCTCCAATTACCAAAGAAACTACAGGGTTTGGGTATCTCCAAGCAGTTAGTGTATTTTGTATCCCTTTCTGTGTACAACATCCTAAGTACACAAGTGAACAGTTCAAATATCAGAGGATGTAGGAAGCTGAAGCACTACGCTACAACACTGTCTTAAAACAGTATTCAAGAGTCTACACACTGATCTAGAAAATTTGTGCATCTCCTATAGGCATTTGCAAGTATGCTGTCATACAGGAAATCTAATTCAAGGGTTATGTTCATTTAGTTCTCCATTAACTTCCACAGTAAGCAGTTTTGTACTAAAAACGCTGAAGAGTAGGACAGGCTGAACAACCCTACCATTTGTGCCCAGCTATACATAAAACAGCTTTATTGTGATGTGCAAGACAAATGGCAATATTATGCAGGACTTCCATACTCTCAGAAGCAGCTGAAACTTGACTGGTTAGGTCAACACACAAACTGTGAAACTGCTTTCAGGTTCCTTATGAAATAAATTTATGCTCAGCTGTGAAAATATGAAGGTTTGGGGGTTGTTCTGTTTACTTTTTAAAACTGTTTTCTTGACTAAACCATCTTAAAATATATTACTAGTCACAAAAAGCGGGGAAGAGACACTCCCAGGCAACATAAATTAGATACCACTGATAAGTGAACAGAAGCAAACAGCAAACACCAGCTGTACTATCTTTTCAGCTTACCTGAGCTATAGAATTTCTAAGAATCATAAATATCATTGCAGAAGTTAGTCACTGTGCCATTAAAAGTTTTGAGAACAAAGTTCGACTCGGTCAGAGGTGAAAACATCTCAAGAAATCAATTTGAAAACAAGCATTTGTTTTCTCAACAGAAAGTTTCAAAATTACAAATACCAAACAGCACTCAGTCATTACATTTATGTTAATTAAAGCCTTTCAAGGTAATAACATAACAGAAAGCAAGTTTGATGTCTATAGTACAAAGGCAAAATGAAATGTAAAGGGGTGACAGCAGAGTTACCTGATGTTATTTGCATTGTGTGTAATGCTGATTGTTTACACAGTTTACTCAGAAAACTTTAAGACAAAGGCAAATTCAGTTCCTTGGCAAACACCTTGGACAGCTAAGTGTTCTTTACATTCCTTACTGGCTTTGTATGTGGCAACAAGAGACTAAAAACTGCTCATGTACCGTAACACACACCCAGGCTGCGAAGCTCTGCTAGTAACTGTACATACGTATCACTCTCTAAACTACTCCAGGAGAAACAAGAACTGAGATAAAACGTTCCTTAGGGTCTGGAATGATCAAACAGCAACAGGACTTAGAGAGCCTGGTCACCGGTGGCAGGTAAGAAATCCCACATGTCATTTCTCAACAGCTTCTATGGAATTGAAACATTTCTTTTTAGAAGTCTCATCTGTGCTTGCTTTCACAGGCACAGGGCAACACAAAATAATGGAGTATTTGTGTAATTATGTTCCATCTTTCCTGAAATTATCAGATCAAATTATGTTCTCAAACCCTCCTACAGATGTCAACAATTATGGATCTCCATCACGGGTCAGATGCAGTGCTAACAGTGTTAGCTACCTTATATACCCCCTGGGAGCTCCACAGTCTTTTTATTTTACTCAAAGGCCTTGCCAATTTTAGAACAGACTAGAAGCTTTGAAACAGAAATTTCAATCAAGTTCTCTTTGTTGCAGCAGCATAAATGCTGTTTTTAAGGTGCCTATAAGTTCTATCCATTACCTACAGACATATCCAACTTCCCTTTTGTGTATTTCAAATACAATGGTCAAAGCTCCATCACTGCAGAACACTGAAGATCTGAGAATGTGCGTTTTCTTGCCCAATACATTCTGAACGTTTTGAATTCTTCAACTCTACCTGCTAAACAGCGACTGCAAGAGATGTTGACGGTTTCTTTGTAATCACTAGAGAGGTGCAGAATGAAAGCAGCAAAAATGCAAGGGGCAGCCTGGCCTTGCTCAGGAGCATCTATGAGGAGGAGAATCACAGACCTTCTCTTGTGGCTATGAATGTCTGAAAATGGCACTCACATTTTAGCCAAACTTGTTAGTCTAAATAAAGCTGAAAAAAGAAGCTACTATGATACATTTCTCACTATGGCACTGCTCAAAGCCGTGGTGGGGACCAGAAATAATCTTTTAGCTACCACTTAAGATTTTCTTCTCTTCCAATTTAAGATGCACCAAAATCTATGAAGAAAGGGACATTTCCTTCTGTGAGGCAAAACTGCGATTTTCTAAAAGGTTATTGAGATATTAAAAATACACAACTAAAGAAAATTCTGGGTAAGCACAAAAAAAAGTTGGAATTCTTTATTTCACAGAGTAGAAAACCCAAAACCCATGTAACCAGGACTTATTCCCACTAAGGATCATAGAAAACATGAAGCAAAATGGTAGACATGGGAACAGAAATCATTGCTTAGGCAAAAGGAACAAAGGGGGGAAACCTATTGAAAATGACATACAGAAAGAGATCCTTATACCCAATATAGGAAAGATACAGTCAAGTTTCACTAAAAAGGGATAAAGGAAGGCAAGTGTCACAAGTTTCAATTTAAGGGCCTTAAAAAGTATCTTCAATGACCATATTGCTATTGAGCACAGTTTATTCTGCCAATCCAAGTGGGGCATTATGGCAAGAACTATGTTATTTTTCATTGAAAACTCGTAACAGTTGCTTCTAACCGTTCATCTCTCCGTTGTGTGAATGATAATCTGAGACAGGTTGGTTCCTGCGGCTTTCAGAGGAGCAGCTATAATTGAACAGTGCTTGTTACCAAACCTGAGTTTTGTCTACACGAGAGCTTCCATCACAGCTGGCACTGAGATCTCTACTAATGCTTTCATCTATATGTGCAATAGACATAGCAGAGAAAGCTGAAGTCTGTTAACAGCCACTGCTTCAGTAGGGTATCAGCAATGATCAGTAAAACCCTGCCTACAGCAGAAAGTCACTCAACACACATTTACAGCAGATTCTACACGGCACTTTGCTCAGATACTGAGTGCACAAACGCATGTAGAAATGGACTGATGCCCCTCCGGCTCTCTCCCAGCCCTCACCAGACTCATTATGCAGTTTTCAATAGCAGCACTCTCCCCTTCACTGCTCCAGGTCACCACTAAAGCAGTATCAACCAGAAGAAAGCCATATAAAGTCAGCCTGTCTTCGAAGAGACTATAAAAAAACCCACATGCAACAAAACTCACATTTTGCCAATTTTTTTTGCCACAGTCAAAACATTTTCTGGGGTACAGCACCGGTGTGTGTTTAGCAAGCTAGGAAATTAAAGCTTTCTACTCTGGGAAGGTCAAGAGTCAAAAAAATTTTTACATCCCTCTGACCAGTAAAAGTGAGCCCTGACTCTCTACGAACAAAGTGTAAAAGCTGTTTATTAAAGATGATATCTTTCATTCATGTAATAGTAAAAGAGAAGTATCCTGAGGAAAGCCTGGACAGTTTCCCATTCCGTCCTGGTCCATGTCTCCCAATTCTCCTTCCAAAGTTTAAGAAAGACTAGAGTAATTCAAGTCTGCAAGAGACTATGGGTAAACTTAGCTTGAGTTGTGGACTGACTTATTTGTGAGTATTTTTGGTGGGGGAAAATTAGACACATAAATCTTTTTAATTTGTTAAAGTTATAACTTACAGTACTCCTCATTATCCAGTCTGCTAACTTTTACTTCTGCAACTTCATAATTCCAAAACACTCATGTTAACACTCCTAGATCTTAGTACCAATCAGTAATAAAACCAAACAATGTACACATGGTTATTATTGGAGCAAATTCTAGAATCTTAAAATACAAGAACCAGTCATTTAGTATTTTCTTATAGTTAATTCCATAAACGAATCTGAAGTTGAATATGAACGTTTTCTATGGGGGGTTTTGTTGTTTTGTTTGGGGCTTTTTTTAAAACTTTTGTGCCAGAAGGAAAACTGAAAATAATCCTTCCTAATGCAATGCTTCAATTTTAAACAAATGAAGGCAAGTATTAAAGGTCATGTGTTTGTATCTACTCCTAAAAGATTTATGCTCCTGAAAAAGTCCAGCAAGTAAAATCTTATGTGCTTCACTACACTATCTTATGAAGCAGCGGTAATTGAGAAATCACTTGTGACTAATTAATAAATTCTCTGAAGTTTTAACTTCTCTCATACTTGGTGTTGAATACAACCTGTAAACTTACACTTCTTAAATGGTTTTTAGAAGTTTAAAAAAACCCCCACGAAATCTATTTCCTGGGTACTTTTGACTGCAAAACAATTAAAAAAAAAAAAAAAAAAAAATTCAAATGTACTTACTTTGATAGGAGCTGTTGAGAACTTGACTTTTCGGTCTGGCTCTGGATCTTCCTCTTCAGAAAGTCCAGGAAACTCCTCATATTCACTGTCATACATATACTCCTCCTCTCTCTCCAAAATTTCTTTGCCTTCAGGATCTTGGTTTTCTGGCTCTGTATCCCTGTCATCAGCAAAAGCTGCATTCTCTATTCCAAGATCACTGAAGTCCTCACTTTGCTTTTCCAACACTTGCTCCTCTTCTTCAGTATCCTCTTCCTGCTCTACAACACGCTGTACTTGTGCAACTGGACCATCTCTTACAGACATCCCATCTCTTTCTTCTTCCCAGTCGGTCTTGCTGCCATCCATAAACTCTTCTACCACTTCCAAGGCATAGTCGCTTCTCTTCCCTTCCTGTACATGACATAGGAGCTTCTGATTCTCTTGATCAGCGTGATCTTTCTCCAAACCTTCTTTTTCATGCCCTGAGGTTTCATCTTGTGCAGCCAGCTCTGTGCAAGCCCCCTCTGTGGGAGAAACCCAGGAGGAAACATTATCTGATGTCTGCTGAGCCTCCTGACCACGCACACTGCCCATATTCCACGGGCTCGTCTCAAGTACCAGTTGCTCTCTTTTGTCTTTTCCAAGTGCCTTGCTCAGCTCATCTCTGCAGATCCCAGGCCCTTTGGGGAATGCACCCTTCTCCAGACATCCTTCAGCAACAGCAGACGAATTCAAACTCTGCTGGCCTCTCAAAGGGTCCTGATTTGGAGAACTATCATTTTTGGAAGTTTCTTTGGATTCTTCAGTATCACTGTCACCCAGAAAGCTTTCCAGCCTCCTAGAAATGGGCCCTGCATTCAGGAGGGAAGATTTGGAACCACTATTAGAATGTTGCTGCTTCAACTCCTCATTACTTTGATTTTCAGCTTTCTCCAGTGCAACTGGAAGACTTGCTTCTGTATTAAAACTGAAGTGGTCCACCACATTGCTGCAATCAGAAGCTGAACCATGTCTCCTCTTATCTTCACTTCTTTCACATTTGCTGGGGGAATACCTGTCCACTGAGCTCCGTTGCTTTATATTTCTCTCGAAGAGCTTCCTGGTCTCTGAAAATTTTTCTGCCAGGGCAACTTTGTCCAAGTCTGCCTCATCGCTGCTACGGATGACTTTGTCAGCAGCAGAAGACACAGACAGTGAATCCACAGGACCGCTGCTGGGGCTGGTAGTTGTATTAAGAAGATTATTTTTTTGAACAATGAGAAAAGATGGACTACCTGGAGAAGATCCATACTCTGCTGCCATGGCCCGGCTGATTAGTTTGGTCTCAGCAGGTGGACTGCTTTCACAAGAGGTTGTGGAGGAAGAGCTTCCCATTTGCAAAAACATATTTTTGATCTTGTGTACTCTATTGCCGTAAGTGGCAGCTCTGCCTCGACTCTGTGGGTCACTTCCCCCTCCATTGGAAGAGGTGCTCAGCTTCTGATGCAAGCCTGTTTTGTTTGAAGCATTATCAGGATTGTTTACACCATCAAAAGAGCATTTGATAGCATGGAAATCAGATTTGTAAGCATTTCGGTGTGGAGAAGCACTTCTTAAAGTCCTTTCCCCCTTGCCTTCGGTTTTCATCATTGTTGAAGAGAAAGCTCTCTCCACTCCTTAAGAAGAAAGGGAAGAACGACTCCCTAGCACAAAGCTTCCACCCTCCAACACCAGGCAGTGTAGATCCCACAGACGATCCCAAAAGCAGCCTTTCACTCAGCCAGCCTCCCCGCTCGCACTGAAATGGAACGCAGGGGACTCTACGTGGAGAGAAAGAAATCAAAGCTCGTGAATGGCCACATCGGGTGCTATCCCCAGCGCGGATCGCGGTATCCGGAAAGCCATCTGCAGAGAGACAGAGAGTTTCCATTAACTCGGGGCCTCGCCGGCGTGTGACACGAATCCGAAACTCGGGGTGGGAATCGCAGTCCAAGACCTCCCTGCGGGATAAAGCCCATTGTGTCCTCCGGAACGCAAGGACCCAGCTGCTCCCCGGGCACCGACCTGGCGGCTCTGGCGGGGGGATGCGGCGGCGGCAGGCGGCCCCCCCGCCACCTCCGGCTGCCGCCCCTCCGCTAAGGGCCGTCCCGGGCTGGGCCAGGCCGGGTCGGGCGGCGGGGGAGGGGGCAGCGCCGGTCCTTCCTGCCGCCCGGGGGAGGCCGGGCCCGGGCCGGACCCCGAGCAAGCACCGCGGCGGGGCGGGTCGGAGGGGCCCTGGCGCCCCGCGCCGCCCGGAACGGGGGAAACCACAAGTTTCGGCCCCAAGTTGGGGCTTCCCCGTGGCGGCGCTTCTGCGCCGTGGGGCCTGTGGGGCGCGCGCAGCGGAGCCGCCCCGATACCTCGCCCCAAACTTTCCGAGCCAGCCTACCTGGGGGCGGGGGTCCTGCCGCCTCCTTCCCCTCAGCGTTCCGGCCGCCCAGCGGCCGCACGCACCACGCCATCATTATCCGCCAGCACAGCCGCCCGCCTTTCCTCCCTCCGTCCCACCCCCCCGCCCTACCGCCGCCGCCGCCCCGCGCTCCTCACTCCACCTTCCTCCCGCCCCCGCGGCGCGCTCCGAACCGCCGCCCGCCCGCGCCGCTCCCCGGCCTCACCACTGCTCCCCGGCCTCACACTGCTCCGCGCCCTCCTCCGCGCTGTGTCTCGGGCCCGCCGCGCGCGCTCCCTCCCTCGCTCGCACACAAAGAGAGGGAGCGGCGGGCGCGCCCCTGCTCCTCTCTCTCAGTGCCAGGGAGGAGAAGGGCTGGGGGGCGGCGGGCGCGACCGGCCCGAGGGAAGCACCTCCCGCGCCGGGATATACCACGCTATAGCGGGATACGGGTTTCGGGTGATACCATGTCGGCGAGGCGAGCGGGCGCGGAGCCGCCGGATGCTGGGAGCGCGGGGCAGAGTCGGTGGGTGCGGAACGCTCACCGGTCCGTCCGCTGGGGGAGCTGGAGACGGTGGGGCGAGGGACGCTGGAGACACGCGAGCGCCGAGCTGCTGTGGAGCTGCGCGCTACTTTGAAAGCCCGAGCGGCCAGCGCGCCGCGGGGAGCGGCATCCCCCGCTTCACCGCAAAGCAGCGCCGTTCCCGGGAGGGAAGAGTCGCGACAGCTGTCACGACTGAAACTCTGACAGCTGGAAGTAACAACAGTGCCAAACTTTCTTCCCCCTCCCCTTCATTTAAAAAATCTAGTTTTTAGCCTCTCCCGAGCACAGGAGCGGTCCACAGCCGAGGCAGCGCCCGGCCCCCCCGCGCAGCTGCTGCCCACGCCGGGACCCGCGGCGCCGTGCGCGTTCCTGGATACTCTGACATACCCGCGCAGGACCAGGGGCTGAGCCCGCCGCTGTGCCCCCTCGCACGCACCCCGGGCTGGAAGTCACTGCAGCTCCCCAAGACTGGGAAAGTCATGCTCGTCATCGGTAGCCCTAGGCAATAATAACCGCAGTTTTGCAAGTAGTGTTCCATACATCCAGTTCTCTTCGTTTGTTAGTCCAAATAAAAGCACTGGCTTCAACCTGTTTGTTAGTTAAAGAAAGGATTTGGATGAATGTTTTTCCATTGCAGTTCCTTCCTTCACACAAAATAATTGGCAGAGCATAGAAGAGTACTGGTAGCTACCAATTACCTGGCAACTGTTGTTGGCACCTGGCACCAGATTGTGTAACAATTATTTAGAAGTCTAAGTACTTAACTCCTTGAAAAGCATAGCTTCACTGGTTAATTACTCAAGTATATGGGGAAATTTATACATTCTCCCAGACATCCCAATTGACTTTGGCTTAACTTTGAGTCACAATGCCTGGAATATTTCACAGCATGTTCTAAAATCTATTATACTGTTTGAAATTAGCCTTAATCATGATTTTACAATAAAATAAAATTTTATTATTGATATGTTTTTCTAAAACAGAGGACAACATTGTCAAGACCTTAGTCTGTGTTTTCAAACATTGCAGGGCCAGTGGAATTTCACCGAGATCTGCCATTAGCAGTCTTACATACACTTGGTAATACCACTTTGAATAAAATTTTAATACAGATAGTTTCACTGTAAGAGCAAGAAATGTTTCTTATTTTGAGTATGTAGGCCTTATTTAGAACACATAGAGGTGATCTTTCTCCTGCATACTATGGACGTGGTCCTTCATATAGCATGTGTAGATTGGGTTGAAATTGCAAGGCTTAACCACCATCTTTCAATAAATAATCCACAAGAAGCTACTAATGCTTTTTTCACAAACCAAAAGTAAGTATAAGGTTGCTCAGCAGTTTGAGCACTATGGGCAGAGAACATTCTGCATTCTGCTCAGGGAACCTGGCAGTATATAGGAGACTGTTCACAGAAAAAAAGGCAAGAGTTCAGGAACAACATAAAAACAAAGCCCAAAGCAGCTCTAAAGCTGTGCTCAGGAAAGCCAGTGGCCTTTGTACTGGGTGCTGGCTTAAAGAGGCTGGAGCAGGAAGATACTCTAGTGTTTTGAACTCTCCCATAAATGAGAAAGCAGGAATTGTAATTACAGATCCTGAAAACAGATTTAATTGCATCAAAGGACTCTTATTTCTTTACAATTTCTCATCCTAACTAGGAAAATACACAGGTTATTTTGCCTAGTTATGCTGCTTAGGAAGGACAGGATTTACCTAGGTCAATTTTCTAGGTTTTCTAGTGAGAAACACTCTGAATTGCATTCTAGGTGAGTGCAATGTGAATGTGAAAGAAATGATAGATTCGTTTACAGAAACAATGATTAAAAAGATGGGAAGGATTCAAGATAAATACTTCTGGATTTTGAGCAAGAAGTCTGGGAAGGTGACGTAGTTTATGATTTCATCATGGTGAATAACTGCAATGAAACCTGGGAAGAGAATCTTACACATTCAGTTTGTGGTGCTTTCCTTGAAAGATGATGAAACAACAGTGAGTAAGCAAATGGTATGCACTGAAGAAGAAGCATCTACATTTTGTTACCTAAGCTTAGGAAAAAAATTAGGAGTTTCAAGGAGGATCTTGGCAGCACAAAATCTTCTTGGGGAAAAAAAGTGTTGCTGTATATGAACTCATGAATCTAATGAAGACAGATAAATAGGAAAAAGTTTTCAAGAAAAAAATTAAATTGAGGGCACTTCTATAAACCCAGTTGTTCAAACCACCGAGGTACAGTGTTTATTTCAGTTGTTTCCCCAACATATCTGTCATACAAAGCTCCAGGGAGGGGCCATTCTGGTGAACCCTAACCCTTTACCAAAATTACACATCTGTGTCTACCTTGCTGGATTAAATTTAATGAATGCATGTTTTCTTTGCTGCTTGTTCACTCAGCAATAGGTCCTTCAAGGATAAGGCTCTCTGCAGAAAGGTGAATTTAATTAATTATTAGTTCTATTACAGCCTTCTACAGCCCACCCAGGATGCTGTCCCCCAGAAATGTTCTGAATTAATACCCTGACCACATCTTCTGGCCACAGAACCACGAATGTTAAATGAAGGTTGGTGGAACACCACTGAAACCTGCATTGAGCACAGCTGGCCTCTCAGCACGTTACTAATGGTTTTTACAAACTGAGGAAACTTATGTTACAGCTCCAAGACACATTGGAGATAAACTTAGGAGAATCTCTCAAGTCTCAAGAATCTCCTAAGGCTCAAAGTAAAATTGAATTTCAGTTGAATTTTGAAGTGCCATTTAAAAAAAGAAAGACAATTATTTATTGCTGGGAAGACTGAACAGTTTCCTCACCTTACAAGCCCCGTTCCTGAAGTGCCCAAACCATCAGACTTACTTGCTACATTGTCAAATTCATGAGCGAGAAAGAACAAGAGAGGAAAGAAATGAACACACTGTAGAATTGTGTGAAATGGTGGTTCAAGACAATGCTGGGTTTCTCAAGCACAAAAAGCAGATGCCAGCCTGACAAGGAGGCAGGAGTCTCAATAACAGCATCCCACTGAAAGCTGTTGGAAAACAAAAGTCTGTGAGTGCATTTTTCAGCCTCACAACCACAGTACTGTTGGCACAGCTTTGTAGAATTTACAGGATTTTTAGAAATAAAGTTTCTGGCTGTTGTTGATTTAACTGATTTCCGGTGCAAGAAACATTATGCTGTTGTACAGTCTCTGTTTGCATCTGAGTGTCTCCTGCTCTGCAAGGACTTGTGAAAATGGGCCAACTGCTTCAACCAGATTTGACACAGGCTGAGAGTTTTCAACAATAGTTATATTCCTACCAGTTTCTTAAAAATAGAGAACTGGAGGGAGAGAGGAGAAAGAAAAACCTTGCAAGATCAATCAAAGGAAAGGTTACAGCAAGAGATCACTCCTTATAAGCCTCTAGATAATCCTGTGTAAGCCACACAAGACTGAAACCTGATGCATGTATTAGTCACAAGAAAAGCCTTATTTTGAAGTTGCATCTTTTTTAAAACCAAAGTCAGTCAGCCAAGAGACACACGTTGGGAGGGTAACTGGCTACTTTAATACTAGAGTTCAGAGCACAATCTTTTACTCTGGTATGCTAGTTTTTGTGTGACCAAGCAGCTTTATATGAAACACAAAATGTTTTTTATACCTCTTTATGTATGCATAACACACAATGTATTTTTCAGATACAAGATGATGTTAAATCCTTTGAAATTAAGTCCAAATAAGGGACTTTATTTTTAATATTCGGATTCCCTAGTATTTTTTAAAACATAGCTATATATAAGCAAAGAGACAAGTAGAGCCTAGAGTTTAGACTGCCATCTAAAACTAAACCAATGCAGTTTAAAAGCAAATCAGAAGCATTTTAACTGCATATCTTTCATACTGAAGTATTAGTCATATTAGAAAAAGCAAAAAGGAGAAGCATGATCTTACATATAGGTGAGCTCTTTCCTTCAATTATTAATACTTTCAAATAAATAAGGCAGTATTTTGAAATTCGGTCAGTCCCAATATTGCTTGACACCATCTAGATTTAGAATATACATAGAAAAAAGTAAAAAGTGTTAAGAAACATTACATGAAATAAATTTAGCTTCAAAAATTCAGTAATTTCTTGTATAGGTAAGTCTGAATGATAATTGTATCAAAGAGAAAACAAAAGAATGAGATAAAATAGGCCATAGAATTTAGATATAGGTTATAAATTACACCACAAAGAGAAAATAATTTTTAGTCAAATTTAGAGCTTATTTTGACATTTCCAAATCAAAACATTCAGTTTTTATTTTGAAAATAAATTTCTCATTTAAAAATATTTTACAGGACAAAATATGTATAAAGCGAAACATTTAGACTAAAGAAAATATTTTGCATTTACAGGAACTGATTTTATTTTTCTTTTAAATACAAAAATTTGCATTTCACTTGAACTGAATGTTTCCCCCACTCCCTTATTTTTAATTTAGGTTTTGAATTCAATAATACATTTTCCAGATGCACTAAGAAATAGCAAACTTATGACTGAAGTCTTTCCTACTGTAAGGTCTAAAGCAAGTGGAGAAAAGAAACTTGAGTTCCTCAAATCCAAGCAAACAAGTGATCTATGAGAAACAATCACCAACCTTCATGCTATTCTAAGATGACTAAAAGAATAGTACATGATGAATAGAAGGCATTAATTGCATCTACATTGGAAAAAGACCTGACAACCACCTGTTCAAAAATCTGATCTGATTTAAAAATTGCTATTAGACATTTGCCTTGTCACTTCTAGAATAGTTTTGAAAACGTCATTAGCAACTGGTGGGTTGTCACTGTTTCGGTGACTACCACAAAGGGATTCACTTTGACAGTATATTGATGCAATTAGACATATACGAGATGCAGATCAGTACTCTCGAGGAAGATAAACGAGTGCTTGTTCTTTTTATTGGCAGGCCGAAGTTCCTATTTTCCCAGGGGCTGGAACCAGACTGGCTGATTTCCTAGCGTCACAGCTAGAGCTATTTCAGAATTTGGTTCCTAGGTTTTCTGACTTCAGCACCAGCTTATTTTGCACTTATTATTTTTGGAACAGAAAGATGAAAGGCTATTCACAGGAAATACCATTGAGAGATAACTACTAAACTGAGGGACCTTCAACTAAACATCCTTTAGAAACAAACTGTTTAAAAGATCACTCCTATATCATTCTTAGTATTATTCTTACAGCAAAAGTCACTGTGGATGTACTCATTTAAGGGATAAACCACTTATTTCTGTGTCTTCATTGAAGTAGTAATGTAGTACAACTAGTGGCCAGAAATCAAGTTATTGCTTTCAAAAGATTCTGTGTCTGCATTTAGTACCTCCTTACACCATGATCCTTAATATTTTTGTTAAGACTTTAAACAAGAAGAATGCCTTTTCAATTAATCTGAAGTGCAGTGAAATAATTATAAAATCATGTTTCCTCTGAAATTAATGTGCTTTTGATGAGGTTTGTGAGCAGAGCCCTTAACAGCCACTCCATATACTCACTTGGTGTATCTTTGCCTCCAAGCCAGCACTAAGGCAGAGGTGATGATATGACTGTGATACCATCTAAAATGTCGAGCTGACAAGTCCACAGCCTTCCACCGGCTCTTGGAGGGCAGGTCTCAAATGTCACAGCATGGGAAGCAAAACCAGGTAATTCTCAAGTACAGCTATGCTGAATCATAGGAAATGAAAGAGAGCTTCACTTTCATTATAGACTTTCTCTACTCTGAGGTTTGAACCTCTAATAGCAGAGTTACAGGCTGAGCCTGAAAAGCTGTACTTTAATATGGTCACAACAACTGCAGTTGAGTTACAAAAAAGCTGATTATAGCAACTGGATTTAAACGTGAAAATAAAACCACAGAGCTGCTCACATGGATGTCTTATGGGATGAGTAGATGAGTACGGCAAAACATCACAAGACATAACAGGAAGGCCAGTAGAATCAACAGATGATTTGCCTTGAGGCACAATCTAGCTCTGATATATTTATTGTCCCTATAGCTCTAGGTGGAGATCATAGCCCTGTGGTAAAGTGTGCTGGTAGTGTAAATTGTGCTGTGTTTGTAATCCTTCCAAAGATTGGTGTCCTAATGAGACTTTGGAAGACTTAGGTCTAAGGAGACTTAGACTGCCAGCAGAAACCCAAGTCCTTTTGTGTGCTAATGTGTCCTATTTACAGGTCACACAATAACCTAGCATGCCTTTGGAAGGTCTGTTTTGGAAGCATGGATGTGCACTGGGTGATTTTGGCTGCAAACCATTCCACCAAGTCTTTCACCAGTGCTTGGGCTGACATTCCAAGCCACTGAGCATTTTTAAGCAGCTGCCCATTTCTTAACATCAGTAATAGTCAGAAAATATTTCTTGCTCCGTAGCTCCTAAGTTTCTTCCCAAAATTATTTCTGAGATTCCAGACTAGGCAGCATTCAGCTCTGCAGTAACAAATGCTCAATAACTTGCCTATTTGTGCTTTAATTGTTTGACTTTTACTGTTATTTTTCAGCATTTGTTTTCCAAACCAAAAGACTCCCCAGTACAGCCTAAAGTAGGAACTTTAAACTTGAGCAGGGTCATTTTTGGATTGTTTCACTCTCGTGATTTGATCTTTTTTTCTCTGCTGCAAAAGCTTTGTGCACATGGTCTAACTACCCAAATTTTCTGGAAGAATACTAGAATCAGTTCCATAAACATAGCAAAACCCTTGGAAATTATTCCAGAAATAGCATCTTTCAGGCATGTATGAAATACACAAAAGGCATGTGATGTGGAAAAGAAGTTGAGTTGAAATAAATGGCAATATGCCGTGCTCTACTAATAAAATAAGTTGATTTACTTAACATTCAATTCACATTAGACTTCACAGGTTCAAAATATGACCAAGTTTACTCTGCTGGAATCAGACTCTGGGTATTTGGCCTCACTGTGTAGTACTGCTCCCCTGTGTGCCACAAAGCCTTAGTTCACTTTCCACAAACTGAGGCAGAAGTGTTGAGCTGGTTATGCTTGGTGTAGTTTCTGTCACACCCATTTCAGGTGATGGGAATGAGCACAGCTCTGCCAACACTGGAGCCACACTCATAGACACTACTGTGAAATTTGACCCTTTCTGGTTATAGGGAAATTTAGAAAAAGTACAGGATGGGAGTGCAAGAGTAAAGTGTTCTCTTTAAACTTGTTTGAGTGTCATTGTGGTGATATTTAAAGATTTTATTAGATGTCACTAAGTGAGAGCTACACAGCTTGTTCATTGTTCTCCTTAGCTTATTCCTAGTAAAAGCTTGTAGTTATAAAAAAGTTCTTATTGTGCTGCATCACAAAGTTTCTTCTGTACTTACATACATACACATGAAAAAGAGGAATTGAGCCACCTTGTCTTTAAAATAAGAGACTGTGACTCAAAGCTCCTTAAATAAGTGCAAAAATACATATTCTCCCATTTGTCATGATGGTGTTCATGTGAAAAAAAACTGTCATCAATCACAGCCATGGCCTTTTCTACATCTTCTGCCCACTAACCACACCTCTGTCTGGGTTGCCTCTCAAGCCCTGAGCTAGGCACCAGAAAACAACAGAAAAATACTTTTCTTCTTACTTCAAAATCAATTGAATTAAAGGTACAAAATAAGAAACTTTCAGTTCAGAGTTAGATTAATATTTTGATGATTAACCATTAAAATAAAAGTTCTTAAGAAAAAAATTATCATCAAAAGAAAAAAATCACCATGTTTCATGCCAGTCATTTCTATCCATGATTTTGCTGCTTAGCGAAAAAACAGTTTTGGAAAATATCCTTGCAAAGGAAAGCACTTAAGAGTAGATTTAAAGTCAGTAGGTGTATGTGGCTTGTCTTTGCTGGACTTAAGGACTATGGAGGAGATCCACAGTTTGTGTAGGTCGTAAGTTTGAAAATCTCAAACCTCTGTTTTATCCAACCAGTGCAGCCATCGATGTGGTCTCATCACATCTCAATAAAAACTATTATTCTATTAAACAGACTTACATTTAATATATAAATTTATTATATACCCCAGAGTTCTGCTGTTCATCTTCACCAAAGACTGTATTTTATCCTGCTCTGGAGGCTTCTTTCTATTATGCAGTCATTGTGTTAGCCTGTCTAGACCACAGTGTGAGGTCATCATTGTACCATCTGTTAAACTTGTTTGGGTTAGTGTGTCTGCAACTCAGTTCAGCTCAAATGTTATTAGAACATGCTCAAAAATGAGGGTAAGTCAGGCCAAATCATACTTCCCAAGTATAGTACAGGTTCTATGATCTATTAGTAGTAGATTTACTATTTACAGATGATACAGCTATTATTCTATTATAGGTTTATTACAGAAGAATTTAGAAGCCACTTCAAGCTAGTCTTGAAATATTTTCATATGAATATCTGAATTCTCACAAAAGTCAACATATTTATGTGGCATGGAATTATTTCATTTATAGCACTGGAACAAATGTGGAAAAAATGCCATTTATCTGAAGACCCATGTCAGAAGAAAATATTAGATTTTAATATTCTGTTTGACATTGTCTAAGGCCTTGCATACAAGGCCGCAATCTCAATCAGATGATGGGGAAGGGAAGGCACCACTTAGTGGTGTTTCGTGAAGATGCGAGTGTGACCCCTCAATCTGTGGCTCCAGTGTTTCAGGGCATGCAGATTCATCAAAGATAAAGCTTGCAAACTTGTTTAGTTTGATGTTAACAGAAACAAACCAAATGTTGATAGTGAACTTATTTTGACTTACCTTCCAATGAACTTCCATGCCAGAAACAATTGTTTACATGCATGCATTGCAGAAGAAATATACTGAGTGAGAGTGTCTTTAAGCCAGCTTAGAGTCCAACAAGGTGATTAACACCTTGTTCTACAAAGAAATAAAAAACCTTTTGAAGTAAACCCCTTTCTTTTTTGACAGTTTTAAAATAAAAAAGAGCAGTAGCTTTTGTTTCTTGTTTCTTTGGGGTTTTTTGATTGATTGGGGTTTCTTTGCATTGTTCTTTGTATTACATATTTTTAAATCAGCATTACATATTTTTAAAACAAGGAGAAATAATGAGTAGCACAAGATACAGCATGTGTTCAATTTCTTATGAAGTTTCTGAAGTGAACACATTGCAATCTTTTTTGATAGCTATGTGATCTGCTTATTTCCAAGAAAACCTAGGCTTTATTTACTTCCATATTTTTGCTATACAAATGCATTTAGTTTGACATCCCTCATATGAACCATATTCTCTTAAATAAAAAAAAAACAGCAAAACTTAGTAAGTTTTTACCTGAATGTTGAAGAAGCTGCTTCCAACCTTGTCTGCAAAGAAAGCAAAGAAAGGAAAGAAAATTGAAACACTGCTAGATATTTGCATAGATAAAAGTTACGTACTCAGGATTTTTTAATCTGTGTTTTCTTAAATATTATAATTTTGTCCCAATACCAACCCCTAAAGAATACCAGTGATTACTGACTCTACTTTGAGATCGAGCCACTGACCACAACTCTTTGAGTGTGACCATCCACGCAATTCCTTATCCACTGAGTGGTCCATCTATCAAATCCACACCTCTGTAGAGACAAGGATGTTGTGTAGGACAGTGTCAAGTGCTTTTTGACAGGTAGATGATGTCAGTCTATCTTCCCTCATCCCACCACTGCTGTAAACCTGTATAGAAGGTCACCAGTCAGTCACGACTTGCCCTTAGTGAAGCCTCCTTATTTTTGATGTGCTTTTCATGTGTTTTCTCAGGGGTGGAAATATACATTGACCTCTCCACCCTGTCCCTGAAAAATATTTTCTTCATTCAGGTTTTGTATTTGAATTGAGTAGTGTTGCACATCAGCAGATATATCCTCATTTAAAGACCTGAAAACTTCCAGACTATAGTAAGTAATCTGTTCATTCCTTTTCAAACAAATCCTATTAGTTCACTTCAAAATACATTCATCTTCTTAACCTAAAGTCATGTCACTCTGTTGTGAAGGCCGGTATGAACTGATACCACTTTTGGGAGGCTGGGATGTTCAACCAGCAGGAAATAAATGAAATCAAGGGGGGAAAAAAGTTGATTTTGTGCCAGTGCTTGGAAAATCAGTTCTTCCAATTGACTGTCATCCACTACTAACAGATGTGCTGTAAAAGCAGATGAAATTCATTGTTAGCATATTGCTTGGCAGCCAGAGCCAATTACAGATTGGAGAATTGAACCTTTATAATACAAGAATTTGCATATGGACATTACATGTACTTACATATAGTGATAAGTATTTTCAAACTGGTTAAAGGAAGGCCTGACCAAACTCATGTAACATTAGTATGCATTAGCATAGCTCTTTATTTCACACATAATACAGAATTTTTTCACTGTTATATTTCAGGATGCTTTATTTTTGCTGATCATATTTCTTTATGTTTTTCAAGATAGAATACACTTTGATACCTCACAATAAAATTATACAGTGATTTCCAGGAAGATAAAAACTTTTTTTTTACAGAACATGAATTAAAAAAAGCAGGGGTTGGTTTAAAGACATCACACTGAAAAGTCTACATTTAAAATAAATTCTAATTCATACAGTGGTACCTTAAAATATTTCACTGTAAGTCTTGAAATAAATGTTTCAAAATTAATTTACATACTACATGTATGCATACCTGTACACAAACACTTCTTTCATTTTCAGTTAATTGTATTACTGGCAATATTTAAAAGCATTAAATGTGGTTTTACTAAGGGCAGTAGCTATTAGAACATTTTCTCTTAAGTCAGATGTTGAAAACATTCACACAGATGGAGGATGTAGAAATACCCTCGCTTTCTATTAATCCAATATGATGAACATTTCTGTACAAATTTAATTTGCTTCATGCTTACAAATATATATATATATATATATTTTGTATTCTTTCCTTCCCAAATTACACTACATTAAACCTACTTGATTGCTATGACAGAACCAATTGCATAATTACAGTTTTACAGTGTAACATGGGCTCAATTTTACTCTAAAAGTCTTACTGACATACACAGGACATTTACCTGGGGGAAAAAAACAACAAAACTCCAAACCCCACCCTTTCTAGATTTTTCACTCCTTTGGTAGTTGAACAGCCCATATATTCAATCTCCCCCCACAGCTATGTATTTAATCTCTCTTTAAAGTTTTGCTCTGTTCATTTCTCAAATGTTGAATAAATGTTTCCTTTCTGTAAAATATATACTCAAGCTGAAAAACAGAAGGTCTGCTTTGGCTGTTTTGTAGCATTCCTGTCATGCAAGACATTCATGTGTCTGATTTAACCAGGCCGGTGAAGCAAAGCCAGTGCTGCTGCAGTACTCTCTTTTTACAAATAACTCTAAGATACTCTAAACTCGTTGCTAGAACTCACTGATCAGGTCTGATTATCTCACTTTCCAAGCACTGCCAAATCCTCTTCTACAGCTTCAACAAATGTAGTTTTCCCCATTCTGTATGTTCAGAAAGCTGCAGCAATGGTCATTCTCCCAACCTGTGGCTTTCAGATATTTGCTATCTATTCTCAGGCCTAGGGTCCTAGACCCTCCCTAAAATTATAATCTGTGATTGAGTGGATTCTGGTCTCCATCATGTAACTGATTAATTTTCAAGGAAGCACATTTATACACTCTTATGCTAAAGAGGTAAAGCTTATTATCTTAGTATTCAAGTAATAAAACATATTTATTCAATAGTTGCTCAATATTTTCATTGTTTTCTCAATAAAGGAGAACTTTATTGCAAATTGTTAAAAGAATAAAAAATTAGAAGGAAAATATTTATTAGATAGTCTCTGCCTGTAGGCAGACAAATTTTCAACCAGAACTAATTTTTTAACAAAGGTTTCTATTTGTTATTAACTCTAAAGCTGGTCGTGGAGTGGTAAAAGATGCAAGGAATAGACATGAACAAAAAAGGCCTCTATTTTCACAGGGAAAATTTTTGATGGTTTTCAGTTTTTACTTCAAACCTCCTATGCTCGTAAGCTTGTTTGGGGTTTTTTTTTTTTGTAAATAATGAAAATTCAGTTTTCCAAGGATAAGACAGAAATTTTAGAGAAAAAACCGAAACAAAACAAACAACCAGTTTATGAGAATAGTCTGCCATTGAAGAACATTTGCTTTGATAGCAAGTATTTGACCAGCCTGAACAAGGACCCTGCTTTTCTAGGGAAACTATTTCTATTTTCAAAACATGTTGCTACTCCTTTCCACTTTGCCCAGTGGTGTAGACAAGAATCATGGGTTCCCACTCAAGCCTGGGGGCCTGACCCTACCACTCCCCAAGGTGCAGAGTCCCTGGGGCTCTTTAAGTAGCTAGATTGAACATTTTGAACATTGCATCATTTCACTGAAATGGTTGCTATTTGGTTTTTCATTTCTAAGAAAGAAGAAATGTGATTTTGCTCCCTAACTTAAGTATTGTAGCAGTAAAATAATACATTCCACAAAAAACTCTAGAAAGATCTATTTCACTAAACAAAGCACTGTAAGATTATTTCACCTAGGGTAACATCATTCTTTTATCGTTTGGGAGACCTATGTTTATCTCTTGAAAAATATCACTCATCTGTCATCCCTGCTATCTTTGCAAAGTACCCTCTCCCATGCAAAAATATAATTTCACAACTGCTCACTGACTTAGCAAGACATATCATGGGTTAAAAGTGAATTGCAGGTGCAACTAACAGTCTGTTCTAGATGTTTTGTGCTGTTCTGCATGACAAGTACTGGGAAGATCAGTCGATGCTGTAGTTCAGTTGAAGGCTGGATGTAATAGGTGGACTGGTATGTGTTCATGCCATAATTTGGATACAAAGTGGAAGCAAACGAAAAAATAAGGAAAATGTGTGGATATAGGAAACTAAAGCAAACAGATTAGTCACTTAGAATTATTACCCTTGGTAGCTTATTTTCTGCTTCCTGCTTCATTCATGTTGATTTTCAGGGTGTAAATGGGAATAATATTGGTCCAATTTAGGAAGGTTTTATTTAGCTTGTTTTCTGGCTTCTCTGTGTGTGGAAATGAACAAGAGTGTGAATTGCTGCAGCTACTTTTTATTTTGGAAAACAAAATCCAAACAATTCTTGGAAACTGGAGGGTGAAGGGGAAGTATTCCATATATTCCATTCATCATATTGCCAGTGGTAGCATCTGCTTTGAAAAGGCTGGTTAAAGAGCAATGTGTAATCTTACAGCCAAGCTAATTCTAATTCCTACTTCTGTTCCTAACTGACAAAGGAAAATGAACCCTGTTCAGAAATCTTATTTAAAAGTCTATTTCCTTATTAAATGACAAGCAAACTTTCAAAGTAAAAACTGAATGGGCTTGACTAATAGGAAGGCCTAGTGACTACCTTGGGAAGGAAGGGTTTTCAAGAGCATCATAATGCCTGGAAACTGGATATATTGACCAAAATGTTCAAAATGGTTCTCACAAGGCTTACACCCTTAGGGACTTAAGTCAAGTTATCCCACTTTTTGGGAGAAAGTAAAATTGATGTTATTAATCAAGCATTAAGTTGCACAGTAGACATGCTTATATGTATATTAAAAAATATTTTCTAAATGTTGTTGGAAAAGCAATCATTTGTGTGGTTTTTTCCCACTGGTAAGTCATGCATAGCACACAGAAAAGGAGGGGGGTTGTGTAAAATCCACACACCCCAAACCAGAGTAATTTGTTATAGAATGCTGCTTATGGCATAGAGGAAATCAATTATTTGTGTTAGTAACTAAAAGAAATTTAAGCTGTCTACAATTTAACATATATTTAGCCAGACTTTTGTAGCTAACAATGTGGGTATTCAAAGCACATAGAATAAAAGTATGCATGCCCACTTATTTAAGAACTAACTTTGCTTTGAATAGAATTTTCTGAACACATTAGCTAGAGATCTAATTTTATAAGTAATTTTTGACTATGTCACAAAGTTTTGTAATGAAAAGGAAATGAGGAGTAAAAAAGCACAAAACACGAAAGAATGAGTCAAAATCTGATCTTGTCCTGGCAAATACCCAGAGTGATATAATTGGTTCTAGCATAATTGAGATTAGAAACTCTCCCAGATAATGCAAGAAATAGGCCCAGGAGATGAGAAATATAATTCCAACTAATTCCATGGCCATGTGATAACTCTGCTAAGCAGTACAAGAAGCTTCCTAAGCATTATGCAATGCACAGCCATACAAAAATTTTTAGTACAGCTGACATTTGATGAGGGAGATTGAATTCAATTAAATATCTTTATTTCTTTTTGAATTCAGTTAAATATCTGGGTAGAAGGGAACAGGTACAATCTCTTTTCCAAACAGCTCCGAGATGCTGAATAGCACTGATGGGATGCAAGGAACCTGAGCAGGAAAGATGTATTTCTGCATTCTTTTTATAGAATGTGAAGAGTAACCAAGTTAGTAATTTAATTTCATATTATCTTAAGTCAGTAGGTTAATTCTTTTGAGACACACATTGGCATTGAAAAATACACAGTGCCTGTCTGAGCTGGGTGGTGGAAGGAATGAGACTTATTAACATGTAAATAGATTTATCTGAACACTAAAATGGATATGCAAAATAAATAGCTCTGTCAAAGAAACTGATTTTAACAAGTGGACTCAGAGGACAAAGGATCACCTGATGAAGATGTTGAGAGTCAGCTTTCAAACACAATTAGAGATTATGGAAGGAAGTGTCACCCACCATTTTAGGTGAATCAGGGGACATCAGTAATTTATATAAGAGAGAAGAACAGCAATAATTGTAGATGCCAGAAAAGGCTCTAATTAGGCAAGAAAGGCACATGCAGGAAGAGGAGCTCAAACTAAAAAAAAATGCTCAAGAGTGGCAACAAAATGGGAATGTGGAAATTTAGAATATGTTTTCAGTTATTTCATCACAGAAGTCTGCATGCTGGCTGCACCAGCTAAATTTTCTGGCATCTGCACAAATATTGCTGCTATCCATGTCCTTGAGGAAGGAAACTGAAAGAAGAGCTTGTAAAGAGACAGATATCTGGAAAACCTATGCTTGCTGGTATCCTGAGGAAAGGAGAGTATGTACATCCTGTAACCATGGGTCAGTTACCCTCAGTGGTTCCCTTTCTACAAAGAAGTAGCAATAGAGCTGCAGGAAGCATGACAGGGCAGTAGAGTGCTCTGAGACCAATGGAAGCTCTTGCCATGCCAAGAGCCAGGTGCAACAGCCCAGGGTGCCTCTGCCAGCGGGTACTTCCCCATGGCGAGGGACAAAGGCACTGGTAAATTTGCAGTTGAGCACCTTCCCATCCTAGAAGAGCCATCTAGAAGTCTGGTATCAAGCAGATTAAAGCAAAGACATGCTAAAATAAAAGTCTTCATTTCCTAAGGCATATTTTTCCCCTTTAAGAAATATACATCCTAGATGTATAGAGACCTAAGAACAGAGACCTAAGGACATAAAGGGCATGGACTTGTGAATATAAATAGCATAAGCAACAAGGTAAAGAAGGTAAATCTGAGGAGCTTCAGAGCTAGGCTTACAGTAGAAATAAAGGGAAGGAAGCATGTCAGTGAAGATGAGGCAGTTACTCCAGAAGTGGAAAATTGCCAAGCTGAGATTTGCCGCAACAGGCATTGGAAGTCTTCAAATGAAAAGGCCTGGGAAGCATTGCAATTACTGTGCCTTGGTTCATCTCCCATGCTGCACATTTTAGAAAGCTAAATGCCTGTCATGTGTTTCTTGAATAACACCCCTCGTCACAGAGTTCCAGAACTGTTTCTAACAAGAAAGCACAGAAATAGGCCCATATGCTTATTAAATCATCAATTCTGCTTGAGTAAAAAAAACAAAGCAAGCCAAAAACTCCTCAAAAACCTATATTTGTGACATCAAATGGGTTTATTTTAGTTCATAAAAATACTGCATAAGCTCATTCAAAATCAAAATACAAAGTCCTTGGAAGTAAACCTAATTTCAGGTTTGTGAAGCTCAATATTTTGAGAAGTACATTTTTAAATACATTTGGGGCATTTAATAGTACTAAGTTTTCCCCTTGGTATTTTTTGTATTTAATTTTAGATAACATACTGATATTAAAGTTAATAGTTAAGGACTTATCCATTAATGTTAGAAGTCTAAGGGTAATGGGCCAAAACAATTCCACAGATTACAATCTATATGGTAGACCTTATGACTCAATTAGAACATATTATAAAGTGAGCTCCCAGGAAATTGCTCAGAAAATAGAAGAGTGATTTTCTTTTACTTTTTGACTTATCATATAGTACTCAATTATATTTTACAGTTAGGCACTTAGACTAGGAAAGCTTTACTCTTCCAAAATTATCTTTTTTCTTTGAAAGATGTTGTTTTGCCAATAGAAGACAATCTGAATGCTTCTGTAAGGAATGAGAAGATGAATTAACACATTTTGACAGTTTGTAATATGACATAATGATTTAAATGCTTGCTTTCTTGAACAATGAAGAAATTAAGATCTTTTTTATCTAATGATGATTAATAGAAGACTTCAAAAAATATTTCTCATAGATGAGTAATGAAGATGAAACAGTTTAGGAGGTGAGTGTGATAGGGTGGCAGGACTGTCCTATGAGGTCTATCTGTTTCTCTAGGAATCACACCCAAATGGAGGATTAGCCCAGACTACATTTTTAAACAGGTCATAGACATTTTTCAGATTGCCAGCATTTCAGACAATCCCTTACTAAGTAAACACACAAACCTAAGAACTGATTTTTTGTGCTGTATCATTTACTTACTGATCCATAGGAAAAGTTGAAGGCCCTAGATATTTCAGAATTGGTAATCTTCCATTATTAAATCTTTATGATATTCTTTGATGTCTTCCCGAATTTGGCTATCCTAAGTAATGGTGACTTTCCTCATACTCCTCTTTACCAGACCATGAATCCACAAAAAATACCAGTTGTAATATAGTTATCTAGAACATGTATTTGATCTGCTCATTATGTTACTAGAAGATTCATAAATGGAGAAGAAATTCAGTTGCCGACTTGTATTTGGTCAACAGACTACCGTTTTTATGCAATAACCTATGAGCTAACTTGTACATAACTTTTGCTTTTATAGCCAGATGGAAAAAAAAGAACCAATGGAATTCGTGGCAGGAAGAATGCTAACCAGGCATTCATTTTGTTACAGATGTCAAACACAGAGGTGTTTCTAGGTTACTTTCAGTTTAGAGACTGCAGTGATTGATTTAAAGTACTGCTGTTACTTACAACTAAAAACTATTTGACTATGATCTGCGCCAAAGCAAAATGCCATTCTTTGGCTTTCCCTTTACAGAAAGATTTAATTATGCTTGCAAGGTTCAGACTTTTTTAGGCACAGAAAACATTTCCTATGTTCCTATGTTCCTGGATTTCTGATTGTGCTGCAGCTGTTAGACAGCTTGTATATCCAGAAGCCAGTATAGCTGAACAGGGAGGGATTGTCTATGTCATCCATACAGGGGAGGGGCAAGCTTTCTAAATGAATCAGCCTTGCTTTCAGTCCATAGTCCTCTAATGATTGTGACATATGGAGCATAGCCATCCTGCTCTAGGGATAATAAAGAATCCTGTAACATCTTGCATTGCTGCTTTGAAATGGCTTTGTGGACACTGCTAAGAAAACTCTCAGGACACCTTCTGGGTCAGCGCTGTCATTCAGAGGCTTGGCTGGACATAACCACTGAATTTGAGACCTCTCAGGTGATTGGCTGAGATTCTGGCTCCTTGTCTCAGTAGCATTCCAAACCAGTGGGATAGATGCATGCTTGGCTGTATCTGCTGCATGCCACTGGGTAAGAAGCATAGGCATAAGGTAATGTACACCTTTTAAGCAAAGAAAACAACATTATCTCCAGATCAGTAGTCATCCATCCTGCTATACAGAGTCACTTAAGAACTGCCAAGAACAGAGAACAATCTTTTTCCCTAACTTGTATTGCTCACTGTCTATTTTGTGAAGTGGTTGATACAGGAAAATAAAACTTGATTATTTAAATGCACTGATAACCATCTTTCCCTTGGTAGCGCGACATAAAATATGGCAAGAAGATATGTTGATTCTTGCAGGAATCAGAAGTAATTTTAGAAAATAGTCAGAATTAAATTTTCACAGTTCCTGAGGCACACACGGTACCAGTGCTTGTGTGGCTTGCTTCATGTCACACCCAAGCACTGCACTGAGACATTTACTTTAAATGTCAGTGAGGTTCTGAAAGCAATCTAGGTTGATTGCTGAGCATAAGCTAAACTTTCTTTATTCTTGTGGTTTGTAAACCAGAAGAAAACTAGGAACAAAATCAGAAATGTTTTATGTTGTAGCTGGTTGAGCAAACTAGAGATTGATGTGGTTTTGTGGTTTCCTTAGTTGTACCAGGAACTAACCAAAATACCAACTGGTCTTCTTGCTGTGTCATTCTCTTTATTACTGCACATTACAATATGAAAAGGGAACCTCTAAGACACTCTGAGTTGCTTTTTGTTTATTTGTTTCTATTTTCATTGTATTTAACTTCTCTTTTACAGTGGACTTCAAGTTTGCACTGTATGGATAGTTCAAATGTCATTATTGAGTCATAATCAAACATGCATCATAGAACTATAAGATGTTAAACATTAATCTCAGAGCACAGTTTAACAGGATAAAAGCATTAGTTCTCAAACACTTATCTCTTAACCTTATAGTATCTTGGTTTGAATTTAATGGCATCTTCCTCATGCAAGTAGAACATCTGAAATAAAACAAAGAAAACCAAATTAAATTCTGCTCCTGGAAATCATTTTGGTAGAATAGATATATCCAGTCACAAGTATTAAAAGAACCAAGTAAATTGTAGGTGAAAATTGTTTAATGTTCAAAATACTCTTGGTTAATGAGAGGTTAGTCTTGGAAAGCATCACTAAGGTCTTGCCTGCTTAATTCTTCCCCAGGCCTTTGCTGCTAGTGACAGGATAATAGGTGAATGTGAACTGTTGATCTGAACTAATGTGGCTTCTGGAGAGGGGAAAGAGAACTTTAATGTTAAGCTGAAAGAAACAAAAGAGTCAAGAAGGAGAGTCTGAAATAAATGCTATTCAAACATAGCTCCTGCCTTTGGAAGCAAAATCTGAGATACTTCAGAAAGAAACAAAAATATGTGAATCAGTCCATTACTAAAAGGACTTCAGAAAAGGATTTTAGACAGAAGGTAAAAAAGGAAGCAAAGACACCATCTCTATGAAGAGTCTGGATTAGACATAATAAAATCCTCTAAGATTATGAATTTAGTTTACGGTGACACTGCTACTTTCCTTAAGGGTCAGAATTTCATATTAGATACATATAAAATTCCTTACAATGTCAAGTTACACTGAGATAAAGAACCACCAATCAAAAGTCTTGCTATGCCACCCATTGACATTTGTTAGGGCTAGAAGAGTGTCTCCTATCCTGTGAAAGATCTTGTTTTTAAAGTTCTTGTTTAATACTTTTTAAATACTGTAGCAGGTATTCCTTTCCAGATACCAGTAGGATGATCTGATCTTAGTTCAATTTATATTTTGTAGCAGAAATGTACTCTCCTATACCAGTACTGTTTCCTAAGTGATCAGCATTAGCACCTGCCCATCCATTCTCATTGCCCACACAGTCCTGCTGAATGATTTTACTTTTTCACTGTCTCTTGGTCCTCTCTGCCACCAAAAGAGGTGGTAGAAAGTTATTGTTGCTTGCTGATATGACATTGACCAGAAATGCACCTGGACTGCAGTGCCTTTATTGGGAGATTAAGAAGACTGTAGCCCATCAGCACTGCTCCTGCAATGAAGTCTTGTGGCTCTGGAGAGGCCTCTTCCTGGACATAGATGAAACCTACCATCCCTTCCCTAAAATAGTAACTTTTTTGAATGATGACGGTTTGGTGACTTTGAATGATGAAGTTTGTAACCTTATCTAAAAACATTGTGTTAATTTGACAAAACCTGAAGAGGAAGGCACCACTTCCATGATTAATACAACACTTTTATGAAAAAAATAACAGCACCAACCCCACCCCAAGTATTCTAGTCAGTGCATAATAGCTGAGGCAGAGCACTGGTGCACACTTCTGAAGAACAGATGATTTGCACCTCATCAGCCTGGACCAGAAGCTGCACAAAACAGGTCAGACAGCACTGACTCTTCTGCACAGACCCCAGCTGTGGTGACTTGTCCTGGCTTTTTTGACTGTATACAATACTAACTATGGTTTCAGGGTTTGGGGTTTTTTTTGCTCCTCAGGAGGTTTCTCTCTCCTTTTTAAAGAAGGAAATAAAAAGCACCATTTCTGCAGCTAAAATTCTCTTCATTGCTTTACAAAAATTATTTTTCTTCCTCATGCTAAATTCCTGGTATTGTAACAACATCTCCCTCTAAACTGAGTTAATTCATACTTAAAGTTTTGGGTTGGCTTTTCAACCTTCTAAAATATTCATTAAAGCATTTATCTAGTTTTTCAAATTATGTTAATAAACCAGGACAGTTTATTTGTATTTGTTTTCATAAAATCTTTAGTAAAAAACCAACAAATTAAATTTGATTCATAAATAAACAGCACCTTTTATGAAGTTAATCTGACTTCATACATCTCTCTGTCACTGAGCCAACTTTGACTACCTCAAATAGTAAACATTTTCCAGTAATCTATTTTTACCTATATACATCTTTAAAACTAGCTCCTTTACAACTTAATCAAGGTAATAAACTTCTGTTTTAAAATTAAAAATTTTAATTTCGGTTTTTAACCCTGTCATTTGCTTTCCTCCACCCTGAAAATCTACAAAATCTTGCTGGTTTTAATTTTTGTCCTTTCATCCACTTAAACAATTTTTTAAAAACTTGTTTCAGCTCCACCTCTGTTTTCACCTCCTTTCAGTAATGCCTGAGTTCTTGCAATTGTGTGTTTCCATCCCAGGTGCACCTCCGTGTGCCAAGCCTGGCTTAGACATGTGTAGTTAATTGGCTATGCAGGTGTATCCACTTGGAGTCACCCACTGTTCCAAGTCAATAAGCTTTGCAGAATGGTCAAATGAATCAGTCCAAAGGGAAAATATATTTTAGAAGCAGCCATTATAGAAGTATATCAGGATTGTAAAGCTGAATTATTCAAGTGCTGCTTTTGAGTCACTGTGTGAACAGTGAGTTTTGTGATCTGACTCCTGTTCTGCAAGTGATAAAGCACCCTGTAGCAGTATATATTTTTGAACAAATTTAATTTAATTCCAGTTGTGAATGTTTCAGTCAACTGTGTGGCCGATGTTTCAGACTGGCCACTATGAAACAAAACAACTGTAGCTAAAATTTCCAACATGACCAGGAATTTAAAAAAGAAAGATACTGTCAGCTCTGGAAAGTCAGGCCAGGTGAAAACCGAGTACTGTTGTTTCTACCTTATTTGTATAGTCCTTTGTTCTGTACTTCATATCTTAATTCGTAAAGATAAAAATACCCCTCCTTTGTTTCAAGCTAGACAAAACTGGAAAGCTATGTACTTACAGACTGCTGTTCATTGTTGCTTTCTCGGGTTATTTTTTTTCTGTTGTAAAACAAGTAGAAAAGGAAGCACTATCAGGTCAGGAGGGTATAACCAAATTAGAAGTCTCATTTAGTGCTTTGCTTTGCATGGTCTAATGCCTGGTATACATGGAGTGAAGCAAAGAATCCTCTTTGTCTTTCACATAGGGGTCAGACATGCCAATACATGTTAGGACAGTTGTAGAGTGCATACTGCATATGGGTAAACAGCAAACAAAAAAGTGGGTAGACTTGCTTGTTTGGTATGTGTGAGGTATAGCATAAACACCCCAGTGCTCACATTAGACACGTTTTCACTCTGCTCATTTGCATTTGTTTTCAGCTAGAGCACTCTGTGCAGATGTACTAAAAACACTAGAGTTAATAAAACCCAAGCAGTTTTATTCAAATACCCTCTCTTTATACAAGCACCTGAGAAGGTATCTAGCATATAATGCATTGCTCTTTCCTACAATTATTCCTGTAGCCCAGTTTATTTGCAGAAATTCAAAGACTAGTGAAATGTTAAAATTGTTATGGAATTATGGAACTGTTCCTCCACTCCTGGCGCCCTTTTCTGAATTTTAAGTCCCCGTCTTTTGTTTGAACAAACGTGTGGAAAAGATTGCTTATAATGAGAACATGTGAAAGGGTTTGAGCTTGCTCCACACTGAGTGAAACAGAATGCAAGAATTTCAGAAATGGTTCTGAGGTGGAATGGCACCTCTTCAATCAATTCTTCACTGAGCCAGGCCTGTTTGTGCACTCCAGCTGCCACTCAACAGGATCACTGTGGCTTGCTTGGAAGCCCTTGAGTGTGCATCAGTATAGCCATACCCCAGAGTAGTTTGTGTTTATGTACATATATTTAGTGATGATGATGATGACTGTAAAATGAAGGTGTTCTAGCTTATGGACTTGTACAACACACTTTAAATAACTGAAAGTCTTGATTCAGTCTGGTTATTGTCCATTTATATTTTCTGTCTTGATGGACTTTTATCTTAAATATTATTACAACTACACTCACTTTGGGCACTAATTACTGCGGGAATATATTTTATACAGAACAGAAAGTGCACCTAACTCTCATTTAGCCTCGTTTTGAGTAAATGTGATGCCGTTGTTTAAGAGACTGAACACTTTTCACAAGACAGTACCAGTGCAATAAAAGAGGTAGTAGCTAATGTTATTCTAATTATTTAGAACTCTTTTGAGTTAAGTTTTGATTCCAAATTGATTGAAATCAACTTAAGTTGTTTCCTCTGTCTTTGGATCATGTCATAAAGCTTTAATTTATACACACAGGCAGAAGTTCCCCACATATGCTGAGGTCTGTTAGCGCTTCTTCCTTGTTGCTCAAGAAAATAGGTTAATCGTGAGGATTTTTTCCCCCCTCATAATTAGAAGGAACAAATTAAGTGCTGGATTGTAAATGATCTCCCTTTGACCTTTGTCTGCAACAATATCTCTAATGGATGTTCTAGCACTACAGTGCAATAATTGAAGAATGAGATATAGTAATGGCCAAATGATGTCCGGCCACCAATTCCATTACTGTACTACTCTCATGTCCTCTGTAGGAGTTAAAAGATTAACCCAACATCTGCATCACTAGGGAAAAAAAAACCCCATAAGTATTCTTATTAAATAAACAAGGGAAGAAAATGTTCAGCCCATTATCCTGGAAGCTATATATTATAGTAATAATTTTAAATGCATTTTTCAATTTCAGTGTTTTATATATAAAAATTTTATACAGAGAATCTGTTTGTATGGCTGATATATTCTGATTTGGCAGGTTTGTTTCTCATGAAATCTTTAATCAGTTCTTGTTTCTTGTTTCCATGTGTTACACAGATCTAGGTGATGAAATGAATTTTGACAGCATTCAAAACTTAGTTCTGCACATGTTAGGTTAAACAGAGTTCCTTAAGCAGACTTTGTCAAAATTAACAGTTCTAGCTAATATGTGTCTTCAGAGTGAAAAAATAAATGTTATCATAACATCTATGTCTAACTCAAATGCTAACACCTGATGCTACAGGAAGGCCACACAACTACAAAAGTACTTTCAATTTGTCGAGTGAGACAAGGTTTCCTTCACCTTGAAGCTCTGCTATCCATAGAAACACTCAGCCAGAACTGCTCTATCCCTAGTAAGAAAAGACCTTAACCTGGAGGGCTTGGCTGGAACAGTGCAGGCATTGATCTAGAGATTCATCTCAGCTTCCTTGTTATGTGGTCCTGTGTGATAATGTGGAAGTTGGCAACTACAGAATTGTTTTGGGGGTTTGGACAATTTTTTTCCCTTTTTTTGATGTTCTAAGATGCCAAACATTATGTTGAGATTATGCTTATTGACAGAAAAAGCAAGTAATAATATGAAGACCTAGTCTGCAAGAATCTTGGGTAATAGTCTTGCAAGAATGGGGTAAATAACAGCTTCTAAAATTTAAGCTCATAAATGGAGACCTGGTATTGCAGAATGAGGATTGATAACACTGAAATCTTATTTACATCCATGTGTACACTTTAAGTTAGTGAGTTCAGATGGGAAGGTAGAAAAAATTTGGTAGAAGAGTAGAAAAGACCTGGGCAGAGAAAGGCAATAAACAGAACTAATCAATGTGTGCTTCATTATGAAAACAGTTTTCTATTTGAAAAAACAACCTCCCCTCAACCCTTCCTCTTCAGGTTCTGTCAAATTAACATAATGTTTTTAGATAAGGTTACAAACTTCTATCATAATATCAATATAACAAGCATAGATTTTCACTAGAGTTTTTGATTTAAGGCAACTTGATTAACAAAATAGAATAACAAAAGGACAAACATCATATGGACTACAACAGCTCCAATGATAATTTTTAGCATGTCATTGTAAGCAGAGCATAAAGGTACTGGAAAAGGAAAAAAGATTAAGGGATAGAATGGCTTTCCCCTCTTACCTCTCCTCCATCCTACTCTGAGCCCTAGCAGCAGTGATATGCCTGCTGCCAGTCATTATCAGGCTTTTCCAAATGCTCAGGTTTTCTCCAATACCCTTCCTTTATTCACTTTGCAGTAGGGCAATCAAAAGACCTAGAGACTTACTAGAGTGGAGGTTGTACAGATAAGAAGTACTTAAGTACTTTTCAAATAAAAAATTACAAGAGTAACTTAAGGGCTGAAAAACAGTAGCAAAACTTTAATGAAGTTCACTCTGTTCAGCTCTTAAAAGATGTGGTAAATATCTAGTTTGATCACAATCTACTAGAAAAATTACAGCAGATTTTCGACACAGCAATTTTAGAAAAAGGATATTCAGCCAATTGCTCCAATACAAAATAGGAAATTGTAGCTAGAGTGGAAATTAAAGATAAGTTTTTAATGGTTACAGTGATTAACGAGCTGGTAACCAAAGGCTGTGGCTACCAGTATTTCCAGTGATCATCCATTATTAGGAATTATCAAATCAGGAATGGATATTTCAGGAAAGGTGCACTCTGATGCAAGCCCAACTGTTGAAACTGAAGCAGGAATTAAACCATTGTAGTCTTCTGTTTCCTGACGTTGAGACTAGATGAGGACATTTCTCCCTACAGCCTTAATGATGCCCAAACATTCAGGTAGACAAAGCCACAGAGCTTCCTACAGAGGCATGTGAGGATCATGGGACACAGCTTCTCATCATGAGATGAGACATACCTGGAATTTTATGGAGTTCCAGACATTCTCTGTCATGTGCTGGGTCCAAGCCCAGGGCAGGACATGCAAACATTGCAGTCTTGTTGAGTGACCCAGAATACTTTGAAATTCCTGTAACATAACCAACATGCCCTTGCTATGGGGCAGAGGGACTGGTTTTTATAATGGGATTGATGCATATCATACTACAGAAGGCTGTGGCTTCCTCAGGAGACTGGGGTAGATGAGGAAATAAGCAATATGGTCTGAGTTATCACCTGCTTGCCTTTGAGATGGGTAGAAGGTGCATCTTGCATTGATTTCACTGGTGGAGTGTGAACTGGGAACTCCTGCCTGTATTTATGAGGGTAAGGATTCAGGACTCCTTTCTTAATTCCATCACTGATTTATTGCAGAAGACAGGTAATGAGATGTGCTTTGAAGAGGCGTACTGCAATTAGTCCTATAAATAGTTAATATGTGAAAGGTTTTCTGATCTATTATTGTGTATCAGAAGTATTTATGATCAATGTAAATGATTCTGTTCTGTTCTAGCTTTTGAGTGAAGTTGCTGCTGGGTAATGGCTGATGCACATTTTGGAAGCCGAAGAACAACAGTATCTCATAAAAGCTGGACTCTTTATGTCTAATAAAGATATTATTAAAGATATCTTTAATACGGCATAAAGAGTTGGACTGAGATTTTTGTAAGTGAAGTATATTTCACCCAGACGGATGTTGAAGCAGTCTTGTTTATCTTTACCACACACATTTTCCACTAAAGATTTGCTGTTGAGAGACTCAAAGCACTCAAAAATAAGCAAGCATTTTATGAAATTATTAAAAGCAAACTCCACTGTCAATATACAGTTTATAATTTCCCTGTCATTGATTCACTGTCCTTATACATCTTCTTTGCCCGAATCACCTACTAGCTTTTCTGACTCAGTTGTGGATTTTTCCCCCAGTCTTGCTATTTCCAGCTTAATTCCCCAATTTCTGGTGCACTTCCTCATAGTAGACTCCAGAGAGACAAAAGTAAAAACATGGAAGTAGGATCATAAAATCCAAACTGTTCCATTGCCCAGCATATGTAAGGTAAGACATAAGGAGCAACGACTGATGTATCAGCTTTTACAAGTAAGGTCGAGCTCTTTGTCAGTGACCAACCTGTTGTAGGACAGGAATAGAAGATTAGGTAATGTGATATTTCTGTTGTATGTTATCTTTGTCTTGGATGTTACTCAGAGGAGATAATGATAGTAGATGCAGCAGGAAGACACATTTCCTGACATGAGCTTAGACCCAGTGAGCCCAGATAGTCCCAAATAGAAAAGAGAGGGATGTGTTGTACTGAATGTCCTTTTGAAACTAAATAATTCTAGTGGCTTTTTATGTGTGAGCTCCAAAACCATGTTTTTATGGTATCCAACTTAAATAATATGTAACTAATATAAAGAAGCATGCTATCCTTAGAGAAGCGAGCAGATCTGGAGTTATGGATTTAAATAGAAGGAAGAGAAGTGGGGAGTATGTATTTTGATTCAGCTGTGTTTGAAAAGGCTTTGAAAAACTCTTGTTCTTGGAAACAGTGAGATACAAACCTGTTTGAATAGTTGATATCTGGCCAGAAAGGATTCCTGTTGAGTGAAATATTAACCCATAAGGAATGCAGTTTCTTAGGGCAATGAGCTATTGGCTTCAAACCAACTTTAATGCAGAGCTAAGGTGACCATTTAAAAAACATATATGCATCCAGAGGTCTGCATGGCTGCCAGACCAGAATACAATTACCCTTTCTCTTAGCTATAGCTTACTTGTTTGTGGCCTGGTTCTGTAGTGCTGAAAAGTAATTTCTGGCTATATAGTGGACAAATGTCTACTACTTTGGTTGTGTCATTGTCGAAGGCAGGTGTTTATATTATGCAAACTATAATAGCAGCTGGGAGCTCTATTAGTAATTCTAATGTTTCAGGATAGAGAGAGAGCTCAAGGAATGTTTCCTCCCCAGAGTCTCTGCTGGGAGTGATAATCTTCCAAAGCAAGGTCAAATTTACACTGGATCCATGTCATAGGAGGCATGAAAAGTGAAACATGAAAAGTGAAACATGAAAAGCTCTGAGCCTGCTGAGGGTGACAGGTATAAAGTCCCAAGCCCCATTCCTTTGCAGCATGATGTGCTAGTTCTGCTAGTGAGTGCCAAGTTCAAGCCGCACCCACTGAACCCTCCGGGTAGTTGCTGCTCCAGGAAATGCTTTTAAGGCCCTGGGAGGCATTTATGCTAAAATGCCAAAATACCAGTGGAATAACTCATTCTTTCTGTCAACTCAGAAAGGGCTAAGCCTCTAAAGCACGATCTAGACCATAATACTCATGCTAAATTGTTCCACTTTTTTTTTGTTCACAGAGATCAAAGTGCAAAGTATGACTTTCCGTCCATAGGCTCTGATGGACTCTGACGTGTTCTGTAGGTGTTCCAATGTACAGCTGGAGGAGGCCCAAACCTGCTAGAACTTACACCTGTGGGATAATTAAAAAAACCCCCAACTGTGATCTCTGTAGAGTGAGTTTCTTCCTCTAAGTACTATTCTCTTCCCAGTGACTTGGCACTCTGGACATACAAACAGTAGGACTGATTTATTCCTTTTTGTGGTGGGTTTCAATCCACTCACAGGTTCTTGAAGATTCCTTAGGACTAGAACCTTTTTGACTAGGAAGTTTTGGAGAAGGAAGATGGGAGGAGGTAAGCATTACATCCCAAATCCTACTCACTCGTGACACTGAAATGGGAATTTATTCATGGAAGGTATATGACCCTACAAGAAAAAAGAAAGGCTTTATTAATAGCAATGTTAAAACTATCATAGGTAGGAAGCTGGGTCACAGCAGAAAGAGCAAGAAAATACTTCCTCTAGAGTTTCTTCTCACATTAAATGTGTGACTATAGCCTCAGAGGAGGACTGCTATGGACAGTGTCCAGGAAGTGTCTCAGCCCCCATTAAACACAGATCATTACACATACTGCATGAAGAGTCATTGTGGCTGTCACATATAGTTAGGCCATGCTGCTGCTGTTACCACTATGAAAAAGGCAGGATGTTAAGTTTTAGTATCATTACAGTTTTGCCCACAAAAAGATGGAAAAACCTAACCAAAGCAACCACTTTGCTTTCCCTAACTCCTCCTTTTATCTCATACCTGTTAATATTGACCCATGGAGGGATTTCACTCCTCAGCATATAACTTGATCAGTGGCTTCTAGACAGAGTTGACTGAAAACTGTATTTGTGGGCCCATAGTTCACGTTGCTTTCAATGACAAGGAAACAAAGATTTATAAGGGACTAATTCTTTGAAACACTAAGCATTTCTGACAAGGCCCTTAGAGTAGAAAACGGAAACCTGATACTCTTGCAGAACCAAACTGAGGAAGCGATCCTTTAACAAGAGAAAAAAGAAAATGCAGCCTTAGAGGGAATTTGTAAATGCCTTCATAACAGGAGGCACTACTGAACTCTTATTTGGCATCTAGAGTTTTTATAAGATCATCTTTCTTATGGAGGTATATGTAAAACAGCACATCAAACTGCACCCTCTGCAGTCAGTAATTAAATTGCTGCTAAGTCCATGAACAGAGTGGGTCCCAGTGTGATGGAGATCACTGCTACTATTTTTAGTCTGTATTTCAATAGCTTCGGATGTCTTAAGCAGGTCTTGCCACTCATCCCTCTCACAGGAATCTTTGCTGTACAGTCAACTACTGTGTGTTTGCAGCTGGAATGCAGCCTAATTCTAGCCTTCTTCCAATGTGCTTCCAGTAACACAAGGCCAGAGCATTTAGTAATCTGTGATCCAAGAATACCTGGTGGTTGAAGCCATTGCAGTACAACTACCAGAAAAAGAATAAATTGTCTGAGACAGGTACTAAATACTTGAATGAACAATCTCCTTCCTTTAAAAAAAACCAAAACAACCTAACCAAAACTAGAACAAAACCCTCATGATTCCATGGTTTGCTTTTATGTAAAAAAAACCCGAGAGCAGAATAGAAAATCCACCCCAAAATAAACAAACAACCCTCCACTCAAAACCACAATTCAGGTGATAAGGTAATAGATAAACTAGCCAATTGGATTTTGACTTGCTGAGATCTATGTGATAACTCAGATCCTGTAACTGGAAGCACTAAATATATGTAAAATAAAATTAAAAAAGAAAATCTACATTTTGAAGATAATCTGTCACCCCCAAATTTCAGGAAATTGTATCCTGTTGTTTTATCTTCATTATGACAGAAAATAAACAGATAATTTTATTTGTGATCCAAATAGAAATACATTTTGGCATCTGTTCTATGCCAATAGTTGCTCTTGCTATGAACATGCTTACATTTTACTGCACTGGGCTATTTGCCACTTTATGTAAGCTACACCAGCTGCTCTTGCTCTTGCATGACAGATTACTGTATGCAGCTCTCTGGTTTTTCCTAAAGCAGATAATGCTTTGTAAAATCCAGATAACTAAGTCTCTAAGAAGTGATTGTAAGTTATATTAAAACTGTGATAACTGAGAACAGAAGCAGCCCTGAAGAGCTGTACTAAAAAGCTGCTACTTCAAGGGAAGATTGTGGTTGTGGATAGCTGGTTTTATTACTGTGCCTAATATATATTCTTACATTATTTTACCTGTTATATCTTTTTTGCTACTTGCTGTTTTTGCTTAAATTTGGCATATGATGAAGAGAAATATTAATAACAACTTTATACACTGAGAAAATTTCTGTTTTAATTTCTATGGCAATGAAATACACTGAAATCAGTTCAGATCTATGTGAAAACAAAACCTCCAAATTCTCTTTGTTGCATTTCTGTGACAGGTTTCATGCTCTGTCTTTTTGGCAACCTTCTGTTTGGGAAAGCAGCATTATGCAAATAAAAACTCAAATGGCAGCCATAGAAGGAATATGTAACACAATTTTTCTTGACATCTTGGTGATATAGGTAAGATCATGCTATCACAAAACTAAACCAAGTTCTTTTTCTCAGGTGTAAACTCTGCCTCAACTACATTTTAAAACAAGTTTTCCTATGATTTGGATACAACAAGGCTGTGAAATCATATTAATTCCCAATTTAGAAATGTCATGCTTAAGCAGTAGTTGAACTTTGCCAGTTTTGATAGGTGTTGGTGATTAAAGTGCCCGTAGGTATAAGGTTGTGTGGGCACTGCTGCTGCAATAAAAAGTCGAAGTATAATTGGTCTGAGGGTGTGGAGAGAAGCAGCAGGGGATGCTGGTAGGGACAGTAAAAGCTCAATAGGGTTACGGAAACCTGCCAAATCTCCATCCTCACTGCAGGGAGCTCCTGACGCTGCCAGGCAGTAAGGAAAACAGATGGCTGTTGCTTTTGAAGCCAGTAACATTAATTTCTGTGCCTGTTGTGTATTTTTCCTCCTTCCCCTAGATTTTCCAACTCCTGCAGTAGCTCCTGTAGCAGCCAGGCATTGGCAGACATGTTGGAAGGCAGCCACGCAGGCGGGTGAGTTTCAGCTGAAGATGATGGCTGCTTTGTTTTGGTTTTCCTTTTCCCCAAGCTGCCTCCACAATTTGGCAAAGGGATGTCAGGATTAGAAATAGTGGGATTGGAGAATATGCCAGAAGCTATTAGAGGGAAAGAGGCAGAGCTATAGTAAATGTGGAGATGGAGCAGTGCCAGTAGGAGCGTGGTCATGGGGGTTTGGATGCAATTAGCACAGCCGGCCAAACATACCCTAACATGGACGCTTCACAGTTACGTGCTGAATAATCCTCTGTGTTGTGCTTATTTTCAGTGGAGTATAGCTGATACCTGTAGATGGGGCCTTGTTTTTTCCCCAAAACCAGCAATCAATGTGGACCTGGTAAGTCTGTAGCAGCTGGAAGTGATTTCACAGAAGGTTCTAAATCAAACCTCTATATCTAAAAGAGAAGCGCATGAGATGGAAAAAATTAATGTTTAAGTTTGTTTGCACTGTATTTCAGCTACTCTGAAGCACTGTAAGAGTTTGGTTTTTTCCTTAGCTTTCTGAAACTTCTAATGCATTTGTATGCTGTTGTGAAGACTAACAAAGCACCAGTTTGAAGGAAGAGAGAAATGGGTAGGATGCTGACTTTTAATTTTAGAATATCACTAAGAGAGCTCAAAGAAAGACACAGGCTTGAGCCGAGTTAGCAATTCAATGAAATATATGCATAGGTTGACATGCAGAGTAATGATGGCATATGACTGACTTGTCATTTACGTCAGGGGAAAGATTCTGCCCTTGTGCAGGTTTCTGACTGTTGATCTCAACCAATGAGTGTTTCATGCTTTTAACAGATGCTTCTGATTTAGGCCAATGAAAGCTAATGGAAGCTTTTTCCAGTCTCTGAGGAAAGAACACCAGCCCAATCAAACAAGCAAATTTGGAGCTTGGCATCTGAATTGAATAGCAAAACTGAATCATTTCCTCTTGCAAAAGCTGTGTGCCATCATTATTCTATGACACTATAAAAATTTCATAATTAGTACTGACTTGTTATTTTTGCCATCTCCCGCATTTCATCATTTAGCTACTGTTGCTGTCTACCAAGAAAGACACTAAAACCGCTTACTCAAAAGGCCTGTCTGCCTTATGCAAAAGAGCACACAATTCCCAAGCCAGCAGAATATGATGCATACAGCTGCCCCAGCTATGTAATTGTAGCAAATATTTCTAGATGCACAGCCACAAAATAAACTCAGTAGAGGCATCTAAGTATTTGACAGGCATGCATGTCCAATTTATATTCTTTTACATTTTCCTGTGGTGGCATAGTTTATCATCAATCTTTTTTCTGGTCTCTGGTTTATGAGCCGCACATATGAAAGCTAAATTTAGCATAGAAAAGCCATAGTGCATTAAATAACAAAAATTTTAAAATCCCATTAATAAGTCCAATTGAAATGGGACTTATGACCCAATGGTAAGGTACTTAAGAGCAATAGATCACGAGTTTTTATTAATGCTGCAGAACACACTCCATCAAACTACCAATAAGTATATACAAACAGATGATTGAAACACCTGTAGATACTGATATAGTCTACTTAGAACTGAAATTATCCTTTGGAAAAAACCGTAATATTTCTCAAGAAAGGCTTTAGTATAGGTATAGTTCCTTAATTTATGGCTTCCATTTAGGGATGGGCTGTGATTAAAGCACTACATTATTTCTTTGCTTTTAGTTCCAAGTGACCATGTCTCCCTTGCAGTCTTTGAATCTGCAAGTAGCTGAAGGATCTGGTGCAGAGTGCAGTACATGAATGAACATTTGAAAATGAGTGGAAAGGATTTTCTTGGCTCATCAATACTACCACATTGTGGAATTAGAAAGAAGAGAGGCATTGCTTTATAACCTTCTGTTCTCAACAGTCTTGGAATTTCACTTTTTATGTGCTGTCTACACAGGCTTTATTCCTCTGCAAGGAGAAATGACATTTTCTCCAAGCCCTTAACTTACAAGTTGGCACAGTGGTATGTGTGATAAGAGACACTGGACCTCCGGAAGTGTACCTAGTTCCCTGCTGTGATGCTGCTGTTTATCTCATCTCTCCACGCATGTGTTTTTGGAAATGTACTCATGAGTTTAGTTCCCATTTTGTGTGAGGCTGTTGATAAATGCAAATTTTTTTAGTGGGGTGGGATGGCAATCTTGTTTATTACTATCATGCTATTGCAGTACTTGGTTCTTGTTTTGGTGCAAGAACATCATTGTTTGTCTGTGGGACTGCTCTTTTAATTGTCTTAAGTGTCAAAGTTGTATATGAATTAAATGATTCCTTGAGGGTGGCAAATTCTGGAGAGAAGTGCTGTGTAATGCCCTTACACAAAGGTAAAGCATTACTAGCTGGATGGACAGGTAGGCATAAGAAATTTGGAAACTCTGAAATGGGGTGAATAATTTTTTCTTTCCTGTAGTGCTTAGAGAGTGCTTAGAGAGTGTAAAATGCCCAAGTCATGTATCTTTAACCCAGCACTCGAGGAAGAGGCAAAACCTCACAGTAGTGAGTTTAGAGGTTTGCGGGGAATTAATTTTACCAGTCTGAAAATGTGGAATAAATTACTCAACTCTATCCTAAAGAGTGGGCTGAGGGAGCTGTATGTTTTCTCACTGGTTTTACTCTGGGATGGGAAAATTTTCTCACAGCTGGGGGATTTAGTAATCTCCTGCTGCAGGCTTTGAACTGAAAATATACCCTACTATCAGAGCTAGGTTCCTCAGGCCCTAATATGGGATTATGGTGATAACTGCATGGTTTAATAAAATGTTGTAGTTGGGATTTGAGCAGGACCTGTTCAGATCATGCCAGCATAAGCACTGGCTACGACAACAGGACATACAAACTCTCAGCCCTGCTTAGAGCCGAAGGCAACAGGCAGTGCTTCTAACAGATGCTGAGGTTGTAAGACTTAAGGTTATAAGATGTTTAAAACCAGATCTTTACAAAAGCTGACATGGTAAAATCTTGTGGTTTATACAGGCTGCATGACATATATTAATGCTGCACTTTGTGGAGGCACCAATATCTAAATCAGCTTCAGGGGAAGGAAGAGAGAAATCAAGTGTTTAATCAAGGCACTGTTCAAATTCACAATGTGTGTGAAGAAGGAAAGCCTGTGTGAACATACTTCTAGAGGCAGTGAGTAAAATCCTGCACTGATCATTTCAGGGAAAGAGAAGTCCTAAAACATCCAGTAAATATTCCAAGGTTTTTTCCCTTCATTTCCCATTCAGAGCTAGAAATGGAGGAGAGAAATGTATCACACGTGGTTTACCTGTTGCTCATATTGTGGCATCTAGGTTCTCAGAATGCCCTAAAAGCTTTTATTTGTTCCAGTCGCAAAGAAAACCTTCAAACTTTGACATTTTCAGTAAGAAATTAGTTCATACAATGCAATGGGGGACAGCTTTCATTGCCTGAGCCTCCGTCCTGAATAAAGCAGCTTCCTTCTCACTTCAACTCAGCTACCCAGCAGTCCCTATTCCTGGGGTCAGCTGGAATGTTTTCAAAATAATGGGCTAAAATCCAAGCATGTACCAAAAGCTGCCCAGTCACCAAATGCTCCTGAACTAATTTCAAACATTACTTGGGAATGATTCTTCTAACATGTTGGAAATGTCATGTGGCTACAATGGGAAGCTCATAGTGTCCTGCAAACATGTCCCTCTTAAGGTTTTAGTGTACGTTTGTTTTTAAAAATGTTGTTAAAAGAATAGATTCAGAGTGATACCAGCAAACCTTTTTTCCATGCCACTTTGAAAGGCTTGCTTGTGTAATATAATCAAACCATTAGGAAATGCTTCTTTCTGAGGAAAATATAGAAAAAGGACTAAAGTATACAGGACTTCATAAGAATTTCATCTGGATATCTATTGGTGGCTGTTTTCTTGGGCTGAATTTCAACAAGTCACAGAAAGATGAAGGGTTCTTGTACCCTTTGATCAATACGCCCTTAGTAATTTTATGTAAGAATGTGCATTTAAAGTATGGCTAGAAAATAGTCATTATTAGAATACAGGACACAATAACTTTTTAAAAAAAATACTATTAATTAAATAACAGCTTCATGGTTACTTCTGTACTACTGCATCTTCTTTTTGGGGATTATCTGGGACAGTGATGGTACTGGTTGTTTCCTTTGACTCTCCTATAAATATCAAGAACATTAACATATAATCAATAATTCCATGTACTTCTGTTAATTTTGGCCAAGAATGGTATTTTTTGTGTACATAATCTCTCTTTTTTTTGGTGTGTGCAGTCCTTACATAAGGCGAATGGTTGTTTTTGCCTGCCTTGGCTTCCTGACAAATTGCTGTGCTCTGTATATGACTATAAGCATATACAGTTTCCTTACTGAGGTTATTAAAAAAGTCTCTCCTTGAGCTTCATCAAGCTTGCAGTGAAGGGACTATTTTGATTACATTCTTTTAGCATCTGACTCAGGTCCTTCCATCTTTTGGGATAGCTCATCCTCGCTGCCTACATCTACAATGGGTAGCACCATTGCTCTAACCCATGCACCGGACACATAAAGTGCCCATAGAGATTATACACTCTAAGAAATTTTCTGTTTCAGAAAAAAAAAATCATTGCTGTTACAGAACATACCTTACACTGAATTTGTCTATCTTGTTACCTAATATTTAAGCATTGTTTAAATTGGTCCTGCAAAGGATTTTAGCGACTGCATGTGGCTGATGTGGAGTATCTGGTCCTGCAGAATCAGGATAACTTCACGTTATTATAGTTTTGTAATTCCATATAATTATATGAAAAAATCCTTAAGGTATTTATAGATTTACAATTGGCTGATTAGTTTTTGAAATCCCAGGGGATTGTCAGGGAAATGTCATGTGGTTCAATGTTTTTTTTTTAATCAGCCAAATAACCAGGTGTCCAGAAACCTCTGTGTATTTTCAGTGACACAATTTGGACCACAGTTTCAGCTTCTGAGTCCTTCTTGTGCTTCAGGCTGGGATGTATACACATGGACACCCAGAAATACTATGAAGAAATTAAATAAGCTTATTCAGCAATAAATTAGCATGTCTGGTTTTGGCTGGCTTTTAAGTTTGCATCTGCAAACAGCTGAAGATCAAAGACTAAGACTTCTGTATTTGTTAATCTAATTTTACATTTCATTCGTCAGATATCACAAGTATTTAAATGTTTTGCAGATATCAGGACATCTTCCTTCATTGAGCTATTCCAAGGGCATTCAGGAAACCTTACAAAGTGTTGATCATATCTATTTTCTGGGGTGTTCTTGTTCTTACAATATAAATCTCATATTTAAATTCCATAATAAGACATATTGGAAAATTCTCTTCAAATAATTCATTGCCTTTGTGGCATTGACCTGCTTTTAATTTAGAATGTGTTCATACTGTTTCCTTTCTTGCAGCATTACTGGACAAGAGGACCTTGTAGACTTTTGCAATGATTTGCAAAAACACCCTGAAACAACCTTTACTGAGACTATGCTTTGTACTAGTTGACATTATATTTGTGAGGGTTTGGTAACACAAAATTAAGTGATACACATCAGACAGGCATTGTTGACTGGCAAACTGGTGGAAAGTGAAGAAAGAGGAGGAGGAGGAGTGTGTGGGCAAGGATGGCTACTCTGTAGTAGCTAGCTCCAGCTGACTGTGATTTCAGAGAGAATAAATCCAATTTTTTCTGATGGGTCTCCCTGAATTTGCACCTGGAGTTCCTAGAGGTAAGGGTGTCTTGAGTCTGAAAGGACAAAAATTTTAATGGAGTTCCAAGTTTTTCCATATATTTTTTGTGAATGGTAGCTTTCCAGAAACCATTGTAACAAGCATGGAAATGACAGAAATACTACTAGTAGTGAAGCTGTGCATGAGTTCTCTATTTTAGCATGGTTCAGAATTTCAAGAAAATCAAGTAACTGATATATGGGTCACATTCCTGGTTGGCCTTAGGGCCAGCTGCCACTCTGCATACATGAATGCACACGAGTCATCTCAAAGCCCAGGGGAGGAGGTGGCCCCATGGGTTAGGGTAACATGACAGCTTGTTGGAAATTAGAGCAGAGAGAGGGGCCCTGCAGAAGTTTATAAGCAGAACAGGTGGCAGAAAGTAAGGGGTAATCACACATTTTAAATTAAAAAGGAAAAAAAATCTCGGGGGGCTGTATGGCCCCAAAATCTTCGTCTAGGTCTAGGAGGGCTCCTGTGAGATTCAATGAATCGGTCACCTAGCAGGCATACTTTGGCAGGCTGCTCTGCCCCCAAAAAACCTATTCCCTTAGTCTTCTGTACAGGATTTATATGCTTCATTGAATGTCCACTTGCTGTGCGTGTATGTCAACAGCCAGCTCCTCGAGAGCCATTGCAGGAGCCATGGGTTTTGGTGGTGTTTTTTTGTCTTTGGGATAGACTTTTGGGATATATGCTGCAATTCCTTGGCTACATACAAAGCGTAATGAGAAACAGTTAAGAAATTATCTGAATAGTCTTGTGGCTTCTGGTAATATGGAGTGAAAGGATGCAGATCCTCAACTGCATGATGAACTGCTCTCAGATCTTTTCAATACTGACTTTTAAACTTTTGTTACTAGAAATCCAAATTGGCCTGGTGAAATAGATTCACGCCTTATGCTGTCAACGTAGCAGTGATCTGAGAGCACAGGGAAGTCTAGAAAGCAACAAAGATTTTTATTTCTTAAGAGCTAATCATTTGTATAGGAAAAAGAATGGAAATGTGTGAATGCAAAAAACTTGTTTTCTGGTATTTTAAGAATCTATCCAGGTCTCATCAATGGGGTCTCGGTGTGGTAAGATTCCATTATTTCAGAGAAGATTTTATCCTTGCATGTAATTTATTCAGCTGCTAAATAAAAAGGCAAACAAAGGAATTTGTCAAAAGTCTTGATTTCACTTACAGTGCTTCCTCTTCTTTCCTTGCTTCCAGTTTACCACTGCTTCAGCTTTGGGTAGTGATGGTCTGTGTACATGCCTTATGTGAACAGTTGCAAGAATCATCTTTGTGCATTTCTATTTTTCTTAATTTTTTCACCATTGTTTTATCCTTCCCACTTGCTGTTCACAGTGACTGACCATTCACCTTTTGAAATATTGCTGGCATTCTTATTCTCCTATTCATTCTCTGCTTCTGAGCACCCAGGCCCTGAAAGTCAAAAAGTCAAGGCTGTGTGGCAGGTGGGCAAGTGCTTCTTGTGCAAATACATTCATTTGCATTTGAATGTTCACATTTGCATACAAATGCTTTCATTCATAGGAATAAAAGGATTCTCTCCATGTGCACCATTTGTGCAAGCAAAAATTGGATTCATGAAACTACTCAGAAAAGTCAGGGACAGATCAGGTCTCCTGCCATTTTCACTTTGGTACTATGTTTACAATCTGATAATATATGTCTGTAAAGAAGCAAAATTCAATTTTCAAGTGCTGTTGATTTTTAAACTTTTTAATGCACAAGTTTGTGGTTGGCTTTCCACGGTGTGCATACAGAGCCAGATAATGTTGATCTAAAGTGGTCTCAATTCTAACTGGGACCACAAGGAAGGATCATAGCATAAATGAAATTATGATTATAGAGATGAAGAAGGTCAAAATTTCTCCACAGAATTGCTGAGATTGAGCAGAAACGCTGAAAGTCTTTTACCATTAATTTTTTTTAGATCTATAGTAGATAAATATATACTTAAGTCTGTGGTTTTTTAATACCCTTTACTTGAGTCACTAGCATAGGCAGACCTGCTTCTTTACTTGGCTCACAATTCAAGTATACAGGTCACTTTTCTATCAGGAATTACCAGTCAAATGCAAAGTGTCAGAAAACCTAAATAGTACTATGTCTCTAAGTAATTTGAGTGGTGCCATCAGCAAAGAAATGGTCATCATAACAGATAGGATCAGCCAATGCTTGATAACAGATTACTGGCAGCACTTTAAAAAATGATTTGTATTTTTTGAGTTGCATTTTAAGTGGGATGGGAGGAACTGTTGGAAGAGCACACTTGTTCAAGTTTTGAAAGTTTCCTTCATGTAGCAGATGTTAAGCTGACCAAAAATGTTTTTTAAAACATTTATAATATGACTGCTGCTAATCTTTGTGATGAGAAAACCCAGAGTCTGGAGTCTTCCACTAGAAACTTCTCTCTGGACACTGAAATGCTTCCTTTTACAATCTGGTAGTCATGGCTCTGCTCAGATCAAAATGATCTGAAGATGATTTTGAGGTAAGAAGATGTGCTAATAGTTTTCTTAAGACATTTCATCCCAAAACCTTAATTTTGTTCCAGTGTTGGTTTAGGAGGTTAAATAGGTTAATGGAAAGGATATGTAACTCTGTAGTACCTGTTTATTTCAGTCATGCAGCACTTAAGACATTCAATTACATTCCTCGGTCTGCAGCCAAAGATCAGTGCTGAAGGTGCAGATATTGCACAGTTTATTACTTGGCTTCCTGTGTTTTGCAGTGTGTAATGATGTGTTTTGAAAACTACTGGTTTGGTGCTCATGGCAGTTTTAGAGTAGTTGGTGCAGTGCAGCAAGAGTGACCAAAGCTATGGAACAGTTGCTTCTTTTACACATGCACATTGTAACTGAGCTCAGTAGAAATCCGAATCTGAAACTTAAAGGCCCCAATTAAGGGAGATTATCACCCAGAAGATGACCATCAGGACGGTGGCTATAGGGAGGTATTTGGCAGAGGTGATGCTGGCTAGCAGTCTACTGCTCCTTCTGGTGAAGAGATTGAACAGCTCACCAGGTGGGGAGTGATGTGGTGAGACTGTCCTAAAATCCAGTTAACTTAAAAAAATTTCAAAAGTTAATGTTTGCAGTGGCCTAAAGTAGAAGCAGGCACGGAAAAAGTTAGATTCTTCTCGTGCCTTGCACCTTCTCAGAGACACCTCGTAGCAGCATAGAGGAGCTCTAACACTTTTATAAATCCGACACATTAACCAGGTAATTTATAGTCATTACAGTCAATATGTGTTTCAAACATCCAAGAAAAGAATAGGATGGGGTTATTCCTGGCCAGTGTTTGGAAAGATGAAAAAGAAATAACAGGAAGATGTTTCACAGCTTTTTCAGAACCACAACTCAAAGGAACCATTATAAAGTGAAGAAGTAAAGGCCAGTGTCGCCGCCTTGCACAGAAGGATCTAAAAACTTTTTGTATTTTCTATCTCTGATTTCATTACTCCTAATAACTCGTTTCCTGATAGAAGGTAAAGAGGCACCTGAAATATAGATTTGAGTTCCTTTTAGTTAAACCTTTATCTCTTTGTCATAGCGAGTTTTTTTCTTCTGTAGTTTCATTCATCTGCTCTACTGGAACTTTCAGTCGCACAGTGTTAAAATATGGCTGTTCTAAGCTAATATGCATTAACTTTTTAAAACCTGTTTTATACATAACCTATTGTATTAATATAAAACGTTAAGGCCATTTTTTCGTTTCCTGGGAATGGCCCATTACATTGTGAGCAATCTACTCTTGCTTTTTTAGAAAAGACTTTGAACTCAACACAAAAGGAAAATATAATCATGTACAACTATAAAGACTGCTTTTTTCCCTTTTGTGCAGAGTAACAGAGGTGGATGAGTAGCATGGTAATGAAGAGATGGACCGTCTTTATTAGCAGGCTCGGTGAAAGGGTTCTTTTCAGAACTTCAACTTTTCTTATCTTCTTAGTTTTCATGACGTCTATTCGGACTCTTTCCTTTTCTTGACTTTCTTTTAAATATGTCTAACAGACTGGCAAAGCCAAGCCAGTTCATCCTTCTTTCCAAAGAAGGCTAGATACAAAATCTAGTGGTTTAGATGCTTCCATAAAAGTTTTTCATAAATTTAGAGAAATATTGCTCTTTGCATTGCATAGGAAATAGTCATGTGTATTGAAGTCTCACAGTCATTCTTTATTTCTCTAAAAACAAACACAGCAAACCCTTGCAATGATGTTTTTATACTGTAGTTAAAGGAGACTAATGATATAGGAAGCCTCTTTGAGTAACAAAATAGAACTAGAAATAACACTTAACCCTCTGTCCTAGAAATTGGTTAATATAGTAGATTTGATGATCTCTTGCCCTCTTCTACAATGTGCTCCACAACCCTTTTTGATATTTCTCTGCTCCTCCTCTATGCTCCCTATTTTTCTGCTGTTCCTCCCACTCTTTCTGCTTCAGTATTCTTTGTTATATAGACAGTTCACTTTTAATCTTGCTCAGTTAAGGAATTCCACTACAATAAAAGGTAATTGCCATGTGATTGCAAAAAATTCAGTCTGGGTGGTACAACAGATGAAAACTATGTTCCCTTCTGCCATTCTGGTGCAGAGGAAGTATCCCATCATCACTGTGTTGAGCTCTGAGGAAGGAACCTCAAAAATAACAATCAAGAAACCAGAAGCATTATTTATTATCTGAGGCTGGGAAACTGGAACCTTACTTTGTTGACTGGTATTTGCCTGTTATAGTATTATAAAGAATATTACAGTGAAGGACATTTATTGTTGTATTATTCAGAGTGATGTATCAGTCCAGTAGTGTTGCTGTTTAACGTGTGTATCTTCAGTGCACTAAGGTGTTAGTAGATCTTGGTTTTGGAAGTATGTGGCTTTTATACAAAGATTGCATAGCAAAATCAAAGCATAAATAAGAAATTATGAATTGTGTAGACTGAAGGATACAAATAATGTCTTAGCAAAGTTGACTCTGGTTAGATCTCTTGTTATGAGCAGCTCAGAATAATGAATATGATTAGTTTGTTCGATAGATGATGTGTTCCAATGAAACCAAATGCCTGCTTAGTGGAAGATTTACAATGCACTTATCTTCAGTATACAGAAATAGCTTGAGCAGGTGATTTAAGGCCTTTGTTGTAACAGGTGAAAAAAGTAAAAATTTATAGAACTGTGAATCAGTTAGAGGTATTTTGATATGAGTTATCTAGAACGTGCTTTAGAAGGATTAGATGATCTCCAGAGGCTATTCCAATCTCAGGGATTCTAGGACTCTGTGAACCATGATTTTGTTTTGTGTATAAACTAAATCAGTGGTTATGTAGAATTTATATTTCACTGTTTACAGGAATTTAACCAGATCAAACAATCTAAGAGTGTGTATGTGTGTATGTACGTATTTCAGCAATAGCATTACCATCTCAGGGAATTAGACCCCCAAAACTGACATGAATTGCACACTTATTAAATAAACCAGTACAAAGTGATTTACACAGATATATAAGAATTATTTTATATGCAAACGGAAATCTTATGTCATAGCTGACAGTAAGTCTGGTTTTAGCTTTTCATCAGAAGATTATTTAAGAGCTAGTTGTTGTTATTTAAATTAATTGGCTAGAGGTGGATTAAACTAGATAAAAGAAAGACAGTTAAAACAGTTGTAGTTTCGTTTTCAGTTTTAACCCAGAATGGTTACTATAATCTGTTCTTTGTAGCATGGACTTGATGGACTTTTTTCAGGATGAAAAATATTTATCCAAAAGAATTCATTAATTATAAAGCAGACATTTTTGCCAACTCTGTGAACTGTTTAAAATTCTTTTTAGATATGAGCACCATTTGTAGTTAAAGTATCATTTTCTTCTGAGAAATTTAATTTTTTAAATTGGAAAAGAATTTTTCTTGGAAATACACCAAGTGTTGAATTTTTAGTGAAGTGTTGATTCTTTTTTTTTTTGATGTTTAAATACAGAATATGTAACTAGAGATACCTTCTGTTTCTTTTGGGGTCTTCAGCTGTATGTGACTGCTTAGAAATGTAAAAACAGTTTTATACCGAATGATAGTTAAGAAATAACAACATGTATCTTGTAGACAAGAAGCATAAATGCTCACAGTAGCGTAACAAGTCCTGATGTGTTACTTTAAATTGCCTACAAGATGTATGACTTGGCTACAAGTTCCCACTCCATCCTTCTTTCTTAAGCATTGTAAGTATATTACTGTGTTGAAGGAATTCCATGTTTAGTATAAGTCATTGCCCAGTATGACGCTTTTCAGGTGATTGTGAAAACTCTTGAGACCATATTCTTATAATGACACTATCATTTTCATGTATATTTCAAAAGAAATATAAACATTTAAATGGGGATTTTTTTATAAATTCCAGATTATTAGTCTCTTATTATTGAGATTCAGGTGTGTTGCTGAAGAGCTGTCTGGAAGGTAAAGCAAAATCTTTCAAATGCTTTGCACAGAATCCCTGTCATCCTTACATGGTTTTCATTCATTGTGCCAATAAGCTATCAATATTAATATTTCATTTGGTAGGAGAAAGGCATAAAGACAATTTGCACAATCTCTCCAAATGGTGTGGTATCTTTTCCAAGGGTTTAAATACATGAAACATATCTCAGCCTTACTATATTTATTACATCTTTCTAGGTCTAGTGGCATTAATTACTCTGTAAAAAAATGAATTTGGAACCTGAGTTGAGCAAGAAGTGTTGCAACCACTGGAATATTGATATACCATAAAGTATATGAAAACAGCCTTGCTTTAGTCAGTTATCTGGCAAATTGGGCCTGTACTATCTTCACTTGCAATACAAACAGATACATTAATCTATTAATGCCCATTTCAAAGCATGAGCTCTGTCAGTTCAAATGAACTTCAGTAAGAGCTGTTCAGGTCTAGGCAGCCCATAGGGATAACACAGTTAAGGCCTATTGGTTTCTGTAGCATGCAGGCAGCTTCAAATCCATCTGCCTTCTGCTCCTTATAGTAAGTGCTGATGACACAGTAAGAAAATCCCTACACATTTTGTACAAGTCTAAACAAGACTGGTGATGGGTATATGGAATATTAGAAGGTAAGCTGCCTGAAAAGAAAGTGTATGGGCACGTTCCTTTTGCTCACAGAAATGTCTTTGCTTCTGAGAACATGCACATCACACCCACTACAAAACCTTTAGCCCAGCCACGTACTCTGTAACACTGGGATCTCCCTGCTAGCAACAGTGGAGCTACAGTAGGATATGACCTTCTACAAATCTACTTTGGTCATCATATAATTGTGTCATCATACAATATGTCAATATTTATTCACCATACAATAGTGTCATGCATATCCAGTTACCAGAAAAAACCTCATCTCCCTAATGAAACAGTGTGTGCAGACTTTCTGACATAAATCAGACTCTGGGCTAAGAGGTAAAAGGGCCTCTGTGATGGGACATTTTCAGTGGATGGTGAACATACCCCAAACACTGCTTGTATGCCGTGCAGCTGAACGGGCTTGCTCAGCAAATCTCTTCCAATAAGCTGCTCACGTGTGTGCAAAGACCTCAAATTTTGCTTCCCTCTGAAATACCACATTTAAATTTAGAAAGTATTATAAAAAAGCTGGATGAAATAAGAAAAAAGATCAAATGTGAAGCAAATTGCTTAGATTTCCAAATGAGAGGAGCTGAAAATCTGTGACTGTAGCTTTATAAAGATCAGCAAACATGTATTGTAGAGGTATAAAAAATAGGAATACAGGTTTACTACTTTCAGTTACTACTTCTCCCAGTTCAAGACTAGAGCAGAGATGAAAGAGAAGCACCACAGATTTAGAGCTTAACTTTGAAGCTGATGAATTATATTTTAGATGCAACATGTAAATAAATGTAATCATTCACTAGTAAAAGACATTTGCAAAACCAGTAGGTTAGCAGGACCGAACAGAGGATATTGAGAACAGCCACAAATATTTTGGACAAGACAAAAATAAATGGCATTGTAAATATTTACTGATTGGACCAGAAAGAGAAAACATCTAGAATCAGGTACTTTATTATAGTCCTCAATAGGGCTTACTTGCATTTTTTTCTGAAATACTTAGTATTTGCTGCTGTCAGCAGCTGAATGATGAGTTGGATAAAGCAATCATTTGATTAAGGATGACAAATGTAGTTTTCTTCTGTTCCAGAAGAACTAGGCTAAATCCTGTATGCTATTTTGTCATCTTCCTCTGAGACTATTGACACAGATTATTCCTTTAGGTAAATTTCTTTTTACTTATTGCTTAGTGTTCAATAACTTAGAAGGAAATGCACTGATTGTGTATTTCTCTTCATCACATATAAGCCATCTCATAGACTGCAGATGAAAATGGTTACTACCCAGACTAGTGTTGGCTTCATGACACACTAGTACATTGCACACCCTTCTAGCAATTCCCAAGGAACATGTCCTGGTCTGGAGGGACTGTTCAACCCATGTGGCTGGCATGAATTAAACTAAATGGCACAGGTAGTTGAACTGGCAGATTCATGCATAATACCTCATTGCTTTTTGTGGTTGAGAAAAACAGCAAGACTTTTCTGCTAGTAAATTGTTTCATTTTCTTTATCTCAGTTACACTGGTGGGTATACAAATATGGAAATAAGGTTAAATTTGGCTCAGCTTCTGAAAAACTGAATTTGAACTCATGCTTTAAAGTGCAGATGCAGTGTTGCTGTGAAATATGCTGCTACAACTGTATATCTAGAATGAAGGAAAAAAAAGCATTATAGAATTTAGTGAAAGATAAAGCTGCTGGCTGAAGGGTGACAGGCTGCTGTAGCAGCATTTTTTTTTTTTTTGTGCTAAGCTTTTGCTTACTCTTGTTAAACAGTCTGCTCATAGTCTTTTCCATAAATTCAGAAATATTTCATTTGAAATACAGGCTTAGGTAAGCCATGGGTTTAATCACTATAATGATATGATTTGCAACTCATTTGGATTTTCATTTTTAGCTAAATGTAATACTATTTTATGACACTCAGACACTTGTAATAAATTCATTTATAGCTGCTTGCTTGCACACAATAAAAAACCCAGTGGCTTATTTTTATGGAAAATTCGTGCAAACTGTGTATAATGTTGAGCAAGGGCAAGAGATTTAAAAAAAACAGAAAAAAAATAATGTGACCTTTTATTATTCTTCCCATTCTTAATCCTTATTCAAGGAGTTAATTATTCTAATCCATATAGGACAATTGCAAACCCTAGATTAATAGTCTGGATTTATTGCTCTTTCAGTATGACGCCTACTCTGGATGGTATTACATGATACATATAATGGCACCTTTTTTTTTAATCCATGATGCTTGTGCAGTATTCTTTCCCATTATAATTGTTGGACCAAAACCTAATGTGACTCCGTAAGCTCAGCTTGAAGTTTAAGATCCCCAAAATTCTGGAGGAACAGAAATCCTGTTCTCATTGCTGACTGTTGAGCTAAATGTGCAACATTATATATGCATACCAAACCAGATATGAATATAACTGGAAGGCAGCAGTCCTGTTTTTATTTACTGGTGTGTTGATTCTTACTGTGAGATCCTGGTTTTAATGGGGAAATTGGGAAATAGTTTGTGTTGAGAGTAGAAATATTTTTTTTACTGATGCTTCTTGTAAAGAACAACAGAAAACACCTGGCTTTCAAAATAGTTCAGTGTGGTACTTGTGTGGGGTATTGTGCTGCTGTCATGCTCAGACAGGAATTGTCTCACCTTTCTTTCTTTTCCGCTTTCCTGTAGCTTATATGTGTCATCTGAGCTGAATCACCAATAATATGTAAAGCATTTTAAAATTAGGTTAGAAATTATAAAAATTACCTTTCCTTTGGCAAAATAGCTCCTTTAGTGTGACTATAATAAAACAACATGCTAAAGGTAGCCATTTCCCATGGTGTATTTAGACAAGGATGCTTCATGCTGTGTTTGGAGATCACTGATTATCAAGGGAGCTATTACTGATAATGAATATCATGGTATGTGTACAGATACGTTGCTATCACAATAAGCATAGAGAAAAACAGTTAATATTTTGGAATTGAAGTTATAAAGCATTTTAAGCACATCTTTTGTTAGTAATTTCCTCAGCTTTAGTACACATGTGAATGAAGATCTGACCAGTATTAATATTTTGATACTCTATCTGCATGTATGTAAGTGGTGTTTTGTGAGTAGGAAGAGAAGTTAAAGTGGTGTAGTAAGTATTTAGAGTTCCTGCTTTCTTTTATACACCCACACTACTGGAAATGTTCCACAACTTTAAAAGCAAATCTGAGGTCAAGAAAAAGTCAGTTTTCTTGTTTTATGTTCTAATTCCAACAGTTCTATATTATCACTGTTTGACTTAAAATCGTATTTTGGCAGAGGGGGAGTAGTGCTCTTGAATTTTTTTAGTTGTTATTCTCTTTATCAATCAAGCTTATTCAAGGTGAGGGAAAAGCCTAGGTGAATGGATCAAATAAAAAGAATAGGGAAAGAAAAGGGAAACTGCTATGGGCCATGCTGATAGCATGAAACTCCTAGTGGCTCTCAATCTGTGCACATATTGTAAATAAGTGAAGTACTGGGAAGTCAGTAGGAAACAATACATATGAGGCATTAAACCATAAATTTAATCACTGATCCAATTTTAAATTGCCAAGTTATTTATTTAATCTTTGTTATAATAATCTATAACTACTTTATATAAATATAGTCTGAGAGAGAAATTTCAGTGTGACCTATTGCTTCTCCAAGGCAAAACCAAAAGGTCCATTTGAAAACCTTGTATTTGAGTGATTAAATGAAATGCAGTTATCAGAGAGTGAAGCTTCAGCTGTGTAAGAACTTGTGCTGAAAAAAAATTAATAGAAACTGAATGTGAACAGAACCAGAAACTGTCCATTCAGACACTGCATACTCAGGAAATTTCATTACTTTTGAGGGAGGCTCATGTCTTAGCATGCTGTCACTCCTCCCAACAAGTCATGGACCTGTAGATCTGGTAGGAACTTCAGAAGTCACTTAGCCCATCCTCCTGCAGTGTAATGAGATCAGTGACAGTTCTATAATTCCTGATTTCTCTATTAATTAGTTATTATTTATCCTTTCATTCTTTATTTCTTCATTACCTTATTTCTTCCTAAAAAATTTCCTAATAGACAACCTGCAATCTCTTCAGGCAAGCTATTCAGTCTTCGAGTATATTTATGGTTAGATTTCGTCCCCTACCTCCCAATAGCTAATATTCCTTTTTTTTTCCAGTTTATTATTTCTTGCCCTTTGCAAAATACAGACAGGGAATACATTATTACATTATTACTTTACAGTGTCCTTTTATATCCTTTAACAGTGTTACCATGTTGCCTCTAGTCCTCTCACACTGAAACCATTCTGAAATACCCAAAATTGGACATGGTGCTTTTGCTGTGGCCTAAGCAATGCATAGCAGAGCAGAGGGATTACTTCTTGTGCCCTGCATGTTATTATCCTATTTATGCATTTCAAGATCATGTTGCTCGTTTGCTTTTTTGGTTTATTGAAAGCTTTCCTTTTTTGTTTTGCTACAGTGTGCTCAGATGTAGAAAGATCTTTTTTCTAATGCACACTAGATGTTGTACATTCCCAGGACAAATGTCAGTTATTTTTAAAATATGTCAAAACCAAATTCTGACTCTAATTTTAACCTTCTACATGCTTATTGTGAGCAGCACTACATGACTTGCCAGAGATTCCAGCTGCTTTTTTATGATCATTTTCCAAGCAATGCAAACACACAGAATATTCTGATCTGGCAGACAGAGCCTGAATGTTAAAGTGTAGAACAGAGTGTATTATAATTAAATTATTGCAAAGAAAACTGTGTGCAGGCATATATTTTTATGCTTTCATATAGGCTTCTGCACACACAAGCACACATTTTTGTTACTCCATACTATGGGATAGGAAAAGCAGAGTAAATGCAAAAGTGCCGGGGCTTAGCTGGTCTATCTTACGCTACCCTGCTTGGGCTCCATTTTCCGTTTGTTTTGGTGGAGACTGCTCAGTGCCTTTTACTTTAAGAAGGAAGTCAGCACTACATATTTTGTTCAGTCAGAAATAAATTTGAATTTTAATTTCTTTGAAATCTAACCCCTCACAGTTGGATGGTTCTAAGAAATTCTTGACTACGTGTCACTTGGATGTGGTTCCATCCATGTGTTTTAGAATATTTTTATATCATATGCCCTTTAAAGTTTTCCTTCACCTGTATTTCAGAAGAAAAAGTATTTCTTAGTTTAAAAAATATTGTTACTGAATTTCAAATTACAAAGTTGTGGTTATACAAACCTAAACTTTCAAGTTTTGTAAGGTTATCAATACTTTTAAATGTATTATTTTCATCTGACTAAAACATTCTAAAGGTGGTTCAACGGTTGATTCAGTCTCAAAGAGAACTGCATCACAGGCAGTGTAGTCTTACACAGACAGCTCTTCCTCAAGTTGATGGAAAAAGGCGTCTGTATCCACACAGAGAATTCTAAACTTCTATCCTACATACATAGACTTTAATATCTATGTGGGCCCTTTGAAATCTAATGGACGCCAGAAAAATACCATACTTCTTTGGAGAAGATTGTCATAGCAGGGATTTACCTATATTACATATATAGGTATTACAAATCTCCCTCTCTCTCTCTCTTTCTCTCTCTCTCTCTCGATCTTTCTCTCTCTCTCTCTCTCTAAAGGCTAGCCTTCACTAGGTGCTACAAAGGAAGATATTATATATCTTAGCGGTTTTCATAACAATCTTTATATGCAAACTTTCTGATTGATCAAAACTCACTTGTGATGAACTAATCAATGTGGCACTTTGCAATGTCAAACATTTTTAACCTTTGATGCATTTTCAAGTATTTCTGGAAGCATGGAATGGAGTATCTGTGGTTTTGGCATTTAGTAGTAGTGATCTGGATCTATATTATGGCAGTCCATTACTTAAAAGAAATCTGGATTACTTCTTTTAAAAATGTTCTTCGAGGAAGGATGCAAAGATAGCTTCAAGAGGGCTTAGAAATCTATTTGGCTTGTCTGCTGAGAGACTTGGCTGCCCATCAGTCTCTCTTTTATACTTCTGGGTCTGAGTAATGTGTTTGCTTCTAATAATGTAAAAACAACTCCCTTTGTATATTTCCATGAGATCAGTACAGATGCATTCTTATAGTTCACTGAAGTTTGCCTGACAGTCTGTTGAAAATATAATTGCTGAATCATCACTGCCTGCCCATTATGAGTAAATCCCTCTTACCTTTTGAACAACATGACTCATTTTGAAGGATACAAAAGCTATTCATTATTGTTATTGCTTCTTGGCCTAAGTGGTTGCCCTGAGTTTGAGATCCTGCAAACTGTTTCTGTTGGAAAAGAAGCTCATGATAAGAGCAGAGGATCTCTGTACAGAGCTTCATTGAAGAATGTTCGAAGGTCTCATTTTGTGCTTGTAGGAGGATCTAAACAACAACAAACAAATTCTTCTCCCTGTATCATCACCAGGTTTCAGCACAAAATGTATGGAAATTTTTCTAACAACCATTTTGCTAGAGCTATTCCAGGCTAAATTTCGTGTTTTCTTACTGATATTTTCCTACTTCTTGTGTTTCTCTTGTTTCTCCCTTATATAGTGGTAGATAGGTATTTCCTGAAATCACCTCTTCCCGGTGCATTTCAAATCACTGCAGTCTCACATGGACCTCCAGAGTGAGTGCAGGTGTTTGCACTGTGAATTGAAGGCATTTGTTTTAATAAAGAACTAAACTTAAACCATACAAATACAATGCTGTATCAGCTTGGAAGAAAAGAACATGGTGTCTGTGACTATCACCTGGACTATCAGCTCAGATTTAATATTATGAAAATTGAGTCTCTTTTCCTTCTATTTTATATATTCTGTCTTTTCCATCTGTCCAGACCAGCAACCTTGCTATCATATCAGACTCTTTGTGTTCTATTTCTGGGTTATGGATTTGTCTGGAAAATCTATGAATTGTCTCTTTTCTGTGCACTGATCACCTTGTCTGTATAATCCTTACACGTACTTTTGAAAGCATATTGGTTCTGGACTCCAAAAAATGTAAGTATGGAAAGGAGGCAAATTATGCTGCCATGAGACTGCTTCTTCAGGTAATATGGAATATACAATGCTTCAGCTGAATTACTGACTTCTGTATTTCACACTGCTCAAATTACATGATGAGCGAGTTCATGTCAGGCCAAGAACTAGAACTGAATCCCTTCAAACCCAAAAGAGTTTGTTAAGATTTGACCCATCAAGCTCTTTCTTTATGTCTAATCTGTCAGAATCAACTGCGAGACCTGTGAATAAGCCTAATTATTTCATTGTCATAGAGCTGGCTGAAGAATACATGCACAAAGTGTTAAAATTTTAGTTTTGTGTGGTATCCTGAGATACAAAACTGCCTTCTGCACCTTGAGCCTCTTGAGAACCAATCTCCAGACAACTTTCTCCTATTCCCTGTATTACCTCTCACAGTTTCTTCCCTCCAGTTTTTTACTTGCACCACCACTCAGCCCTTTCCCTTTCCCTTTCCCTTTCCCTTTCCCTTTCCCTTTCCCTTTCCCTTTCCCTTTCCCTTTCCGTTTCTCCTTCCCTTTCCCTTTCCCTTTTTTTTTCCCTTCCCCTTTACCTTCCCCTTTCCTTCTGGGCCTATCTCCTCCCTAAGCCCCCTCTTAAGCTTTAGTTACTGTCACCATCTTTGACTCTATCACAAATAATCTGTAAAGCATCCCAGTTCTCTCTCACTCTTTTCTTCTTGCCCTGTATCACACAATTCTCATGAGCATATTGTGCTTCAATTCTCTGCCCCATTGCTAGGTGCAAGATTTCACTTACCAGGAGGCAGAACAGTGGTCTAAGGAGAGCCACATTTGGATACCCTTGCTGTTATTCCCCAGTGGCTGGAAGAATAGGACATAGTGGTGGAGATCACAAGGCAGAGGAATACAGAGTATTCCTATTGCAGGATGAGACAGTTTGGCCAGACAGTGGCGGTTTCCTCTCTTGTTTCAGGCCATGACTCAGACTAAGCCAGAAGTGCAGAATATGTGATAGAAATTGCAAATTGAATGGCTAGAGGCCAACTAAATCTGTAACTTGGCCAGTAAGACTGCCCCACCTGCCTAAGGCAGATGACATATTCTTTGCAATGACTTTCTGTGTTTTTTATGATAACAAGAATCAGCCAGAATCTGAAAAAAATAAAATAAATGCTTTTCTAAACAGCCACTAAACCACAACTTTCTGGAACTGTTTGGGTCCTGCTGGACAGCTGTGGTTGCTACTTTTCAGACAGAAAAAGCCCTAATATTTTTGAGAAAATGGATGTTGAAACCCATATAAAATGTTCTTGATCACTCAGTTTTCCCCGTCATATTTCCAACACAGAAGCCTATCATTCTAGCAGAGGTACATCCCATTGTCAGTGAAATTTCACCCAAGCAAGGATTTCATAATAATGGGTTTTGCAAGGCACATTTGTAACAAACAAATGCCAACCATTCCTCTTCTCTACTGCAGGGTAATTGTGTTACAGTGAAAGGCTTTTAACTATGAATCTGACTGAATTGCTCAACCCCCCAGGAGACATTCCTGGAACATGAATTTCAGTCTGGCATGCTGAATGCGCTGTTCCTGCAGCTGCTGCTACCACTGACCAGATACTCTGTAGGAGGGGAGCACTTTAAGACAGTGGTGGCAAGGCAATCCTGAGAGAGCGTGGGAGAGAATAGCGCTGCTTCGGAGCATGAATAGCATTGACTAAAAGCTTCAGCATGGATTTTAGAAGTGTTCTACACAAAACACCCATCTGAGCAATAAGAGTCACTGACTGTCATTCTGCTCTGATCACAGCCTTTTGACTGCTTCACTGTTTGGTTAATCTCAGCCAAAAAAAAAAGTAAAAACAAACGTACTTTAATATTTTTCTGGTTATTTTCAACCCCAAAATCAATTAAATTCTGTCATGTACTATACTACTTACAGTGATGAACAGCTGTGCATCAAGGAATGCCCTTTCTCAACAGTGTCTGGTTCATATATTCATTTAAAGAACATAAGCATGGGAAGGTGCTTATTATGGAGTACCTGTCATAATTTTGATTTATACTTATGAAAGCATGATGTTGGCAGTAAGCTCCTGGAACTTTACCTTTTGCTTTTCATCTTGGCGCCCTGCCCAAAAGAAATGAAGACGCCCTGTTGCAGTTCTAATTTTCTTTTGGAAAACAATACAGAAGCACACTTCAAATAATATCATTCTCTTACCCTATATTGCTGAATATGTAAGGAAAGGAGACAAGACTTAGAGAGTCCTTCTATGGATACTGTCTCTTATCAGATTTTTATCTGATGTCAATTACCAAATTTCCTTTGTGTTCCCAAATTAAATTTACTCTTTAGAAAGTTCAAATTAGCATTTTAAATGCTATCAGTGCAATTTAGGAAGCCCTGTGCTGCTCAGAACCCTCTTCTCTCATCCCTGGGCTGACCACTTTCTGAGTGAGGGAAGAGTCTTTCCAAGAATTAGTCCCAGCACACAGTGCTTTAGGTAGTAAAAGACAGCAAACTGAGAACAGTGTTTTAATTTCTCATTGTATCATCTGTGTACCATGTGTACCAACATGTACCAGCATGTTGGTACGATTAATCTTTTTTTTTCTGTTCAGGAAGTAGGTGCAAACCTAAACAAAGCAATGGGAGACAGGATACTTACAACAAAGTGACTAATTTCTTTTTGGCCAGTGGACTGAGATGAAAAACAAAAGATTTCCGAAGCCTTATGACACACACAACCACTATCCTCCTTCTCTAAAGGCATTTCCAAGAACAGTAATGCATGAGAAAACCCCTAAAACTGTTTAACAGCATCTTTCACATGATCAATTCTAAGTGCACTCAGGGCTGCATGTTGTTCTGATATGCAAACTATTCTAATGCACAGGATTTCAGAGTCATGCTGGAAGATAAATGGATGGGCAGGGGCAATTTCAGGACACTTACCCACTTTGCAAGGTCACAAAGTCCCAGATGATGTAATGGTTCAGCCATGCTCATAGGAACATAGATGCCCCAACAGCCTGAAAGAGAGAAAATGGGCGAAGTGACTGATTCGAACTGGAAGTCTGTAGCAATGGTATTTGAAATCTAGGATATGGGAACAGGCTATAGGGCCAGGGACGTGGGAAATACTCTGAATGAAGGAAACTCATGACACATGAGAGAAATATATTCTTTACGGCTAACCGGGATCAAGTGAGCTCTCTACAGCTTTGAGCGGGCTGTTATAAATGTGGTGGGGTTTGTTCTGGTGCTGTAACTCAGGGATTACTCCAATCACATATTTGCAAAGAAGTATAAATGTGTTTAAATATGTATGTAGTCTATTGAGGTATTTTTATTTTGTCATTTCCTCAGAGTAATTTTTGCTGTTCATTTAAAAGGATCCTTCAAGAACTTAGGATAAGTCCTATGAAGAGCTGCCTTTGTCCATTCAGATTTGGACTCTCTGAGATTTATATGGTCATGAACAGCTGTCATTACTGGGGTACTGCACATGATCTCAAGGTGTGCATTGTAACTACATCCTCATGCAGCTCAGCAGGGGGAGACCCCAAGCAATGTTCCTCTCCAGAGCTCCACCTTCCACAGAAATCCCTTAGCTTGAGGGTTAAAAAGTAGCATTAAGTGGTCCAAACAGGTCTCAAATCCAGATGATGGGGATTCAGATCATGTGAAACTTTGCAGTCTATACTTCCCAGGTATATACAAGCTATAAATATGTCTTCAGATCTTACACAGTAAGAACTCTAGAATGAAACAAACAAACAAAAAAATCTGCCTAACATCTAGAAGATATTTCACTTTAAAAATTAGATTTTTGAAAAGAAGTAGAAACTTCTGAAACTCATTATTGATTGGTCTGATAGACAACAAAATCTGAAAAATATATTCCTGCATCTCCCTTGCTCTCTTTCAAATGGGCTTGGGATATCATGTATCCATTTTCTGGGCTGTATCAGGGAATCTGCCAGACCTAACATGTTTTTTCTATTTTCAAGCCTAGTAAGAGTGATACCCACTTTTTTCAAGTTTGTTGAATGACATGGGTACAGGTTGCACACACACAAAGAACATTTTGGCTCATGGGATTATTTCTAACCTAAGAGTGGCTCTTGGTTGACACACGAGAAAGAGAACTTTTATTAGCCTGAAAGCAAGCTTCCAAAAAGCTGCTGGACTGCAACCAAAGAGGAGGATGACAGGCTGAGTGGAACACTAGGCTTATAATTCTTTTATTTCTCATTTGTGCTGTTTACAGTTCTGAGAGTTCCTTGACTTGTTGGCAAGTCTCTTAATAATCTCAGCCAAAAAGCAGCCTATTTAGTTTGAAGTTTAGGTTGAAGTTCTTTTTGCCTATAATAACAACATTTAGGGGGATGTTAGCTCATAAAGGTAGATCTTATCTCTTTAGAAACCTTCATGTTAAGTACCTGTCTTACACAGGTACAATGACAAGGACAAAAAGAGCACAGAAAGGAGTTGTCCTCTACCAAATACAAAAGAAACCCTGTAAGTGGGAAATCTGAGAGTGATGTGATGCTATGTGTGTAGCCCATACAAATGTGATTAATACATAACAAGGGCAGGGCCTGTGTAAGGTTAATTACTACGCCTGAGGAACATGCATTCTCCAACAGAAAACAGAATAGCTGGGTACAGCTGGGGATCTCCTAAACTAATCAAAATACATGTAGGTCAGCACTTAAGCTGTGAGATTGCTCACAGGACCCCAGATAGCTCAGGTATCTCATTCTGTTGTTCAGACTCTTAAAGAAGTGTTTAAAACAGTTACTACAGTTGGCTAAAATGGAATTTTTTAAAAATAAAAAATTTATTTCCTTATAGTGAAACTCAAGATACTGACTTTTTAATGTCTGTGTCAAAATATGAAAACATAAACCAAGTTCTTGAGATGGCTAAAATGGATATTTTTAATTTATATTTTTAAAAACTAGTTATTTTTTTTAAATCTGAAACAGTAGTAAAAATTGTTATAAAAATTCAAACTCCACAACTTCTCCAGGAAGTAATTATAATAGCAAATGAAGGATTTACTTGAACATTTTTTGAATGTATCTCTCATTCTGTACCTTGACAATATGAGAAAAGAGATACAGTATTCTTCCTACATAATAAGGTGCTGAAGGCAGAGACATTGTCTTTGCTTTCAAAGTGTCCAGCATATTTTAATAAGATGGTGTAATACAGCCACGTGTGCAGGCATATTTATTTTTCAATTGAATATCCCACCTGTTTCCATTTTAAAAAGATGAAAAATGTCTACCTGAGTCCCTCAACAATTAAGCAGTAACTGTACATTGCACATTTTCATAAGCAAATATATGTATTTTTCCACATTAGAGCTAATTTGATGTGACATCAGTGGAAAGCAAAACACACTTCTTTTGTAGTTTTAAGGATCTCCTGGTCTTTTTAGATTTAAAGTGCTATTACGAAATACATGTAACAGGTACAACCTTGCAGAATTCCCATAATATTGGCATTATGAAGTTTTTTACCTTGAACTTTTTACAGCTCCCAAGGCAGCAATTCACAAAATTGATGACTTAATTTCTGGTTGAAATTCTGAACTCAGGAATACATTTCAGGTGCAGCCCCCATCTTTTCCAGTGGAGTTGTGAACTTAACCATAGTCCTTAAAGCCACTGGTGATTAATATAGCTTGAAAATAATTTTTCACAGCTTTTTTTGCTTAGTTGTCTGGAGACAGAAGCTGAAATATTGGTGCAGATTGTAGAAACTTATAAATTCACGTGGAATGACTCATGGGATAATTAGCATGGCACTCTCATGGAACATGTATTATCGACTATCCAGATCTCTTTATAGTTGAGAGGTGTAGAAAATATGTCTTCTCAGTAAAGGCCTATACAGCTCATTGGTATAAACCAGGAAAAATACCATCCTGCCTCTGAGAAAAGTTGTGTCCTGTATAATACTGAATATTCTACTAAAATTTCTAGCTCAGGACAGATTTGAACAGTAGCTCTGCTACCTTTCTTCATCCAGTGAAACCCAGAGAAAGGGGAGAAGGAACAGGATCGTCAGGGATGGAGAAACAGCAGGACAAACATTTTGCATAACATACTGCCTTAAAGTAACAGTACACGACACAGAACTTCACGGTGCCAATGCTACTATATTGGGAAGAAGGTTTTTTGACCTGATTCAAGTGATGGTTTACGGCATTAGGCACAGATACCTAAGGCTGTATTACTGGGATAGTAGCACTGCCATTGCCTGTGACAGGGTGCTTCTAAGTAAGAAGCCTCTTTCAGTTTAAGAAAAAAAAGGTAATTGAAAAACATTTCTTTAATTCATTCCTTATCGTGTTCTCTTTATAATCATGTGGAACTAGTCGATGTTTTTGGAAAGGTTGTGCCGGGATTCAGCATTATCAAACTGTTCCACTGATTTTTGTGGTAATGATGATTCAGTTTCATATTGGGTTTTTAAATTTTGATATATAACATTTTGCAGATTAGTGAAATAAAGCTTCCAAGTAAATACAGATGTTTTAGTTGGGGGTTGAGGGGGAGGAAGACATTTGGTAAATTGTGCTTCCGAATCATGAACAACCTAAGTGGTGTTTCTGCGTTGCTTAGTTACTGTTTCTGTTTAGTTGGCAATGGTGTTCACTGAAAATATTTTAGTTTCTGCTCCTGACAGCTACAAACGTGGGTTCACATGTAATTTTATAAACTCATATACTGTTAAGTGGATGCCCAATACACCTCCTCAAATGTGAGCAATGGATAGCATTGCCAAGTTGCAAAGTCAACACTGAACAGCACAGTCACGCTCAACTAATTTACAAGAAGTTTTCACTGGTTGGTCCATTTCTTCAGCTGCTAATAGTCTACCCTGACATATGCAGAACAAAGTTCAACAGCAAACACGAACAATTTGCTAGACTAGTTGGCAGAAGCCAGACTGCACAAATGGCCTCAGGAGACTGATGCTGACTTTATGCCAATTTCAAATCTCTGCTCACTCTCCCAGTTTACCAAAAAAGCTACTTTTCCTTTCAGCCACACTGCTAAGGGCAACATACGGAAGCCTGGTATCTGACTAATGCTTACCAAGTGTTACAATGCTTGAGTGGAGGGAAATATGCAACCTTGTGACCCTGAATCAGAATAGCCAAACTCCATCTGCTCTGAAACTTCAAATGGTAAGAACGCCTCCATTTCTCACTGGACATATTTGGAGATAAGGACTGGCAATGACTCCCATCTTGCTCATTTTAAGCTGCAAAATTTTCATGAAAAAAAATGAAGAAAATGTCTATTCTTAAATTTTCTGGGAAGAATTAATCTTAAGAGTTAAGGACAACCCTCAGATTTGAAGCTTAAGTGATTTAAATGCAGTTAGGAGTCAAAAAAGTTACAAAAGACTTGGTTGTACTGTGAGCTGATGCAACTTCACAGTTCAGATAGCTGCAAAAACACAAAATGTAAAAGGAGCAAATGGAGCTATTTACAACATACAGACAAAAATGTATTAACATGAGTGGTGGAATGACATATCACACATGCATGTTGTTAGGACCAAAATATCTTTGGAATTTGATAGTTCTCCGGAAGCATTTCACAACTCAAGGAGCTGCATTCAATACAGTAAAATCCTGTGAGATACTATTTCAAATAATAAAAAGAGACTAATCAAAGTGTTTAAAATTAGTGGTAGCTTATCTTGAAAGGATCATATGATCACATTTTTTATCTGCAAATGGAAACAGTGAGAACTACTTAAATATATACAGTTGGTGAACTTGTGTCTGAGACAAACAACATTCTCTAACTTTCTTGGAGCATGATCATCTTTCATGAAGTTTTCCGTGGTAAAATTGTGTTCTGTTTTAGCCATGGTAAATTCAATATTTTTCCTTTTTTATTTTTTTTTTTACACGAGTTTATCCAGAGAAAGCTCAGAAACTGCAACTACAGAATCTCATAAAACCAGAGAAGAAGAATGAACAGGTTGCTATAGCTTACAGCATATTCAGCATATTAATCAGTGCCTGATAGAATCTTTTACAGCAAAATTAGTTATGATCCTTATGCTTATGGTATTTGTTGCAAGGAATCCTTATGACAGATATATTAAAAAACATCAATTAAAAATACCACTGATTCCTCCTTAAACAAACTGACTCATTCCAAGTGTCAGTACTCCTGAAGCCATGTGTTTATACCCACACTAGAGTATGACTGAAATCTCACTGACATTTCCCCCCCGAAATATCAATATAATGCTTCTTTCACATCCTGAATAACTAGTTTAAAAAAGAAAAAAAACACTAAAGGACCAGTAAATTGCATAGGAAACACTACTAACAATTAATGATGGTTCTGCAGTTTAAGTTTGGTTCAATTCTTTTGTCATTTCTTAGTCCGATAGTTGTCAACTTTGTGCATCTCATTGACTTCTTTGAATCTACCACGAGGGAAACTCTAATCATTGTATACCATCTTCACAGGATGGGTGCCTTTGACTATTGTTAGAGATCACTCTTTTTCTACAGTGAGAGATTATTTATTTATTAAATGAAATAACTTCATTTCCTAAAATGCTTACAATTACTGATAAGTAGATTTACCGTCTGTAGTACCTTTCATGTTCGGCCCTAATAAAGTGGACAATAATGTCAGAGACTTCTTGTTGTTACTTTTTAAACCATCACTTTTATAGTGATACAACAATAAAAACTTGAAAAGAAATTATAAAAAAAAAAAAAATTGAATTACACCCCTGATCACATAAAGACTTCAGTATATACAAATTTGACCATCTCTATACCACTGAAGTCGAACAATTTCTCAAATTATCTAATGCTGCAAATATCTTCAGAAATGAATGCAAAATGTTAATTACTCTCTGCCTGCTTTTAAAAATAATTTGTATATCCTCTTTGACAATAGCTAGAACGATAAGTAAAGTAAGAGCATTTGGCTTAGAATAATCTAGGAATATACTTCCATTATCCCACACATTGCCACAGACATTTATTTTCTCCATCTATATTTTTCCAGATTTTTTTCTTGTTTCCCTATTATTTGCAAAAATGTGGTCTTGTACTGAAAGACTTTCTAATCCTGCTTTTGGAGGCAGGAAAGAAGGTTGGCACATTTTTGTTTGTTTGTTTGGGGTTTTTTCATGACGATTCAGGCGGAACATTTCTGGTGACAGCCAAAGGCCCACTTACCTCCCACAGGCTCTTGTCCAGCAGCCTGTGAGCTGATAGTTGGATCTGTTTTCAAACAAAGTCTGATTTAGATTTATCTAAGTTTGCCAGTCTAAGAAGATTTTCTGTTTTATCAGGAATTGAACAAGCCCAGTTTCATAAATGAATAAAGTTATTTTTAGATACTTTGTTTTGAAGAGGATTTCTGGAATTTTCAACTTAAGCTCTTCAACACATTTCTCAGTCAATTGGTCTTTTCATTTCTGGTTTGATACATACCTGTGCAGTTCACTTTTAAGTATTCCTGTCTACTGTCTTGCCAGTTAAATTTAATTATATTAATAGAGAGAAGCATTAAAGCATCATGCATACTGATGAATGCAATTCACTTTGCAAATTATTTTTATGGCAATGTTAAAGAAGGTAGCAGGTAATCACTTTGTATTGATAGAAACAGAGAGAACAGTTCTGTTTCTTGCAGTGGAATATTAAACAGCAAAACCATTGAGAATAACATAATGATCTTTTTACAAATGGTCACGTTGCAGAGATGGTCACTTGGTCACACATCCAAATTAATTCACATTCAGTTCTTTTTTTATTTAATTTATGAGAAATCTAAAAAGCTGTTGTTAAGATTACATACAAATCCTACTTTTTGCACCATGAGGAGATCAGTGATTTTGGTTAAAACTAGAATTAGAAAAACAAAAATGGCAAGACCATAAGGCAGTAGTCTAAATTAAGGCACAGTAATAATTTAAAGGAAGCAGAAGGAAAGTAGTATAAGAAGAGATAGAAATCTCATAAGCTTCTTGCACTACAAATGCTGATAAGTGAAGTACAAACCCATAACTTTTAAATTCCTTTTGTAGAGTGTCTTGTATTTGAGGTGTCTGCTATGGCATAAAGTATTCTTCTGCCATAAAATGAGCATAATTTTAATGAACTGTGCTTTTGAAATAATTGAACATGCAAAGTACCTTAGAGCATAATATTAGTAAATCTGATTTCACATTCTAGCAGTTGCAAGTGCAAAAGCATCACACAACAGTATGATTTACCAAGCACATTAATACTCTTGGAATGCTTGTTAATAGTAACAAAATTCTGGCATTTTTTGTACCTACAAAGCAAATGTTTGTATGTCTTGTACCCAAAAGCCTTAAGGTGATGGATTGAAGATTTGATTCCGCTTTCTCCAAAACCGCATGTGGCATAGTGATTAGTAATGTTGTCTCTATGTCCTACGTTTATGGCTGACAGGATCTACAGGACCATCTCTGCATAACTTTCATTGGTGTAACGTCTATATTCCACTCTTACTCCAAACTGACTTGAGTTAATGGCAAAACTTCTGTGTCCCTCAGAGCTTTTTCTTGGGCTCTTTGTACCATACGGAAGCAGAGCTGCTAGCTTGTTGTAGATCCCCTGTCAGACTGCTGCTGCATGCTTGCTTCCCAGAAGAATCCATATAAAACAGAAGCTTTCAAGGTTTTCTTCTTCCTGTGCCCCATGCATCTGTTAGCTTTAAATAATATCTTATGGATAAACTTACGTAGTCAAAATAAGAGACTGGGTACCTGTGTCATCTGGGAATATGTAACCGGTTTGTAACAGAAGCAGCTCAATGAAGGCAGACTGCCTTCCTGTTGGAGTTTTCTGTAATTCTGAGACTATTGCATTATTAAAGTACATAGTCAGTAGTAGTGGATGCTTCTTACTAAATGTCGCTGCTAAATATAGCTGTATTAAGTCTTCCAGACTCTCCAGTGAGCAAATGTAAGAGCCTTACCTTATAAGTAATTAAAGTTACTACTCTAAAGTCACCACTCCACTACTGTCTAAGTCTGGAATTTATGTGCTCGAGGCCTTAATACTGAAACTCAAGCATGTCCCCAAAACAAAGCTGTATCATAAACATCAGCGTAGGTGCACTTCATCACTGGTGATAATACTATGACATCAAATATTTCCTTTGTAAAGAACAACACCAATAAGCTAATGCCTGAAAATGATTTGGAAGGAAGTGAGTGTAGCACTGCAGCATTTTTACATTTGTTTGGTCTTGCACAATGCTGTCCCTCCTTTCCTTCCTGCCCAATACTATTTTAGTGATATTCAAGGTTTTTAAAAGAGGCCAGAAAACAAGAGCCAGGACTTGATGTCCATACTAGTCACAAATGGCAGCTGTAGGGCAAAGACAAAATGTTGTGATCACAATCAGTGCCTTTTTTCCTATTGAAAAGGCTCTTTCTGTATTCACATAGGGTAAACTCAAAGGAAAAGCACAAAAAAAGGCATTTTCTCTTCATAGTATTTCTTTGGCACAGATGAGAAGTATTTAAAGTACAGCAGATGTGCCTATGCTGCACAATGGAAATGGAATCTTTATAACATCTGTTTAAATATTTTTACTTCAGTATATATTTTGCTGTAACTGGACAGTGGCATGCTATCCTCTTGGTTTTCTTTCCCTGAACTATGTTAGTTTCAAATATCTAAATGTTCTACAAGATTATAGTAAGATGACATAGTATTTCTCAGCTTATTGAAGGCAAAACTGAAAATGCCTTAAAGAATGAAATTTGTACAATTTGCGTATTTCCCTGGTTTATCTGCTAGCAAATATTAACTGAAGCATTTTTGATGGATTTGTATACTATCTTCTCTATAGAAGTATCTTGTAACATCATCTCTTCCAGGGAGGAGAAAGCCTAGAATAAATCAGTCTCTTTGCCAAAGTGAAATGAGATTGGTTAGTCAGAGACAATGTGTGCTTATATCACTCAAAACTCCAAAACCTTAATTGAAAACCTAAAATTTCCTATGTAAGTAAACCTGAAAAAGATTGACAATATAAGTAAATCAGTGCTTTGCTTTTTTTGTGTTTTCCCAGAACTATGCAGAAAGACCTGTAGTATCTGCATCCCCGATTCACATCAATTTCACCCCAGAAAACTTACTAGGTTGTGTAAAACGCATAAACATAAAAAAGCTCTCCAAACATTTTAAATACTTTATTTAAAAACTGTTTTGGCAAAGGTGTGCTTACAAAGTGCTGCTATTTTAAGGGGCTAAACTACTAACGAGAGCAAACATAGGTACTTCTATGAATTCCTCTTTCCAGAGGTCTGCTAAGGAAGAAAAGGAAAAGGATGGGTGCATGTGCTTCTAAAAAATATCTAGGGGTGACAACATTTTTTGATGAGCAAATAGCTCACAGGTTGACCAGTTTTAGCCCTCATGATGGGGCTGTATCACATAATCATGTGATAATCATGGGGACAGTTCACTCCAGGATTTCCTGTGGTCCTTTTACTCCCCTGCGGGATGGGGATGGGCTAGTTCTCAGTGCAGCCCTGCAGTATTGCCCTCAAAAGACCTTCCTAGCATGCTTACAGCCCTCACTGGATATTCAGAATATCCAACAGCCTTTATGTTGTCATAGTCCCCAGAGATCCTCTTCCATGCCAGCCCTCTGAGGCACCCACTAGGTTGCTAGAGGAAATATTCATATGCAGTAGGGAAAGCTGGCCAGTATTTTTGTTACACATGATGTGTATCTAACAATACTAAAATTGCAAAGTCTAAAATCTAGAAATGACTGGATTAAAATTATCCACAGCAAACTTGTTATTTACGATAAGATTCCCTTTCTTTCTTGTGAGGATGCTTCTCCAATGTAGTTGAGCAAAGAGACTACACTTCCCCAGTGAAGCTTTTTTCCTCTGTGTTGCTTATGTGTTTTGTTTCATTTAATGCAATCTGTTCAGAAACTATTGTGACCACAAGGTTAATTATATCTTTATTAATTTTTCTTTGCCATCGTCACTGTAGAATCAAGGTGCTTTTAAAATATTAAGAATTTTCACAACAGTGCTGGGAAATACAGAGGTATCATTGTTGGTATGGACCCAGTAGGATGGGCTTAGAGGCTAGAGCTAAAGATGAAGCCAGACTCCTCTCAGGCATGTTCAGACACAGAATGAGAGACAACAGGCACAAACTGAAATGCAGGGAATTCCACTTGAACTTGAAAAAAAACAAACTATAAAAGTGATTGAATAATGTAACAGGTTACATTGACTAGAAGTAGAACAAGAGCACAAAAATCAAAATATCAAAAAATGTTAATATGCAATTACTGAATAATGAAATGCAATAATGAAACCCTGCCTTGTCAGAAGCAACTTGTGGCTATGTGAAGATAATAAAAACTTCTGGTGATTGTGCAATATTTTGTCACTTCTTTTTCTCTTTTCAGGAACACTTCCAAGTACCAGATAGTTGATAAGCCATTACATCAATGAGGAGCAACTTCCTTGCTGCATTTCTTGGCTGCTCCTAGAAGCCCAGCTTCTTCTGCTTAGTGTCTAAGAGGTCTTTGTCTCCTGTTACTTTCCTGGCAATAACTTCATTTCACTTCTTTATCTGCATCAAATTTTCTCAGTAAGATTCTTGTCCACAGTCCTCAAGAAATTCAGATCCTGTAAAAATTTTTGCACTTCTCACCCAGCAAGCTCTTTCCAGTCTGATGATCAACTCTTATTCTCTTTTTGTGCTGGCCTCTCATTTGCTTTTTTTCTTAGCTTTTGTTTATCTATCATTTCCATCCTTCCGCTATGTAAGAAGCATTAGAAAAATAGGCACTTCAAGATAATTTGCTGCTGTTAAGCAGCTGAACATTGCTACTCTCAGGGGGCAAGGGAGAATCTGAAATGTGGAGTCTTTCTTCCATCAGGAAAATCAGAGAACACCAAAGAAAACAGAGCATTTCTGTAAAAATTTGCTGTATGTTGTCCAGTTTCTGCTTAAAGCTTTCAGATTTGTGTAACTTTTCTCTAGAACCAAGATAACTTCTATGTGAAAAAGCCCCCATTCTTCAAACTAGGTAATTATTTGGTTTATGCTCCTGTGGTGTCATTAACATATTTTTAATCCATACAGGTCTTCTCCTGTTGTTTTTACATGCACAAGGTAGCACCTCACAATTGCTATTTAGCTATGTGACTGCTGTAGCTGGGTTTCCTGTTACACAACTCAACCCTCTGGTTTTAAACCAACAAATGCCACCTGTCTGTACCAGCCAGGATGCAGCCCACAGTCAAGGCAGTTTCTTTTCCCACTTACCAATTGGTTCACCTTTTTTTCTCAGCCAGAATAGATTATTAGAGATGCCCCTGCTTTATTCAGGTCACTCTTGGTGTGAATTATTTGCGAGTATAAGCCTGCAAGCAAATTCACTGTAGGTGTATTTTCAAAGCTGTGAAAATAAGACTATAAACATTACATATAACCTGAGGTGTACTGTGTAATTTATACCATATAAATAAATTATTAAAATTTTTTTTTCATTTGCCTAATTTCATAATTCGATTTTTATGGGGATGTGTTGGTGCCCCCAGCAGGCTCTTAGAAAAATTAAATCTGGAATCCTTTGAACCAAATGTTGCAGAAAGAATTAACTTGTTTACTGTATTGTGATGAATAGAATAGCTGCATTGAATATATATGAAGCTGCACAATGAATTACTATGTAAATGTGTTATCAAGTGCAAATATGTGCCACGTATGATCTTTATCTATAGCAGACCATATCACATTGTACAAGTAAATATAAAGCTCTGATCTCTTTCATTATAGGACTTCTGTGATGCCAACTACAGTCCTGTTCCTAGAGTAGTGAAGAACACCAATGCAAAAGGGACAGTCTCAGACTTATTGAAAGTCCTGGACTTTCACTGCATGTATTTCTGAAATTATTGCTTGCACTAGAATAATTTGTGAATTTGATCTGAATTGCACTCATAGTAGTGTGTCTTCTTGACCGAAAGAATTTGCAGAAAATAATTTAAAGACCTGTTTCTTTATTCACTGCAGATCACAAGTCATTATTTCATATAAAGTCTAACTAAATTATATGCCCCATTTTGTTATATGTATAATGTTTTACAGGTCTCAATTTTGCAAACAAGGAATCACTCTGAGAGCTAAGGCATTGGAAGCTAGAGAAGAAAGGCTATTGAATTCACCTTTGACCCACATGACAGGAATTTTATTTGCCTGGAATCCAAGTACCACGTTCTTTTTGCCCTTGAAAACCTCAAATTCTAAGGGGAGGTGTGGTACTCACATAAATAAAAATGTCTACTACTGAGAAGTTGTTTCATGAATTATCACAAAGGAGCTCTGGGAGAGTGCAGTCAAATTATTTTATGCCCCATATCTCATGAATAATACACATATAGAAATAAATAGAATAACCTCAACACTGCATCAGAATCTCTACATTGCATCAGAACCTTGTTTTTTAAGTGTCTATGCATCAATACAAAAACACAACAGAGAAAAAAAAATAGATACATTTGATTTCTGGAACTGATTCCTAGCAGAAATGGGGAACAGACCAGGAAAAGTAAATTTCCTATAGTGATCAAGCAATGTTGAAAATAGTATCTATTGGAATTTAGTCTGAAATGATTGATATTATGAAAATAAGGGTCCTAAGGAAGACCACCTTATACACATCACAAATTTTCTTGCTGAGGTATCATCTGCGAGGACATAGAAACCATGAAGTTATTTAATTGAGTACCTTGCTCCTAGAAATTCACAGGCTTTCCCTCAGACTCCACATAGTAAAATAATGAAAACTAGGTATTTCATAATAATAAATAATAATAATCAAATGGCTTCAATAGCATCTGGAGCGAATTTAGGGGCAGACCATGAACCAGTGCTCTTCCTGCCCAGTATATCCATCTGTATTCAGCAGAGAGAGCTGACACCAAGTTGTGAAGATGAAACTTGGCCTGAACAGTCAAAATATGCTCATCTGGCTCTACAGCTAAGCAAAACCACCTTTTCTTTCAGCCTTTGATGAAAATCTATGATTCCTGAAATACAGCAAAGCTGGCAGGGAAGGATAAAGGAGTACAAAACTAGACATATAGACAATAAGAACTTTCATCTGCTTTTGTACTTTGGATGAAAGAACGAGTGGATAATTACAATCTAATAATTAATTCCATTAGCCATAACTATGTTCCAGAGAAAGTGAGACATTTGAGCTGGCAATCCAGTGTGGATAAGGCACACTGGAGTTTCCAAGTGCATGCTTTATGTTATAAATGAACACTTACGGAGTCAGGCCCAGAGGCAGCACAGCTGCTTTCAGACAGTGAGGAGCTGAAATAACCTGTCAGGCTCTTGTGGGTATGTGGAAAGCCAGCCTAGCACTTCACGCATCCTATTCCTATGACTGGGCACAAAGCCAGACCTTCTTCACCATGTCTGTGATTCAGCCCCTGCTGATCAGTTTGATTTGGGTCTGTTAAGAAGCACTGATGCACTTCCGTACTCCCAGAATAAGGAGCAGGCTGTGGGGGTCTAGTGTGGCACCAAGTTCTACTGTCACCCGAATATCGTACTGAAAAGGGACATAGCACAGTCTGAGTCCCGGCCTGCCTTATATCTTAGGCAACTGCAAAGTACTTCCCTGATATTTATCAACTTGAAATTCCTTATGTTGGCCTGGGTTCTGCATACAAAACTTTGTTTTAACACAGTATGCTGATGTGTCCATAAATCTAAACAATAATAAATTAACATTTATTAAATGCATTAAAGCATTGCATCTTCAAAGAACTATACTTCATCTGCTAATTAATCTTGACAATACTCTTGTGACTAAGTTAGAACTTGTTTATTTATTTCAATAGACTTTCCTGTGAACTAACTAGGGAGTTACCCTGAATTAGTGAGGAGCACAGGAACAAGACAGAACAGAGAATGATGCAAAAAGGGAAGGAAGTCCTTACTTGTTCTGCAACTCTCTTGCTAGGTTATTGTATGCTGGGTTTATTGATTAGCATTGAAGAGGAGAATCAATACTTTGCTTTACAGGACAGTTTTATTAATACATGCACTGATTTAAAGAATGTACATAATCACATCTTTTGCAGCCCTCACAGCATATGAATCCCAAAAGAACTCACATGCAGGTTTCTCTGTCTTTATTCCACTACAGGCTGATTACTCCTTTGAAGTCCGTAGGTGTTCTGTGTACAACTGATAACACATTTTGGTTCCTCCAACCCTAAGCACACTGAATGTGGCACTGCTGTATTCTAAACATGGATCACAGTTCTGTCAGTCTCAATCTTGCTCTCAAGATTTCTGTGTGATACACGAATTTAAACTATTGCTTGAGGTAGAATTTCTGTGCTCATTCTGGACTTATACTTTTTATATTGGCTTCCATATAACAATACAAAACATGCTTAAAATTAACTTGTGAAATTATTACTGCAGTTACTTGAAAATTCTTGAAGTTTTTGGTATAATTAGTGGGATAAAGAGTTTTCCACAGTAGCTCTCCTTTGTACCCTATTTTTGTGTAATCTTAATACACCTAATAAATAAATTTTTTTTAAGCTCTAATAACTATGATTTAGTGTTTTGGTTCAAGTTTTTCACAGCAAGTTTCTATTTGAAGATTTTTTTTTTTCTGGAAAATTTTAGCAAGATCTCATTGGCTGTATTTGAGTAAGTGTGAGTGAATGAGTATTTGTACGGGTCAGAAAAAGCAAAGAAATAGTCAAAGTACTAAATTCAACATGATTTGTCTTATGTCCCATAATGCAAACAGCAGTTTGGACCCTACAAAGTTGAACTCTTATTCTTACAGGCATGATATATCTTGAAGACTGGCTGATTTCATGTTTGCTGTGGTTTAAGGGCTTGTTAAGGGCATGGCCCTGTCACTCCTTTGTAAACTGTGGGAAGTTAAAAGGCCAGTTGATCTTTCACATACTTCATGTGGCAATTCTCCATTTCCCAGCAGCAATCTCCTTTGAAAGCAGCTGCCATCTTAATTCTTTGGCTGCTTAATCACATCTCACAAATCAGATTCTAAAAAGTCCCATTAGCCTTCTGTTCAATAAGGAGAAATTAAATCTCAAATATCTTTTTGGTCATCTTTATTTTCCTACAAGTGTATAGCTTAGAAAAGCAATGAAGAATGGGCACTGTGAGGCAGCAGGAGGAGGTACAGAGTATAAACTAATGAAGTGTGCTTTAGCATTTTCCTTCTAGTATATGTTCTCAAAAGCGAATGGGCACTTGACACCATTAACATAAGGCCAGTAGTCTAAAATTATGTTTCCTAGGCTTGTTATGGTCTGAATTCTTAAGAGTCACAGGATAATCTGCACTCTATTTGACTTGTCATGTGAGCTATATAATGCTCATTTGGTACCTTTCATCTCAGGAGAACATGGACTGGGGCCTGGGATTTCCGATTTCAATAGTCAGGAACTCTGCCATTTCTGTGCAGTTTGGATGTCGGGGTCCCTTCCCCCCCGCCATGTAGCCCTGGGAGAGGGGCCCTGGGGGGACAGACACGGGGTTTCGCTGCCCCTGCTCAGCCTCGTTCCCCATTGGTTGTTTTGTGTTCCCCTGCGCGGGCAAGGACCCTCGGGTCCCGGGATTGAGCAGTTCCTCGGCAGAGCCCCGGCCATGCGGCTGGAGAAATAAACATCTCTCTGAAACATCTACCAAGAATCAGTCCATATATGTTCTTTCCACAGGCCTCGTTGTCTGATACACGTGTTACAGTATCCTCGCTGTCACATTTGGAGACTCTTCGGTTGACACAGGCTAATACCTGAACTACTCAAATATTTATTCCTTGCTAGGTATCTCTGAGAAGTTTCACTGATGTCTTAATGAGAAAGTACATGACTGCTCATAATACAAATGCCAGAGTTAATTTTGGCTGTCTTGCTCTAATTGCTCCCTGATTGGGACACTTCCGAATGAAGCAGGGATGCAGGCAAGGTTCCTAGCTCAGTCTGGGCATGTCTAGCTTACAGACTCCACAAAGTGTTGAAGTCTCATTTAATGGTTACCGCACAAAAAGATACACAGCTCTGAGTGGTGCCTGCCCACAGCCAAGCACTGTGAGCAACGTCCCCTTTCTGCCAACACGCAGTGCGTTCCTTGGAATCCGAATTACTGGTAACTACAGAGGACTGTCCCGGGGCAGGGCCGTGGTTTGGTCAAGGGTAGGTTCATGGCACTGAGATAGGTTTTCAGAAGTGGCATTACTGGAAATCACTCCAGAGCCCCCCCCGTCCCGCTCAGGCCGTTTCCTGCCCGCCCCCGCCTCCGACGGCGGCGCCGCTGCGGCGCCCTTCACGGCGGCCTCGGCTGCCCTCTGGCGGCCGGGGCCGGGGCGCGGCTGTGCGGGCGGGGCGGCTCTGCGGGCCCGGGCCGCCGCTGCCCCGCGCCAACCCGCCCGCAGAGCCGTGTGCGGTGGGGTGTGCCTCCAACAGCCCGGGAGAACGCACAACGGCCTTCAGCCAGGAGCCACTGCTGGGGTCCTTCCCAGACCTGACGCCAGCTCAGAGCAAAGGGCATCCACCGCAGCGTAAACTGGTTGACGGGGGAAAGGGCAGTAAGGGCTGCCTTGAGGGATTGCTCTGGAAGGAAAACCGTAATTACGTGGAATAGCATCATGAATGTTTTATAATGGGAGTACAAAATGAGTGAGTTTTATTGATTAATCTGTAATGTACTTACTGTGTTATAAATCATTAATTTGATTGAGAATTTAGAGTTTCTTACCTTTTAAGCTCTTGTTCTATTGGCTCTCAAACACTTGCATATTGACAAATGAATAGCATTGATTTTCCTTGAGTAGATTGATTGCTTAGATGCAAAAAATTCTCATTTTTTCCTCATGGATGATAGCAAAGGAAGAGCTGCAGCTTTAATTTCACTGACTGGCAGCCTCTTCCATTCCTCTGGCATGCCATTTTTTTAAATTTTTTTTTTTTTTTGAGGCAAAATGAATGCCTTTTGTGGCATTCTCCTGTGCTATACCAATTTCTTAGCTGTATCCATTTAGCAAAAGGGATCTTTAGATACATTTCCTTAGATATTTCATCATACTGTTCAGTATCCTAATGTTAACAGTTATTTCTTTTAAAATGATAAAGAAGCTGTGGCACCAATGCAAACAACTAAAATGCAGATGTGAAGTAGAACATGTATTTAAGAAAATTACTTGGTACAACCAAAGAAATTACAACAGAAGGCAGAGCAGATAGCCCATGAAGTCTGAAAGGCACTGGCAGATGATCACGATTTGAATTAATCATTGGTTCCCACACTGTAGAGCAGAGAAGAGTTATGAGCCTGAAGGAAGGCACAGTTTTACTTTGCTATCACCTACATGTAACCCCAAACATCTTGCTGAGATTTGTATAACTTCCTACTCTTCTTGCAAGGTACTCAAGGCAATTTGTGTTGACTGTAAGTGGAAGCTTATGGTCATACACTGATTACTTGGGAAGATACTGTCTAGAACCTGAAACAATTAGTAGAAAATATTTAATAGAAAATATTTAACGTAGGATTTGCAAAACAGGGAGAGCTGCTGCTGTGAATTCCTTCCTCTTGCTCATCAGTTTTAAAATCGTGTATACATTAGTATAATTAAAAACCCTGCACTTTGCAGGCCACACTAGCAGAACAGACGCGTGTGGGTGTGTTTCACTGTACACTAGACTCACCTCTCTCATGCTATGTGTTGGGTTTTTTCCAAGGGCCAAATCCTGTTCACAGGCGCTACTGCCCACCTCATTTTTCGCCTACATAAAATGAGAGGCTTTAGCACACAGTTTGATGGGGGATGACAGGATGGACAGCAGACTGGAGGAAGGCTCCAGGAAAAATCCTGAAATGTGGACTATACTTTCACTCACCTGTGCGTTTACTGCAGGGGGTGGGGGGGACGGCACAGACACACAGTGCTCTGGCGTGCTGATAAAATACTCCTGAGCTGCTTGTTTCGATTGAAAGGCTTGTATTGCCAATTCAAACCCAGTCACGGACATCTCTGGTGAAGCAAGGGCAGCGATCAGTAAGCCGGGTTCAAGTGTGGCCACTGAGGAGCTCTCGAAAGCCGGAGGGGCACACCACCTTTTAGAAGGGGAGTGACTTCTTTCCGCCCCCTCCCCGGGCCGCTCCCTGCCGGCTGCGCTGAAGCAGGGCCGGGGTATCTCGGCGGCCCCAGGTCGCAGCCCGGGTGCCGGCGGACGCGTGAGGGCGGCGGGCGGACCCGCTCCGCCGCTGCGGCGGGGCCTGGGCGAGCCATCGGGCCGTGCGCGCAGGGAGGGAGCGCGGACGGACGGACGGACCGACCGACCGGCGCGCGGGCGGGGGGAGCCGCTGCCAGCCGGGTGCGCGGCAACCTGATCCCGGTCCAACATGGTCGCCTGCTCACGGCTCCCATTCTGCGTCCTCCGGCGAGTGGATCGCGTGCCTGGATAAAAGGTATCGGCATCTTCCCAGGAGCGGCTGCGGAGGGATGCAGTGTGTATGCATGTATGTGTGTGCGCGCGCTGACACCCCCCATCAGATCCTGCCTTACATAAGGAGCGTGAAGGTGGGAAGCAAAACGCCTGGGGGAAGCCACGGCGGCGGGCAAGGATGAGGGCTTGGAAATATTCCGGGCAGCGGAGGGGACGGGCAGTCCCCACGGGGACTGCTGCTCCCCGCCGGGAAGATACTGCACGTGGTGGAGGAGGGGAAGCTCCGGGGCGCGGAGGGGGCCTGGGTCTGCCAGCCGGGGACCCGCCATATGGGCCATGGCAGACCCGTTGCAGTCTGCCCTCGTCCGCCCTCCGCCTGCCCTCACGGCGCCCCAGCGCACCGGCCGCTTCCTCCCCTCCCCTTGGCACACCGCCCCCGCCTCCCTCAGGCGCTGCACAGCCCCCGCCCAGCATCGTTGCAAGGCGGGCGGGAAGGGACGAGTCCCTGTCGTCGCCGCTGCGGCGCCCCGGGGCCCGCGGTTGTCCCCTGGCTGCGGGTCAGGTGCAGGCGGGCGGCGGCACCGCGTGGGTTGGAAGCACGGCTGGCTACGTGTGCTCAGAGGTGCTGTGCGCGCTGCCAAAAATACGGGCAAATTATTATTTAAAAAAAACCAAACTAAAAATTCTCAGCAATGCTTTGTCTCGGGTGCTGCAGCCCCAAGTCTCGCAATGTCGAGTAGCGTGGTGGGTGGTTTGAACGCCCTTTGCTGTATTCATACCTTCGATTCCTGGATTAGTTCAGAAGTCATTTGATGTCTGAACACTCAGTGTCTCTCCTTTAGTCTAGGAATATAATTAACAAAAATGTAGACCATAGATACCCTATGCGGCTCCAAACAAAGCTATCAGGGAGAATTCCCTTACGTGGTGTATGGCACGATGCTGAGCATCGTGAGCCAGCTTTTGACAGGTGCTACCATTTGGGGCTGTGGAGAAAACCCTTTGTGCACATAGAAGGAACCTTCCCCTTCTCATAGTTTCTCCCCTTTCCAGGTAACTTCCTAGTCTTGTAGAACTGCACTTCTGATTAGGTTTTCCATAACAGTCCAGGTAGCAAACCGTAAGTTAATGAAACTTTTGGTCTAGACACTCTAGACACCTACCACAGATACTGATCCCCCTCTGTAACATGTAACTTAAGAGAAGATTAACCTGTTACAGGTCAAATAAATTTATTTATGTGTATAAATGTTGAAAGCACTCCTAAAGTAAATACAAACAGAACTGTTGATGGTAATCTAGCCATCTAAAAACCGAAGTGAGGCCTATCTGTAAACTGACATTGAGTGGATGTGAAGGAGAGTATGAGTTGCATTTTAGATAGGTGATCCTGTCATTTCTGTTTTCCTAAATGCAATACACTGTGAGATCTAAATTGTAAACTAAAATTCAGGGCTTAATGAAGTACATAGCCTTGGGGAGTAGATGATGTATTTAGGAAACATATGTGAGGCATTTCATTTAGAAATCTCTCTGTCATTATTTTGTATGAAAATTACTAATGCTGACCCTTTCTGTAACACAAATTGCATTAGCGCTATTAAGGTGCAACTTTTCTGTCACTTTTTGTTATTTGGAGTAAGCTAGTAGCGCCAATTTATTGAGTAGAAAGAATCAGTTCCAAGTGCTCTTAAGAATTATGCCTTACCCTTTCCCAGAAGGCAGTCTGTATGTAGGACAAACCCATACATGAAAGATTTTAGGGTTTTTTTCCTGGTCTCTGCTGTGCTCTGCTTTGTGATCATAGGAAGTACACTTATGCATTTTTTTCTGGTTTTTCATCTAAAAATTTAGATAAAGTGTTTTTAATTAACTTACACACATTTCCAAAGTGTATTTATTTTCTATAGATAATCTTACCAGTGTACTCATTTGAATTATTATCAATTTCTATGTATTTTAAGCCTTTTAAAAATTGTATAGCATTTTCTATCCTAGGTGTGAATTCTGTGAATATGGGATCATTTAATGAGTCAATTCTTTATAGAGTACCATGTGTTTTTACTGAATAATAAATAGAGTTTTAGTATGTTTTAGTCAATGAATATATTTCCAGGAGGAAGACAGTTCTAAAACTGGGATGCTTTAGAATGTTAAGTGAGCCTCAACAAAGACAATTAAAATAACATGTAATATGGATTATCCAATATAATTATGTGGGGAAAAAAAAGAATTTAATTCAAAATGGAAATAGCAAAATACATCATGTATAGAAATTATGTCTTTTGTATATGTTCTTCAGGTTTTTCCCCAAATCATGTGCCAAAGTGGAACTACTAACATATAAAATTAGAGCACATATGAAAATGAAAAACTGCCAAAATGTTACAGGAGAAATGTTATTACTGTGTAGGTTACTGTGGGCTGGGACTACCAGTGCTTTGTCCATGCAGCTTTTATGTGTAGTTACTGGCCACAAAAGTCAAAGATCCACACTTAAAAATCAAATATGTGGTACACTATTTATATGTAAAGTTACAAGTGTAAAGGTAAGGAAAATTTCAGAACACTGTGGTCTATCAAGAATATTTTATTCTTGCAGGAGAGAGGATGAGCAGTGAGCAACTATATACTCTGGTTATACCTGGAGGAGTAAATAACTTTTCTCTTAAGGAAACCGGTCCTTTTACATTTGAAATAATAGTTGCCTTATCGCTGATTTCTTAGGGAGCAGAAGTATCCCTCTAATCTTAGCACTTTTCTGTATATCTGCTCTGCACCTAATTAAAAAATGGTCACTGATTTTTGCATGTGTGTACTTCGGAAGAATGCCTTCTCTAGTCTCATGTGTTCTTTCGCACCAAAAACCATCTAATCTGGAAATTTACATGGTGACGTGTCTTTAATGACTGGTAGACAAAGTATTTTTTACATAACTATTATTTCTCTAAACCTGATCGCATTTATGAATTCAGTTAATTGTTTTAATCGGCTTCAGATACAAAGTTTCACAGCATGCACAGCTGCTAGAGATCCCAGGATTTCATACCTGGCTATGGTATCTTGTGTTTTTCTCTGAATTAAATGGAACCTTCAGTGCCTTAGCAGACTGGAGGAGCAGATCACAGGGCAAAGCATGTAGCTTCACTAGCCTGTTGTGCTGAGAATGTTACGATCTTTGCCTAATGACTTATAAATTATTTAAGTAGGAATGGGCTTTTCAAGGACATATTGTACATACTGAGCCTTTATAACCTTGTCACCCTTGTTAGTCTTGCATTATGTATGTCTCAAAAAACTGAAATAATGTGTACAGGGTAGTATCTCAGACCTGTTCCTCTTACAGATTTGAATGTAAAATCATGTTGACGCTACGTAACATAACAGCAACATATTTGAATCAGGATTTGGTTTTTTGGTTCAGTGTAACATGTATTTGAGATGCAAGCTTTGTTTGCTTAGTAGTAAACAAGGGATCCCTTTTGAGCATACAGATAGGCTTGAATAAAGAGTTGACATTCTGAAAGAATTGTTGTAAAATAAGTAGAGAAAATGCTTGTCATCCTCTATAACCTTTAATTATGTCAAAGATAATGGGATATAAATTTATAATCAGGCACTATTATAAATAGAGTTGCTTTATGATGCTATTTTATTTTTAAATATATTTTTGTGCATTTGGTAAAATTTACACTGTCTTCTGTATAAATTTCTCCCTTGCTTTTTATTTGTAAGAAATCCATAGGAATATGACCATTTTCATGTGGTTTGGATCTGAACAGAATCATGGACATACACTGCAGTTCCGGTTGGCTTGAGTGCTTCGTGTTTTCTCTCTGAATAGTGTGTGACTAAGCTGGAATATGCTTGGATCAAGTCTGTGTGGGGATATAGCAGCAGAAGGCACTGCAGTGGGTGTGGAAACTCAGAGGTGTATAGACATAGCCTAAGTGCTTTCTAGTGCTCATGTGAGGGTGCAATCTTCTGAGAGTGATGAATAACAAATTTATCTTTCCACATCCTGCACCTCATTTTCTAGTCCAGTGCAAAGGTGCTGTCTTTGATGAATAATAAAAAAGCCCTTTTCCTTTCCATATTTTCTTAGAGAAACCAAAAGAATTTTTAAGTTTGTACGTCTGTCCATTTTATCAAATATGTGAATTCAGATTAAATCCTAGTGGGAACAGGAGTTGTATTTTAAACAAATTCAAGCTGTTTTATTATTGTCTCTCTGGCTTAGGCATTTGCAGTATTGGCTTCCATTTGTTACATGTGATTGCAGTAAGTTACACACTTATGCCATGGACAGGTATTAAGAGGAAGAGAAAGTGATTACCTCAGCATGTATAAACACTCTCATAGCCTTCCAGAGCAAGGCAGTATGTGCATATGCCTGTTAGAACATGATATATCCAAATTCAGTTGGTAGTCTTGTCAAGTGGCTGCACGATTGATATGCTACATGTGCAACTGTAGGTTTTCTCTTCACCAGATCATACTGGAAACATGCCTAAACTCTCGTTGCCTGAGTTCTTTCTGACATGTTGTTGGGATTTGATCTCTAAAATCCCATACTCTGAGCAGATTACAATTTTTTTTATAACAAAACTCCATATTCCAGCAGAGGAGTAAAAAAACTACAAACCAGCTAATTGAAATTGTGCCCCCAAAGTCAGGTGTTTACCAGATATTTTCCAAGTGCAAGTATTTTTCTTATCCACCATGACATTTGCTTTTGTCTGCATCCTACAATTTGCTGCATTTAATAAAGCTTGTAATTTTAATGATACTTCCTTTGTGCTGTATTTTCTGTACTGTATTTGGCATGATCAATTACTTTCTGCTGCTTTATCAATATCTGTGAATGTTTCCTAACTGACTTTCCCTTTCATCTTTGAATTCATCAGTTGTCAAAATGTGTGCAAATGTAAATCTGTAAAACTTACTTCATTGTTGCTGTAAATTTTTAATTTTCATTAGCTGTAACAATGCAGATCCTAAATCAGGAAAGGTGCATTTGGCATGGTGTTATTGGTGAATAGTGGTGGCCAGAGTTTGAATCAAGGAATATCATCACTTGTGCATATTGTTCAATTACAAATTTCATTTGCAGTGTATCTCAGAGTCTGTCTTCATAGTAAAGTGCTTTTAATGTTTATTGTGAAGCTACATGCTAGTTAATGTAGTTTCATCTGGATTTACTTCTGTCAAATGGAATTTTAACTGTCCTGAGCTCCAGTTTATGTTTATGAAATTTGGAGGTTTAATTCAATAAGATTTAGTCACATCTTGGTTGCAAAGCATGCATGATATGTGAAAGTGCTCATAAATGAAAGAACATAACTGTGCAATTTTATTTCTTCTGAAATACTCTGTCTTTCTAGACAGCAAATGAAGGTGAAAAAGACTCTATTTTCTACTAGAGCTATATTGCTCAGGTAGTGTATTTTTAACTTGAGATAAGTCGTTATGAATATAATTAATAAATATATCTTTTGCCATTCCACTGTATATACAGATCTAAAAATTGACCTTTTGGAAGGATGCATGATTTGTAGATCAGGGTATGTAAAGAAATGAAGTACACTTGATTGCTCTGTTTAACTCTCCAATAATTTTTCAGTGCATTGATCAAACTGAGTTAATTGAGTAATATGATAATGAGGTAGGTAAAGGAGAGTCCCCCATATTTGCCTTCTTTTGGTCCTCACTAAAGAAGACAGAACTGAACTATAACAAATTCTGTCTGACTGCAGCGGCAACCAGTCAGTCTGCATTTCACTGGCTGGTCATTCAGTACCTGTGTAGATCAGGATTACCTACAGTATTTCTTGTGCCTTATGTAGCAGGTCCTGAGAGATTATCACAGGGATCCTGAGTGTAGGTGACAGTAGTAATTTATTGAAAACTAAGCATCAGCAATTTTACTTGTGTTGCTTTTTTTGGTGTTTTGTTTTTTTTTTTTTAAACACCAGAATGATTTGGGTGTGTAAGAGTCCTAGGGAACAGTGTTTAAATAATTTTTTTTTTTTTTGTCAGAGGAAATGAGAGCTGGAATCCCAAAGTCTCTTTAAATTACAATAAAGAGAAGATAATAGTAATTTGAATATTGTTTGAAAGAATCATGATGAGGCTTTACAAGGGAAAGACGATCTGAAATGTGAGTGTTGAAAACAGATTTGGTGATACTACTGTAACAAGTGAAAAGTGCCTTTTGGTGGGAGTTAGTTACCTTTCTTGCCGTTGAAGTAAACCCTTACCTGGAAACAACTTCAGATTAAAAGTAACTTCATTTATATTTAGTGCTTAAGTGTCTCACTACAGGTCTAAAATGCTTTGATAGATCACTGTTACTCCTCTCTTAAACTTTCCTTTCTCAAAGAGAAATTAAAAGTCAAAGAGCCTTGCAGCATTGCCTGGAGCAGAGATCTTCAGTATTGTCCTGCTCTCACTAAGGGAAGATAGTACATTGGTACTGGTATTTTTCTGCATCCTACAGCATTGTTTTTCTGCATGTCAGGAAAGGACAGGAGAAAGTACAGGAAGCACAGAGAAATGATCTGGTTTAAATGGCATTACTTGCTGCTGTCTCCTTGCTCATGTTTCACTATTTTCAAGTACCATTAAATTCACTAAATGGTCCATGGTAGTGGTTACTGGTACTTTGCAGCTCATAGAGTTTGCATCTTTGCATTGATGCTTCAGTTTTAACCCAGCGATGAACTCATTTTATTTGTCTGTTCTAGTGTTTCAGCTGTTTTCTACAAACAGTCTCACCAGTGGAAGAAATAGATCCATCTGCTCATCTTTCATGGGCTGTTCATTGCTGTCTGAATTGAAATACTGCTGTTTTAAAAAGTTAAAAAGATCAAGGGAAGGAAATTCAATGCTTTCATTCATTTGGAGCAGGATTCAGGTTTTTGAACACATTTTGTAGAAATAAACGTTTTAAAATTCTAGCGGCATCTTGGCAGAGAAAGTAAAACCACAAATATTCTGGTTTTTCTTCCTCAACTGTCAAACCCACTATGAGAAAGACCCTAAAAAAAAAGGACATATGATAACAGAGAAAGTAATAGCTTATAATTGGATTAACTTTACAAAAGCAAACCAAAACTCTCCAAGTTGTTCCTTTCTTCTAGGTTAACAAGTCTTTCATAACATACTACATAAACATTCAAATACTTAATCTTAAAAGCGTCAAAAATAGGTTCTTTTATAAAGCTATATATACTGCACGTGAACAGAAATACTTTGCCCATATTGTGTATGTGAAGAATTGTAACAGTTATCCTCTGTCTGTATTTGAACTTCGAGCTTGAGTAGTTTGCAGTTAAAAATAAAAAAGAGAATACAAAAGTAGAATGGCTTGGGATGGAAGGGACCTTAAAGATAGCCGCATTCCAGCCCCCCTGGCCATGGGCAGGGACACCTTCCACTAGATCAGGTTGCTCAGCGTCCCAGCCAACCTGGCCTTGAATACTGCCGGGGATGGAGCATACACGGTCTCTGGGCAACCTGTTCCTGTGCCTCAGCACCCTCAGAATTAAGAATTTATTCCTAATATCTAATTTCAAACTACACTCTTGCAGTTTAAAACCACTGCCCCTTGACCTGTCACTACATGTCTTGTCCCACTCCAGCTTTCTTATAGGCCCTGTTAGGTACTGGAAGGTGCTGTTAAGTCTCCTTAGAGCCTTCTCTTCTTCAGGCTGAACAACAATAACTCTCTTAGACTGTGTTCATAGGAGAGGAGCTCCAGCCCTCTCGTCACTTTCGTGTCCCTCCTCTGGACTTGCTCCAGCAGGTTCGCATCCTTATTATGTTGGAGGTTCCAGAGCTGGATGCAGTGCTCCACATGAGGTCTCATGAGAGCAGAGTAGAAGGGGAGAATTATCTCCCCAGACCTGCTGGCCACCGTGCTTTTGATCCTGCCCAGGATGTGGCTGGCTTTTGGGACTGCCAGCACTGCCAGCTCATGTTGAGCTGAACAGCCTTTTGAGGATAGACTTCAGGCAGATTCTCTTTATAATCACCTTTTACAGATAGGTGAGCAGACATTGTCAAGAAAATTGTTTTATCTCTATAAAATATGTTCCTGAAATCTTCACATCCAGATAAAGAGGGATAAAATAATTTTTTAAAAAAGCCTTATTGACATAATTGAGTAGAAATGTGTAACTAGCATTGATGCTGTCACTTGGATATGTACGCTGTGATGTTGTATTGAAGAAGCAGAATAGTGTTTAGTGTGAAAACGTTACTGCCAGTGTAATCACTTACTATGCTCTGAAGAGGAAAATTAGTACTATAAGTAAGAAGGCATTTTGGGGTCAAACAAAACAGAAGGGCTTGTAGGGTAGTGAAAATAAATTATTCTTGCTTTTCATCCCTTCCTAATAATTTATTTGGTAGCCCTGTTTTGCAGCTCTCGAAGTGCCCCCCTTGCTTTGGCTACAGTGAAATGAGATGTCAGTGCAGTTTGACTTCAAGGTTGTTTTAAATTGGGTGGGGTAGTCTAGGGAGGAGGTGCTTTACTGGGATGGAGTCATAGACTTTCTACAAGGGTGGCCTTGCCTTAAAATGCTTTTACTCTAGCTCATACATCTACCAAACGAGAGCTGAAGAATCTTAATTGATTTAATATAGTTGTTCACACTTTTAGATTAACCTATGGTCCTAATTCCATATGTCAGTCTTGAGATTTCAGGAATGGGTACAGGACAGAAACTTTAGCAGAAAATCCAGTGGTAGCTGAAGACTCACTGAAACGTGTTTTTTGACTTTGTTTGCTCATGGATATGAGATTGTAACTCTGCAGCATCAGCAGTGAAGGGGCACTTCAGTAGCATCAGCATCAATATGACAGGACAGAACAGAACAGAAATAAATCAGCACCAGCAGTAGTTTAGCAGGGGAGGACTAAGCTCAGGGAGACTGAACAACAGTGGTGATCACAGAGAAGTGACGTTAGGTACTCTCATAAGGTATCTGGAAAAATCTTTCCAGAGGCTTTTAGAGCCATATTAGGAGTGTAGGGATATTCCTTGGGATTGACTTTTGCAGCCTGTCTTCCTGTTCTGGGGAATGGTTCCTTTCTGCATTAATACCATTGCCTTTTTTAAGTGTGACTACAGTGAAAATAAAGCTTGAATAATTCTCCATCTGCCATCAGTAGTACTTTTCTATTAATAGATTGAATCATTAATGTTCTAAGGACTATATTACAACATTTGCTGCTTCAGTATTACTCCAAACTGTGCTTTACAAAAAACAAGTTTGCAGTAAGATAGCTGTGATGAAGAAATAAATTTATGTTGTCCTTTCCTGTTTATGTTCCAGGTTAGGCAGCTTGTACTTAGGAAACAGAAAACAAAATTCGGCATCATAAATAGATTAATATTAAGTTAATGATAATTAATGTAATGATAATTACAAGTTATAATGATGATAATTTTATTAAAAGATGCTTTGTAGAAAGTGGTCAAACTTTGCCTGAGTTTTGCAGGCCTGTGAAAAAGCAGTTAATTGATGCCATGGTACATTATTTTCAGTTAAGTAATACTTGGCTTTTGAAACCAGATTCATTGCTATGGATTATAAACACTTAGTAGAAATGAGTTTGAGTGCTACTGATACCACTGTTACACTGCAGTCTGAAATTTTACACAGGCAAAATTTCATGTGCTCCTAAGGACAAGGGCCACCTCAGCTTGGGACACCAAATTGTTAATTCCTTACTCCTAAACACTGAGGACATTTCCCAGGATCTCTGAAAAAAAGGCGTCTTGTTGTCAAACAGGTTGAATCCCAGTTAGTTTTTTATGAATAAGAAATCATGATCTTAACCAAACAGCTAAATCTTGAACTGGGTGTTTGTGCATCTCATTTGAGAGACATGAATAAGGTGCTATTCTGGGGTGCGGTTAAGATTCCTTGCTGGCTGCTGCCCTTTTTTTTTTTTTTTTTTTTAAAACACAGCTGGAAGAGAATGTACCTTTTCTAAGACTGATTAATGGTTAAATCATTCCCTGAAAACCTCTCCCAAATTCTAGCTTTGTTTCCACATGTACTGGATCAAAAAGGGTCCCTTCCCAGTAAAAATATTTGTGGAAATATATTTGCATACAGTAATATTAAATCCAGTATGTTTGGAAGAAAGGTTGTTGGAACAAATGGTTTGCCGTAAAGAACTACTAAGAAGCATTATAAGGAATATAACGATTTTGGGATTACTACTATGTGTGTTACTTAATAGTTTGTTTGCCTTTTCTGGTTTAGAGCATGTCTGTGTGTCTGTCTTCAAAAGCTCACTTTGTGTACTCTGAGTGGAAGTAACTGCTGCTGATACAAAGGGCTGTAGCTCAGTTGTCTACTGATGTAAGCTGCTAGGAACACACAACTTTGACTTTTCCAATATATGTGAGTTTGGTTTCCCGCGGATGTTTTAAACTAAAAAGCATGGCTCAGCTATCTGTGAGAATGCTCATCCTTCCATAGTGACTCACATTACTGGGGCCTTGATGGAGTTTTGTCAGAAGAAAGAGGTTTTCCTGCACTTCATCCGCCTGGCACAGGACACTCCTTGCCACATCAGTGGAGGGCATCGCTGCCCTCACCTTCTTCTGAACTAGATAGAAATGCCGTCCCTTGAACAGCTCTCAGGAAAAAATGTTACACAGCCTATGAGTTAAATCTCCCCCAAACTTGTCCTTTACACAGAATCAGAAGTGGAAAAGGTTTCTGCACTTATGTTTCAGAAAGACCACTGGGACAACAGTGTTGATTAACCTGATGCATACTGTTTTCTGATGCTGTTTCCTTTTTCCATGTCTGACTGCATCAAACTATTAAAACCACTGAACACTAAGATCCTGTAGTCAGTTCTGTGCAAATGAATTGACTGACTCAAATCGAGTGCTATGAGCAGCTGTAGGAATGAAAGTCTCAGATGCAGTTTCTCTAGGAAGAGGGGATTTTCTGAGAATGATCTCACCTTTTTGACTTGTTGGGTATTGCTGTTATTTTTGAGAGTCCATAAATTAAGATAGTTAGTGTTTCAACAGTTAGTGTAGTTGGGTAGGGATCTTGTATAAGTAGATTTTAAATCTGTTTGCAAGCTGCACCTCCTAATCTTCTTAAAAGGGTTTTGACAAGAGAGTTAATGCTTATTAGTACTTGTCAGCTAGTGCACAGTCAAGAAAAAAGAAATGGGTGAAAATCTTGCTTGAAATATTTCAAAAGAGAGCTGTTGTAGTTGATTGTAAGTTTGAAGTGGTAAGAGGATGTCACTGTGATGTAGAAGCAACTGCATACACCAGAGAATTATTATTCTCATCTGTAGTTAATAAGGGTAAATTCGAGTATAAATGAGGATAGAGATTTAATCCCTCCTAGACATAATTTAGTAAGAAAGATTAGAGATACGGAGATTCAATGCAAGTAGGATTTGGCTTTCTTCACTGAGACAAAGATTTGGATTCCTTAAAGTCTTTGATTTCAAAGAGGAATCTTTAAAAAAATCTTGTTGGAAGGAGTGCTTATGCTGTGGGTGTAACAATAAGGTGAATAAAGATATATATTTGTGAACTTAGTCTTTGTTCATTGTAGCTACCTGACTTCTGTTCATTATAAGTTCATCCACTGGTTGAAAGGACATTTTTGTCAGTAAAATTAACTAGCAACATTTGAGTGAGTGATTGGTCTAATGATTACTAACAGTTGTCTCTCTTCTTGTTATGCCCTTATACATGAATAATTTCTGCATATGATCCAGCATGATGTCCTAGGAAAATTCAGTTTCTTCCTGCCCTTAGTGATTGGTTTTTTAATCTGTTATAAAAATTTTTTTCTAATGCTGTCAGCTAGTGTTTGGCTTACCTGCTGATTCATAATGTTTGATAATCACATTTGAAGTGTGTTACAGAGCTAATTCACTTTAGTTTCATAAATATGTAGTAATATGCTGAACCTGCTGAACTGCTGGTATACATGCTACTTTGTTCTAGAGAGTTCTACAATTTTATTTTTCTTGAAGTCTTGTTTTTTTTTAAAAGGTGTTGCTGTCATATATTTTATCTATTTTAAACATTTGAATTAAAACTCTTGACTGTTACCAATGAAAAATTAAGATTCTTGCTTGCATATTTAATTTGTCCAACACTAAGAGACAGAGACTTCATGGAAGAGAATATACTTATTAAAGTTGTCTTTCTTCCTTGCAAGTGAGAAGAGGAAAGTCAGTTTATACTCAGTAAAATGCAGAAGAGAAGCTTGGCTATAGAAGTTACTGTTGGTATCTAATGCTTTCCGTTTAACCAGATAGAGAAAATCTGTTTTGGTCACTGATTCCACAGACCTCTTGTGTGTTTGGACATCTGTTTGTTAATGTTTCCTTACAAACCTAAAACTATATTATCATTCTGAGGTCTTTAGGATAAGGACTGCATCATCATAAATACTTTTACAGTGATGCTACATCAGGACTTTGGTGCTAAGTGGGCTTCTGGACACTGCCTGTGTTGAAATGATAAGAATCATGCTCAAGTTGATAAATGGCGGTTGTTAGGATATCTTGGAAGGGCTTCATTATGTAGTTGTGAAATGCATTTTAATTGGTTTATATTATAGTGTGATATTTAACGCAAACATTTTTAAGTTTGGTGCATGCCGGTGGGGATGTTTCTCTGATAAAGCCCTTGAGAATTTGTCTTTTGTTTTCTTGCAGGCCTTTGGAACGTTCTAGTGAAGATGTAGATATAATATTCACACGACTGAAAGAAGTGAAAGCTTTTGAGAAATTTCATCCAAACCTTCTCCAGCAGATATGTCTCTGTGGATATTATGAAAATCTGGAAAAAGGAATCACATGTAAGACAGTTTCATATGATTATCTGTTTTATGTAGATAAAATTGGGGGTTAGGCTGTGGTTGTCTTTAAGAGATCAATGAGAGCAGAATCAGTGGAATATTTGCAGTCACAGTTGCAGGGCAAGGCAGGACTGAAGTGCTGCTTGCTCTACAAATGCAGTGTGTAGTGAATCTATGGTAACAAGGCATACAGTTGGATGTAAGAGTGCCACTGTTCTGTTGGAAGATTACAGGCCAGTCATTGGACTTAAGCCTCATTCTTCCCCCGTAAATGTATTATTGATCACTTTTGCCAGAGCTTTGTGCTGTCAGGGGCAAAGGTATCAGCGAGGTACACCGCTGATAGCGTGTGGTTTCCAGGCACCCTGGCTAGCACAGGCCAAACCACAGGCAAACTGCTGTGGGGTGCAACAGCTCCGTGCCTGCTCTGGCAGCCCGTGGGCCAGATGTAGGTGGACACCTGTGCTTGCTCTGTGAAGCTGAGATGGAAATAAGTGGTAGTCCTGTGATGGGAATGTGTACCAGGAGAATAACTGATGAAAACCTGTGGTATTAGTAGAGTCTCAGAAACACCTCAGGTAAATCTGGCATGCAGCACTGGGGTTTGCTTAGAGTAACAGGGATTTTGATGCTCTGTAGTCACACAGTTGGAATGCCTGAACATCACAGTCTTGCAGTTGCTGTTCAGCCAGAACTCTTACTGAATTCAGTGGTAGCTGTGTCTGCATTGAAATATTACGGATTTCAAAGGGACATTGTTTAGAAAACCTTTTTCCTTGTTTGTTTTGTTTCTTTGGTTGGTTAATTAACCAAAAGAACAGTAGAGAAGAAGCAAACTGGGGAGAAGAGTGAAGGAGTTCTATGTGCTTTCATTGTTTCCATGGTGTATTGACTAGTTTACTAAAATATGTGCTTTCCAGTGTCATTGGAAATATTACTGTAATAGTAAATAAGTAATCTCATATGGCAAATTGTATAGTCCCATCAGTGACTGCAATAGTACAGTAATATGTGGGAAAATGTTTGTTACTGTTGCTAAACTTAAAGTGATAGCTCTGATTTACAAGATTTCATCTTTCCAGTATTCCGTCAGGGTGATATTGGGACGAATTGGTATGCTGTCCTGACAGGATCACTGGATGTGAAGGTGTCTGATACAAGCAACCACCAGGTAAAATAGATTTTTAATTTAAATCATCCAGTCAGTAGTACAAAGAAAGAATATCACTTTTTATATGATGAGGTAGATAACGACACATTATGTACAGATGTTTTGTCATATCACAAGGATGTATATGTTTCTCTGAGTCTCTTTTAGTCTCAGTTGTCTTTAGTCTAAGGAAGGCAAATCATGCCATTGATTTCAAGAAACTGAAATGTAGTGCTCTGGAAATGGTCTACATTTTAATGTGAAACAGGACTCTTCCATCTTTTCTAGAAGTGCTGTAGAAGTTGTGCTAAAGATCTCAGAGTTGGTAATTCATTCCCTAGAAGTATTTTAATTCCATTCTTGTTCAGAAAGTTCAAACCAAACCCACTAACAGTGCAGTCTAATAACAGCATAATGCAGTCTCCACTGCAGAAATGGGGAAGTATTGTAGTAATAGCAGACTACTGGAACTGCTGCCATGTTGGACAAGAAGCCTATAGGTAATATCTATTCAGTGTTAAGAAATAGAAGAACAAGTAAAATTCTCCCCCAATTTAAGTGGTTTCTCAGTACCTTGGTACTCCTGGATTTATAAAATTTAGAGTAAATAAAAATCCAAAAGGATGAGATACTTCTCCTGGAGTGTGCCATCCATGGTGTCTAAAGTCATGTTGACAAGTCTTGCCCTTGCTGCTTGAGCTTAGTCTTCTGGGAAGGCCTCCTCTCTGTTCCCTGCTCCCATGTTTGAGATCTGTGATTATCCCATGATGTAGCTCAGCATGGGGTTGTACCTCTGATATGGGGCTCGTTGTGCCTTTACATGAGTGGTATAGCTACCCAGGACCTGATAGAGACCACTACCCATTTTCCCCACCTGGATGGAATGAGGTGGTGATTGAATAGGGGATGGTGGTGGTGTATTTTTTGCCCAAAGTTTGGCTGATTGAGGAAATTTTTTTGCTCATAGCAGAAATTGTGGTTTTTTTCACTTTGTTGAGCATTGCATCACCGATGAAATTGGGTCAGAATGCAAGTCAAGGCAGTGTGTGAGTACTGGGTCTTTCTACTTCCTGCAGTAGAACGATAGATGCAAAAGGAACTTCTTTGATATCATTATTTTTAGCAACCTCTTCACTGTACTAAGTAGAGATTGATTGAGAGTATAATTAGCTTAATTTGAGCAATTCTTGGCATGGCCTGGCTGTCATTGGTATTGTCACAATTTGGAACAGTACTGGGCTCTTATGAGACCCTTTTCTGTGCAGATCTAAAGCAATCAGGATTTTCCAGTGTTTGCCAAAAGATGGCACTAAACTGTTGTGAAGAATCAATCTCTTTACTGACTCAGAAAGGAATACATTTGCACAATCTGGATGTTAAATTAAGAATTTGGAGTGTTGATTTGTTCCATTAGATGGAGTATGGAACACTTCAGGTTTTTAATGAATATAATGTAAATATTTTTTTCTGCTTGTTCAGGTTAACTTCATTTTCCTGCCAGTAGGAAGCTATTGAACTACAATTCATGTAATTCTGGTTCTAGAAGTTATATTCTGCAGTTATTTCTTATCTCATGTTTCCTTCTCACAGGAACAACGACCTGAATTTTTACCACTGCCTAGTTGCCACAGAATACAGCCTCACTGCCAAAAGAATGGCAGCCCATATGTTTACCATTCCAGTCTGGATAATTTTGATGTTTGGGGACTCTTGAGTACTATTTGAGCCCAACATTTCCTCTGGTTTTGCTCCAACTTGGTGTTTATACCATGTCCCTCCTTGTACATTCTTGGTCTCCTGCTCATTCTCCTGCCTGTAGCTCCTGGATGTCTGTACTTTCTTGTTGGCATGGTACTGGTCATGCTTGAACTTGAAGTACTTGCTAGCATTCCCTGCCTGCTGCGCTCGCTACAAACCCAGACAATGGAGGAAATATGGTGTTGTATTGCTGTCAGAGCAGCCCTGGCACACTGACTTGGAAGCATTGTGCTCCCAGCTGGGAATGGATGACCAGTGCTTAAGATGTAGGGGTGCTTGTAATGTACCCTTGGAGCACATTTTCCAGTCACATCACCCAGGAGCAAAAGGTTCCTTTGCAAAGTCATAATAATGACTAATTGCTCTGCTGTTACTGTTATACCATAAATGACACTAATGCTAATGAGATATTTTCAGCAGAGCAGAAGAGATGCAGTTACCAGAGTTTAGAAGTTCGTAGACTCATGTAAAAGTACAGGATTATTCCATCTTTCCTAGTAAGAGAGAAGCTAACTTTGTATTTAGGTTCCTGTTGGTTAAAATGTCTTCAGACATGACTAATCGTGACACTGTTAATACTTCAGATAAACAGGAGGTGATGACCTCCTGAGTTTTCTTGCAGCTTGAATTATCCTATGATTATATGCTGATGCTTACAGTGTTAATGTAAATATAGAAAATAAATTCTCTTGATTAAAATTTACAAGTCCCACTTTTGCTAGGTGTTTATCTGTCTGCTTGCGGAACTTAAATTTCATCAAGGCTAGGAATTAATGCATAGTGTAACTCTGTGTTAGCTACTATGTGCTGACTCTCTGTGCGGTCACCTTTGGTGTTGGGTAGCTTTCTCCCATTAGAAGCGCAGTAAGTTATTGCATACTTGGTCCCTACTAAAAGGGTCTTAATAGCCTTTGTTCCTACAGAGGCATGTAGGAACATGTCTTGCACTAGAAATGGTATCTTAATGTACTAATGGATCAAGACTTCAGTGTAGCTAGTGAGGTATTAATTCACACACACACTGGCTGCACATCAGCTTACTGATGTAGATGCCTGTGATTTCTCTCAGAAAATATTAGTAATACTGATTAGCACCAAGTTGAGAATTCTTATAAGCAGAAATATTGATAATAGCTATTATTTGGTATTAGGATAACAGGAACTGTTACATCTACTGATTTAAGTGCTTTAATAGAGACAGACACAGATATTTAGGATCTCATAAAGCTTTGCTTTGATAAACTGGTTTGGAAAAATCCTTTCTGCTTGCAAAGCTGTGTTCTGTCACGAGGGGGCAGTGTTAGAACACCATAGCAAACGCGAGTGCAGGCAGTGCTCGGTACTGAAATGGGCACTTTGAAAATCGTGTTCGACTATTTACCGTACCCACCTGTTATAAAGAGTTTGGCCAGAGAAAATTTCGCTGTTACTGTTAGTTTTGTGAGCTGGTAAAATCTGCTGGTAATTTCATTTGCCATTGGAATGGCTACAGAGATTTGACAGGAGTACTCATCCAGTACATCCTGAGTGGAGTCTGCTTTCTGTGCAAACTATTTATGGATTTTTCTGGGTATTCAGCAATCAAGAAGAGACTGAAGAGGACTTTTTCTAAGGTGAAAACGTCCCACTGTGAATTCCAGAGGTAACTGTAATGAACTGTTTTGGTCTTGCCTGAACTTCTTTGTAACAAATATCCTGATAAATATTGCACTTAAAAATCACAGAAAGACATAGTTTAGTTACCATCAAAATAAACAGAAAATGCAGCCTCTGTAGAATATATCAGAAAGACGTCTTTACCCTCAGTTATGATCAGATTCTGAAATTCATCTTTATTTGGCACTGTTGCCTACCCAATGTTGAGATATCTAGTAACAGAAATTCCTCTTAGAGATATTCCTGGTTTGGTGTTGTCTTAAAAGGCTGACTGCCTTGTGTATGTTTCATTTTTGGACTCTGTTTTGAAGATGAACAGTCTAAGGATGACTGTTGGCAATGTCTCAGAATAAAGCTGGGAATAAATGCATTATGACAAAAGCATCAGTGTTACATTGGTGCCAGATTCTGCAGCACTGCGATTTTCTGAATTAGATTCAGGGCATTTTACCCCAAAGATATTTCTGGTAAACTATGAAGGAATGAAGGGAAGAAAGACAAAGACCAAATAGCAATTTGATCTGCAGTTTTGCTGTATTTTGCCAGCTGAATCATAGTGTGTGCTGAGGCCTATTGCCAGCTTATCTTGCCTATGTTTTGGTTGAGTTTATTTTAAGCAGGTCAGTTTTCAAAAACAGACCAAACTGAACATAGGGCATTGACTTAACAAACAATTACCCTTTTTTAGAAAAGCTTTAAAGGAGGAACCATGAGTGCTTGGATGGTACAGTAGTGTCAGCTGTAAGAAGATGCAGAGGGCTGGGGATGAAAAGCCAAATGAGTTAGTGGGGTTGCTGAGAAGAATGACTGTGAAGAAAGAGGTTCAGATGTTCATGTAAGAAATGGAAGAATTTCACAGCTCTTTGAAACTGAGGACAAAGGAGGTATGTGGTAAGATGAAGTGGCATCAAGGAAAGGGATTTAAACAGGGTAGTAGTCCTTGCAATACTGCTTTCAGCATGTAAGTGCCATTAAGTATTTTGGAGATAACCTATGTGAAGTTGTAACATAGGTTTGTACTGTAGTTAGTAGCGTAAATATGCCTAAGCTAGCTTTAAATTTTTTAGTTTGAGCATGGGAACTGCTGTACTCATTGTAACACAGAGATTGGCTGAACTAATATACTGAGCTGAGAAGCAGAGTGTGTTGGCTCGTGCTGAGCTCCACAGTGTTGTGGTTGTGCTAATTTTGGTTTTGAACTTAGCTTACTGGAAGTTAATATAGAAAAATCATTTCACTTCTCTCTGTCAGGTGACATAGGAAGAAGTCCAAGACATTGCAGATAGCTTTTAGAAGATCAGATAGACAGGTATGGAAATAATGAATGCAGTATTACAGTATGGCTAATCTGAACCATACATATTTTAATTAGGTACTAGAAGAGACGCTGCTCACAGCTTTTGTAGAAGCACAATGCCTCCTTTGAGCAAATAACCTTGTCTTGTGTAAAGAGGGTGGCCTAACATATGTTTGCAAACTGCAATTTTAGTGTGTTCAGAAGGTATTTCTATGTTATTGTTAGAAATAGTTTGACAAGGATGTGTTGTCTGAATGGCTGAAGCACTCAAGTGAAGGTAATGGAACAGAAAAATCACTTCATAGATAGTTTACTTTCATGTATATCCTTGGTGTCTCTGTTATAAAAGGAAATTTTTGCTGGGGACAAACTGAACTGTGTCAAAGTAATAATAAGCAAACTTCTCAAAATGCCAGCTTCTGCAAATCTCCAGTTAAACACAGAGATAGTATGGTCCTAGAGACACAGGTGCAGAGGTGAGATAAAGATGCAAGGTGTGGGAAAATGATGAAATTAAAAACAATCTAGCTACATCAGCTCCCTTATAAACTCAAAATGTTGAACAAACTAAAATTTCAAGGAAATGTCCCCAATCCCTTTGAGCCTAGCGCTAGCAATATTTTTCCCCATTTTCTTCATTTCTCTTCCTGACACCCTGATTTTATTTACACACAGTACAAAAATTGTGTTTGCCAGGTTGAAAAACAGAAGGGGTCACAAGTCAGGGAGGAGGATATGGGATGATCCTTGTGATGGTGGGGGAGGGAATAAATCAGAGCCTTGTTTCTGATTCTCATCCGTTCCATAAAATGGTCTTACAAACTCAATAATGTTTTAGATTGATGAGGGGATCAGGGAAAGGTTTAAGAATGCCTTCCCTGCATGTGTCTCATGTGGCAGTAAGAGTCAGTGAAACTGAATACACTAACAGCCTCTGATTTGAACACTACTGTTTTATATTGTGTACAGAGGGCAGGTAGCAATGGAAGCAATCTCATCTTTATAAGTCTCTAATACTGCCTTTTAAATAGCTGTGTGAATGTTAGCTGGTTAGCAGCCACTAGAACCCCCTGCTGCTTCTGGGATTGCAGAGGGGAACAGCAAACTGAGTTTTGAGCTGCCAGCAATCCTCCTGAAGTCTCCACTGAACAGCAGGAGATTCTTGAGTGTAAGGTTAACAGGCATAATAGGAAACACACCTGATTCCCTAGGAGGCTGGAGATGTATAAATAAGGGGTAGTGAGAAAATGGGGCTCTGAAGCCTTGAAGAAGACGTATAGGCCTGCACCCCAGCTGGCTGTGAAACTGCATCTCTGTGGAGAATAGTGGTGGCTTGGGAAAAAAAATCTAAAAGAACTTGATGGAAGCCTGGACTTCCCTTTAGTGAATGTAGATAGGACCGTTCCAGCCTCTTGGCCTAACACCCCACAGTGTTAATTTATTTCTCAAGCTTAACAGCTGCCTCATCAGAATTTATCTTATAAAGTCATTTCTTAACCAACACTGGTCCTTTTTTCTTCTCATGTTTGTTCTGTCATTAGAGGTTATTCTTTAGGGTTGTAAACAGAGGAGGTGAAATGTTTAAAATTATTTTATTGTTTGAAGGGAGGGGAGAGACTGAGAAAGAAGTTAGAATATGTAAACAATGTTTATGATTCACCTACAGGAAAAGTTTCTTTTATGCCAGGCTGTTTGGTTGTCCTGCCCTGAACAGGGCTCTTTTATCTTAACTTTCTGAATAGGATTGAGAATAATATATTAGATATCTGGAGATCAAATTTTGTGTGAGCAGTAGGCACATTTTCTTTGTAGCTCCTTTGAGTGCAGTTGTGAGTATTGTAGCATGCATAGAGTGTTCAGCTCTGAAATGTAAGCTTGGGAAGGCAGATTTCAGTGTATAACCTGTATTATAGTTTATAGAGACTTCTATTTAGGTGCCTAGGTGATCATTCTCAAATATACTTTCTTTTAAACAAAACCTGTTCCTATTTCCTTCGTGGAAAATTTATTTCTGACAGTTGGTAAATTTTTCCTAGATCTTCTCTGAGACATAATTGATTCTGTTTTCCTGAACCCACAATTTTATGTGGTTACATCTGTGTAAGAGCAATCTGCTGTGGTTCAGAGAATTGGACTATTATGGACTTTTGTCTTTGTATTGCAATTATAAAGCTACTAACTTGATTTTAATAACATTTGCCTATTATGACTTATTAGATGCATGGAAGGAAAGCAGTGCAATTCTAAAACCAGAAAATGATGCTGAAATATGCTCATGCATCTCTCCTGGATTATCAGCCACAAGGACAGCCAAAGTTTCTGCTTTGATTTTTGTAGATGTTGCATGAATCCTACATTTTAGAATTAAACTATATTTCCCATGTTGTATCAAGTTAGCATGTGTTTTTATATGTTTATATGTAATTGTCTGTGTGCATATATGATTTCCTTTGTTAAGTGCAGTTTGTATGATTTTAAATTTTTTATGCTGTTGCTAACTTTTTAAAATTACTTAACAGACAGTCAGATAAGGTCCACCTTAGAAAATGTGGGTGTTCAGCTTCAAGCCTGTGATCAGGAACAAAGCAACTTGTAAGCTGAATATAGAACATGTATCTAAAGATCTTGATTCAGCAAGTTGTTTAATGGCTAGTAGTCTAATTTTTTGTCTGCAGTAGCTCATAATTTTTTTTGGAACTACTATAGAGGAGTTCCTGGCCAAGGGAGATTCATTTAGACATCATTTAGAAAGGCATGTGCTCATATAAACTCCTTTGAAGTGGACTTTGCTGCTTGTTTGGGACCTTTCTTAATGCTCTGTACATGGATACAGCTTTTCCAGGTTGTTTGAACTTTAATAGTTTTCTTGAAATCCCTGATTTATGTGAAAATAATTTTTTTTTGGTCTAGTAGTTAATTGGCAAGCATCTATTAACAACTGAAAGATTTGCTGGCATTTTCAACAGAAGGGCCAAGAGTTGGTTCAACTGTAAAAGTGCATTGCATGTACAATAGAGAAATGCATTATAAATACAAGAGGATATTATAATAGAAATTTATGTTTACTGAGAAAACATAACAGGCAAATTTTCTTTCTGATGAGGGTAGGCTGTGTAGGACAGAAATTTATATTCTGAGATTGCATTTCTGATTCTAGTTACCTTCTCATCATGAGATTTCTAAAGATCTCATCATCACAGCAGTGTTTAGAGATGGATGAACAGAGATCATAGTTTTTTTCTAAAGGTGAAAGTGATTCTTGTGTTCTCAGATTTGCAGACAGAAATATCTACTTCAGCTGATGGTCACAGAAAACAGAAGTCCCACTTGTTTCCACATTAAAGCTTCCCATGTTGTTAATCAGCATATAGGTTTTTTTCCTTGTTGGTGACAAATTAATTTTCTTTTTAAGTGGATTGCTGAAGAATCTTAAGGCCATGCTATTAGAAAATATGACATAAAGACTCTCAAAACATCCTGAAATCTTTAATGTGTCCTTTTTTTTATTATTCAAAGGATGCTGTGACAATATGCACCCTTGGAATAGGAACTGCTTTTGGAGAGTCCATTCTGGATAACACTCCTCGGCATGCTACCATCGTTACCAGGGAATATAGTGAGCTCCTTCGAATTGAGCAGAAGGACTTCAAAGCACTTTGGGAGGTAAGTTCAGATTTATTTGCAGTTAATGCAGAAAAAAATTACTTAACCTTGAAAGTATTTGTAATATAGCATGAAGACATTTATACCATAAGCAAAGTATAATTTTTTAAAATTAGTTCAGAAAAACATGAAAGTTTTTACTTTAGTGCTGCATATTATGTATGTTTACATACTCCTGTATTTCTTTCTTGTGGGCCTCTTGTAACAAAATAACTTAGGTGAAATTTCTGGTAAAATTTACTTGTATACTGCAGGTGTTGCTCTCTTAGCCTTAAACTTGCTTTTATTGGTAGCATTTATGAGGAAAGTCTGTTCTTATTATACTCTGAAATTTTAAATTATTCTCCTTAACTTCTGTCTCATCACCAGCTCTAAGGGGTTTAGAATTTGCAGATGAATCAAGATCACTTAAAAATTAACTTACTGATTATATGTGAATTCCCTTAAAACTTTCCTTTGTGGAGAACATACTGCTGAGGTTCTTCATTCTGTAATCTGTGTACTTTGGCATCCATGCAGAGAAGACTTCATCAATATGTTGCTGTGCAAAGTTACTGAGCTTGAATCTGCATTTTTGCAAGCATTACATTTGATTTGAAAAGTGTTGTGGGAATTGGAAGGCATCTTGTTGGCCTGGCCTACACCATTGCCAATTTGCACTGCTAGCTGGCTTGAAATGGTGACTGTGCAAGTGTAGGTGTTGGGCAGAGCTGCCAGATGGTGTGAGTGTCCTAAAGTTGCAGGTCTAGGGACACTAACTGTATTTAAGAAATAGATGCTGGTTCTAACATTTTAGTTCGGCTTCTAACTAGAGATGGTTTTTTTTTTTTGCTTTCTCATTTCCTGACAAAGAGCAGTATTATACTCCAAATAATTGTCCTAAAGCAGTTCTAAAGTCAAATCCACAGCTATCTACACTGATGGAGGAAACAGCACTTCCATCACCTGCTTACAAATATGTTACCTTGAGCATAGTTAATGGTGCAGCGTGACCAAGGCATGAGAGACCACTGTGTGAATGAAAGATGCTTGCCATTGAATGCCCTGACAATATCAGATATCATTCTTTGAATTGCATAGCCGTGATTTGTACTGTTTTTTGGCAAGTTCTACAGCTAAAATAAAATGCTACTGAAGTTTTGCAGAAAATTTGAAGTATTTGACAAGGCAATATTTTTTTGCAGTCTACAATTTTTTTTTCTCTGCAGCAGCTGCATTGTAGTTTTAAGCCTTGGCATTAAAAGATGAAATATGCCAGTGGTCTCATCTGTTTTAACATATGCAGCACTTGCCAGTAGTCAGAAATTTGATAATGTAGACAGTGCTTTACAAGATAATGATGGGGAGAACAAATCCAATTGTAGGTTTGTCTGGTAACATTTTTTTTAAAAATTCATTTTTAATTGGTATAAGCACAGTCATTTCTGCCATGCATATGAATTTCCTGCTAAGCATTCAGAGATTGTTGTTCTCTTATCAGGATTATTGGGGGAGTGGAGGTTTCCTTTTAAAAATATTCAACCTTATAACATATTCAAAGTAGTTTTAAAACAAAAAATTCAACAATATTTGCTCTTTAATCACTAATACAGCTTTGTTTCTAGCACTTTTGATGATTTTGCAGAGTTTTTTGATGAGAGATGCTTTTGGGAAAGGTCACGTGTGTTAGAAGTACTGGAGTGATCATAGGCAGCTTTAGCACACATCTTGTGTGTTGCAGTGTTTATGAAATTGGGCTGTAGAGCAGGTCACAAATGCTGCAGGTGTCAGTCACAGACCACAGTTTAGATTTGTGGCGGTTCTTTGCCTTTTGTGCCATTTTACAGTGAACTTTTGATATATTTTGGTGTGCTTTCTTTCAAGAAGGCTATCTCTGTGCTCTCAGTGAGTGGAAAATTGTTCCATGAAATACAGCTTTGCTGGTTGGTCGGAGATATAATAAAGTTGTTCATTTTTTCAAGATAATATTTATTTCCTTGCAATCTGCTAATCACAGAGTCTGCATAACCTGCAGCTAATGTGTGATAAAACAGAGAACGTTTAAAATGGACAGAAAATTATGTAAGAAAATTTTGCCAAAATACATTAGCAGTAGCACCAGTAGTATATTGTTATTAATATTATTGTTACCTGAAGAAAAGTAAATAATTTTCTAAAGGGAGACTTTTTTAATGTTTTAGTTGCTGTGTTGCTCTTTTTGCCTTATCCTGAGATTCATATATCTTTGCTGTGACGAAGTCTGTATGGGGAAACTGTTACTGTTACATGCCATTCAGATTTTAATTGTGTTTAATGAAGACCCACACAGATCACAGATATTTCATGTATATGGTACCCTGGAAAAATGGGGAAAGGCAACAATGTCAGTTCATTACAGTCCAGATATTGTAAAAGCTAAAATCTACTGCATGTAAGTTCAGCTCTCCACATAATGAGAATTTAATTCATGACAGAAGTCATTTATTCAGAAGAAAATGTTGAATAATTCCAAAATAATGGAATACTGTAGTATAAGAACAACCTAAATAAATTGTAGGGTTACAGCTCTTAAAATGGTTACTGATTTTATGTATGTAGGATTTTTATGGTTAATAATGGAAGTGCAAAGATACATTTTATATATTATTTTTTCATTTGTTTGTTTTTCCCCAGGAAATTCATTTTTGGGAAAATTTACTTTATTTCCTTGTTTTGAGGGAAAGGACAAGTCAAAACTCCATTAACCAAATAAAGATTTTTGGCCTACAGAGCAAAGAAAATCAATATTGCAATTCTAAATATTTTTTCTTATTTTTAGATTGTGAATGTAATCTTGGAAAATGAACCAACAGAAATTGATTCAATATTGACTTTAATTTACTGTGCAACTAATCTGAAATGCTAGGACTAGAAGCTATGAACTAGCCTTCTTAACAGTAAAAATTTGTTAATACTGAAACCTACTGATGAAGCTCACATTTGCAACAAATACTTTTATACCTCAAGTCTGTGCAGTTCTTGGAAAGACAGGTACATATCCGTTTATGCCAGCTATGAAACTTCCAGTATATATCCTGGAATGAGATTTTAGGAGAGAGAAAGATTATCCATTTTAATTATTTCTAAGTTTAGAAAGAATTTTCAGAATCTCTGAAACTTCATATTGTGAATTTGCAGACTTTTCTGATTTTTGTTTAAATTGAAATGTAACTTACCCTGTATTAGCTGTATTGCTCTAAGAAGCAATTGTATTGGTAGAATGATTCCCAGATTAGATACATTTTATTGATGTATTTAATGCACAATATACAGCAAAGGTATTAATTTCTATGTACTCTTGTAGTTGGGTCTATACCTGAACAAAAGAGACAGCTGCTACTAAACTGACTTCTTTCTTTTTTTATCAGTATTAATCTGTCAGTTTTATAAATTTAAGTATTCTTTGAGGAAAAGATAGGATATTCTTTATCAAAAATGCACAAGATGCCTTCTTTAATACATGCAGCCTCATATTCAGTCACCCCTTTAAGTACAGAAGGATTTTCTATGACCTTCATTTCTATCAGTTGGGGAATGCTGGTCAAAACAAATGACATTGTCCTGATAACAACAATTACCAGTTAAAATGGGCCAGTCTTTTCTCTAATGACTATGTCTGTTGAAGTAGCATCCTGTTGGGGAACATCTGTTGATCTTCTCTGCTTACTCATCCTTGCAGACTCGTTGTCTATCAACGCTGTTACAGCAGATTAAAGATGGTGAAATCTCACACTGGATTCTCACACAGCTGAATACTGTTCCCTGATGAAGGACCAGTAGGTTGTGGGAATCACTGGTGATGTTCCTTTGTGCACTGATTATCCCTGGCTTTGGTGTCTGAGGAGCACTAACAAACATGAAAAATGTAACTCATTACTGTTGTAACACTGTAACACTTCCAAGGTGCCCTGTGAATCTATAGGAAAAAATACTGTTTGTGTTGATAAGGGCTTGCTTTCCTTCCTTAGCATGTGTGATTGTGGTGCTAGCTATCTTGTCCAAAAAAACTATTTCAAAGCACAAAGGAAAATACATCCAAAAATAAACATGAAAGCAAAAGGCTACACATGAGGAGCTCTGTTCACGCACATCCTCTTGGGTCACTACCTTGCTCCACCCCTAATAACTGGATTCTTTTAAACAGAGTGGGAGGGAAATGAATGCATTTGAGCAGTGTGATCATGCCAGGAGTTCTCCATAGTTCATCCTCAAGCTTTGTCCTTTCATGCAGTTGCAAACTGATTCAAATGCAGACAGGAAGGGAGTGAATCTGCTGAGAGGTGACTTATTTTTAGAGGTCTTTCCTACCACAGTGTATTACTCAGCCTTCCTTGGATAACATACAAATAACCAATTTCCTTTTGTGTGGAATAAGATTGTGTTAGAAGTTACTGAACATGCCTTGAGAAACACTTGAGTAAATGAAGAACTGCTATTACTTCTGTATGCAGTAACTTTGGAGAGAGAGAGAGACTTGGCCCCTGTAAGGTCAGAATGAATTTTTTTTTAAATTCATATTCAGCAGCACTTGCACATCTTGTAAACTGATAAACTGTAGTGTAATTTGCTTCCTGCTTTCATCCATTCGACATTAATCAGTAGCCCTCAGCAGACTGAACTGCTCTGTAATGATAGCTTTGGGAGAAGCAGCTTTCTTACTGCCTCTGTTTTCTGAGCACTGTGAGCTCTAGGTTTTAATGAGCTAGTTTAAAGCCAGATTTGTCAGAACAGAAGTTTTATACAGTGTTTCATTGGAATGCCCTGTAGGAAGTACATGTATGAAAGGGTCTGCTGTAGCACTGTTCTGTGGGGCTTCTGAATAAGGCTTAAGTTCATCACAGTTGGGACTACAGCTCTCCATGTATTTGTATGGAGTATCAGTTTGTCACTTTAAGGTGTATCTAATCACACCTCTCATATCAAGGTATAATATCATTTTATGCCTCATTTTATACCCTGGGATTATGGCAGTAGGAATTACAAAGGCGCTGTAAAAATACACTAATGAAAATAAACATGGAAGGATTTTGCTTTGTTTTTATCCATTTGGTCGTATTGTAAGTGCATTATTTATCAAAGCACATTACTGCATCTCGTGTGGTATTTTGCAGTGTAATGCAGTAGGCAGCGTTTCAGAGAGGCAGCCTTTTCCTTGTCTTAGGCTGCTGGAAAATACATGTTGCATTGTTACTTGAGAATGTATTTGCTTCTTTCTCTAGCAGACTCCTGAACACTTTAACATGTTTAAGGAGCATTAGGAATCTCACGTAAATGTCAGTACTTTCTAATACACCTTTTCACCAATGAGTATTCCATACCAGAAATTCTTTCCAGTTCATTTGAGTGAGAGATTAAATTTGATCTGAGAAATGAAATATTGGAAGGGGGGAATCAAAGAAAAAATCAGATTCATGTCCAGCCCCTAAACTATCAGCTTGATTTATGGTGTACCGCTCTGCCCATTTATTGCCCGGTAATCAATTGCAGAAGTGTCTGCTCTGATTTACTGATTTCCCATAGGCAAACATACTAGAGGTATAAAACTATAGTTAATAAAATACAGAATATTTAGCTTTGCAGGATGGGTGATCATGTGTTTTAAAATAGTGAAGTGCTTGGAGCCTCACAAAAGTATAAAAAGATGGTCATGGAACACGTGGCTGTCTTTACCCGCTTCATGTCCCTCTCTCTATTGACTGCTCAAATGATTCCTTGATGATTTGTCTCTCTAATGGGATTTTATTAGAGAAATGTAAAAGTGATCAAATTGTGGTAGCCTGCATTTTCAATGTAGCTGGAATACTGTGTTCACCAACCTCCCAAATAGCCGTCTTGTCAGAATAATAACATTATTCCATGTTATCAGACACAGAATACAACACAGAAGGGAGACGTGGAAGGACCCAAGTGTGTGGAATCTGTTGCCTTATGCTGTCTGCAAATCTTCAGCTGATAACCCATTCAAATTTTTATGCAAAGACACAGAGCTAGTGTGAGAGACATTGAAAATGGAAGTGAGGGTAGGCAATTTTTTTTTTTCCCTATAGGAGCACATGGAAGGAGGAGGAAGATAAAAAAATCCCTGTGCCCAGTTTTAGAATACAACAGTAAACATAGAATTGACTAGATGTGAGCAAAGCTTTGAAAATAGATAACATCCCACCTTCGTACTTTCTGTGTTAATACCAGGAAAGCATGCAAGTGAGTAGCAGGGAAGGATTCCAGAGTTGTTATTATACCAAGAAAAAGTGCCAGATAGCGCTCCCAGTGTTGCTGGTATGAATTGAACATATTTCAAGTGAATACAGCACAACTGATTTTAGTACACGTGGAGCCCCATAGGAGCAGATTCTGGCCTTTAGTGCTGCTGTTATATTGGTTTTGATCATCTTTGTAATGTGCTTTTAGTTTTTCTTCCTCTTGTTTTGCTTTGTCAGACATTTCTAATTTTAATGAGTGATGCTCTAATAGAGCAGATTAAATGAGCATGAAACAGCATTTAACCCTCAGTAGCCAAACATGTATCAGAACCAGCCATGTTTGTCAGCATAGCAACACGGTGACTGCTGCTTTCATTTGGTTGTATTAATCACTTTATATTTTAAGAACAGATGCAGATTTTGTGAATACGGTTTATGACAGTGTATCTCCTAAGGAAACCTTCCTGGCCACTGGCAGTGGAAAAGCTTATCTAGGAACAAGATTTTTCACTTCAGTAATGCAGCTTTTGTATTTGTGTTATATGTACTGATGAAAGTGTACAAGTGTTTTGGTAGAGTCTTGCTATGATAAATCCTTTGCTAAATAATGGCATTGTGACTGAAAAATTCATAATCAATAGTTGTCTGCTCTATTTCAGATAATTTATTATGCCATTATTATGATATTTGATGTTGTCAGTGAGGCAGAATTCTTGCAGAAGATCCAGTTAGTTTTAACTCTGAGTGTCCCTTTCTTTGTTGCTATCCTTGGTTTAAGGTGACAGTGGCACTTCAGACTGAAGTGCCCTTAAGCAACTGAAAATACTGAAAAATAACAAGCTGATTGGAAGGGCCTGATCCTTCCTTGTGTCTCTCTGCAGCAGACTTTCCTGTTGCATGTTCTCCTGTGTCATCCCTACATCTGATTTGCATGTCAGTCTCACGGTTTATTCTGAATCAATTTCAAAAGCAACATTTTGTGACTCTGTCACTGATCACTGTGCAGAGGTGGAATAGGACTGTGTAGATGTGATTTCTCTTAAACCATCCTACCGTGTAATTTCTCTTAGGTGCTATTCTGTTTCACTGTAATATTGACCATCAGCTTGAACCCCCTGTTGAATCCTGTCATACCAGGCACTGTGCAAAAATATATTGTCATTCCTATTTATAGTCTCTATAAATGTTTATATGTTCATTAGCACTTCAAAAGGTCTTAAATAGTATTGCAGAAACTTGACTTACTTGAGGTCACTTCTTGGAGAAAAAAGAATAGAAACATCCAGAAAGTATGTCAGTCACCCTGTTAAGTAATGCCTTTATTGGTTTTCTCATATTTTATCATGGTTAGAGGTAAAGTTGAAAAATACAAACTCATCCGATTTCCAAGAAAATAAAGTATTTTGATTAATTCTTAAAATATTTAAATTACAGAAGAACATCTGACAAACTGAAATGTATACACTTAAAGTCTGCAGATGTTTTTCAGGCTGCAATTTTTCTTGGAAGCTTTACTGCCAAACTTGCACTTTCTATAACCAGCTTTTTTATTAGCAAAGAAAGTGCTTTTCATCCTCAGCAGATTGTATTATTAAATGTGGTATCTCTAAGCATGATGTGCTAAATGGCAAAAACATATATTGCAAAACACAACTGGGAGCTTATGAATATTATTTCAGGAAACAAACTTCTGGTCTTTCATTAGTTCATTTTTATTAAGTAAAAATGTCTTTCAGAAGAATCGTAACATTTGAAGCTTATAAAATAGATTCTGGCTTTTTCCCCAGATGTACTTTTTACTATCAAATATGTTTCTCATTCTTCTCTGTCACAGAGAGAAAAAAAAGCCTAACAGAATTATGTTTTTTCAGATATGTGTGCATATATAATCTGCTATCTATCTAATATGTATTGTGTGTGTATATGCTACAAGGCAAATTTAGATTTGCCTTGTCAAACTTCTGTGTCAGATTGCCTGGAGCTTTGGTTCTAGCTGCGTTTGTGGTTGGCAGTGTCCTTTCCTGCCTTAAGTGGATACCGAAGTGATCAACTGCATAGGGCTTTGCTTACACTTCTCAACTTCTGGATTTAACACAGACCATCCTTAACCGTGGGGTCATATTTGAATGGGTTATTTCAGAGATCGACCCTTTCTGATCTTCTGGTTGGTGTTACCATCTCAGTCCTTTGTCTCCTTTCAGATGAGTTATACTTTTTGTCCTTACACAAGAGGTTTATCTATTATTACTGTTTGTCTCCAGGTTATTGAGAAAATAGTAAACCCTTAGAAGCTTGAGTTTTTTGTTGCTTTACTGCAGTTGATACAGCGGTGTGTTCCTCCAAGGCATTGCTGTAGAGAGTGCGTGCTTGCATTCTGCATTTGAATGGGTGCTTTCTGCTTGTACTATATAATAGGTGAGGCAAATGATATGGTACCATTTCTTGGATCAATGGATATGTTTTAATATTGACATTTTAAAAATCCATTAGCTTAGCCCTGCCAGCATTAAAGGAATTTAGAGATCTTTAACAATGGGATCTGTGGCAGTGGAAGATCTTAAAACAGATTACTGCAAGCTGAAATCTAGGCTGTTGCATTGTAATATGTATTGTTACTTTTTATTCCCAGAGTCTGGTGTAGTTACAAAATATTTTGTAAAAATATAGTAAAAATGTTCACTTTCATATAGCAAGAATAATGAAACATACAAGTCCTATATAGTCGAATGTAAATTCTTCTCTTCTTAAGTAAGTACTCCCTTGAATGGGCATTCAGCAACTTAAAACAAGCTAAACCTCAGACGTTATGAATTGTTTAGGCATATGGATTAATAAATGGGTTCAAAAGAAGAGTGCTCTTTGCTTGCATTAGATAGTACAGTTCTCATGGATATCTTTTCCTGGTCATAATCAGAGTTCAGGGATTATTAGAAATCTTAGCCTGGTTCCTCCTCACTTTTCATCCATGGTGAAACACTACCATATTTAAATCTATGAGCTTTGTGAGATTTCAACCCAGGTAATTGCTAATTACTTTTTTCTCCTTGTATAATAAGCAGCACAGGCTGGTGGCAGTAGGTTTCAATTCTCTTTAGCTTTATCCCTTCTGTAACAGTTTCTACCCACTGACACAGCTGATACAATGTGAGAGCCAAGAGGCTGGAATCACTCAAATGATTTTGTGGCTAAGTAGTTCAGGGGTGCTTAACAAAATGGTCAGCCCAATAATTGTACTGAGGCAAATCATATCAAAGCCTTACGAACTCTAGGCATCCCTGAGGTACACTTAAAAAGGAAGATACAGAAAACTAAGACCTAAATGTGGAGTATCTCTCCTATGGCAGAGAATAAGAATTACAGGACTCAGCCTGTCATCTGTGCTGATTGTGGCCAGTCCCCGATATCAAGAGAAGAAGGACGTTTCAAAAACCCTAAATAGTCCACGTGCTTGCTCTTGAGCCAATCCTCATTTCAATCTGAGTAGTAAAACTCTGCAGTTGCAGTTCTCAGAGTTAGTGAGTATTGCTCAAATTCCATTAGTTCAGTGAGCTACAAAATTCCTAGAAATCTGTTCACCAGCAATGTGAAAGGGCCTGCTGACCCTCAGAAATGTTGAAATGTCAAGGGGATTTATGGAAGCAAGTGTGCTTATGGATAAGTTTTTTTCTTTTTGTGAATGGTTGTTTATGCCACAAATATGCAAGAACACCACGTAAGATGTGCTGCCTTTTAAGACATGTGTTCCATGTATTTCTGAACTATGTCATAAATCGGATGTTCACAAAATTTGAGTTTTCATCTAGTATTTCTGTTACGGGCTGTTGTTGAAATCAGTGGTTTAGCAGAATACATGGATTCATACCATCAGTCTGGTGTAGTGCTTAAGGCTCAGTTTCTTTATTCTTTATCCCATGCCTGATTAGATAAAACCATTAGTGTGTATTTCCTCTGAACTCTGCTTAAAATACTTTCTCAGTTAAGTCCCAAGTGAAGAAACTGAAAGAAAGCTGAAACTCACAAATAAAAGTTTATTCACTAAATATCTTCTGAATGAACTTTACTACTCTTAATTTCAAATTAAGTTGATAAAACTCTCTTTTCTTTCTAGATGCTGTACATAGCTCTAAGCCAGGCTTATATAACAGTTGTTTGAGGGTGATAAATAATAAGCATTTAAAGTGAAACCTTGCCATCCTGCATTTAGTACTTACTGATACAGTTCAGCTTGCTTACATTTTAACCTCTGACCATTTCCTGAGTAATTTCTGTTTAATTTTGCATACCACCACTCTCTTGACCTTTGAAAATATCTTTTCTGATGACCAGTGCAAACCATTTTCTTGAAGTATTAACCAAAATAGACAAACTATTCTGTTAATTCCCACAGAACCTTATCTACATATTCCTGAGTGCAGGTTTGTGGAATCAGGTCCAATATAGTAGTTTTGTTTTAGCATAAAAAAAATATGCATTACAATATGATTTTTGTGTGACCTAGTCTTTGAGAAACTGAGTCCTTCAAAGAAGTCATGCTGTTCTGAAAGGACTTGTTATAAAGGAACTTGTTTGAGTAACTTAGTCTTTTATGCTTAATTCTCTCTGGGGATGATGCTGGAGACTCTCAGTACAATTAAGGAAAGATTAAAAGCTCACTACAGACTTATTTTCTCTTTTCTTCCTTTCTGCCAATACCCTTCAAGCGGCTGTATCCTCTCTAGAAGCATGAAACATTTTTCAAATGCCTTTTTTCTTTCTGCCCTCATTTCTCAGACAGTTTTCTGGTATCTGTCTCTTCTACAGATTGATTAATATGGTTTCTCTTTATACGTTTGTCACTTTTGCTCCTGCTAGCATTTAATGGAACCTTTGTTGATCTCCGCTTAAGGTTTTATTGGGTATTTCTCCTTAGGTTTATCTGTGACATTTAGATTTTACTAGATAACCATCAATCATGAAGAAGTTAGGAAATAATTCTTGTGCTGTTGAAGGTGGTGAGAATTATGCCATCACTTAGTATTTCTTAGCACATTGCTCTGCAGAGCTAAGGGAGTGAAATGTAGTAAAAGTGTGGACAATTAAGAAGATATGTCTGAATACACTGATGCAGTAGCAGAATTGATTACTGTACCCATTTTACATAATGAGTTATCATGGAAGAGCTACACTTTAATCTGAGCATATAAATAGCTGGGGCATTTACTTGTGCTGTTGCTGTGGTATGGTTGAAAGATTATATGATTTGAGATTACAATAGAAATTCACATCAAAACTTTCATTTTTGTTTCTGTCTGATGTATTTACATACATCTGCCAGATGGAGTTGCCTTATGGAGGGTGTTACCTCCATCTGACCTCATATACAAAAAGTACTTGGTATAATTTTATTCTAAGAGACCGACTTTTCCTATTTTAACAAGAGAATGTGGATTTTTCTGCCTTTTAACCTTTCTGAAGATCTACTTGGTATTTGACTTCAAAGGCTGATACATGCTACCGATCAGCCCATAAGTATTGATGCTTGAGTGGATTGTTGTCAACTTTGCACACTAAAGTTGTGGGAAGGTGTGAGGAAATGAAAGTACTGAAAATGCTTCAAGCCCTAGCAATGGTAGGAATGCATATTTTCCTACCACAAGAATTCTCTAACACATTGATTTTACTTGGTCATCCATACTGTTAATCCGAGTATCATTACAAAATGGTAGGTGAATTTCCTTTCCTGGTATCCATTAAATGGGCAAAGTCTTTGAGTAAGAATTGAGTTAATTTTTATTGAATAAAATGTAATGAATGGTTGTGGTATCCTGAAGCAGACCACGAGTTATATTTTCTCTTCTTATTTAACAAAATAATTCATACTACTCATATGAAGTTTCTGCTTTTTAGTGTGGGAATAAACAACTCTCAAAAACCAATCTGTGAAACTGTTCTCTAGCAAGTAGCTGCTGCAGGGAGATGGAGAGGTACTTTATATTTGCCTGCTGCCCTGGGACAGAATAATGGCAAAGCTCGCCCTCTATGGTAGTATGTATGTGTAAATACAGTATCAAATGTCTAGAAAGAAATAGATACTTGACTGTGATTGACTGTTTATTCTTTCTTGTCCCCAGCTAAAGCAAAGCATTAGCATGTTTCTTCTGTCTTCACCAGTTAGTGTTTCTGTTGATTTTTCCTGTATCCTGAAGTATACCTTTATTGCTAAAACACTTATTTCAGTCTACCTATGCATATCTTCATTATCTGATTATGCTGTTGCCACATATATAAATGAAAATTATTATTCCAAAGAATACAGAGGGAAGAAAGAATTCTTTCTTTGAAAGTTGTTAAAGTAATAATGAATGCTATCTTTATATTAGATGTGTTCTTTTTAAATGAACATTTTTGAATGGCTTGTTTATTGTGAGTAGGATTTGCTAGAAGAGATGTCCTTGTGACTGTGCCCAAGATTGATATGCTCAGTATGATGAAAATAAATAGAAACATATATTGAAGTTTTGATACTATAGAAAGAACATCTCTTAATATTACTACTTTTATTTTCAAACTGCTGCATTACTGGTCATGAATGTGCCGCCTTCTTTAGTAGGTCCTTTATCTTGTCATTTTTACTGCCGCAGCAGTGCTTGTCTATTTACATTAGGCATTACTCACAGACTGCTGCATAAGAAAACTGGGGGGAAGATATTCTTATTTTGTTAGATTCTCTTCACAGTGAGAGAACAGCAGCATGGATTAAATATCTGGAAACTTAAAACAGGATAGCAGGGTTCCAGTAAGTGTTGTTTACTCTTTTGTTTTAAGTGAAACCACTCTAATTACACTAATTTCATTGCAATAATGGACAGTAGAATTTGCTGTGCCTGTGGCAAAATGTTCCATGTACTTTGTCTTCTGTGTCTTGCTATGACCAGTACCTGCTTTTTCAGACAATACTGTAGAAAAACCTTCAAACTGTTTATGTACTGTAAAAATGGAGTGTGACAGTATTGTGTACTGTGTAAATAAAAGCCCCTCATGCTTCCTCCCCATCAGTCTCCAAGGGTAGGACTAGTTCTGTCCCTTCTTTTGGAAGTAAAATGATGTCTTTATTTAAAGAGATCTTTATTTCCATTTCTCTGATTTTATGTGCTCTCTCCATCTCTCCACCGAAGAGCTATTGGTCTGTATTGTATGCTCTGTAAAGTTTTGTCTTTGCACATTTTAAATATCCATGCCAAATGGCTTGTGAATGGGTGCCACTTTTAGAGAGACATTCCACGGCCAAGTGCATCACATGCTAGTAACAAATTTATTCTGAGTTCCCCTCCAGAATTTGTTTTCAGAGTTCATTCTTTGGTTCTTTTGTGAACTGCTTTCATGTCCTTTGGATGATTTCTCACTGTCCTCAGTATTTATATCCATCCCCGTTTGCACACTGTGGTCATGTCTATGTTTTGCCATAATTAAAAGAAAAAAAAAAAAATCACCTGACTATTCTTAAATTACTGGAAATGCCATCATGCTTCTTTGTATGAGATCTCTGGAACACAGAATTTTATGACCCTGTCTTTCATATGTGTCTGGAACATACCTAATCTGATGTTTACTGTCAGTTTTACATGCTAGCATTTGATAATTGTTGAGAAAAGAGCATTTTGCCATTGTAGAAAAACTGTCACTAGTTAAGCTCACATAGATACCTATACAGAGGTAGAAATGATGACAGTGGAAGGCATGCTTGTATACTCCAAGTTAGGATTATTGCTTCCTAGACTTTGCTCAGTCACTAGCTCTATGCAAATGATGTCTCCATTGAATTTTTCCAAATGTATCTTTTCCTCAGCATTGCTGATTCCCTAGAGACTTACATATTACATTTATTTTTTGTCCATTTTTTTTGTCTTCTCCTTCTCCAGTGTTTTCATGTTATCAAGTTGTTTGTTCTCTCTTTGAGATTATGAATAAAAAGAAAAAGAAAACCAGAACCCAGCCGTTTCCCACTTTCTTTAGTTGCCACCTTTTTATGTGTTGCCATGTTTCATTATCTTTTGTTTGCAGTCATTTGGCTAATTGTTAATTTTCATGACACTGCTTCTACCCAAGGCATTTTCAGTTTTTAAAAGGAGCTATGACTATTAAATATTTTACTGATATCCAGATAGGTGACAGCTACTACATTTCTTTCTTTGTCTACTTCAGTGATTAAAAGAAAATAAACCAACAGCGACCCACATAACCGTATTTAAAGCCTCCAACTTTGGTTAAGTCCATTTTTCTGCTTTGCAGATTTGTTTCTCTTAACTATAAGTGAGGGCTGTCTGATCTTAGAGTAGTGATATTTAATGCTTCAGTCTTGAAGAATAATTTCCAAGCATTTTTGGGTTTTTGTTAATTTTAAGGAACCTTACTATGTGGTGCTATATACAGCCTGATCTGAAGTGGTTAGTGGCGTCCATGTGCATTGGATGGAAAAGAATGGAAAATTACTGCAGTTCTAGTATTATAAAGGTTTACAGAATCAGTTGGGAAAATTCACTCTCGAAAGAAGGAAAAGTGTATTAGAAAATAACGTATTGGCAAGAATATGTAATTCCATTTATTTTTCTGTTTTACCTGTTTTCATTCCTCTTATGAGTTATTCCTAGTTGTCCCAGGACAGAACACACCCAGCATAAACTGGTGCAACCTGCATTCCGTTCTTTGGCACATCTACTACCACTTAAATTAATGAAAATTAAGGATTTTATTGGCACTGCCTCACAAGGACCTCTTGGCATGATCACTGTTCTGCTACATTTGCCCCTCTATCAATGCGTACATCATTAAGTAAATAAAACCAATAAATTGTGAATGATCTCTTGTCTCAGTGAACAGTGTTGATGACTGCATTTTGATAAAGTATAAATTTCCACATGTTGCAGATGTGTTTTGGTGTTTGTGGAATATCCCTTTGTGCCCATGTTGTAAGAAAGCATGAGGGGGAAGGAGTGACCCAAAATTCACCTCTAGCTTCACCTTTTTGCTTCATGTTACATCTTGTTTTCCAGTCAAAAATTGGCTGGCTGTTTAGCAGCAGTTAATCAAGTTAATCAGTTAATTCAGGAAAATAAAGCACAAATACTAATTATACACGGTATTCTACAGAAGCTGCAACATTCAAAGCATGTGCATTTCATTTCAATGACCAGTAGAAATTATTTCCACTCTCCTTCTGCGCAGAATTTCTGTAAATATTGAAGTGGAAGTATACTCAGCAACTTCATTTCGTCTTCAGAATGAAGTTGCTCATCAAAAATTGGATCATTAATCTTATGCTTCTCCCTGAGGCATGGCTGAAGCAAATAACTCTTGATTCTGTGTCCTTCACTCAACAAACCTGATTCTTGTTGGCCCTCCTGACTGTTACTTATGTTCTCACAGTGTCTGATCTCCAAAATGCAGTAATACTCAACAACCATAGCTCACTTTTCAGTAACATTTTAGTGCCATGTCCATCTCCTCTTTACAATCTTGACTTCTTACTAGTGTGTGATTGCCATTTTTCCTTTTGCTGCACAATTCTTTAAGAAAACTGCCTTATGCAAATCTTACTGATTGAGATTAGAGGGTGCTGGTAGGAACCTGAAACTTACAGAAACTTTTCTGCATAGAAGAGTGAAAAAAATACACTAAGTATCACGACTTACAATTAAATCCACGGTTGTTAAAAACAAAAAAAAAGTGGAAAGAATACCCATTGAAAAGAAACAGTGTACCTGTCATGTCTGGATTTACTTATTCCAAACTTAGTTGCAGGTGAAGAAAGTTATTATACCTAAGGTACAACTCACGGCAATTGATCTCTGGATAAGAAACCTATCCCACATTCAGTGTATGAAATGTTACCTCTTTACCTAGGGTATCTGTCTCCATTTGCTAAAACTATTCTTCCCTGTTCTCTTCACCCAAGTTGGATTTTGGCCTCTTATATTTTTTAAGTGATGTCTAACATGTCTTACAGTGGCCTTTACACACGGGCTCTCTGAAGCTAAACATCTTTTTGTGGGGCCATATCTGTCCATTGGGCAGATACACCATTATCAAATGAGGAAGCTAGTTCTTCTGTCTGGGGCTGAAGGCTATAAAGCTAATTTTATATCTCTTGGTTTTTAAGTATACATTTAATGATAGATTCAGCGTGCCAGAGATTCTTTAAGGGAAAGTAAGGAATAAAACACTTACACTATTACATTGCCACTCAGTAAGATAGTTTATAACTGTCACCTCTTATTTTGTCTGCAGCTTTGATGTGAAGTGGGAAAGGGACATTTCACAACACCAACACTAAAATGCAAGCAGACCTAGATGACCACTTTGAGGAAAGTGAGAAACTGTAACACTGTTCTAAGGAAAAGCCTTCAGAAGGATAAGATACAGGCTTGTGCTTTCTGTATACTCAGCTTTTTCCAGAGGTTCTTAGAAAAGTTTTGTTTGGCAAGTGGGTTCTGTAGCCCATGGGACAGCATGTAATCATTTCAGTTTTGTTCTTCGTCCTTGCTGCTTACATAGCCCACATTGTGGCCTGTGCAGTTTGCAGCTGGAAGACTACCCTGATTTTTAGAGATCTCTGTATTTCAAATCCCAGCTCAACTTTAATTCTGAAAAAAGGTCCTTTTAGTTCTTGCAGAAAGAGCCTTGAGATGTAGACTGGATACCTGGAGTTAAAGTGTTTCCACTGATTTATTTTCCCTAAGCATTACTAGGTCTTCTACTCACTAAAACCATAGTCTCTACTAAAAATTTTGCTGGCTGGGTTGTGGGGAAAATGTCATAGGGTTAGGTTGAGAAAATGGGGGTTTTGTGTAGCAGAGTTAGCCTAATGAAGGACTGGTACAAGGAATAGTTGCAAAAGAGCTTTCGCTGGCAGAAATACTATTATCCCTAGGATAATTTGCTGACTGAGGTTAAAATGTAGGGCAAGCTCTGAGTTGGCCTTTGGAAACTTGTATATTCCCTTATTTTTTTTCCATGTAATGAGAGCGGGAGGAATGGGTTGTCAGTGATTAGATAGACTACGAATAAATTCCTGTTTTCTTCCCTGTGGAAAGCCTAAAGATGTGCCAGCTCTGCTATGGAGTTATTTGATTTATAGCTGCAAAAAGGCAAGTCATATAAGCCTGTCTTATGAAAGTCACCTTATTGCAATTTTGGTCAAGGCATTTAGTTTCACCCTCTTGCTTTTTCCATATGCAAAGTGAGAAGACAGCATACATTTGTTTTTTGTAAGTGTTTTGATGATTGTTGAATGGTTGAACAAGCCTTTAATGTCTAGATGCGTCATATGCAACACTTACTTGAGCACACATTCTCAACTGAAGAGATTTCCCTTTACTAAGCTTTCTTGGGACCTCAGCACAAGCAGCTAAGTGCCCTTTCTGTGATGGGCCTCCAGCTGTGGCTTAAAAATTCTGGGTATTGGCTTAGGGTTTTTCTGTGTATAGTTTTCAATAGGTTCTAGATGTCTCTATATTATTCTTTAATAATAATGTTGATCATTTTAACTCCAAAATTCTTCCTGCCTGTCTCAATCTAATATTTGACATTTTAAACAAATCAGTTGCTTGCATAAATAAGCGTTCTGGTATCTTATTTGTGGTTGTGAGAACCTGCATTTTTTACTTGCATGTATGTTTTTGCTTGAAATTGATGTGGGCTTTGAATCAATAATTAGTTAGAAATACATTTAAAAGTCTGCTTCGTAAATTTTTTTTTTTTGGTGAACAACACCCTCTTCACAAAACAGTGTTTTGTTCATTCCTTCCCCTCCCACTTCCCCCTCCTCATTAGCTATATTCCCTTTTAGTAGGGTTTTAATGTGTTTTTTTTTTCAGTAGAGGAGTCATGTTTAATTAAAAGTTACTTGCATGTTGTCAATTATAGATGATAATTTGTTTGACTTTACACTCTCAATTGCCTTGAATAGTTTCCTGTAGAAATACATATAATCCATTTGCATGTTTGGAGTATTAGTGTGTTGTTTGCATAGCTTGTGTGTAACTCTTAAAGAAACCACTGGGGCTTAGAAAGGACAGATGATGCTTTTTAGTGGCAAACAGTGATACAATGGCTGTTTTTTCTCCTCCTTGCTGAACAGTTATGGAAACAACTTGCTTCAGAGAACTGGAAATTACCTTATAAAGCCAATATGATGTGTCAGTAAAAAACTGGGAGTTCACAAGTGGGCCAGCAGTAATGTTACCCAAAAGCACTTGGACATAAGTCAGTGCCAATTGGTGTTAATTCCTAACTTCATGACCTCATGTAGTATAGCAGAGAAAGTACATATTAACACATCCCAATTGATAAATGTCAGAATTTAATTACAGATAAATATGTAGTATTTAGCTGCTGAAGATAAGGTAGTAGGAGGCTTACATGTTATTGCACCATGTATTAAAACCACAGTTTGTTTGGTCTACCAGAATAAACTGTTGTGTTCAGTCCAAGTGGAACATAGTATGTATGGTTCTGCTCTCCCAGGTTTAGAAGAGATGAACTCAAACAGGGATAGATGAAGAGAAAGACTACAGTGATAAGAGAGATAGACTGACTGTTATATTATAGAAGAGCATGTCTGGTTTAGTCTGGTTGATATGAAAGCTGATATGGAATATGGTTGGCGTCTGTAAGTACACAAGACCACCATTCAGGGGATAGAAACTGTTAAAGGATAGTGCTGCTCAGGAGCAGATGGGTACTAATGCAGCTTGAGTGTTTGAGTGTACATTAGAAGTTTCTTTCTGACCATCAGAGTGGTGAGGTTCCAAACAAACATCTGATGGGAGTTTGGGGACATTATAAATGGTAATGTTTGAAGTGGAGTTGATTTTTTTGAGATTGATTCTGTGTGTATCTGCAGTAGCAGCTCCAATGCTGTTTGTACACCAGATTTAAAGATTTTGTTATTTTGGCTACATACCTTTATCTTAGTACAGCAAAGACATACGTGAAACCATGGGATCCAAATTTTGTTTCAGGTCTTAGAGGAAAAAAGTGTCCTTGCAACTGATATTGCCTTCAGAACTGACAGCACTTTCCACTTTTGTTTGCAACATCCGTGTTACACCCTGTTTTGCTGGTGGTACCCTGTCAGGAAGATCAACATCGTTCTGCCCTCTCTGATGCAGTGAATCTTTCTGTTTTGATATTGTAGGATGTTTCTCCACAGAAGAGGAGGAATACTCCTAACTGTAGAACTGCTAATGGAATAGAGCTATTTCTTTAGGATAGTGTGCTGACATAACAGTTGGGAATTTTTATCTTGTTCCCCAGGGAAGACAACTAAATGTAGAATTGCTGCTCTTTGGATGAGTGTAGTCCTGAAGAGGACTCAAAGTCAGATGGGAGTGTAGCACCAACCTCCATCTTTCTTCAAACAGAGACTTTCAGTTCTTTGAACGTCTGGTAGTTGGCATCTCTCACACAGAGAAACTTCTCAAATTCAAACCCAAAAGATGCTTAGTCAGCATTTACAAATTGCTCTCTGAAGGCTGGAAGGGCATGAAGGCATTGAAGGTACATCAGTCCAGGTGCTGTCAGCTCAATATTGGGGGTACCTTGAAGCTTTTTTTTCACACACCTTCCCTCAGGAGATTGTCACTTTCTCTGGATGCCCTTCTTCAGTCATACATTTCATTCCTTATCAACAGCGCACAAAAAGAGGAGGAAAGCTGCAGTGGCTTGAAGTAGTCTCATGCAGTCCCATGCCTAGAACTAAAACTGCTTTTGAATAAATTCTCTGCTAGTGATCATGCTTAGGTCTTTCTTACATTCTGTCCCCAAGGTTGTGTGCTCCTGTGCAGGTGTAAAAATCAGTATATGTATAATCCAGAAAGCACTTTGAAATGGATGTTACCACATTAGATTTTCATATTAGAGCAAAGATAGTCCTTTGTAGTAGCATTTTTTACAAAGTAATGGGTTAATACAATTTCATTGTTACTTTCCTGGTTAGGGTAAGACACTCCATATAATGTTTTTTAAAAATGAATGCTGATAATAGACACAGAATAGGTCTTTATGAGTTGCTGCTCAAATATTGCTAATGTTTAAGCAGCATATATTTCTTGTTTAATATTCAGGTATGCATTTGGTTCTTAAAAACAGAGAGAAATACTTCTGTGATCAGAAAGAGTAGCAGCTAGGAACAGTAGTGATGTGAGTCATTTTGACAGTGAGCACACTTGTCAGAATGTTCACATTTTCAAGACTAGATGGTCTAAGACATCCATTTTTTCCTAAATACTTTTCAAAGTCCTAATGAAAATTTAAATGGCTGTGTCTCATGGTGTCTTGAATTGAGAGATTGTGAATTAACAATTGTATTTTACTGCTAAAATAGTAGATGTTTACTGCAAACTGAAAACAGTAACAAAAAGATTCAGTCAGGTTCTTTGTAATACTTTTGATAGTGTAAAATCTGTCAATCCTAAGGCAAAAAGAGAGAATTTGTAATGAATGTATGCACTGTAAGGCACTGAAATAGTTTTTAACTTGATCAGTTTTTAAGTACCTTTAATGTATAAGGTACTTAACTTGCTTTTTTTTCCTCATAAACCCTGTTTGCATGAATTGATTTCACATTGTTCACTTCTTTGGGTTAAACTTCAGTTTCACTGTGTGTAACACAATACCTTTGTGTTACAAAGTGAAAATCCCATTATTTTGGCTGAAACGTTGCTGCATTACAGGCATCTCTTGCCTAGGGCCATCTGCATAGGAGAATATTCCTTTAACAGAATAAATCACTAGAAGACTATAGCAGATTTACTGGAACCATTCTTCTGTATCTCTGACTACTGTTCTTGCCAAAAGTGTTAAAAAAGAGGCTCAATGGATAAAAGATTCTGTTTGTGTGAGACTACCTGCTTTGCAATGATTTCAGAAAAAAAAACCCCAAAACTGTTCTACATTCACTGGCTCTTTAATTTGGATTGCCAATGATAGTGCAGAGTCTATGCTGAAGAAAGGTAGGATACAGAAGCAGAAACATTAGTGCTAATCTGCTGCAGAAGGACGAGATAAATCAGCACAGCTCTCATACATCACTGAGAGGGAAGCTGATTGCAACTTGACCATGTGCCTAAGTGGTCACATCAGCAACAAGAACGGAGCATGGATAAAAAACCTAAAATGTATCCGTAGGGCTACTTGCTGTGCACGACCTATAATAACACATCAATGTAAGTTTAAGATTTTTGTTTGTTTCCCTCTGTTGCAATTCTTGTTGTTTACCAGAGTATATTTTTATTTTGCAAAGATTTAGGGGAAATGTAATGGAGTGTAATACTGAGCAGATAATACTTAGATACTGTTTATGTCTGTGAATAGTAATAGGCTTATTGCTGTGTGTCTCAACAGAGTTCTTTCTTTGAAGATGTTTTAATATTTAATCCTGTAAGTGATATTTCGGGAATTGAGTAAGGTTTTGAATGAGATGATAGTGAGAGTTCCCTTTTTAATTTCTGTCATTTATGTTTCAAAATGATTTGAAAGACAGAATGCCAGAAAAAAAAATTAAAAATTATTTCTACTGTGAGAATTTTTGCTTTTTATAATTTTTTTCTGTTAAGACAAATGCTCATAAAGACTGATTTCTCTGGACCTTTTTATTCATGAATTTAGTGCAGATGGTAATTTTCCTACATTTTTTAAAATTTGTGCAATTGTTTAATTCAGTGTCATTTAAACATCTACAAAAAGGGAGGCAGGGATAAGATGAAAACTGAATAAGCATTGATTGCTAGTCTGAAAATTAAATTTTAAAAGTTTTTGCAGTAAATCTGATTTCAGTTCGTTTTTACTAAATTAGATTATCATATTTAAATTGAGGCTACTATACAGCAAACAAATGTGTGAAACTATCCTGGATAGCACACATTTCCTGCTGTATCTGACTTTAAAGATGTTGTTGATTGTAACTACTCGGGAATACTCTAACTGTAGAATTCAGAGCAGCATGTTTAAATGATGCATGGGAAAATAAAAAGGAAAGATGGAATTTTACTGTTCAGATGTTAAGGTGATGCTTTGTTCAAAGAGAAAAAAACCGTTTAGTAAAAGCTACTGATGTGAAATCTCAGGCTGTCTCTCATGGCTTTAGGCAAAAAGGCAGGGAAACCCAAGGCAGGTCTTGCTGTGCAGTCTGAAAGCAAGGGAAATTTGGAAGCATTTATAAAAACCCACCAATAATTCTATATTTATTTACTTATTTCTAGGGAAAGATAGTGGCTTTAAACAAACAAATTGATGAAATATGAAAAAGGAGGTGTGAAAGGTGCTTCAGTGATAGGAGCTTGAGAAAGTAGGTATAAAGATACAGAAGAACATCTATTTATTTTATAGTGTTGTGACTGTGGCCAAATATAGTAACAGGAGGCTTAGAAACAGAAGTAACCTGCATGAGTGTGTCTACAAATGGTTTATTTTTGTGTCAATTGAAAAATGTAGGGATAGTTGTGTGTCTATTATCCCCTTCACAGACCTCAAATATTCAGAATATGGGTCAGTTTCAGATTTTGTAACACAGGTATTTTCTGTAGGTCTTAGCCAAAACAAAAGTTAAGGTTTATCTGTTAGTAGTTGCAACTTTCCTACAAGGTTGATAGATGGAAATAGAGAAAGAGGGAAGGTAAAGCTCTGTTGCAAAAAGGGTGTTCATTCTTCCCAACAGAATAAATAACCAATCTAGCCAACTGGCAGATGAAACATGGACCAAGTAGAGAGTTTATTTTTGTACAAAATGTGCATATGGATGATCACACAGGCCCTCAGTTGTACTTAGCCCCTGAAGCTGGGGTCCCGTTGGGAACTCATAGCTTTAGCAGTCTGACTTAGAAAATAATAAACGCAAAAGAGAGGAAGGCTGTACAGCAACAGGAAGCAAAGAGGAATGGTGATTTCTTTGATCTTGTTATGTCTGTTCTAATGTACCCAATGTGGCCTTAAGTTGTAAACACTATGGCAAAGATTCCTATGTTTTGTTCTGTGAAATACTCCCCTTGCACATGTCACAGAGTAATATAACCAGTCTGGCTCTTCTTAATGGAGTTGGGCTTCTGTTAGTAAAATAAAGACATCCTTTTCTTTCCTGTGATCTGTGTTCATTGGAACAGCAGAAGATTATTTGGATTTACAAAGATAATGAAACAAGTAGTCTTCCTTGTCTTGAAGTTATTCTGAAGAGCTAGAAGTCCTGTATCTGCTAAGATGCTCTATAGTTGTATTGATGTTGTGATCTTAAAACAAACATTTGCTTCAGTGTGTTTCTGTGAAGTTTCGTAATGCAGTCACATTTAAATTAGATGCTAAACTAATTGCAATGCATATGACAAAAATGGAATTAGGTAACTGCTTTTTAAAATTTTCGTTCGTAGTTGAAGAGACAAAAGTCTGTTGTGGGCTGAATATAGTCTTGATGAACTTTCTATTTGTCAAAAAAAGGCTCATCCTCCTCGCCCAGAGTAAAATTCTGTGTTTATCAGTCTGTTACACTGTTTCACTGGTACCTGAAAAGCTTTTTCACTGGACTCCAACATGGTCTTCATTTTCACCTTCAGTTTTAGTCAATCAATTTATGCAAAGTAGTTTCTTGTGCTTTAAGATGTGCTAATGGACACTAATACCTGCACTTTTAGAGCTGCAGGGGGCTCCTGATGCCAGTTTCAGTATATTGAGTTTGCTTCTACTTATGATATTTAGGAAAACAACATAGAAATTTTCTTGTTACATTTGAGTTCAGTGGAAAAGCTCCTGCCAACCAAAGTTGCCACGGCAGGGCCTGAAACCTTAAAGCAGCATGAGTCCTATGGTGGCATCTCACACAAACAACATGCTGTCCTGAGAAACGTACAGTCATAGGGGTTCAAACTGTGTCGATTAAATATAATTTCTTCTAGTTTTCTGTCTACAAAACAATACATCTTCCACTTGAAAGTCTGACGCCTGTTATCTCTATTGGTGGCAAAAGAAAACTCTGTTGCCCCAAGAAGAGGCTTTCTCAAGTTCCATGATAGCAGAGGGACTGAACTTCTATATTGGTGCAATGAGTATATTGTGTCCCCATCCCAAAGCTTATGAAATCTGCTGGCCAGGAAAAGGAATGACATGGCTTTCCATCCTCCTGCTCCTCCTAGTCCTTTCTGGGTTTAGTCACTTCTGATAAAAAGAGACACAATTTTGCAAGTATCCCGAGAGACCTAAGTACTGTAGGTCTTAAAGCATGCTTAAAAAGCTTCCATCTTACTATAGGCATGCAGGCCTAAGAGCTCATTGATTTATTCCACAAGCTCAGTAATCACTAATCCATCTACGGAATTGTGTCTGGAATACTCAAAACCAACTTTTGGCATAGAATGTTAGCTCACAAGCTACAGTGTACAAAGTAGCCGTGATCAACAGCATCAGTTACTGCCAGAAGTACACATAGAAGATTGTGATAGACAGTGTTGCACATGATGTAAGAGAATACATGTTGTAACTGTCTCAAAAAAGTGATTTCTCATCCAAATATTATTGTCTTCTAGGGAAACAGGGAATCTCTGAAAGGGGCAAAAAAATTTTAAATTGACTCTAAAGGAAATAGTACCAATTCCAGCTTTTATAAAAAACAAACTATTTATACCTTGATCGGGCCCTCTACCAAATTTGGAACCTCTGTTGAAATCCATTAAAAAATTATAAGCTACTGGGGAAGATCATACTTGGAAAGGAGTTTCCTTGGTATGTCTCCTTCTAGTTTTCAGATAGTCTTCACAGCCTTGCTAAATGTTGTCTGTGAAGTGGATATCTTCCAGAACATAGTGAACTGCATAGTATCAGACTACTGGGGCACACACAGCAGTGATCTCAAACAGGTAGCTCCTAAGGACAACCACTCATCTGATCTTTCAGTCTTTTTTAAGGAAGACATATAATAATGAAGGTATGTTCAAAAAGGGGATCATTCAGACTGATGCCTAAAACTCTGCTATTCAGTGAAAATCATAGACTCCTAATTAGGGTGACAGTCTTTTGTGAAGTTTTGTGAAGCTTTTAACAGTTTTTATTACCTCTGTGATTATCGTGGAAGGTAAATAGTTACATATTGGATAACCATATGGATGATGTGTTAGTGTATTTAAAGAAGATTGCTCAGATGGCTCAGAGCCCACAGTAGCATTGCCAGGATTTTTATGCGCTAAAAATCTAAACAAATAACTATGAGATGGAGAGAGCAATCACTGAAAGGAAAAGTGAGCAATAAAATGTAGAATTTATCTTTACCATCAGTGACAGAGATTAAGGCCATGGGAGAAGTGATAATGTGACTTCTCATACTGCTCTTGGGCTGTGTCCCAATTAGCTTTCCAGCTTCAGCAGGGAAAGTAGTATGGGGTGGTTATTCCTTGTTTTCAGTCATCAGTATTGGCCTGCCAGTGCTCATTTTAAAAGTCCAGGTTTCTTCCTCAGTTTTGGATTTCCTCAGTGACTCCAGCTGAACTCCCAGCAGAAGGGATGGAGAATCAGGTTGCACTTTTCACCACAAACAGTACAAACCCGATTTGTCAGCATACCAATGTACCATAACAATTTCTTATGTTAACAAGGCCATTGAATAACCTGGCATTATTTTCCTAGGACAGATGATGAGTGGTGGGAGGAAGGAAGGAGGCAGAAAGAAAGGTGTGAGGGATAATAAAAGGAAAATTCTTGAGGGACTGAGTAATTTATTCAGAGAGACATTTCCCATATTTTTTGTTCACTGCTTGAATCTTGCTTATGCAATATATACAAATATTCTCAGTCTCTTCAAGTGAAAAAGGACCCTGTAATCCAAGTCCACTCATTGAACTGTAAATGTAACCTCACTGAAGGAAAGGAACAGTTTGAAAGACTGACTCTTTCATATTTTAGTCAGGAATTATCATGATCTGTAAAGCACATAATTCTCATAGCAGGAAAGCTTCAGTTGTTTTAAACCCTGGCAGTTTTTCATTTGAGAAATACCCAGGCAGCAAGCCTTCTCTCAGATGAGACAGGGTGGGCTGTTTTATATCAGAAACTGCATTTCCTACTTTGCTTCCTCTGCCAGAAATTCTCTTGCCAGAAACTCTGTCATTTCAGTTTTTATCTGTTTTTGAAGGGAAGTTAGTTAATCATCTCAGTAGCATCACCATCACTACCAAAACATAGTGAAAGGCTGTGGAAAACTGATAATTGTACACAAATGCATAATTTACCCCAGGCCATGATAAGCAGTGATAAAATTGTCAGCTTCTTTTTACCGTGGAGAGGACTGTGGTACAGATCTGCTTTAATATTAAAGTAATCTGTGGACAATTCTGAAACAAGGTAGCAAATCTTCCTGGTCTATGCCTGTTACTACTTTGTTGTGTTGGTATATAATCAATAAACTGTTACAGCCAGTACCATGTTCTGGTATTGGATCTGTCTCATTGAAAGAACACACAAACACTGGTTAGATTTTTCAATGTCTTTAAAAAATTAAATGTAATAATGAGAATGTTCATCATTTGGCTACAGGAGTCAGAACTTTGTCCTTTTCAATTAGATTATATGCACAGACCACACAGACCTCACTGGGAAAGCCCTTGCATGCATTTGATGGGGAATTTGACCAAAAGTGTGACAACCAAACAAGCCGTAAGTCTAAACACACATGAGATAAGATTTTTTATACTATGTGATGAGAGTATTGCTGATTGTTAATTTATTGGTAGGCTGTTAGTAGAGAGTATTTGAATGTAAGTGTGGAGCTGAGCTTGCTGAGATTTGGTGTGTAGTGCTCAGCAGAGATACCTCTGTTTCATGTTGCTAGTCATGTTGAGAATTACTTCTGTAGTGTATGGCAACATTCCAGATTGCATCTCAGTCAAATGGATTATTCTTCAATGCAAGGCTTTTCTAGGGAAGAGAATATCCAGGTTCCAGATTTGAAGGGTCTATTGCAGTATTACAGAGCTCACCTGAGAAGAGTGGTCGATTCTTTTCTTTGCTCAAAGTCTGTAATGTGTTTGCTATCTGTGCCAAGAGGCAGTCGGTGAATGTTTGCAGAGGGAGTCTGTGGGTGTGGAATAAGAAAATGTAACTGAAGAGAGACTGTGGCAGGGAATAAAACAACGTATGATGTATCACCACTTTTTTTTTTAACATCAAATTAAGATCTGTAGTGTGCTGATAACTTCCTGGCAATGGTGACTAAAATGATTATTATCTTTGTTGTACATGCATTATAACCAATTTTTGAAGTGCCTAGCACCTATCCAAAAGGTTCTCTTACATTTTTACAGCAGTGATCATAGCAGTGGTAGTGAAGTGAGATGTTGCAGAACAAGACAGTTGAGCAGGGGTGAAGAACAGACTTTCTGAAGGAACTGAAGTGCTGCAAGACTGACAGAAAGCTGTTAATGCAGTATAGGTCTCACCTCAAATGTAGAGAGCATGTGATCAAAAATACTAGCCCACTTGCATTCTTTATTATTTGAGAACATTTGTTCCCATTGAACTCAGTCTTGAAGGCACTGATAGTGCTTTTCACTCCAATATGTTCTCCCTAATTGACTGTATTTTTATTCATGTATGTACATAAAGTCCTCCCAATAATCTAAGCACAAAAGTTCTGTGTAGAAAGAATTTTACTAAAAACTAGATGTTAGTGTTCCAAAGGAGACTAGAGTATCTCCTGGGATTCCTGAGTAGATGGGAGGAGCTGATTGCCTCAGGCATAGCCCAGGGCCATTAATTACAGCTAGTCATTAATTCTCCTGTAGTGCCCTGTGCTGATGCCACTGTTCTGTTACAACACAGAACTAGAAAGCTGTCTGACCTACGGACTTTGATGGGTTATGCTATTCTTATAATGATTACTTATATTTCTCAATGCTCATTACTGAAGTTTTCATCAGAGTTTCAGTTTGTAAGCTTCGTGTCTTTCCAGAGAGTTAGTTTTCTTTGTTACTCACAGGAAGCCTTTAAATAGCTCTTGAAAACACTATAGCCTGTATGAGGTATGCTCTGTATATTGAATCCTGGGAAAGTGAAATTGATATAAATACTGTCTAAAGATAACCAGTATACCTATTTTCATACCTAGAGAAAATGCAAATCGAACATACGGTTCCCTTACTCTGTGGTTGCCATATAAGGCAAAGTGCAGTATAAATTCTAAGGACCAAAAACTAAGGATCTAGTTTTTGGGTTGTTTTTGAAAAGAAAAAAGTCTTGAAATTGTAATGAGTTTATTTCAATTCCTAAAGAAATGCTAATAAAGGACAGATTAGTTATAAACCATTTAGAAGCAACTTCCATCATATGCCCTTTACATGCATGCTCATGTATTCAGCACTACACAATAAAAGCATTGCTGGACTGATTGTAAAGTGCAGGAGGAAAAAGTTCAAGAGCAAAAGACAGCCCCCTGCTCCCAGCTTAGCAGATCATGTGAACACACATGACTCTAAGCAGCAGAGTTTAGGTAGCAAACAGCAGCTGTGAGAATTTCCAGATTGCTAGACTTGCACGTCTGTTTAAATTATCTTAAAATGGTTTTGCTGAAGAAGAAAGTTATTCATCTGACCTTTACGTAAAGTCCTTCTTTGTCAGGGATCCCAAAGTGTTTTACAGATGCAGAGATTTAGCACTGACATGCACATGTCAGAGGGAAAATTAACTGACTCATTGATGGTTACACAGAACTTTGGCAGTGCAGAAATATGACTACTGATGAGCTTCACTACTGCTTTCCCTGAAGGGCCATACAGCAGCACTGCGTAGCACCCCAGTCGGGAAGCGTGAGATACTTTACTCAGCTGAAAACATAGGTGAGTTGACAACACTCATAGCCTGTATGAGAACAACTGTAAATTACTTTAAAAAGAGAAGAAGCAGCAGCTGAACTCTATAATTAGCACTTGTGGTAAAGACATGGATTTGTATTGCTGAAATGTGAAATTCCAGCACTACACTGATTCCAAGAAACAGGGTATAACGTTGTTTGAGGGTTGATTTAGGATAAATAACCACTTGCTAAGGTGTGCTTGTGCTCATTATTTACCCAGCTGGACCTTGTTTACTTTATGAATTCAATATTGATCACAGGAGTGTTGGGGCATATTAAAGCAAAAGAGGATAGACTGTCTCTGGGTATACTAAAATGTCTGAAGTTTATAGAATATATTTGTCGGAGAAGTTGTACTTAAAATTCAGTAATGGCAGTATGGTAGAAGATTGTTATAGGGATTTTTCCCTCTACTTACATGTTAAATCTCATTGACCCTTGTGCCTATTTCATACCCATGGTGGGAGTAGAGTCTAAAGCCAGTGTTCTTCCATTTTAAAAAGACAAGCTGGAATTCTTTTCCATTCAGTTATGTTTGATAATTTTTAACATTTCAGAATGGGTGTTTTAAAAATGCTTTATGTTGTTCCTTTTCCTTCCTCTGACTTTGCTTTTGCAGTTTGGCTTGCCACTGTGCAGGAGGAGAAGAGATGAGGGAAGGAGGAGGTAGTAGCACTCTTTGCTGTGCCGATTTAACCCCTTTCCACCGGCTCAAAATAAATTCTGTACAGTTTACAGGGCTTTCAGAGAAAAAGAGAGGTGGGAGGGAGAGAGGGAGGAGGGGAAAGAGGAAGAAGACAGGAGAGACAAACAAAGTGAGAATGGGAGGAAACCTTTGCCCTCTGGGGTCATTATGAGGTCAACATGCATCCATCACCCATATGAAAAACCCTGTAATAGAAATTAGACCATTTTACAGCATAATGAGGATTTACTCTCCTACAACTGGGACTTGGCTAATAAAGTCTTAATTTCATTTTTCTGTGACCCAATAATTTTTAAATACTGCCCATGTTAAATGAGAATTGATTCAGCAAACAAGTCCCTGAGAGACTTGTGTTTACCAGGTGAATCACAGGAACTGACTGATCCTCTGATCCTGTTGTTCAGTGACGTTACGGGTCAGGCTGTACCGGGTACCCCCAATTGACCAAAGCAATCCTGCCGACACCTACAGAGAATTGTTCTCACTGTCAGTGCATGCACAGTACTGAAGAATTCATGTGGAATTAGTGGTTTATCTCTTTATCCCAGAAACCTGGAAGTAGTTTCCTCTGTTACAATTCTTTTTTCGTGACAGATCTCCTGTCTGTTAGCTTTAATCATCTGTGGGGTCTGGAGTATTCCAGCCCTCAGTTACAAAGGTTATTCTATAGATAGGAGAGTCTGAAATGGAAAGTATGGAGCTCTGTGATCACCTAACATAGTAGAGCTGTGTGTGTTGTACACAAATGAAGATCTGAACTACCAGTATATACAGAGACAGCTGGAAACCATTGGGCTAAATCCATCCACAGATTGTAGTGACTTCCTGCTCCCCGTCTCAAATATTTCAGAGAGGTACAAGCAATTCTTATGTGCTGTTCTCAAGGAGACGTCATAGCAGTTTGATGGTGACTTACTGCTATGTGAATTTATCTGGTTTGAGTTTCCTTTTTCTTTGAAAGGACTTAAACTTTTTTTAAACTTCCTTCCTGATGTTTGTCTTTTTTCCAGATTCCAAAATTAGATCAAGTCACATTTCCTCATGGAACTTCGGCTTCAAGGAGGCATTGAGCTATTGCAGCCCCTAGTCTGAAGGTTCCTGCTCCAGTGGATGACCTGCGCTGTCATGCACAATATCCAAAAACAATTGGACAGTGGCAAACTTTGAAAGTTAATGCATGTCCTGCTTACTGTCCCATCCCCCTCAGCTTGTGCTTTCTGACACTTGCTTGATGTTGCTGAGTCTTTTTTGTTGAAAGTGCTGTTTAGTCCATGACTTGCCTGCTGCATTCTCGTTTGACCTGTTAACTGCTAAAGCAAAAAAAGTTATTTTAAGAATCAGCTTGTCAAAGAGAGCATATCTCCTCCCTTCAAAGACCTCTAAAGATTAATATTTGATTAAAATGTGACTGCAGCATTAAAATGGGTGCCCTGTGTCTTTTTACAAATGAGTGGCTGGCAAGCTTGTGGACTGTCTAGTTTTTAATTGGAAAATTACTCTGTTAGTGCTTCAGGGGGAGTTGCAGGGGAGGACAAGGAGTTAGATGATTTTTAGATATATTCATTACCACTTTTATTCCTAGAGATAGTCTGAAGGTGACTAAATCCCTACATGCATCCACAGATTCACTTTAAGTTTCTGCTCTGGAAATGAAAAGAACATGCTCTAAATCATGAAATAAAACCCCAGGTCCTCACTTGGGCAACCTCGTATCAAAAACAGGAGTCTGGATTTATGGTCATTTAGTGGTAGCTGTACCTGTGACCCATGCAGCTGCTACACTGTTCTTTTTGCCTGCCTCTGCCTGCTGCATTCTTTTGAGTTCCAGTGAATGGCTGCTGATAAAATCTGCTCTCAAAAAGGTTTTGAGACCCAATGCCTGTCCATTTTTATACTCTGATGGATCAGAAAGACAACCAAATATTTAGATATTACTATGTGCTCTACGGAATACTCTGGGACAGTCAGTACAGAGAGAGAAAATAATGGGTAGACTCAGCGTACAGTTACCTAGATAGCACTATTAAGAACATTTAACACTCTATCAGTCTGCTGCAGAAAATACCATGGAATAGGGTATCAGAAGAGGAAAGAAGCACAGCTTGGATCTGTTTAATTTTACTTTGGAATTTGAAAGTCTTGATAGCACTTTGTGAAGAGAAGGCACTGTTCCATTTGATGTGTATGAGTTTGATATTGCTACCTTTGCATCTGTAAGTAGTGTAATCCAATGTAACAGCTCATGAGATTTCAGATAATTCACAAAAGGGCTTCAGAAACAGCCTCTGATTATGTCTCTTGTGTCAGTGTGGGGCTCCTGTGAAGGTCTTTGACTAATTATCTTTTCTCAGTAGTTGCCTGCTGACTTTTTATTAGAAACAGAACAGCAGAAAAATTTCTAAAATGAAAGAATAAAGACTGAAGGGAAATTGTTATTTTCCAAGCACTCTCTTCCAAACTAGGAAACTTGGTAGAAGTGAGATATCTGGCCAACTTCTTGTACCTGGATTCTCCCAACAATGTAGACAGGCAAAGGACTATGGATTGCAACTGCAGTCAGTGATTTTTTTTTTTTTTTTTTTTTTTCCCCAATGTGCTCCATGATCTGGAAGACAGACAGTTGGGAATGATTGATTAATCTGGATATTCATCTTCATACAGTTGGAGACAATGAGACATTGCCTGCAAATTCAGGGCAGATGGCAGTCAACTGTCATTTGAGCTTTTCTTTCAGTGGAAAAGAGGACATTAATTAGAAGAAAGATCATACAGATCTTGAATCACTTTCATGTTATATTTTTCTTTTCTGGCTGATGTTAATTAAATCAGTTCAGTGAGATACTCTGAAATGCAGTATGGAGTAGAGTATATGCAGTATGTACATACATATGTATCTTCGTTTCCATTGAAAGGCTGCTAAAATTTTATTTCTAAGATGTAAAAACAACTTTATGTAACACTGGAAAGCAAAACCAAATGCTGTGTTGCTTTTTAGAGGTTTGTAGTATGCTTTGGTTACTTTTGTAAATGTCTAACTGGTCTACTGCAGGAAAATGTGGATATTTTTTCATGGTACCAAAATGAGACAGATATTGTCTCAACACTCGCCTTGTCCCTTTCTGGCTGTTCTTTCTTGGCTGTGTGGCAGTTTCTAAAAGACCCAAATCTGTTCACTGATCCCTGTTCACAGAAGGGCCCTCTTCCCAATCTTTACAGACCTGGCCAAGAAGGTGACATGTTGGGCACAGGAGTGGGAGCCAGTGGCTGGCAGGGCATAGGCCATTGTTGTGTTGAATGCTTTGTATTGTGGAACTATGGCCAATAGCCATGGGCTGAATGGGAAGGTGTGAAGGGCTTGGATGTAATCCAGTGGTTCTTCAGAAAGGGAATTCTAAGAAAAGAGATCTGTAAACAGACTAAGATCGTGTGTTGCCACTCAATATCATCAGTGTCTGCTACAAAGTTTTAAAGCTGGGAATATAGGTAATTAGATGCTGATGAAGATTGACTACAGGAGGGAGGAAAGAGGGTCTAAGAGGGTTACAAGAGGGTGGTATTGAATAACTACATCCATTACTGACCTGAACTCCTTGAAAAGTACATTAGATGGAGTTGTACCTAATGAAAGCTTAGCATGTGAGATGTTTGTTGAAGTAGGAATTACTGTGCTAGGGGGAAAAAACATTTCAAAAAATGTTTTGTTGCAAATTTTATTTATTTATTTTATTTGCAAGGTTAGAAAAAGGTGCAGCTGCAATGACTTCTCTAGCTAACATAAAAGTCTCAGGGTGTTCATTCCTCTGCTCTCTAAGGACTTCCTGATTTTAAGCAGTAGCTTTGGTTTTACTAATACTGGGGATTTCTGTCACCTCTTAAACGGACACAGGAGGGCCAGGACTGGGCTTTTCATTGATTTTCAAGATAGATTTTGAAACATCACAGAAGTGTTTTGAATCTGGCCTCTCCTTACTGTTTCAATGCCCCAAACACAATGGACTGGTTGTCACCATCTTTGTAGGCCTGGTCTGCCTGGAAATTTATAGGGTTAGTCATATGGCCTGGAAATGAGACATACGCAATAGTACCTCTTTAACATTAACAACCAGTGCTCAATATCAGCTATATGTATCATGTACCCTTCCAATTTAAATTGTAATGTTGTGAAACAACAGCAATAGCTCAGTAAAAATGTATTTTTTAAAAAAATGCACATGGTTGATTAAATTATTGGTCTAACCAAAGTATTACTGGTTACTACTCCAGGTATGTTGTCCTGGATTTGGACAGAGTGGAGGCCTGTGATGAATATACAGTCCTTGTGATGCTGCTGGACAAGAAATTTTTTAGGTATAATGCAATTGTAATTAAAATTCCTACCAGTCTTTTTCTGATGGTTTTCCCATATAGTCAGGAGAGCCTTGTCAATCTCTAGTTACCCTTGCACTCAAGTTCCTGTTTTTGTGCCAGCTTGCTCACCCTTAGCTGTACTCCTGTCCTGGGGAGACAGTGCTGGCTCACCAGACTGGAGTTGCCCTGAACAGCCCAGCATAATGGTTGAAATTATGGCTGCTGTTTTGGAAGCTGCCACTGACATTAAACGAAACAGAACTGGCCCAGCACTTACTGCTTTGGAAAAGCCATCCTCTTTGAGAAAAGCACTTTAATTCTAAATAAAACATTGGGTTGACTTTTAGCTCATGAATAGCACTTTATTCCACTTGAATAAATATCAGTACCGACAAGTAACCACATCGTGCCATGACCTTATATAAGTGCGTGGCAACATTCCAAGTTAATTTTGGCTATTATTTCCACAAACACATAGGACAGGCTTTTGTAGGTATTTGATTCCTATTTAGGCAGTGCTTTTGCAGATGGGCTGTAAAACGACCTAACAATTATCAAGGCTCCATGGACTGATTAGTTATGCCTTCAGACACTGACAATCTCAGATAATTCCTTTCCAGACTCCTCCTGAAGACTTTGCATCTTCAAGGAGCATGTGACAGATGAGTGTTGACAAATGACTAAAGAGCTATAATTTTATGAAAAGGTTTGGAAAGCAACATTGCTTTGTTAACAGGGAAAGTTTAAGCAGTTAAAAATTACTGGAAGACGAATACCTTCTGATCTTACTTTTGTTCTTCACAGTCCATGAGGAAGGGCTGTCTACCAGTGTATAATTAGGGAAACAAGTTTTCTTCTTGTCTCACTGTGCCCATGATCAACCAGTCTGCTTTCTGCTTGGAGAACTGAGTGAAATACCTTGGAAAACTAAATGAAGCTTCTAGTGCTACTCTAAGATCGCTCCTGTGGCACTGTCCCAGCTGGCGTTTGCTTGCCCTTGCCATGTACTCTCATTGCAAAGGTGAACTTCACCATCATGGTTCTACGTTTTAAGACTGCGTTGGAATAGGGGGCCATCTTCATTTAATAACCCTCTTACTGGAGTTGGAGTCTTGGTAAAGATAGATCTTAACCTCACATGATAGCCCCAAGTTCTCATATGCCTCTAGTGGGATTCTTAAGAGGCACAGCACTTAGGTAACTGTTTCTGAATGCTTAAATATATTTAAATTATGTTTCTGGGTTCACTGAATGTCATTGCTGTGTAGTTTCTGAAATGCCTGAGTTACTGCTCTAAGTGCAGCATGGTTAAGTCATTCTGGTGCTTTGGGAAATTTTGTACCCTCAGCTTGCTTGCTGGTTAAATAGGGAAAGTTATTTTGTTGCAGATGCTTTGTGTAGACTATCACCCAAAATATTAACATATGGAAGCATATACTCCTGCCAGATTTATCTTGACATTTTTTATTTAATATAGGGAGAAGCAGATTGAGATTCATATTAATGTTTGATGAAAGGCCCTCTCTCTCTCTCAGTGCTCTGTTGCTATACAGCAATCGAATCCCACAAACTTTACTATGCTCTGCCAGGAGATCTGCTAACCTTTCATATAATATGTAATAGGTGTTATAGCCTATAGTGTTGCAGAGTTGTTTTCCGTACAGGAGGATTCTCAGCTATTTTTTTCTGCTGCCTTGGTAAGATTTGTAGTGGTTCTTTCTACAGTGCCAGATGTTGTACATAAAGTAGGAAATTATATACTGTTCTCTTGCTTATTGAGCAGAGAAAAGAATCTACTTTTAAGACCTAGCTGGGAGATGTTCCTAGAAATGCCAAATTTAAAGAGAGAGATCAAGTACAGGAGATGAGAAGGCAAGACAAAACTCATTTGAATGTGACTATGAATGCAAAATCTCAACTGAAACACATCTGATGTACTGACATTAAAGGGATTGTACTGAATACATAATCATTGTGGATATATGCAGGGGGTTTTGTATTGTAAAATAATCAAATGAGTGGTTCTTTGTACACTGATGGGGATCTTGGGAGAGCTCTAATGATCTGGATTTAAAGAGATACCAGCCCAATTACGTACTGTGGTATTTGTCTGTTCCTGAAGGAATGCAATGCCAGAATAATATTATGTATATGTGGTCTTTAATCTGTGTATCTTGAACCATTTTACAAATACTAAGCACTTAATTCAGTAGCACTCTGCTGGGCTATGTTCACAAGCATGGTGATGCACTAAATACAGAGATCAAATTGAAGAGCCTGTCATGGATAACCCCAGTGCCCATCTGGCCATGCCTGGACTGCAGGTTGTTTTTATTTGGCCTACAGTTTTTTCCTGTCAGGTACTGGGGAGCAGCTGGTTGGCCACTATGCTGCTTAATAGCCAAGTATCTTGTGCTGCAAGTATCAGGCTGTTCCAGTGTCTGCACAGTGAACTCTGCCACCTGTCCATGCAGGAAGAGAGTATGGCCTGGGATGTGTGGCAAGGGGCCACCACAAAACTGGTCTCTGGATGCCACAGCTGCAGAGGTTTGACCATTCTGCTGCAAGGCATCAGAAGAGAACAGCAAAGGAAGACATCAAACATACTAATTCTCATTAGTAAGCAAAGCCTGACATGTGACATTGAGAATTGTAGTTTTAACGGGATGCCTCTTTTATCTTTCAGAAATTTCTAAAACATACTGATAAATTCAGAGATGATTTGAGTCAGGCTCTTAGTAGCATTTTCTACTATAGACAAAGCCACTTTAGGAGTTCTTTGTATGCATGGGTGTTACTGTTCCTTTTACTGTTTAGGGCTGTAGTAAGAGAACTAGATAAAATAGCTCTGTGAAAGTTAGAGAAAAGGCAGTGAAATTGTCTGCTGGGACTGCTGCTACAACAAAGAGTGTCAATTGAGTACAAAGTCTTGTCACTTTCAGCTTTCATCTTCTGGTAGCTTGAAACAGCTTTACTGGCCACCATCATCCTTCTGCTACTGTATATACTCTGGAAACGTCTCCTGAATTACATCTCTATTGTTGTAGCTAATCTGATATATGAGCATCATTTGAGTTTTGCACCTCTTGAAAAAAAAGTCACACTGGCCTGAAGTTGGAGTAACACAGGTGCATCAGACCCTTAGTTCCTGTTTTGAGGCAGAGCAAATCAGCAGGTCTGTGCTGGCAGCCTTGGTCTTGCTTGGCATCTAGGTTACATCTGCTCTTTCTTGCTGACTTCTTTATTATAAAGACACCTTTGAGCACTTGCAGCAATTTTCCTTTTTAAGAGACCAGATTTTATCCATGCTATCGTTGACAAATAATTCCCTGTCAAGTATTCAGGCACTAGCACTTTTTCTTCTTGTCTGGATTTTCCCACTGTTTCTCTTTGCAGGAAGGATTCTATCTGAAGCTAGCATTGCTGACACTTACTGGCCGGTGTAGTCATCCAGTAGATCTGCAAGCCTGTTCATGCTGCTTTTTCTGATCATGTCAGATCTGTAGTAGCTGTCAAGTTTGCTAAACTTATGGGTTGCCACTGATGTGAATTTTTGATTTATGATTTTGCCATGAGAAAGACAAGACAATATGTCATTTCTATTTCATAGAGTTCTTGTTTACTACTTTTGGAACCTGTGACTTCCTAAAGCTTAGAGGTGAAAACAATTTCTGAAATTGCTAGGTGATTCTTCTGTAGCACAAAGGATGTGGTGGGGGCCTTTTTAAGTCCTGTCCATATCCGTGTTCCCTCTGGGTATGGCACTGAAACAGAGCCTGGGAATAGAAGAGGGCCAGGACACGGCTGGAATGTAGGCTGTATTCAAGTCGCCCTTCCCAAAGATGAAATTTCCCACTGCAGAAATTAAAAAGGAGTCTCCTGAAGGTTACAGTGTAGTCGGACATCACGTTTCCCAGTTTGTACCTGTTTTGTTTCAAATGTCAATTATAGTGACTGAATGGCATACTTGGGAATATGGCAGTGATCTCATGAGATTTAGTCTTCAGTACTATCTAGTGGACAATGGGTCTTTTTTATCTGAACATGGATGATCATTAGTGCTATTGGAACAGATCAACGAATGCAAATCAGCTTTGCTGAAGCCAGTGAAACTGTTAGTTGATATCAGCTGGGCATTCATTCCGACACAGGTGAATATCATGAACTTCAACTCCATAGGAGATATGCAAGGAATAATCTTGTACAACAGACAGAGATAACAGTGCCCGTTTTATCTAAAAGATACCAAGATTTTCACAAAAGTCTGAAGTTCATAAAACTGAAGAGACAGTATAATGCTAAAATTACATTCTGTGATGTTCCTTAAACAAGGAACTAGCAGTATGTAGGGAAATACTTGTAAATTGGAAACTAGCCAGTTAAATATGTTAGGCATGTATGTACAGTTTCCTCATTGTTTGACACTGAATTCCCCTCAGTACTGCCAAAGGAAAACAGATCAGATAAACAGAAATTAATGCACGTGAAAAAATAGTTCTATTAAATGGAAAAAAAAATTATTGCCTTACTTTCCATGTGTTTGATTTTTATTACAATGTGATTTGCAAAACTTGTCTCTAATGTAGTTCCAAAGTTTTAAGATACCAGAAGAATTATGTGAAGTGGATCTAGATGTGAAGGCAGCTTTTTCTCTCTGTTAACAAAACATTTCTTAAAGGCAGTTCTATAGTTACACTTGTGGCCTTGTTCTCATATGCAAGTCAGTTGATTCCTCTGGTGCCTCATAATACTCAAGAACCATGGACTCTTGCAGTGTGACTCATGCTGTAGCTTATTTACTGTATAGTCTATATAAAGACTTTCTTTGAATGGTGAGTGGATACACAGTGTCAAAGTGACAATAACAAGCTTTGTCTGTATTGCTTCACAACAGAGAAAGAGCCCTACAAAAATAGATTGACGTGCAGGATGTTGCAAATTAGGTAGCCCTTCAATTAAGACATCTAGCTCTAGTATCACCAGTGACCTCGTCTTGTCTTCTAGAGGGACTGAAAGTCTCATCCCAGTATAGCAGTACACTTGCTACAAAAATCATTCTTCTTGCTGTCAGAAAAAGGATGAAGTATATCAGATTACTTCTCAATAAAACCTGCTTTTTTAAAATCAGGACTGCATAAGAATGCTCATGTATATTTTCCATCACTGCAACAGTAGGCAATAGCAGTGCATTCCAAGCTAGAGCTGCCTGGTTTTGGGTGCTCAGCACTTTCAATACCAGTATCCACAAAAAACTGAAAAGTTACAACTTTAGGTCATCTGTGCATGGTCTTAATGAAAACACTTAGAAGAATTGCTAATTATAAGAACTGAAATTGCAAAATAAAGTCAGAATATAATCACAGCCAGTGGAAATGATCAAAAAGTTTTTCTGTGAGAGGGAGGAGTGAAAAAGCTTATTTCGTTTTCGTTTTTGCTCTTTCCTGCTACAAATACTGCCATAACTTCCCTGATGTATCTGTTTGATGGAAGACAGTATATGTGGTGTTTGGAGTTATACCTGTGAGGATTAGCCAGCTGGCTGTTACCCAGTGAAGTGGCATGTCCAAGAGTGCTGCCCTCTTTTCTCTTAGTAGCGACACTTTATTTGGGACCTCTCTCCTATCACTAATTTCTGTATAGCTTCTAGGACCCTGTTTGAACTCTATCTCAAATTTGGTTAATTTTTTTCCACTGAAATCAGAAGAGTCTGTGAAGAAGGGGGGAAAGGGAGGAATTGCCTGCTAGGCAAAGTTTGCATTTTGTTAGGAAAGCAGGGGAGCAGAACGAAGTACAGGAGGTCTGACACGTGGTGGCCACAATTATAATAGAAACAACAATTAAAGTTTGTTTGGGTATGCTTTTGATGAGAAGGTTGGGAAAACCGCCAGGAACTTTGCACTGTTAAAGAAATGGACAGAAAGATGAGTGGACAAGATGCTTTCTCCTCTCAGCTGCCACTGCATAGCCAGATTCACAATTATTTACTGCATTCTCCTAGCAAGGCTTTTTGCAAAGAGTTTTGTATTGCCTGTGTTGGATTTTCAAAATCTGCAATATAAGTCTTAAACAATCCATTTGTCTTCATACGCTAATCTACAGAAATTACTTAAAATCATAGTGCAGTAATATCACGCACTGTTACTTTTCTTCTTTTACTGGAAACCAATTTAGTTTGCTCTCCATGTAAGAACAGTGTATTTATCTAGTACTGGTGTTTGCTTTGTGTAAATATTATTCCTTGTAATACATCATTTCCAATTGGTTCAGAACAAGAACAGCCAGGGCTCATGCGAAGCAGGTGGTGGGGCCTCCCCAGCACAGCCTGGTGTATTTAATACTGTTTTTTCATCCTTTAAATAAAAAAAATGAAACATGATTCTGTAAGGTATGAGCAGGAAATACAAAGGTATCTAAAAAGTGAGTTATTGAAAACAGTGGACTAGAAAGATGTTTTACTTCCAAAATTGATGATCTGGTACTGCATGCCCTAACTTAATGAAATCTATCCATCTAGTGGTTAGGTTGAGATTTCAATATGCTAATGAAATTATTTTTAGCCATGTGTAAGGGGATGCCCAGAAGAAATGGCTGTTTGCTGCAGTGGAATGGAAACACAGAAGTTCAGAAAATTATTTCAGTTCCTAATGAATTGTCTGTCAAATAGATAACTTTTAAAACCAAATGTAAGTTTTAGAATATACTTTTAAAAGTCAGGTCTTTCAGAATGACAGCCTAAATGCCACAGATGTTTCACTAAGAGCATCTTTTAGCCACTTTGACAGAAGTTGTCTTAGTGCAAGAATCAGCTTTTCTCATTGCCTCTCAAGTTGGGGAGTATCCTTCCTAAACTGCCTCGCAGAACTGCTGTGTTGTTACATTCATAGTATGTGGCTAAGTTCAGTGGTGTGTTAGAAAGTCATCAGTAACCCCCTTTCTCTTTCTTTTATAGTTGCTTGTTTATAGTCTTCCATCATCATCATCATCCTCATTTGTGTAGTCCTACATAAACTTAAAAGCTGGGTCTCTTGGAATCTGGTTGTATCTAGTTACAACCCTGTCTGGGACAGGGTTGGCTCCATTTTTTTATTAGTTGCATCCCTTTTTGGTGGTACAGCTTCACTGCAAAAGTGTTGTAGCAAATACCATTTGAAAGAAAGATGGGAAAGTGTTTCCTAAGGCATTTTTGTTTCAGCCTTTGGAGGTCTGTCCTACAATGAATGCCAAATCTGTGAACTTCTTGTTCTCAATTACCTCATGCTCCAATATAATCATACTTGCTTTACGTGGAGAAAAATCCCTGGTGAAACATTCTCATCTTGGGTTTAGTGAAATCGTGCCAATCTGCATCTTTTGTGCTGTGTCACTTGCCTGCTTGCATCCTGCCCCTAACTGCACTATAGATGTTTCTGTTTGGAAGGAGGAAGAGACAGGATCTGACCTTTTATTTTGTGTGTAGTACTTAGCACAGGTGGACCCCATTTCAGGACTCTTTTTGACAAAGGAGGAGACTGATGTTATGCTCTCCTCTGTTCACCATCTTTCTTTTTCTGGAAAGATTATTATTCAGTTTAGTTCTGTAGTTTACCTTTCATTACGTTGTGTCTTCGTTTTTCTCATGTTCTTTTTGTTTCATTTTTCTCTTTTGGTAATGTGTTCAGCCTTAAAATCCCTTTAGGATTTTTTTCGCTTAAGAAACTCAACGGTGCATTTTCATTACTGTGCCCCACTGCATATCTCAAATGCTGCTCTAATCTTAATGATAAATAACATGACAGATTGTAGGTAGAATGAAGACTAATAATGAGGAATGAAAATCAAGTTTACAATTTTTTATGTTAATACATTATATTGTGAAGGAAATGCCTATTCAGAAAATGAAATAAATAGAAAACAAAAGCTTTTTAATACTAAATTCCTCCCCACACTGAGCTGTCAACTAGTAAAACTAGTCTATATACTTGATGCTCAACTCAATTGGAAAAAATCCACAATTTGAGTGATTTTAAAATGGTAACTAGAAGGATTTGGAGGGGGGTTTTTTACACAACTGAATTAATCTGTGAGAATGTTTCATCATTTCTTTAACCAAGTCACTCTTCAGAATCACAGAGTAGTTTGGACTCTGCCTAGTGTATACTGTTCTAATCCTTTAAAACTCACATATTCTATTTTCTTCTAATTTTTCTTATAATTTACATCCCAGAGCCACATAATGAAAAATACTGCAAACATTTAGCATGCCTCACTATGGAAAATAGAGATTAAGCTTGTGACTGGATAATTTGCACAGACTTGTTGTATTATGTGCTGTTCATCTCAATCTGCATAGTCTTTAAGCCTAAACTGTCTCAACACCAGCCAGATTTAAGGAGCCAAGCTTCTGCCTGTCGTGGAATTGTATACCTGTTTCTAAGACATCAACAGATAGGACAAGAGGACACAGTCTTAAACTGCACCAGGGGAGGTTTAGGCTGGAAATCAGGAAGAAATTCTTCACAAAAAAGGTGATTGAGCATTGGAACAGGCTCTCCAGAGTCGTGATGGAGTCACCATCCCTGGAGGTATTTAAGGAAAGACTGGATGTAGTGCTTAGTGCCATGGTCTAGTTGACAAGGTGGTGTTAGGTCATAGGTTGGACTTGATGATCTCAGAGGTCTTTTCCAACCTAGTTGTTTCTGTCACTCTGTGAACTGCTTCTTCAGTGGCAAAAAGAGAGAGGAGGGACTTTGTTATTAGACATATCCATAAGCCGCTTCATATTCTTTTTTTGTCCTTTATTTTTATAGTGTGCCCTCTCCCTTGAAGTATCTTCACTCCTAGTGATAAGTGGATTGAAGGAGCCTATTTAGTCTATGTATTGCACTCCCCTCCTGCCCTTCACCCATTGTTCCCTAAAATATTTCCACTCCTTTCCTTCTTATTTCTTGTCATTTTTTCTTTCTTTTCTAACATTTAACTTCCAGTGGGACTTTCTTCCTTCTTTCCCACCCCTGTGTGCCTCCATTCCTCACTATCCCCTCTTGTCGTGAGGTTTGAAAATGTTTCTAGGGCTAAGCTGAGATGAATACTGTTACTTTACTTTTTTACCTAAGGAAAGGGTTGTACGACAAGCAGTCACAGCAGGACTCCGGGTTAGAGCTGCAGAACAGCATTTGTGTGCGGGCTTTTTCAGTCTTGGGGAGGGACTGGCAGCTAAATAACTTGTCTTTGATTTGAGAAAGTCACTTGCATGTGCATGTCAGTCTGTAGGAAAAACCTTGAAAACTGCCCCATCTGAATAAAGCTGTTGCATTGCAGAGTGTTAATGCAGTTTACCTAATCCTTACGTTACGGCACAGCTGAATCACTGTTACTAATGCTGCGTTTCAGTTTGATAAAAGTCAATCATTCCCATCCAATACATTTTGGAATCTTCAGACAAGATGCTGTTGTACAAAAAGAGATTATGTTTAACAGACTGTTTAGAGGTCTTTATATGGAACTTCAGACATGAGAGCCATGAGATGTTGGACTGTAAATGTGGATGTAAAACCATGTAACTAAACACTGTGTTACAAAATAGCTGAAACATTATTGTGAACTCCTGTGGGGAAGTACCACACGCATCATTTACTATAATACAGTGTGCATGAAAGGGACTCCAGATTTGAGCAGCTTTGACCCATGAGAGGTTTATGCTGATGAGGTAATTCCAGTGGTGTCATTGCAAAGACTGCTGGGTGAATTGGAGGCCCAGGTGTCCTGTTAAGTGATACCAGTCTGATTGTGAGTGATTTTTCTGTCAGAACACACTCTTTTCTATCCACTGGAAGGAATAGACTGTTCAGTCATACTTGCTGAAATATAATTGTTTACTTTGTCTTTACATTTTCCCCTCTTATTTTGTATTGTACTTGCTTTGATTTTTCAGCAGTGTTTCTGAGGGAGCTGAACAAACTGCTTTTAAAGCAGCTCACACAGTAATCAAAATAATATATTAAAAGCATTGATGAAAAGCTAATGTTATAAGGGAAATCATATGTTTACGTATTTACACTTTTTAAATATCCTTGTTATTGTTATGTGCAATTGAATAGAAACAATCACTTTGGAGAATTATCCATGAAAAGGAAGCCTTTGATATTAGATGAGTATTGGAAGTTGATGTATGCTTGTTTCTGTGAGAAGCAAAAACAGTGTTAGATTGACCCCAGTGAAATACTTAAGAGGTTTGTATTGATTGTAGGGGAATTAATATTTAACCCAGAATTTCCTTCCAGATGAAAACAAATATCTAGACTCCTGTGTTCAGAGGTTATAAATATGAAAACCAGAGTTATAGATCAGCTCAGCAGTCTGCTTTTTCTTTATTTGTTTCAAATCTATTTTTAAATATGTATATAATGGGAGGGAAGAAAAGAAACTGTTTATAACCATGAATAAAGCCACTGCTGTGCACAGTGTCATAATAAGGCGAATGTGTCATTTAAGTTGCACTTAAAACCTACTTTTAAGACTTAACTACTGCAGAGACCTTGTGGTGGCCTTACAGAATTTTAGTACGGAGTAGTATGACTTCAGCCCACTGTCAGAGCACAGCCTGCACTAGGAGGTTTCCAGTTTTTCTCTATCACAGCAGCACACACCTAGTTTAACATCCATTTCTTCAGATGAAGTCTGTTTCACAACACTCATGCAAAGATACCTTGGTCATATGTATCAGGCCTTCCGTATTTACAAGGTGGCACTCTCAGGGTGGAACAGGAACTTGGTTTAGAGATTCTTGCTGACTTCCAGCTTACCAAGTACACACAATCCTTGTTTTTTGCTTGCTTTGCAGGCTTAGATATGTGTTCAGAAACAAGACACTTCTGTTGCCACAATTACAGAATTTACCATTCTGTCAAAACACTTTGCAAACACAAATACCTCTCTTGTATGACCTTTTGTCTCAGCTGAAGCTCTGCTCCGGAAAAAGTCAGGGATGCGCACAATATAGAAGAAATACTGTCGGAGGCAGCCTGTAGCTGCCCAGGTGAGGAACTGAACAAAGCCAGCCTCAGTTTCCTATTGCCTGTTTTGCAAACTGAGATCATCTGAAAGAGCACACCTGTGCTTATCCACTCATTGTAATAGTGTATGTGAAAATAAGAGGTATGACTGTCTGAAGGTAAAAGGAAGTATTTTGTGCCTGAGCTTCAGGAAATTGTTCTTCCTCTTGTGCATGACCCAAGAGATGATTCCAGACTTGGCTTGGTCTAAGTCCTGTTAATGTAAGTTTAAAGGTTGGCTGTAGTGGTAAGAAAAATTGTGTTTAAATAGCACACTTTTCTTAGTTGTTCTGCTCTTTGTTTTTGAGATTTATCTGCTGGCTTTGCTAATAAAGATGCAGGTTTACAACTGTTAGTGTTGCAGAACAGTTTGAAGAAGAATGAGTTCTGTTCTGTCACTGCATTGTTCAGAAAATTCCAGCTAAGGTGTGATTTGCTGCTTCTCTCCTACATGTGATAATGAAAGAGGAAGGAATGAGAGCACAGCTTTCTTTTATGATCTTATATTGAGTTTGAAGCACTGTTGGTGACATCATCATTTGATTTTAAAGATACCACTGTGAAAAAGTAAATATGAAAATGTATAATGCTCTTTTTCAGCCACTTTTGACAACTCAAACTTCATGTTAAAGGCAGTTAAGTATTTTTTTCCTGTAAATGCATTATCTATTCTATGTTTACACAATTGAAGTAAAAGAAAACACATAAATCAAATGGATTGTTTGTTCTTCTTTGTATGTTTTCTTTGTCCTCTTTAAAGTAAATGCAATCTTTCCCACCCCTCCTTGCCAAGTCCTGTCTCCACCCAAGTGCATTTCCTGAGTGGATTTCTCTAGGAGACAGAATTGGAGAACTGTATGATGGCATTTCTATATTTAAGTTAGATGGAGCAGAATAGGCTGTGTAATTTGCTTAATCAGTGCCCATGCTCTAATTTCCTTGGATGTGATTTTTTGCAGTGCAGTCTTATCTTTGGCTTTCTATCTGGTAGCCAAGTCTGCTATTTGGCGTGATTTCAGAGAGTTTGGTGCTATTTTCTTCTTGACAAAATATCAAGGGGATTCTGTGATAGAGCAGATTCTGCACACAGAGCTTTTCAAGCACGATAAATTGATTTAAGTGGGAATGTGACAGAAAAATACATGCCTCCAAAATAAAGAGATGGAGTAAAATCTAAAGCGCAGTTGATTAGAGCCAGGCAGAAACATTCAGAAGATGGTAAGTACGTAAGTAAATGAAAAAGATGCAGATTCATCTGCTGTTACATAAACTGTACCTGTTCTGGGATCAGGATTCAGCAATTTTGGTACAGGCATTTCCTGTATTTATTTTGTCTGAATATGACTCAATGGTGCTTCACTTCTGCTTTTTCAGACCTTGTCTGTCACATTTTAATGACTTGATAGACTGACGTATACAAACCAGTCTGTTTCTGTTCAGTAAGTTGTGGTAAGACCTTCACATGGATTATTTTCTATTTTTCCACAAAATATGTTTTTGCTATTGTAGCATTACATTTTCCTAATATGTCTTCATACTTTCCTTCAGAAATACATCAATTCTGTTCTCTTACCTATACTTTAAGTGACAACAAATGTTTATATTCTGTTAATGACAAAGGCAAACATTTAGCAATAGGCAGGATACTTGGTGTTCTAGAGTGAAGCACCAGCTTCAAACAATGATTTCTTATCTAGTGTTAAACAGCCATGGGTTAGGTCCTTCTTGTGATATCCAGTTGTGACATTGACCTGAATTGTATGGAAATTTTCTGATTGAGCTTTTTTAGAAGCAATACACTTGGTAATTTGTAAACATTGTAGGAAGACGGTATCTGAAATCAGAATTAGGCCGAGTCTGCTATGGGTCTCAGAACATACTACTGGGCAAAAGCAAGGGTGTTCTTTGTTTTCCCCTTTGTAACAAGATTGGGACAAAAAATCCCTAACAATATGATAATTTGTCTGGGGTGGTTTTTTTTGTGAAAATCTTAAGAACATTAGGCACTTTTTGTTGGAAAACAGAAACGGATAGCAGGCAGATGACCTGAGATTTTACCCATCTAATGGCAAAAGTCTGGATTTTGAGACAGCAATCTCCATTTGATTTGATGAGTGAAAAGAGGGTCCAAAAATCTTCATGGGCTCTTTCTTTCAGGGGCTTTTGTTCTTATTGTTCTGGAGAAAAGAGCAGAAACAGTGCACCATGGGAGTGGCGTGCCCTTGTGAGTAATGCTCATGAGGGAGGTGGTTCATTGCCAACTTAGAGGAAGAGCAGAGTTGTACTGAGAGCATCAGTGATCAATTATTTATTGTCAAAAGAAAATAGAGAAGCTGGCTCACATTGTCAAGCTACAGCATATATTCCCCAAGAGAAACCATTGTAGAAGTATTGACAGCTAGTACAGGAGTATTGCAGAACTCAGGCAGTAGTCACAAAAGGAGCATCTGATGAAATTGTTACACAAGGTTTTGAAAAATACGTGTGGAAAGGTCACCTTGATGTTTGGCTTAGGACTTCTACACCTGAAATTAATTGTTTTGTGTTACTCCCAAGTTTGCAAGTAGTGCGGGCTTTGCCTTGTCACCTTCTCTGCTGCTAGTTAGTGGTAGGCAGAACAGGAGGCCTCAGAAATGGTGAAAAATGACAGTGATTGAGATTATGAGTAGGGGAGAAAGAGAAGGGAAAAGAGAGATCATGTATTGAACCGAGCCCATTTTGAGGTCAATAAAACTTTCTCTGGTGTTACAAGACACTTAATTCCTGGTATCTGGCCACAGATTCCTAGTATCTGTAGATTCACCGTGGCGTGGGGAAGCATCAGAAGCCTGAGTCCCCAGTGCTACAAACCATCACTGCCTCGGTCCTTATTACACAGCCCTTATTGGCCAACTGCAGAGCTGCTGCCCTTGGGGGAGTATTTGGTGTGGAACCTGTGTTCAAGTCTTTATACCCAACGTGTCTTCCCTTCATCAGTCCTGAGTCTTTCCCATTAGAGTGCTAAGGTTTTGGTATACAATGAACATGGACAACAAAGGCTCATCCATATTCTTTATGTGTATCTGGCTTATTCTGGAATGTTTGTGAACAGGTATTAGCTCTTCACTACTTGCAGCAGAAGAGAAGGGACTAACCACAAAGATCAAAGACATCTTTTATATACTTTGTTTATGCTATAAGCATTTCTCAGGAATTTAGAGATAGCTTGCATCAGAATTACAGTAATTGCCTTTCTAAATACTAGCACATAAAAATATATCTAATTATGTCCACAGAGTTGAAGAAAACCTATTATAGTCATGAAAACCTATGAGTCAAACTGCAGCTAACTACAAATAAAGTCTTAATATGAGCATGCAAAGAAACACACTGAAAAACCTGACAATGAGTGGCCTTAGAAACCATTCCCCCACACCTTCCCAGTAAGGCAAGCGTGTGATTCTGTTTCTTCCTTTTCTCCTCTACCCAACTGTTCCTTGTCAGTAGCTGTCTTTGCTTTAGGCCATAGCAGTAGCTGAAAAGGTCAAAACGTGTTAATTTTCACCACTGCATGAGTATGAGGCGGTCAGCAACTGGAAAAAAAATACTGTCTTTATTACTTTTGCTGTCAGATTAGATATAGGAATTGTCTATTATTTAAGCTGTTACATGATAGAGTTTATAAATTGGTAGAAATCTGAAGGCAGAGTGAATAGGTCATTGAATGTAGCTTTAAAAACTGCTATCATGTTGGGTTTACAAAACTTGAAGACTTCTGGTAATAAACAAGCGTATGATGATTTAATGATAATTGTTGCTATCTCTCATAAGGAAAGCCTTTCCAGGCTTTATACCACCTGTGGAATACCTTTGCAAAAGCCTTTTGTAAATATCTAGTCTGTTAATCTTCAGGATGGTTTTAAATGCCACCTATGAGTATAATTTAACTTACTGAATTTTATTTTCATTTACAGACATTACGGTAACAAGATAGGTCTCATTATCTGAGCTTTCAGAGATCTCATGCCTGGAACTTCATTATTCCATGTGATACTGGCAAATCTTTATGCAAGTACTTAGGTCTGTCTTCACATGCTTAGGTTTCCCAGCAAACAGTGTTTCCCTGACTCCTTGAAATAAGTTTCCCTTGACATTTAATTTGGCTGATGAGGTGACACAAGTTTAGGCATAAATTATACCTTTTATGTCAGCCCACACCCACTGAGATATCCTCATGAGAGACCATGTGTAGGCAGTTGTATCAGCCCTCCCTTCAGATACCCAGATATAGAAGGAAGTTTCATTTATACAGAGGTGCCCTGGAGGAGTATGAACAACTGAGATTTCTGAGGGCATGCCTTGAATTAATTCCTCTTCTGGTAATGCTGTTTGAACTCCTTCACAGGCAACACTGCTCGCAGGGTTGGCTGTATCAGACTCATAAGTGCACTTATCCCAGGGCAGAGTGGGACCTTCATGCAGAACGTGACAGAGCTGACATATTTGGGAGTGGTACTGAAATCCTGTGTTATCTATCAGGAGTCTCTGCTTTTGTTCCTGGTGAACTTTGGTGTCCTGAGCATGAGGTGTGCCTGAATGGGATTAGATGCCTCCTGTTAAGTTGTATATCTAATTCTGGCTTACTCTGCCTGTAGGTTTTTTCTGAAGCTGTGCCCTCATATCTTTTGGAAATTGTATGCTGTGTTCTATGTTTTGCCTCATGAGAATAGTAATCAGGAAAAATACTAGAGAATTAACCAGAAAAAAGGCCATGCAGTATATGATGGCTGTGGACACGGTATAGGGAATAAAAGATAAAATTACTCTCTTCCCACAATTGAAGTTCCTTATAAAAGTGGCTTAAATGTGGACTAGTATTTCTGGGAAAATGCTATTTTGGGAAAAACAAAATGAAGAAATTAATATCAGCTGAACGATGATGAAGAAGAAGAGAAAAACATCTATACAATTTGGTTTTATCTTGTTCCAAATGAAACATTGCAATTTTCCATCTAAAAATCACATTTCAAGACCAAACTCAGTAGAAGGTAGAACAAAGCATTTATCTACTATTTGAATAAAATGTTATTTCAACCCCTTGGGACACACTTTCTTTTTTTTTTTTTCATTTGGCCAACCAAAATGACTTTTTCCCTCAGTTTATATGTGTGATTTACTAATTGAACTGAGAAAATAATTCTTTCTTATGTTCTTCCTCTGGTTGAGTTCCAGGCATGGGACTGGATGCAGAATATAGGAAACTGAATGGTTTGGGAAAGAAAATAGGAGAGTTTTATCCTCAAATGAAATGGCATTTGTTTTGTGTGACTGACCAGGGATATAGCATAGATTTGCTTCTACGAGTATTCAGCTGGATTATGGGTGAGATTTAAATAATATGTTACTAAGCTTTACGATGTAATAGCTTGTCTAAAAATAGGATTGGATTATTAAGATTAATGTAATCTTTGTAGCTTTTGTTATTATTTAGAGTGCAAGACATTCAGTCTTTAGTGCTAGAATTTATGATATTTTCATTTCCATTTCCAAGAAAAAGAAATGTATAAAGGATAATTCAAGCATTGTTAAATTCAGCAGGCAACGTTTTAAAAGTGAGTACACCCAAACTCCATAGAGCAAAGGATAAAACTTTTAAATTAAAATTGCACTATAAGGGACATTCTCTGTCTCAATTATTATGTGTGCTTAGTTGAAACCTGCATGAATTTCAGCTGGTTGATTGTTCACGTTGAGCTCACTGCACATCCGAAGGACTGTATGACGCATTCTATTTACGCTGAACATCAGCATCCCTGTTGCACAAGCTTGTTTTCTGGCAGTTTCAAAAGGGAGTTATAATTGTTTATCCTTAGCCATGACAGTAATATAGTGTGATTGGAAACAAAAATGTGTCTCTTATTCATTGAATGATTTGTATTTGATAAAAGGACAATTATTTTCCTTTGGTGTTATTTTTGTAGCTTCTGTGAATTTCCTAAGCCTTAGACAGAGCTTTGAACCTTACTGATGGTGTCATCAGCATTCACTGAAGAAAAATACTAGTTGCTGACATCAGTTACAATTATGTAGCTTATAGTGGTATAAGGGACATTATTTTTACAGTTACAAAGTTTCATCTGCTAATACAGGTTTTGTGTGAGGATATACATAATATGAGGTGTTTGGTTTGTGTGTTTCATAGCCTTGTAGCTTCTGAAAACCAAAATTAGTGTCTTGGATTTCAATGTTCAGAGTTTTCACAAAACATCCTGTATATTTCAAATCTGACACCAAAACTGTTGTTGTACGTGATTTTTATGAACCCTTAGCTTGCCTCCATTCCTGTAATAAAGTAGGTTTCTAGTTTGAGTTCAGATGAGTGGTGTAATTTCAAATGAGCTTTAAAACAGTCTTTGTGGGAAATCACACAGCTAAGTAAAATATTGATTTATTAGTACCCTTAAAGTCATGCTTTGGGGAAGAGGAAAGAGGGAACTGGTTTAGCACAACTTTGGATGAAACAAAAGCAGTGTGTGCTCCAGTCAAGAACACAGACCTTGTAGAGTCAAGACGTTTGATTGCCTCATATTTCATGTGTGCATGAGAAGCACAAGGCTGGAGACACACAAATGTAAATAGCACATATTCCCTTGAATGGCTTTATACATCCGTACCTGACCGAATGTGCCATCGCTGTCTTTCAGAAATATCGACAGTATATGTCTGGACTTCTCACTCCTCCTTATGGTGTTATGGAAACTGGCTCCAACAATGACAGTAAGTATGAGAAATTAGATATCAGGTGGTGGGCAAGCAAACAAGAAAAGGAAAGAGAGGGAGAGATGGAGATTCTCTGGGTTTGGGTGTTGAACTTTAAAAATTTAATTCAGTTTGGTATTACAACTGCAGTAGTATAACTAACTGCATGTAGTAGAAAACACTTTGGAACTTGCCTAACTGCCTTCCAAACTGTATACAAGTGTTTACAGAGCTGTATAAAAATCTGCCTGTTGGCTAAAACATAGTGGATGATGTCGTGTAGCATTTTACTACTTGTGTTACATGAATTCCATGGAACATGGCCATGAGTCCTGCTAGTAAAATAAATATAACAAACTGTCTCAATTTTTTTAGTTAGGATGGGCTACACAACTGGCTGTAGAATCTAGGTTAGTGCTTGAGCTTGCAGTAAACATGCTGCTCTCTAACCTTTGTTACATAGCTAAATAATTTTGGTTACGTCTCTGCCTCATGAGAACCTGTCAAGCTGTGGGATAGTGCTGTACACATGAATCCAAGGGCAGCCTTTGGAATTCATCACTTACGTAAATCAAAACACTTCTGTTTATTTGCTAGGGATTATCTAGATGCCAAGCAGGGCAATATCTGATGGCTAGCAATTGCATCTGCAAATTTTGTCCCCTATGTTACATGTTCAGTATGTTTTCTTTGCAGGATAATGGTATAGCATAGCATAGCATTGCTAATTAGTGCAAACTCAATGTCACATTTTACTGCCATGTACTGAGAGACAGGTAATGTTAAATGAAAAAGTGTAAATAACTCCTGTATACATGCTTCAGGTATTAAGTTTTGAAAAAGTACTGTGCTTAGCAAGCTGTTTAAAATATTGACACAAATTAGCTTTTTGTCTTTTTTGTGTTTACTAAGGAAACTTCTTTCTGAATGTTTTGCTCTTTAAAAATCGCAGATTAATGTGTGTGTTATCAAAGTACTGAACCCTCAGATTCCCTATTCTACTGATAAGTATCTTCACCGTCACTTAAAGAATGTACAGTATGTATTTATGTTCTGTATTCTTTTTTTAGGAATGCCAGATAAAGACAGTATGTCAAGCAGTGCTCTTTGCCAAGTTTCTAAAAATTGTAATAAGGTAAATCACACACAGTTTTGCCCTTTTTTTGCTGGAGGGGGAGGTTATGAAAAATGCAAAAGTGCAGCATTGAATTGAAAGTAACTGAGTGCAAATGGTTGGTGCTCTTGAGTACAGTATACAAATTATAAGAATGCCTTAGACATTGTATCATTTAACTGAAGAAAGCAGCTGGTTCAGGATTATTACCAAGTGTACTGCTGCTGAAGTTTGTGTTACAGTCTGGTTTCCTGGCCTTTGTTGGAAGAGTGCTGAGGGTGAGGAAGAAAAGCAGCACTATGACAAGACCAGTGGATAACCAGTGGATCATAAAATTCATTATTAAATCCTATTTTAAGGCTTAACTGAGTCTGAACTGATGCATAGGCATTGTTCTGGCCCTTTGCTCAGGGTGAATTTTCTCCTATGTTCAGAGAGCAGCTTTACATCCCAGTTCTCCTTTGTAAAATAGTTCTGTGCCTTCAGCCTCACCAGATGAGGGCCCACATGAAAGAACTCATGAATATTTCTGTGCCAGTTTCAATAGTGGGATATAGTATATATATAGAATAATAGTGGGCAGGAATAGTGTCAGGCGTTGCTGCAAAGATTGATAACTTCTAGAATTTCTGTATGGCATGAGTAGAAAAGTTACAGGAATAAACAGATGCTTCAATGCCTTTTTTTCTGGACACAGGAGTTTAACTGGATGCATTTGTGTGATGGCTTTAAAAGGTTAAATGTATTTTTGTTGCACAAAAAGCGTATCTTGACAGCAGCTGAAGACAAGGCATATTTTAGTGTGTTTCCTTAATGCAAAAATAACTACTTCCACCTCTCCCTGTCTGTCTGTCCTGCTTCCTCAAGGGTACTGACCTTTCTTAATTGTCACGTTCAGGTTTTATTTAATGTATACATGTTACAGTATGCAGTTCCTATTCCTAGAGTCTTATTCACTAATGCTACACTACTTCCGGACACAACCTTATCCTGTAGGATCATAAACATTTTTCCATGCACTGAGTAATTATTCTTAGATACTTAGATAGCACCTTGGATTCTGTAAGCATTTTATGTAACAGTTATGAATTATGTCTAAGTGCTTCTTTAGGTTATTGGCATTTCAGCGGCACACTTGGAGTTAAGGCAGGTCAGGGGTCTTGCTTGGCTTCTCAAGGAAAGCACCAGGTGCAGAATTCAAACTAAAGGATGTTTTTCTGTTTTCTGAGGCAAATAGAAGTAACAGGTAAAGGTAAAAAGGTAGAAATATCTGTCTGCCATAGGACGTGAGATAGTAATGGGAAGTGATGCTCAGCTAAGGGTGGTAAACACTCTTAGGTACAACGTATTTTAGAAACTGAGTAAAATTTAATGATAAATACATTTGCCAATAGCTGGGCTTTTCTAGCGCAACAGAACTCTTCCTGCACAAAATAATTTCTTGGGTAGGAGACAGAACTTGGCTAGGGCAGGCTCAAACTGTTTAGTGACTTTTACAAGAAGAGAGTCCTTTGCAAACCATATTATCTTCCTATACAAGATGTGTATAAAACAGACACCCTTCTCCCTCCCACACTGTACACATTTCTCTGGAGAGAAGCTGAGTGAGTAAATACGTGACAAGTACTTGTCACCACCTGGCGAACGTGGCAGAAGAAGCTACACAGCATAGAAATGATCCTTGAATTCTAGTTCTATGTTTTCTCCATATGGCCACAGCTGTCTTTAATTATGGTCAGTGAAAGGTAAATGCAGCAGAGATAAATACCCAAGTATTTTGCTTACTGCTTGCAAACTCCATTCCTGCAGTTTCAAAGCGTGCAACTGTTACAGTGCTTACACAAAATGTCTGTTGCCCTTCATGCCCTGCAGTCTGGTTTGAACCATCAGGGAGTTACTGGAATTCCAGGGCCAAATTCCCAGAGTTATTGCCAGCTTTTCAAAACCAAAAATCAGGATACCAGAAAACTGCACTATATTTCTAGATTTTCCATATTTTGCTTGTTTTTAGGATGATGCATGACTCCCAAAATGGCAGGTGTTTCAGGGAAGGGCATTCATCCAGGGAAAGGGAAATGTTAGCAGGACATCTTTAGACTACTTTAGATGGCCAGAATAATACCTGTGGGGCAGACAGCAAATACAGCTCGAAGAGACCCACAGACTGCTCTGTAATGTCCAGAAAAAGACTGAGTGGGGAACCTTCTGAAATTAGGAGGAAGTTCCTTAAAATCTTTCATATGGTAAGAAGGCATTACACTCTAGGACAGAAAGAGATAACATCTTCGGTAGTTCTCATCATGAAGCATTCATTTCAAGGTATGTATGTGTTGTTTTAATTTTCCAGGGAAGTTTATGCCTGTAAGTAATTTGCTTCAAATGAAATTTCATGTATTCCACTCTGGAAATATGAAATGCATGTTTTTCTTTTTTAGCGTGTGGTGAGTCTTTTACAGGTACTGTAATAGATGTTCTTCCGTAATTGCTAATTATTTGAATTTCATCTTCATAGCTTAATTTTTTTCTCCTGTCACATCTATTAGTTTTTGATGAGTAACATAAGATTTTTCTTTGAATACATGCTTTGGAATTTTCTCACCATATGGGGATGTTTGGTTTTTCTAGTTCATTAAAATCTACAAAAAAATTATTTCTATTAGGAGAAGGCAACAAAGAGATTCTTTTTACCAAATGTGAATTCATTTGCATTTCGGGTTACATTATTGCACATCATTTAATGCAATATAGGAGTTAAATTGAGCATAAAATACTGAGAGAGAGTATACTACTGTTCTCAGTTATATTTTGGGGAATGGAAACAAAGTCGATTTAATGCTGTCTTATGTAAGGGAAAATGACAGAGCGTTGGTCTTTTAAACTAGGACAGACCAATATATCTGTGCACTGGTCTCTCTCACTCTAGTTTTTGAAAATTCCCCATGGGGTAGAGTTGCATATGAGAGATGAATGTAACCCTAAAGCCAAAATTACAAAATCAATAATAATTTCAAATACATTTTTGGAAGAGATACAGAAGAGTACTTAGAACGCAGGGGAGGTCGGGTTCCAGCGTGCAGACAGAATAGGTAGTGGTCCTGGTTCCATATATTACCAGCAGAGCTGGCAGCAGGGTTGCGTGATGCTTCCCACTACAGGACACTCTCCTTACAGTTTGGCCGCTTTTTCGCTGTTTACACTGAATTCTCCATGCTGAGAGTATGCTCGTGGCTGATTTTTAAATTGAAATGGATCAAACCTGTCTGACATTGAGCTGGAGGAAAATACATAGCACATACTAAATAGCTTTTTCCAGTTATACACTAGGAATCCTGTCCTTTGGACTAGAAGCTTGACTTTTGGGGGTTGTTCATACAGTAAGGAGTGTACCATTTGCGAGCCCCTAAAAAATAACCGCAGTGTTAAACATTGAAAAATGTCAGCTGAAACTGGCTCACCAGAGGCTTGGTGCAGTTTCACTACAAACCTGTGCACTCAGGCTGTGAGCATTTTATGTGCAGAATTCCCACACTGTCTTTGCTCCTGGGCTGCTTGGGCATTCCTGTCTCAATGTTTAACCATGTGGGGTTTCTCTCAAGAGCTTCTTTTAGTTGCTAGAGGAATATTTTGACAATATAAAGCCAGATACTGACTGAAAGCCAGAGGTCTCTCCCCTGTTCTTTTACACCCTTTACTGGTACTCAGGTAGGAACAAGAAATAGCCCATCTGCTCTGGAAATGTGAGATACAAGATAGTTTGAAAGAAGAGGTACTGGAGGAATGAGTTGTGGAGACAAAGGAATAAGAACAGAGGACAGCCCCATTGAGAGCATGAATCTCCACTCCCTTATGGACTGTGGTGCTGAATGCTATTTTCTGCAATCAGCAAATGTCTTAAACTCCTTTGCAAACTGTGGATGCCTTAAAGCATAGAAATGATACACAGGAAGAAGAGAAATCTGTGATTTGTAAGTTATTTATTCAAGTAGTAGATAGTAAAAAAATTCTCACCCTGCTAATGATCCAAGCTGAAATTTTATGTTCTTTTCCATAATGGAATCTCCATATTGCGGTTTGCTGAAAGAACCCCCACATCCTCAAGAAGCCACACAAAATTCTGCTTGAGAAGAAGGCTAAACAATTAAGTGCTCAAAAGCAGAGTGTTTCAAGAATGGGGGCTGACTGAGCAGTGTTAATGAAGTCCTCTTATCTGTGTTTGTTATGGTACAGACTTTGATTACCTGCTCAAATATATTTTTGCTGTGACACACTACATTAAAACAACGTCCTACCTCAAAAACCATGCTGCCTTTCTTTTTTACAGCTTCGCCTCAGTGACTGTTTAAAACGTATGTAAGTTTGCTCCTTCATTGAGAGCGTACATCCTGTAAGGGGAAAAGTGCTTTTCATCTCCTTGAATCTGAGGAATCCATGCTGAACACAGAAGACAAAAGCAGATTAAGTTGTGCAAATTCATACAGTAATTCTTGCTATTGGGTGAAGAATGTCTGTTCTTTTCTGAAATCTCTCATGCTATATTTCCATTACGTTCCCTATATTGTCTTTGGGTTTTTATTGTGATAAAGAGTTGCAGGAGCTCCCCCTTGTGCACGAAGTAATATTTGAAAAACACATAGATTGAGTTTGTGAACCTTACAGGTTGAAACATCGCCTTTATGTTTTTCAAGTAATGTCTGCACACTTCTAGATTGGAAGCTTATTGGAAGTGATTTATTTTAAGGTATTTTGTATGCCAAAGCTCCTATAGAATGTGCTGCAATACTTCTGTGAAAGTCACCTTTTCATCTATCTTCTTTCCTTGCTAATTCAATGTGGTAAAATGTAGATTCCTTTTCTTTACTTAATTTTCAAAAAGACATAGGTACCATGTTGATTTTTATGTATTTAAATAATTGGGTTGATTGTGAAAACATTATTTTCCTTTTTATCATCTAAATGCCGTTAATGCAATTATATTGTAAAGATCTTTCAGTGGAGAGAGCAGGGCATAATCAGGAGTTAATCCTCAAAATATTGCTATTTACCAGGCAAATGAATATTCACTTGTTTCGATTTTCAAGCACTTACGTGTAGCTCTGGACATTTGAAGGTATACTGTTTGTAAATATGACACTGCAATTCACAATGTTCAGCTTGAAAAACCCACACAAGACACCAGTAATAATCATGTTCATTCACCATGTTAGCTACTCTAGCAATAAACACAATCATTTTACTTCTAATTTCCCTATATTTCAATTTACTTTTCCCAGATGACCGAAAGGAAAGCTTATCGTTTAACATATTCAGTATATTATCAAATGTGGAATTTGATAGAGCATTAGGAGAACTCTAAGGGAAATGTTTCACATGCTCATGAAATTGTGAGCCAAAAAAAAAAAAAAAAAGAGGAAAGCAGGCAGTGTTCTATCAAAGTGTAATTACAAGGTGTTTGTTTGAAAGTTGTAGCATCTCCAACATACACATGAAAACTGTGTTAGAGGATAACTTATTTTCTGTATAGCTGCCCAGTGATAGATGTGCATTGATTTCTTTTCTTGCTTGGGCTCTGCACCAGGCAGTTCTCCTATACAATATTTGCATAGGGTTAAAAAATAATTCCCTTTTCTGTTTTTGAAGTGATAGTGTGAAAGCACTACATGCAAATATTTCTAATAACATCTTTGTGCAGTCCGAACTGTACCCATTATTTTTAGGGGCTGCTCTAATATTTTGGCACCAATTTCACGTATATGAAAGTAATTTGCCTAGAGGTCTGTTCAAGTTCTTCATTTTGCTCTAAGTGAAAGTGCTTAGGGTTTCATCATTATCACATTCTGTAACAATTTGGCTAGTGCAGAGGCTCTGCATATAGTCTCTGGCAATGTCACATGATGACAGCTTATGGCAGGGGAGATAACAAAGACAGGAGTGTGAGATGAGTAGGAGCCTGTGAAAAATACATTTTTCATATGTTAGTAAGGAACATAAGCATGAAAAATGTGAAGGTCTTTATATGTTGGCAGTAATGTAAACAAAATTGTTAGTAAGTCTGCTGAGTTTCATTAAGTAGACTTTGCATAAACTAAATTGTTGCAGAACCACCAGGGAAGGTTGGATATCTCCAGTTTCAGCCAGGCAGGTGATATACAGTGGTAGACTTCCCTCCTGAATGTCTTTGTGAATAGCAATACCTCAGAGGAAGCTTGCAGCACCCCATATTCTGTTACACAATCAGCTCCCAATAACTTGTGAAATATCTGTGATCCATTATTTCATTGTATTCCCTGAATTCTGGAGGTCCTAATGACAATTTCTACTGGGAATGGTTTCTTCTGCTGTGTCTAATTGTGATTGTGCTGTGATTGAGCAGACCGATACAGAACTAGCCAGAGTAGCCCCAGTATGAGACCTGCAGATGTGGGGAGAGATTCTCATTTGATCTGGTACTATACAGGAACGAGTAGCACTGCACTTGTGGACCAAGAATCCTTGGTCCAGGTTGCTGTGTATTTACCTGTGTACATGTCAAGATAACTTAGTTCTCTTCAGTGCATACTTGATTCATTTCAAGGATCCCTGAAGCCCTTTCATGAATTTGGATGAAAAACATATGGTCTTTCTGTCTATTTGAGGAGTTTTCGTTGTGGTGGTTTGTGGTTCTAATGATAAATAGAGCTGTGTGTGACAACAGTGGGAGTGGTAAGAGATGGATGCAAGACTTCGTGGATGCATTACACTTTTTGTAAACAAATGCAGAATTTTGCAAGCTACAGGACCTGAGGGAATACTCTGTTTTAAATTTCATCCTTGTTTTCTAAGAGCAGTAACATCAGAGTACTAAATATATGTAGGTATATTTCAGTTTTAAAATATAAACAAGTTGCCACATTTATCTCTTGAAAGAAGGTGAATAATGGGAAAAATAGTGACTAGCGTCCAGTAACATAATGCAGTTGAGTTGTCAGCACCTAAAGAGGAAGCCTCCCTTTCCTGTCACAGCTGTAAAACATTGCAGGAGCAGCTACTGCCCTTGACTCAGGAACAGAACACTGAGCTTGGAAAAGTGTCTGCATTTGTATCCTGCTTTGAGAGCTGCAGTGACTTTCTGAGTCAGTGAAACTACCTGGAAGATTCAAGTCAGGGTAGTGTGGGTTTTATTATGAGGGAGGAGTGAAAAGATGAAAAATGAGTGGTATGGGAAGGAGAGAGACTTCCTCTGTTACCAGCAGAATAATCCATATACTCAAGTCAATGCTAGAGCTGATCTATATGAGTTTTTAGTTTCATGACTTTTACATATGAATATTAATATATATGATCTCCACTTCTCTAAATGAAGAGTCCCCTTAAACTGTTATCATTGTTATTTTGATGCTCTCCACTTCTGTTGCCCTTTAATTTTTATTCTTATTTTTATTCAGACTTTATTCCAATTTGTGTGCATTCTAAAGCCTTGCAATTCTTGTTTGTTTTAAGTGCTGTGATGCAAAGTAGGGATGGAGTCCTCTGCTACAAAGAGCTTTCAGTCAGAGAAAAAATAGAGTGACTGTCAGACAGAAAGATGCTGGTTTACTTAGAACATCATAAGGCATGAGATTCATGGTTGTTTGTGTGTTTTTAATGAGATTTCTTACAGGAGCTTATTGTGATCAGTCCTTGGTGTGATAATCCTAAGAGACACTGAAAGTGGAATGACAAGTTCAGAAATCAATAGAAAAGTGCAAAACCAAGTGATATATATTTCTTTGTTAAAATTGTAATTTGGAGGGGATCTAACTCACACTGCTGACCTCTTTAAGTGTAGCAGTGTAATCGAGTACTAACCCATCTGACCAACCTGACAAAAGGGCTGTGGAGGTGCTTGGGGTAGCACAGGGAAGGCAATTTGGGTAAAGAGACATTTTGCCTTTCAGACTCCTGTTGTCTAGCTGCATGAGTGTTGCTGTTGTAGTTTACATAAATAACCTAAAGAATGGAAAAAACCTTCAGAAATTCCTAGAAAATACTAAAATTTGTAAAGTACTCAGTATTGTGAATTAGGTGTGGGAGCATCTTTCCACAGGAGCATCACTCTCAGTTCCACTTTTCTGAGGACACAGCCTACTACCTTCTCTGCCAGTGCTGGCAAGGGCAGTCTGATAATATATATTGTGGAATCATATTTGATGACTTTTGCTTCTTGACTGTGTTTTCTGTGAGATTCTGTCCCAACCCCTAAAAAACATGCACATATGCTCCATTTATCTCTTTCAGTTGAAAGGCAGAAAGAGTGGGTAATTATACTGAGAAAAAAGATAGTCCCTTTCAAGGTTCATGTCTTCAGACAAGTCAAGCGTATACAAGTAACACATTTGGCACTTATATTTGAAACAGCAAAAGGAATTTTTTTGAATCTTGTAATTATTTTCTCAAGTTTGGCAGAAAAATTAGATCAGGGATCTTAAAATCAGATTCTTTCTAGTCACTCATATAATCTCTCACAGAGCATTTTGACTGCCTGTCCTGCCATGCATGCTGGAAATTGGTATTCCACAAAGTCAGTTATAGTTCTGAGTTGGTAAGAAGTAATCAGTGTGTCTGATCTGATCATTTAGCAGCATCTTTTCTTGCTTGTGTATGGATGACAAAAATTTGAGAGGTTAATAAATAGTGGGAAAAAGCTGTCCAGTGATTTTGTTCTTTTTCTTGTGTTAGCTAGTCAAGAGCAGAAGCCTGTTGTGCTGGCTGCACACAAATAGCACCACAAGCATCCAGTTTGTGGGGCTCATTGAGAGCCATTCAGAGTCAGAATTGCAGAGGCAAAAATGTCAGCTCTTTACAGCAGAGCTGAAAATGTATTTAGGACTGTTAGCACCCATGATGGTTAAGGAGAAAGTGCTGTTGAGGTTTATGATTTATGACTTTCATTATTTATTCTTTTTGTGAATTTCCTTCTGAAAGAAGGCTTGGCACAAGACTGTGAACATGTTTGATCTTTGTGTGCTTTATCATCAGTGGTGCAGCTGTCTTAAAGATAGCAGTTAGTGAGGAAATACAGATGCACGTAGCTGAGTTGAATAGTAGAGAAATTAAAAGAATACATAATTTAGGCTCCAAAAAAAAATTTTTAAAACCTCAACTTATTTCCAGTACAGGTTACTACACTGCTTTTAATTAGGATTACTCAGACACACTTGTTTTCATCTTAGGAAATGAAATTACATATAAACAATTTATATAATAACCTTGAGCTTGATGGAGAAAAAGCCAGTAGCTTACCAGGAGAATTATGATTATGTCTTTGTAAACCTCCAGTACTGCTTGGTCCATCCTCACTCTTTTTAGTAGCTGACCAAATTTATGAATCCGAGGAGCCTAAAGAAACACCTTCTCTTCTCTCATGCCATTCTTTTCTTGTAGCCTTTTGCAGAATGGCTCAGGTGGTTACTTTCCTCCCCAGCATATTTTCTGGCCCAGCCCACCTTGGAGCCTCCTGAGCAGTGACACCAGAAGCAGAGGTAGGAGAGAGTGGCTGTGCAATAGGAAGATGGTGGGAGCATTAGCTCCCAGAGCAAAGCACATTTGGGCCCAGGAAGAACCATGGCACTGTTTTAACACAAGTTCGCAGGAAATACTTTATGTACTTTGAGTATTTCCAGGCAGACTGGTTTGGATTGCGGTAAGTAAATTTCTCTGGAACAGCATTTTCACACTTTGATTTGCTTAACGTGGTGCAACAGTCGTTATCCTTTACACTAAGAGCCAGTAAAGAGTCAGTTAAGCCAAATAAGATTTTGAGATTATGTTTAAAAAGGGGGTGAGTGGTTGACAGTTGTCAGGGACAGAATTTCAGCTGGACAAAACAATACTTCTAGCAATAATGCGAAAATCAATACTAACATTAAAGAAAAATGGGAAAAACGGGATAAATTACAAAATACAATAGGTGCTCTTCCATTTCACAAGGACGGGGCTGGTTCTGTGATACCCCTAAAAGCCAGACATCACAGAATTTACACAGCTTGGGCTACATACTGAGAGAGGTAAAAAGAGGTCATCTCTTTCAGAAACATACTATGGTGAATTGGGTTGTAAAGAAATGTGGTTAGCTAGGGAAAATGTCAGGTGGAATAATTTTGTCTCTCCATACCCGTCTTGGGTTAATTATTGCAGTCTTTTGTGTGTATTTGTGGAGCCAATTTTTTTCTCAAGTTGCAATAAAGATTCATTTAAAAACAGAAGCATCTCAGAGTATGTTTAGAAGTGTCTGTCCCTTGCTAGTTAATCAGGGAGGATGAGCTAAATTCAAAACAATAAGAAAAAATGTGAACAGGTCAGGTTTAAATAGTAGCAAGTTAGGCAGCAGCAAGCTCTGTAGAAAGTAAGAAGGAGAGACGAAGCAAATTCGCAAATATGAAATATTTACTATTTTCCAATTAAAATCGGATTTTGTTGTAATTGACAGGAATTAAAAGTATTACTCTTTCTCTGTTTAATTGGAGAATATCTACTGTTCTCACAGATGCACATTAACTCAATGTTTGTGTTCTATTTACTGATTATTCCCAATGCATTATGGATTTAATGTGAAAAACAGCATATCAATCTGTCTTGTTCAGATCAATAATTTGATTCCAAATGCCTTTGTATGTTTTTAATCAATACAATTACTGACGCTGTATCTAAAGAATACTGAATGCCCTGATGAACTAATACAGCAGTTAAGGTTTAATTTTGTGCTAGTTAAATGTGTAAGACCACAATTGGATATTACTATAAAAGAAAAAGAAAAGCCTTTATCCTACACAGCCTCAGAAACTTGGATGACATAGGATAGGTAGCATGGTTCAGCACATCAGCACCCTCCACTTTGACAAGCTTTTTGTAGACATCAAGAGAAATAGAAGTTTTAAGGAAGATAAGAAGGTTGTTTTGTGGATATTTGTCAAGAGCAGAATGCATGTCTTTTCCACTGACACACAAATATGTAAATTAAACAAGTGCTTGAGGGTTTTTTTATGTTTGTGACAGGAGACTTAAAACCATTGAAGTAGAGAAGTACTTGGCTGAAAGAAAATATTTGTGCTTTTTTGTAAAATGTGTTCTGATCTAGCCATCACTTTGGGATTTCTTTCCTCTGTTTATTTTCATATACTACGGAAACAACCATTTACCTTTTTAAGAAATATATTCCATATAGAAGGAAAACATCAATATAGATCATTAAAAATCTCCTGAGAAATAGCATACCAGGAAGTGTTGAACTGGATATTGTTAGATTATTCCTTCTCAGCTTCATTTTTAGTAAAAATTGATTTCTGAAAGGATGACAGGAAGAAGAAAGAGGAGTAAATAGGGAAGCTGGACTCTAAGGCCCATGTGCTGCACTCCTTCAATGTTTCTTCATTTCATGTGCTTTCACACAATGCATTGCCCTGAACTTGGAGGATAAGAAACATGAAATCACCAGAAGAAGCATAAAATGGGTATAAATTAACTTCTCTTGCCCACTTGCTAAAGGCCTAACCTTGTTGCTGACCTCCCCAGGGAATTCAGGAGGTAACCTTCAATGCCCTCTAGCCCTGTCTCACTTAGATGAATTTCCCTTTCTGTGTTAAAAAGCATTGTAAAGTTCCCAGCATGAATTTGTAGACACTAGACTTCCAGGATTCCAGTTACAGCATTCAGCAGTGTTTTCAGTTGCTTATTCTCATCACTTGTTGCAGTTGTGAGTAGACACTGTGTCCCCATTTTACCATGGAGAGGTTGAAACACTCAGAGGTGAAATGACTAGTGGGCATCACACAATACATGAACTGCTGTCACCCAGGAGGCAGTGGTCCTCTTGCCTCACGTGGGTAGTGTGATGACTACACTCAAGTCAAGAATTTTACCACTAATTTTAATAGGTTCACAATTTCACACATAATTCACGCTCCATCCAGGTTTTGGCGCCCTTATGTTTGACATGAAATCACTTAATCTAAAATTTCACTGCCTCGTCCTCAGAAGGCAGTTCTGGCATCTGGATGTAACTGAAACCTAGGAGAGCCCATCCTATCCTGTTTTCTAGACTGAGTACCTTCTGTGAGGCTTGGAGGTAGGAGGTGCTTACCAAAGTTAAAAAGGTATCTAGAAATAAGTGAATTAATTAAGTGAAGCTTATTAATCTTTAACATCCCTTCAGTTTGTCTTTTGATTAGGTGCTGTGTACCTAGAGTGTGAGAGATGGGCCTTAAGAACTTGTAACCTTGCTGCCTAACTTTTAAAGTCTTTGCCATTATAGCTTGTTTCTAAAGAAGTAAGTAATTTCAGGTAAACATACTTTTAAAGCTGTGAATACTAAGAAACCAGTAGTTTGCATGAGAGACAAAAAAAAAAGTTTTGTTCTTTCGTAGGTTAAAGAAATGCAGGAGCAGAGAAACCCAGACAACACTGGCTTGAGATTCATTATGATAACTGTAGTCACACCTCTACCAGAATATTGGGAATGCTCGCAGCAGAGTTAGCATTTTCTGACATTTTATTCAATGCAGGCAGTGTAGTTATAGCAGCTGTTTCATTGTAGTGGGGAAGTAGAAAAATGACAGGAAAATAAGACATCATTAGCCGTGTTCTGGGGGGTTTTGTGCACTGGTCATAGTCTGTTTCAATATTCTTTTTCCCTTTGACATTCACAGTGAAGTGTCATTTTTGGTAATGGCTGAATCATTTTGTGTTAAAAGGATGGACGTTTATAGTTTGTCAAGGAAACATTGTTGAAGTGTTAATAATGTATTTCAATTTAACTTTCTAAAATAAATTTGCTACACTGAATATTTGAGAATTTAAAGGAACATATTTTCCTGTTTATGCTATTAAAAAATGTAGATTACTAAAGAAAAGCAATTTTAGAATGTATTTTAAAATACAGCATAGTCTTCACATTGTATTACATTTAAAGAATATAGATTTTAAACCAGTCATCATTACTCTGAATATTTTGATAGTAGCCCATTTGCTGACAGTATTCAAAGCATTTTACAAAAGTGGAAATTATTAGTATTCCTCTCTCCTAAAAGGGGAAAATGAAACACACAGTGATTAGGTGATTTGTGTAAGGTCATGCAGTCAGAAAAACAGAATAAAACTGAGCTGTCTTTAACCACTGGCCCTGACAATTTCTACTAGACTATTTTGGTTTGTTTAGATAGTTTGTAGTTAGATTATGGGTTTTTAGATTACAGGTGCTATACCTCTATGAAACTCAGAAGATTTTTAAAATTTGATTATTTTCTTCCCTAATTTTGCAAACATGCTGTGACTGTGTGTTCATCTGTTCATACCTTGCCGTTCTCCCCATTTTGCTGTTTGCAGATATTTGTTAAGAGACTAGAATGGTTGTCTTATGTGAGCATGGGTGGCTTGAACATCCTTTGGTTGTACAATTTGAAAATGTCTAGACTGGTCCTTTTAAAACACAAGTGATCTTGGGTAATTTGTCCTTTGTTAGTTGCCAAGTATTTGTTAATTGCTAAGTCCCCTACAGACATGGTATGAGGTCAATCATTGTCGGTTTTGGACTTTTCCAGTTAGGAGATGTGAGCAGGTACTTTGCTTTTTGGCTGCCAGTGCTCTCTTGTGGAGCACAGGCTGGTTCTCCCAGCTGCTGCATATGTTTGTGGAGAGAGTGAAGAGGAGAATGAATTGTTTACAGCATGATCGGAGTGATGATTGCATTTCTATTTCCATTTTTTTTGTCTTCTGAAGGGGTGTGGTAAATCTCCCTGTATGGGCCAGTCGTCTAAGAGTTGGACTTGATGATCCTCGTAGGTCGCTTCCAACTCAGAATATTCTGTGATCAGCTCTGTGATTAAATATGATTTTCTGCGTTGGACCCAGAGCTCAGTCCTGGTATCACACCCCAAATTCTAATCTAATCTAATCAGACGTCCCTGTGGCAGGAAGTGTGTGCCAAGGTTTCTTATGAACTATGCACCCTTTGGGGTTAGAGGTCATCATGTAGACTGTTCTGTGGTGACAAGCATTGGTTAGTATATCAGTATGTTCTACATAGGGCTACTCCAGAGATCCAGTACAGATTAATATCATCACAGATCACAGAATATTCTGTGTTTGAAGAGACCTACAAGGATAATCAAGTCCAACTCCTAAATGAATGGCCCATACGGGGATTGGACCTGCAGTGTTGATGTTATTAGCACCATAATCTGACCAACTGAGCTAATCTCAGGAAAATTCCTATAACATTGACTACATTTTCCTTCAAATTTTGACAAAGATGTGTTCCAAAGGACTTTTTTATGACAAAATCTTTGTTTCTCTCATGTTCAGCAATCTGCATTAAATAAGTGTATTGTTTTCCCTGTAGTATCCTAGCAGAGGTTGGTGCAGTCTGCATAACACTCTTTCACTGCAGCTGCAAATAGGACCAATGGAGTTAACTTCAAGATACTCTATCTAAGACTGCTTTCCAGCTGATAATGCCCTCCAAAAACTGTGATACTGTATGTTCAGCTTTATCCCTGTTACATAGTTATTCTGTAGTGCTGGAAATAATGGCTTGTTTTGGAAAGAGTCATCGCTACATCATCTTTGGAACTCTTATCTCTGCCTTTGGTCCAAAACAGCTCAAGTAGATGACATTACAAAAAAATTGAGAAAGAATGATAAGAGTAGAAGTGGGAGGTGTTGTGTGGGAGGGCTGTGGGGACTCCGACTAATTGTCAGCTGTATCCTACTGACTGGCTATGATTTTGCTGATATTGTGGGAATGGGTTTTTTTGTATATTTTATTTCCTCCCATGTAAACCAGATAGGGCATTAGAAGTCTTTTGGGAGATGTATACAAAGATATTCAAACATGTCAGTCAAAAATGGTAGTAATCAGAAGGCGTCAGGAGTCATTTGGAACTAGTAAGAGCTCTGCTCCCTGAAATACACTCAGGAGAAACAGATGCCATGAGCCTGACTCAAAACTCATTGAGTCAATTAGGCACTTCCCAGTGATTCCAGTGGGATTTGGATTAGACTATAAATCCCCAATAGTGGTAAATACTGAGGATGTAAAACAAACAGACCTCTTGTGATGTGGCTGTTGCTGCTGACACCTTTCAACTTGTGTGGCTTTTGTCCTTTGTTTCTTCTGGATCCCCCGGCCAGCCAGCAGGAAAACAGATGTCACTTGCAATTCTTTTCTGTTCCCCAGCTGAAAATAAAGGGATCAACAGTAGTGCACAATTTTATCTGATCACCCTGGTAACATGCTGTGGTTAACTCCAATCAATACCGAAACTTGTTCTCTGTTCAGAGATGAGCTACACTGAGGTCATGTGAAAAAAGTGATTCATTGGCTTTTATTTTATTTCATCTTAGTTCTTTACAATACACATATCCTGCGTTTGCATTTGAGAGTAATAAATTAAGTCCCCTTCATCATTTGATTTTATAGATCCAAATCGCTGCAGATCTAAAGCATTCATTCATATGTAAAGGCTCAGAAACATCCCTTTACAGCTATTTAACAAGGGGAATAGAAAAATCTATTTTTATAAGAGATGTTCTTGGATTTTATTTAGCAGATTCAAATAAGTTGACAGATACAGATCTCATGGCAACTATTATTGTTGTTCATTTTATTATTTATTTGTTTGCATATGGCTTGCTCAGGGATTTAAGAAACACCAAAATAAAGACAGGCCTTGCCCTGTGGTTTGAAATCTAAGGCCTATTTCTCCACAGATTAAATGTGTGCATAAAATTATACACATGAATAATCCTATTTAAATCTGTGGTAATGCTCTCATGCATAAATATTTGAATCTTGAAAGGAATAGAGGCTAAAATTATTACTTTCTCTGCTTCACCCCAATTTAAATATGGTGTTTGTGATTGGCTTTGTGAAGGGTTTGTTTGAATGGCTCAAATGTGAATCCATAAATGTACAGATAGGGAGTTTGTCAATGTTAATGCTAAAAACCTTTTTACCACAGTTTCTCATAATAATTTTCTGCTTTCCCCTACCAACGCCAGCAGCTTTCCCTTCTCTACCCTGCAGACCCCTATGACCTCCTCCCCTACAGGGAAGATCAGCAGGTCATAACAAACTGTTTGAGTGTGCACTAGTTGGAAAAGGGAATAGAGTAGCTGAAGTTCAAGATGGTATTGCTGTGTTGCTTTATCTCACACTGAAGGAAAGCCAAGAGCAGGTACACCGGTCACTCCTGTGGCCAGGAGATGAGTAATTATTTGTAAACTATTGTAATTGAGCTCTTTGCATGATAACTTTTCCCTTATTCAGAAGTATTGAGAAATGGGATCATCAAGGACCTCTGTGCCACATGTATGTACTTTAGTCTCATTAATTCTTCAAAGATACCAGGATGTGTTAAGAAGGCAATTAAACACTCTCCTCACTCTCTGCTGTTTTATAGGGAGAGCTACTTTATTTTTTTTAAGTACTTTCTAAGCAACCCTTAATGGAAGGTCGAAGATTATAAAGAATAACAAAACAATTCTTGTTCTTCAGCCAAGCTGTGACTATCCCTTACAGAATACATTTTTTTTTCTGATGAGAAGTTGTTGCTGGAGCCCTTTATCTCCTATTAACTAACTGATGTTACATTTCTCTGCCTTTGAAATATGTCTTGCCTTTCTATAACAAAGTCCAAGCCCTGTGTTTCCATTTATTGCATTTCAGCTAATCACTAGTGCAGCCAGAGCTCACTGCAGCAGCTATGAAAGGCTGTAACTTTGGGGACTCTTTGCTGGGCATGTCTTTTGGATGATGATGGCATTGTCCCTCAGTAGGAATGAGTGTCTCGGGCTCGCTGCCCCAGGGGCTCTGTTACTGATTGCCTCTTCCAGCACCACCCTGTGTTTGAACTCTTTTTAGACTTGTAAAGCTGTCCTCGAAAATTGCACAGTACCATGTAGTGAGGCTAAAAGTTACTTCAGGAAAGCATTGAGTCCATCCCTGAGCCACATGCTCACTGTAGCACTGTCGCTCTTGACAGATTCCTTATGTATCCTCCCAAAGATGGAGGAACCAGACCTCTCTGGCAATCTGCCAGTATTCACTGTCCGCTCTGTGAGAAAAGCTTCAGCAATGCCTAGACTGAATCTCTCTTACGGCAATTTAAATTATTTCCTGATCTCTGCACGATGGACTAGGTCACTTCTTTCTTCTTTTCAAAGGCCTTTTAAATCTGAAGAGTTTTTTATCACACCTCTGCTAAGATTTGCCTTTTCCTTAGCTGAACAACTTTGATTATTTATGTTGTGCTTTCTGATTATTCTTGTTGCTTTCTTCTAAAATTCTGTCCAGCTGGTTTCGATGCGTTTGGAGTAAAGTGGGCAAATGAGACACAGTGCTTTATATTAGGTCTTATCTAGGCTGATTAAAGCAGAACACTGTTGTGTGTCTTATATATTACTACATTCCAGCACAGTATTGCTGCTTTCACACAAGTATGGCATTGGTTATTCAGTTGTGTTTAATATTTAAATATTTTAAACATTATAAACCTTATTTCCTTTTCTGTAGTACTGCACTAAGACACTTGTTCCCTACCCTGTCTTTATTTAGCTGATTCTACCTGCTTCAGAAATGTAGTCATCACTGTGTGTGTTGCATAAAAGCATCATTTTTTAGACCAATGTTACAGCTGTTTCATATTGTAAAATTGTTCTGCAATGTATGTGCAGTGCCTTCCATCCTGAAGTCTTCTGCAGAATCAATAAAGGTATATTCTGCTTCATCCCATGTTAATATTTAATATTAACAGATGTGATATATTCTTGAACACTGCTTAGAACAGACCTCTGGTATGACTGCCAGTTTGACTTTGCTTCACTGGTAATTGCTTTTCAAAATGCGCTTTTCCAACTGACTTTGCACCTATTTTGTAGGAATTTAATCTGCCTGTTGCAGAAGAGAATATCTGATGAGAAAGTGCTAAAGCCTTACTAAAAGGCTGAAAATATACTGTTTCTTTTCTAATCTACCAGTGTTGCTACTTGATCATGAAAAGAAATTAGATCAGTGTGGCATGACTTGTTCTTGGTTAATATACGTCACATGTGACTCATGTCCCTGTTCTTTTCCAGGTGCTTACAAATGGACTTTTTCTAGGAAGACACATTAAGCTGACATCTGTATTTTTTCAGCTTCTCCTTTTCCCATATTTCTGTCTTCAGCTGCCTCCATAGACCCCAAGAGTGGCTGCTGATGGTTCCAAGATGGATGCAGCCCTCTTTCAGTTTCTTCAAGCTCTTCAAGTTTCCTGCATGAAATTCTACAAACCCAGCCAATCTGAAAATAGCTAATTTATGTTTTGGGGTTTTTTTCAAGGTTGAGATTTTACTCCTGTCACTCTACTGCTTAGAATATTAACCATCTCTCTGCCACTGATCTTTATAATGAACACAGATAAGAAATAAATCAAAAGTTTCTGGCTTTCTTGAACTGTCTGTAAATAGATTTCCCTCTATTAAACAGTATCTCAACACTGTTTTCTTTGTTTTACTACTAATACAGTTGTGGAATATTTTCTTACCCCTTGACATTTCTTGGCAGGTCTGTCTCATCTTGTACCTTTGCTTTTCAAATTCTGTCGTTTGTTATTCAGTGTATGTTCTACACTTGCCTTCTCTAGACCCCCTCCTTTCTCCTTTCTGTGTATTTTCTTGTGTGTCAGTGAAGAGCTCTTTCTTTAGCTGAGTCTTTACTTCACCTTCTAGTTAAGTTCTGTGCTAGTATGTATTGTATGTATGGTTAATACTGTTTCTTTAAGTAACTGCCGGCTCCCATTAACTCCTTTTACCTTACACTTGTTCCCCCATGACCCACTCCAGGAATATAGCTATCAATATCCTGTTTTTGTGGAAACTTTTCTTCCTAGTCCATTGTGTCTGCTTTGATGATCTTTCTTCCTTCTGTAAAGTTCTGACATTGGGTCATTTCATGATCACCTTCACCCAACTTATGTTCTGTCTGTGCAGTTGATCCTTCTGTATTGGTCAGGATGTAGGTGAACAAGCCTTCCTGCTGCTTTCTGCAGATTCTTGTGCTGTGTCTTAGCTTTCCCCTTGGTTTTTTTCTGTACTTTTGGGTTGAATCAGATTTCTTCCAAATGCTGTCTTATATTCTGCTTTGATTAGGTTGGGAGATTTATTGAAAAATCTTCATCCATGTTCAATTTTTCACCTGTTAGTTTATGCATTTTTGTTAAAACTTAATTGAAATGCTGAAAAACAAAAAAGTGCATTTGTTTTTGCTAGTCCAGTGCTCTAAAAATCTATGTTTTTTGTCTTACACATTTTAGCTCTCCTTTAAGTATATTCCTAACTAGAATTAAAATCTGGAAGCTAGATTGAGTATATTGTACCTGTTTGAGATTGTTATTCAGTGGTTTTGTTTTCATTAGAGGCATCTTTCAAAAGATTTTCGCTATTCTTTACATATGTTAACTGCAAATATAGACTATATAGAGCAGGCTCCACACAGTTCCAGAAACCAAGAAATATTGAGGGATGTGCTACTGCTCTTCTGGCTGGACAGAAATGTTTGTAACTTAAATGAATTTGTGAAAAAATATTGACTTGTTAAATGAGAAAAATCAGGAATCCCATTTTAATTGTATTGATTTGCCTTTTCAGAGACTTTTTGTAAGGTAGAAACAAAAAACTTTGTATTGGTTTCCATATATACAGGCCTCTATGTTAAGATTATTGATTTCTGTCATATGCTTCCCTCATTTTCCCCTTCCCAGCTGACCCATAGTTTCCTGGTGCATTCTTAGCTCTTAGCACTAGTTGATAACTACAAGGACTTTGTCATGTCATTAAAATCCCGTGGGAGCTAATGGACAGATGCCCAGTTCAGGGAAACCAATACCTGGCAACCCAGAAGTACCTGGCTCATGTTTTACCATACTTCTGCTCTGGCTGTCTTGGCTATCTTGGTTTTGCCATGGGGGCGTGAGGGAACTGTGGCTGCCGTGGGCCAAGGTGCAGAGTGTTGCCGTTGTGGGAGACCTCTGTGCTCAGCCTGATCTGCTGTCGGCAAGGCCAGAGTGCTGTCCAAAGTCAGCCCTTGTGTCGTGTCTCCTGACATTGCACTCTTGACGTGAGTTTGGTCCATGCTGTTCACTACCAGGCTCAACAAAGCCAAATGTCTTCCCATCGGTCTGAGGTGGCTGCTGAAGTTTGGTTTTGTTCTCCTTTGTCTCCATTTCTACTGTCCTTTAACCTTCCACTTTCCTTTTTCCTCTGTGTTGTGCCGTGTGCTCCCTCTTTCTCCTGTTTGTTATGTGCCTGTTTCCCCATTTCTCTCATCCCGATCTCTCCTTCTCCCCTGTAGAGCCTGATAGTCTTCCCTTTCACTCTTCCCTTTGCAGAACCAAGCCACTTGCTTTGTTCTTTCCTTTTTCCTTCACCAGCCCCTTTGTGAAGGTCCTTACCTGGGTCCCTGCGAGTGGCCTGCGTGCCTCTGCATTTCAGAGAGTGGCTATAAAAGGGTTGCCAGCTCAGCCTGGTGTTAATTTAGAAAACACAGATAGTGAAAGAAGATCTCTGTCTCCATTCCTGTTTCTTGTGCTATGCTGTAAGGGAGAAAAGACCTGAATAGAAAAAGGTGCTGAAGGAGGAGAGAATTTCCATGGTGGTGGGCTGAATGGCAAAGCAGACACGTGTGGGGGAATGCTGCTGTGCAGGAGGAAGAGCTAACTATGCCTGTGTAGGCTCAGATCTGGTGTGATGTTTGGCCATTGCACATGTCATTAGTACTTTACAAAGTTTAGCACAGATTTGTTATTCATCTTCACCTGTCATGTCACTGTTTAATTTGCTGATCCTCAATAAGCAAGTTTGTCTTTAGGATATCTTCAGAGGCTTTTTCTATTCATATCTCCTGGCCAGATTATTCTTTGTTATTACACCAGTTTTGTTAATTTTTTTTACTTTAGCCTTTATTTTATTTTTTTCTGGTCGATCTTTAAAAAATTATTTCATTTTATTTTTCAGACACCTCTTATTGATCCTCACATCCCACATCATCCTACTAAAACCATTACACAGGTAATAGAACATAGATGTGCTGTAGAGCCAGGCTATTAGACAAATGGAAATAACTATTTCCAACAGTGATATGAATCAGCTGGAGTGATGCTTTTTGTTAGATGTGATAAGTATGTGAAACTTAAAATCCCAAATATATACTACATTGCTCTGCAAAAGTAAGCCTCTGTGCAAGAGGATTTACAGTTCAGGGAAAAGAGCATTTGTGTTTTATTTTGCAGAAGGCAGTGCAGAGATTTCAGAAAGTTTCAAATCTGTGTGTCTTGGTCTTTTTCTTTCTCCATGATCACCAAGGTTCCTTCAGAAAAGATCCTCAGAGCTGGAAAGATTTTGCGGAATACAATTTTGTCCCGAGCTCCTCACATGATAAGAGACCGTAAATACCATCTGAAGACTTACAGGTGTGTGAGCTGATTGTATAGAGGCCTCTGAATTTTTATGCCTGCCGTTCTCTGATTCGTCATTTATGCCTCACCATACTTGCAGGTCTCAAAAGGTCTGAAATTATTCTGTGATGCTATTTGAGTTGGATGTTATGCAGTCTTTAATGGGCCTGGTAAATCCTTTCTGAAGTAATTTGACTGGAAATTGAGTCCGTGATTGTGAACAGAGCATTCACATACAAAAACTCATCCAAACTTAATAGCATAGTTAGCTGGAATATTCTGTGTAATATCAAGTTAAAATGTAGATTCTGTTCTCTTTGTATATGAGTAAGAGATAATAGAAAAGTTCATTAATATATTGTGTTCCTGTAGTGATTACTACAGCAGTCTTGCTCACTGTGGAGTTCTGAAAATTCACCTTGTGAGAAACATTCCTGATGCAGATTTGCTGCTCCATTTAATTTTTTTTTAGTGTATTGCCAGGCTCTCTTATCTTCCTGCTGGTGGCAGCACAGTCTTGCTGAAGTGGGATAACAATGGCACTTGTAGAATAGAAATCTGCCTGCAAGGTGTCAGGATCTATCTACTATTGGCTTAAGAAGCAATCAATTTGTTGTAATATCTAATGTTTAAATCAAATATCTAGTGCATTATTCCAAGTGTATTTAAGTAAAAATTATTTTTAAATCTCTGTCTTTTTCTAAATAGTAAAGCAATATGTTGCTGATCTTCATTTGAAATAAATGCATTGATTTTCCATATTTCAGCCCAAAATGTATTTAATATACAAAGGTATTTGGAGCTTGTGAGTTGATTCGAGAATATGTCACAATATAACATTGCTCTAGAAGAACAAAAGAGCATATATGATAAATGAAGAGCAGTGCTGGTCCCAACAGCTGCACCATTTTCTCTTACACATAACTGGGAAAACTCTTATTGTTCGTCTGAGCTAGGGAGTGTTATGATAAAGAATTTTACTAAGTGACCATTTGGCTTTTTGCTTTTTTACCCCTCTTTGGGTGTTCTCCAGAACTTGAGGCCTGCTGTTGTCTGTCTCTGGGTCAGTCAGGAGGTGCAAGGTGGCCAAGACCGAGCATGAGAGAGCCTCAGGAACACTCGACCAAAACCAATGTCTCCAAATACAGTGTGACAGAAGTTTGGTTACAAATGCAGGAATACCCTCATAGCACTCACTCTTCCTGTAGAGGCTGCATTGGCATAACTTTTACAGTATTAAATTATTGTTTACATGCAGGATTCTGAAAAGCATGAAGCTTTCGGTATCCCATAGCATACAGAGGTTTCTTTTGAAAACTGGGTGGGAGGTCGTTGCACTGGTGCTGTAGGTTTTGTACCAGATGTCACAGGCTCAATTTGATCCTTTGAACTCTGCATTTCCCAGAACACTTGTTTTGCTAAGGTGATCCTCTCAAAGCTGAACACCTTCACTGGTATTTCAAGCATGTACATGTAGACAGTGACATGGTGTTTTCTGTAGGGAAATTTGACTAAGTTTATACAGAGTTCAAGATGCCACTTTCCTTGGCAGTTACTGTGTGCAGTCTCTCTCTTGGCTAGCTTCCTTTTCATTCCTGTCTGTTTATCTGTCCTTCAGGCAATGTTGTGTGGGGACAGAACTAGTTGACTGGATGATGCAGCAAAGTCCTTGTGTCCATTTACGAACCCAGGCTGTTGGAATGTGGCAAGTACTGCTGGAAGAAGGTGTTCTTAACCATGGTAAGATAATCAGTATCTTGACTAAAATACAGGCAGTGTGTGACATCAATTCCTCTGTAGTTCTTTTCCATGAAAAAGAAAGGGATTATGAGCCCAAAAAAAGTGCCACAGAGCAGCCTGTTCATTCTTAAGTGCAAGTGCAACACACAGGCAGTATTATTTGCATCTCAGTATTATTTGAATCTTGCTACCAGTATGCTTTTTTAACTTACGAGCATATTGGATCATAAATGAACAATTTATAATGATAACTCTTAGGAGTACACTGGCTTGTGTTTATATTGTAAGACGAGCTGGATAGCACTCAGGCCAAAACCAAGGGATGTATTACCTTACATAAAACTAACCTTCATCAAAGATGTGCAGTATTTAGAAGTGAATGTGAGTATTTCTGTTTGCTCAGATCCATCATTTTGGAATGATTTCCATTGGTTTTGGAGGGGTTCCCAAATTCAGCACACCAGACATTCCAGTGCAGAGATCTGGGATTTTATGTTAGCTTTCCGATTGCATTTCACATTGACTTTCAGTTTCCATTTGGCAGGATTTAGTTGGTAACAGGATATTACAGCCCTCAAAAGGGTAGGTTTCTAAAGCAATATTCATATTCGAAGCTTTGCACGTACATTTTTATTAAATTCAGAAGAGCATCTCTATTACAGTAAACTCCCATTTATCGTCTGTTGTGCTTCCCATATCCCAGGGAGAAATTTCCATACTGGAAAGACAGATCATTTCCACTGCTCCCTTACCCTAAGGGCTGTAGCTTTAATTCCTGCCATGTATTCCCCTGAACTCTCAGGGCAAGCTATTGCAAGCTGCATCAGAGTATCCAACTCAACACGTCACTCTGACTTGCTTGGAAGACCAAGTGTTTGTCCTTTGCAGTATCATAATGTTACTTTAGAGGTCTTCTCTTGGTAGTCCTTCCATTAAGTTACTCCACCAGGACACAGGTCAATGAACTTGCCCCTGGGATTGTACCTTGATGATACACATTTCTGCTACATTACAAGGAATTTAGTTGCTTTTGCTACCTTTTGTCAGCCTGTCTAAACATGTAGAGAAAAGTGTTCATGCTAGAGAATACCTCTTAGAGATTTGTAAGGTAACCGTTTGCCCCAGTGTGATTTGTTTGATTAAATGAAATAGTTTGAAACAATAAGAAAATAGAACTAATAAGAAAAAACCCCACATGTTCACACACACGTATGTATACACACCCACAACACACTTATATGGAAGCCTTTTGGAAAGTACTTGTACACAATTTAAAAGTGTACCCTTCAAGCTACATAACTTGGACATATGTGAGAAATAGTTTCATGCTCTTACGGTTTCTCTGTAGCTTTCTTTCCCTTCCTAAATAATCTGTGACAAACACGATGCTACACAGATTTCTTCAAGGTTTGCTTCATTGAGGAGCACTTAGTATTTGATGTGTTACGTTGTTTTCAGTGGACCAAGAACACCACTTTCAAGACAAGTACTTATTTTATCGATTTTTGGATGATGAACGTGAAGATGCCCCTTTGCCAACTGAGGAAGAGAAAAAGGAGTGTGATGAGGAGCTACAGGATACTATGCTGCTTCTCTCTCAGATTGGGCCAGATGCTCATATGAGGATGATTCTCAGGAAACCGTAAGCAGAATAATGAGTTAATATTATGGGTCTTCCTTATGACATGGAAACAAGAGAAACATACATTTATTGTCAGGTGCCCTTTGGGCAGTTATTTCACTTCAGTGGCAGTTTGTCCAGCCTCTGAAGTTTTTACATTCTCGTTATGTGATTTCCAGTCCTCATTAATGCTTTTAAGTTGAACTGTGTATTGAGAATACCCATCAAAGTTCATGAATGCCATCATACTCACCTGCAGGAAAATGCTGCATTACGAGTTTTTTTTTCATTACTGAATCTTCCCTAAAGTAAGTTGCTAGTAATAGCAGGATCCTGCTCTGTTACAACTTTGTGTTTAGAAGTGTCATTCAATTAGCTACGCTGCTTTCGGTTATTTTGACTAGAGTGGTAGGATGGCAGCACAGCAGGTACTTTCAGTTGTCAGTGGCAGCCATTAATTGGATTCAGCCTTGGTAGAACTTCACTGAATCAAGATAAGCTGGACTTGGCCTGTTGTAGTTAGTTAGCAAAGTGTGAAATGTGGCTGCGGGTTTATTTATCAATTCCTATTGTTATAGAATCAATACTTGGGGGAGAAAAAAAAAGCTTTCTGTACCTAGGCCACAGAGGATGTCTGCCTAACCTGATAGCTATCAGATGACATCCTCTCCTCGGCTGGCTAACCATCCTTTCAGCAATACACCCTGGTCACACTGAAAACTGCTAAAGGCCTTTTTTACAGCCAGCCTTAGAGTGACTTCAAAGCAACCAGTATAAACTCTGTTTGACCCTCCATGGAAGGCAAGCATTAAGCAGGTAGTGTTTAGTGGCCACTGCAGACATATTTTACTGCTACTTAAGTGCACTGAGAATAAGGAATTACTTAATCTCTCTCTCACTGAAGATTTACTTGTAAGGGTCCATCCAAGACGGGCAAGTACACAGGGCTGGATCCTGCTACTTTGAGGCCATTGGCAAAGTTTGTCTTTGCTATGGGATAGGAGTGGACCCTGCCTACAGTGTGAGAACATTTTTCATAGTAAAAGATTTTTGAATCACCTAACACAAGTTCTTGCTCCTGTTCTGTTTCCATCTGTATCCTTTCCCTTCTCCATTCTTGTCCCTGTGTTATGTTTAGATCATAAGCTCATTTGGACAGCACTTCCCCAAAAGCTGACGAAGAGCATCGAATTTCAAAAAGTGCCATCAGACACTTGTGCTTATAAAAACAGGCAACACTGCCATGCAGCAATAGTTTTGAAGTATACATTCTCTTTCTTCTGCTTATTAGAGATCTAGTCAACACAACCAAAGGAGCATTTGCTCTCTGTCACAAAAAATACATGGACAAGGCAGACTGAGAGCATGGTGTTTCCATATACCCTTAGGGTGTCATGGAATTGAGGTCTTGTTTCCTTGCAGACGTGTCCTGTGCCTTTTCCATTGAGGAGCAAAACCCCTGAGCAGACACCAGTCGTTAGGAGACTGAGCAATGCTATGTGGGCTGTGACCCTCTGCGCTCTCTCCTTTGCCTCAGGCCAACTGAGCAGGTCATTCCTTGGAGAATTTCCCCTTAGGTTATTGTGCGTTTTGTCTGCCTACTATATTTGCTTTCTGTCATGGCTTTCAGAACAGCAAATTGTAAGTTTACTCTGGCAGGATAAATGTTGATTATCATCTGGACTGCTTACACAGAGCTGAAAGGCTGGAGAGATGCTGTGGGAAGTACTGCTCTTCTCTGTGTCGTCACTTGCAGAGCATCACCTGAAAGAATACTAATAGGAGATTTTCATGGAATATAGTGAGGAGAAAGAGGTTTTCTCAAGACTGATATTCATCTGGCATCTTTCCTTATTTCTGAAAGTGCTTACTTTTGTAGCCCTTTGCTCATTGAAGTAAGCTTGTACTGCCAGGGACCATATTAACTAGTTCTAGTATTCAGTTTACATACATAATGATTTTGTTAGTTGAAAATCCTCCCTGGGCTGAGCTGAAGCAGAGCTGTTAAAATCTCCATGAATCCTCAGAGCCCTGCTAGTTTTGACTAGACACTGTTACAGCTGCCAAAAGTTCAAAGGAATTGTCAAGGCTTCAGAGATGCTGACTCTAGCTGACCTGAGCAGGACCCACAATTTTCAAACCAACACAGCTGCATTTTATAACAGTAACCATTTCCAGAGAGGTTGCAGAACTCAGATAATTACCCTGAAAGAAATAAGACAATATTCTTTGATGAGAAGATTACTTTGAGAATTTGATTGTATAATGAAGCTGTTGCTTTGAAAGGTACTTTCTATTGTTCAAAATCTGAAAATCTCTAACAAAAAGTGTCACTTGTTTTGACAGCCAACTTAAAAAATTCTCTGTTTATTACATTAACTGCAGCATTTTAACTGTCAAACTGTGAAAGAATGTTCTATAGTTTAAAAAACAGAATAGAGCTCAGGGAAATTTTTGGCAGGCTCTTGTTGCTATTGTGTTTTTTTTTTTTCCTTTGGAAAAACATATACTGAATGTGAAAATAGCTTTTTGTGAAGTAGCAAACACAGCTCTCTGCTCCTTATAATGGCTGGAGCACAGGTGCAGACCTTGCACAAGTCTCTGGAAAAATTACTGTAGAATTAACAGAGCTCCTCCTTAAGTGTTTCCATCCTTCAGTATGAAAATATGTCCTGATAGTAAACCCTAATTGAATAGGATGCTGTAATACAAAGCTCAACACAATAATAACAGGAGTGTTTAAAGGAAGAGTTATATTCATCAGACAACAGTATTTAGCTCAGATGGTGTTATGGATTACATTCTTTTTTAATGCCCTAGCTAAAGTAAGTTAGCAGTGTTACTGAAATAATAAATCTGTGTTACATATTCTTGGTGACTTCACTTAGCACATTTTTTTCTCAGTAGAGAGCATTTGACACTTAATCACAATGTTGTGAGGTCTCTGATCTTTTCCCTTTTTCTTATTATCTGAGAATTTTCTGGTTAGATGTATAATAAAAATAATCAATTATATTGCTTGGACATACATGGCTTATCAATGGCAAAGTACTATGTTACTGTCAACATCCAAGTCACAGAGAAGCTCAGTATGTCTGACCTTGGTAAATTCTCCAAACACTGAACAGTTTTTATTGATCACTTAATATCACCTGAGTTCTGTCCATTAATGTGTACCCTCATTCCCTACCTATTCCATTTATTATCCGCTCTATAACCAGCTATTGCTGTTAGAATGTGTCCCCTGCAGAAACTAGGTCTTTACACAGCAGGATCCTACAAATCAACATCAGTGGGTCACCACACAGGTTTTAAAGACACGGTGATGCCTAATATCTCTCCACGTGACATCTGCAGGAGCAGAAGTAAAGACTAGGTACAGATATCCACTACAGATTGTCAGTCCTTCCAATGTGCTAACAGAGGAAGCAAATGGACATGCTGAAAGAAGAGTGTATCCTTTTGTCTTACTACATCAGATAGAGATCTGATGTAGTAAGACATCATCCTTTTATGTTTTGATTTAATCTAGAAATTCGGTAATTTGTTACACTGTGTTTTCCAAGACATGTTGGTTTTGCAGGCATGTAATACAGTTGCCACTTCCCTATTATTTGTTAAAATCCTTACCTTTTGTTTTCTAGCTAGTACTGGCTTAGTTTTATGCTGTACTTAATTAAGCTGCCCCGCATAAATCACCAGGAGTGTCAGCCTTGTAATTTCAAGCCAGATTTAGATACAATAGAGTATTTTGAGTCACTAGAGGGCATAGCAGTACCAAACTAATTTCTGTTTTTCCCTTAACAGTTTATGCAATTCTGTATGAGAAAAGAGTAATTTCATCCAGAATGGGTTTTTTTCTAAATTTGTCTTTATTTAATAATAAATGCATGTCCTTGGTAGGTGAAGAACAGAAGAAAAGTAAAGCTTGCTTAGCAGACATGTCAGTTGTCCTTTTGTTTTCTGTGACTTCTTCAGTCCTTCTTTCATCTAAAAGAAGTCTCCATCAAGCTACTTTTGTAAAAAGATGCAATATAACTCCAGAGTGACACAGCTGGGTACTCCCTGTGCCTCACACATGATGTAGACAGACTGTTGAATCAGGAGGTGACTAGGCAGAAAACCTGTAGAGCACAGTATTTCCTCATACAGCTTTCCTGATCCTCTAGTCTCTTGTAATACTGATATTTTAAGAGGAAAACTGTCAGAAAGGTACATTGTAATTTTTCTTTTAGGGCTGTCCAAAGATTCAACTGTGCTGTTAATTCCTTTGACACCACACATTGCAGACAGCAGGGTTTAGAACTGTGCTTGTTGTAAAGGTGGAGCATGTAAACCTCATTTGGAACTCCTGCTCCCAGACTGGACTTCCTGTATCCCATTGCCTCACATCTTAAATTTATCCTCTCCCTCTCCAAATTTATGTCTTTGTTGCTCTTTTCTTCTGTTCCTGGCCCACTGAATTAAGTACTTGCAGTCTGCTTTTCACAAATCTAAACCATATTGTTTGGAAGGACTTAGTCCTGTAAAAGTAGCTTCAAATAATGCTTTAAAGGAATTTTTTTTCCTATGTGTTTCCATATGTCACTCCAAAGTGCTGTCTGAAATTATATGACAGGAGAATTTGTCCTTTTAGAAAATAATGTTGTATTAGATACTGTAACTGAAGAGAATCTTGTGAGTGGGAAAAAGATTGGGGGTTACTCAAAAGCTCCTACAACTCCTCCTATGTGCTGTTCATTAGATCCTCCAAAGCATCTCTGACACACTGCAGTCCCTACAGTATTTGTAGCAATCAGAAAATTCTTTAGCAATCAGAAAATTTTGTGTAGGTTACAGAAAAGCAATTATGTCAGCCACAGTCCCAGCCTCCTTGCTCCTTGTGCTGGATAAGAGTTATTCCTTCATCAGTGCATGCTTTTTGGTAATGGGAATGCCTTGTAATTTTCAGAGAGAGAAGCTGAAACTACTGAGTGGTTCTTATTTACCTTTGTGGCTAAACAGCAGCACTCAGCATTAACTGTAGAGCAGTTGTTTGCTGTCCTCCAAGATGCACTGCTGCATCTCCAATTTGTTCAGCAGAAATTCACACACTCCTTTACAAACCACTACTACTGCCTGTTTGCTACAACTAATTAGTGCTGCATGTGAAAAATAGTACATGCCCCACACTCAGGAGTCCTTCTGAAAGGAGCAAATCTTTATGTACCATTTCCGATTTATGGGACCATTCTATACATATACAGAACACTTGATTTAATAAGAAAAGCTGCCTAATCAGGATCTCTCTAAGGTGGTTGCCATGGCTGCTGCTCCGTGTCATTCAGGTAGCATTCACAGAGCTTCCATCCTTTGTGTGTTTCAGTCCTCCAGCCAGAAACATCATTCAGTGCCTGTTTAGTGAGGATGTACCCTTCACTACACAGTACCACAGCATTTTGTGTTGTTCTGTCCTTCTCTGAAGTATTTATTTTGGGCATTTATTGCATTTAGCTATCCCTTTTATCTTCTCTCTATAGCCCTGGCCAGAGAACTGTAGATGATTTAGAATTTATATATGAAGAACTTCTCCACATTAAGGCCTTATCTCATCTTTCTACTACAGTAAGTAATTTTTAAAATTTTAACTCATCACCAAAGGGAGGCTCAATTTTTACTTCCGGTGCTTTATTAAAGTTGGAGAGCCTGTAACCATTTTTGTTTATACTCTCCATGCAAAGAATTTATTCCGTCTGTGAGAATCACTCCAGCACTGTGCAGGTGTAGGTTGTCTGTTAGATATCATTCTCTTCAAGTATTTCTGCACAGCCCCTGTCTCCCTCACTTGGCACAGGTGCCTCTGCCTGGGTCCTTATCTATGTGTAAGTGAAGGTACTGGTACTACTGAATTTTGCAGAATTGATTTCTGTAAGGAGTCTTGGCTTGAACCAGTTAGGAGGAAGAATTACACTGTGCAGTGCTTGCTGGTTGGAGTTTGGTCATTGAGTGAAAGAAAGCTCATCAGACACTTTCTCCCTGAAGTGGTAAAGGACAGTGCAGAGAACCCAGAATAAATTGAATGGACAAGAAAGTGCATCTGTTTAAAGTCTCACCATCGTTGATACACTGTAGACAACTGAAACAAGCTAAATAGGACTTTACTTGGTAGCAATAACATGTGGATGCTTTCAGGAAAAGGAAACCAGTCAGAAAGTAGATCCATATTTGACAATACCTTCTTTGGAATCTCTTGTTACTTTCAGTCATTCTCAGTTAACTTGGACAGATGCAGCTAATTATGAAGCTGCATTGCAGAAAGATAGTACTCCATGCAAATATATAAAAACCTGAACAGTATTTTTCAAAAAAAAAATAGGCATTCAGAGTTGGTATCTGAATTGCATGGGTGTTAAGGAAACTTCCCAGTTTGACCATTTGTGAGACTCTGGCAGTCACAGCCCCAACACCAGAGATTGTCAGTGCTAGGACTGGAGCCCCTTCACAGTGGGCAGCTCCAGTGACCTGGCAGGTCCTGCTGGACTCCTGCATATCCCACACTCTCACAGCCAGACCAGGTTTCCTTACTGCTTCCACCCCGAGTTTCCCATAGCAGAGCCTTGTATATCTTGGTCCATAAAGCAATTTATTCACAGTGTAGTAACACAGAAACAGCTCGAGCTGGTGCCTCCGAGGAGGGAACCCCCATGAAGGAACCGCTGGGCTTTTATCCCCTCACAGTCCCACCACGCGCAAGTCTCACTCTTCCCGTGTCCTCTGCTCCTGCTGTGTCTCCTAGTGTCCATGCACCTGGCTGGTGCCACTTGTGCCATGTGCTATGGAAAGGGTTGGCAGTTCATGGCCTCTTGACTCTCTGGGCTCCCACACAGAGCTCAATCTGCAGACAAACTGCAGCTTGCAAACCAAGGTACCTGCAGAGCTACCTGCAGCAGATGTATTCTTCAACATGGGAACAGCCATCCAAAATCCTTAAAAATCCCTGGAATGTAGAGAAAAAAGTATTTAAAGAAAGACTACTGTAAGACCCAGAAATGACCCTTTAAAAGTTAAACAAAAGAACTACCCAAGATAGATATTGAGAGGAAGTGGAGAAAATTCTTGGTACTGCAGACATAACCCAGAACAAAAAAAAATTGAAACACAAAATATTTTCAGCTCAGAAGAAAAACAAACTTGAGGTCAGAATCCACAGCAAGTAGCATATGGAACAAGTATGGCAAATGATACAAACTGCAAAGAATACTTGGCATTTTGAAGTACAGATGATTCCATGTTTTCAGTAAGGGTCTGGAAATGCCAGCTTACTACGTGCATCATGAACTAAAGCAGAAGACAGAAAGCATAACTAGCTTGGAGGAAATCTTAGAGGAACAACAGACAGCATTGCTTCTATGAACCAGAAGATTAATGGTCAATCGACTTGAAAGGAAATGGAATGTTTAATTTATTTTAAGTAAGGCATAATTCCTAAAATAATAAGTTTTCTAGATATGCCACAAGCAGCAGAAAGTAAAATGGATAAAACTCAAGTTGCATGGTAGTGAACTAATCCCTGCTAGAGAAGCCTGTGAAGTTAATCTAGGAATGAAAAACAATTATATAATACAGTGTTAAAAACAAATCAAACTTTGGGCTTCATCAAGCCAATTCATTCACTGCAAAGGCCAGTGACTGAATCAACTGAGAAGACATCTGGGGACATAAATGGATAGGAATGCTCTCTGCTATGTGCAGAGCAGTGTTAATGGGGTTGCATTTCCTGTCCTTATGAAAGTGTCATTGCCTTTGAGCAGAAGTTATAAAGGAGTTTGGTGAGCTAAGTGCTATAGAAGTCACAGGCCTGTGAGTGTGTTCACAGGTCAGTGTACTTAAAAAAACCCGTGCAAACACCTCCATTTATCTTTCTTCTTCTCCAGGCTGCAAACAGAGAGTGCTTTCCCCAGGCTGTCTAGAAAGAGCTCTAGGAGAGGTGGCTGATGGGGTATGTTTGTACTTGGTGGCTGAACACCCAGGTTGGGTGGGTGCCTTTAAGTACATCAGTACCCAAATTTTTCCACCCATTTTAGGAGATGGGTGGAAGCCATCGGATTCTCATCTGGATTATGTCCAGAATTTAAGAGTTCCTTCCCAAGTCTTTCTTCATGGCCTAAATTTTTTTTTTAATTTAAACAACCGAGACAGTGGTATGAAAATAGTACTAGTAAATACATGTTGGAGGCAGCTTTTGATCTGTATTTGGCATGGTTAAGTTACATGGTAGTACCTCTGAAAAATGGCTTGTCACCAGCTGACATTCTCCAAATACATGAATCCCGCTGCTTGGAAATTGACCTCCAAGTCCTTGGAGACTTGTGGTTGTATGAAGAGAGATGTAAAGCACACAAAAGAACTCAGGATCATATGAGATTCCCAGTGCTAGTGCTATTTTGTGGCAGTAACACAGTGTTTACAGTGACAAAAAGTGGTTGTGAGCAGTGTCTCACTAGAGACAACTGCCCACCCAGTCAGAGCTAATCACACCAGGGCAAAACAAACCCAGCAAGGAGCAGGCTGACACCAAGGGCAGTGTCACGTTCTCCAGTTTCTGGAGAGGTAGTGAGCTGGATGCTTTGCCTGGGAAGCTGTGAGGCAGAGCGGGGACTCAACAGGTCCAGATGGCTGTGCCTCACAGCTTGACACAGCAGAAGCAGACAGACTTACGCCAGTAAGGGGAAGGTACTGATTTCTCAGGAAAGAATAGGAATACTTCCATGGAGTAAGTGACAATCACTAGCTATCTTCTGTAACAGATTAACTATTACCATTTGAAACTTTCTGTCTTGTTTATGATCATTTCACATGTGTGTGTACAAAGAAAGATGTGGAGGCCCTTATATTAAAGATGCCCTTGTCTGAGCCATTTGGAGCCAGGAAATGTAGCTCTGTAAAGCAAATCAATAGGAATTAGGAGATAAGTGAAGCAGGCCAATGACTGATCAATGATGCAGAGGGAAGGAAAGTACAACTGGGCTATAATATGTGACCTCATCACCAGGAGGAATGAGATACATATAACAACTCTAATTTCTCTCTATTTTAAGGTAAAACGAGAATTAGCAGGTGTCCTCATTTTTGAGTCACATCCCAAAGCAGGAACAGTCTGTAAGTAAATGGAGTCCTGTCAGATCTTCTTTCTCACCTGTGTCATGAACATTTGAATTCCTAATGTTTAAATGACAAGAGCAAAACTTGGATGCATTCTTCAAACTTGTTTGTCACTTAGTGTTTAAAACCTAGGGTAATAAGTGTTGGCTTAGTCTGTTGCCAAATGCAGGGACAGAACTAAAATTAATTCTGTTGAATGTATGTGTCACCTACAATTTGGTTGTGTTTTTATCTAGAATTTTTGGTTCGACCAATCTCTATTTAAAATGTATTTTAGTATAATTCTGTATTAAAAAAAAATCTTCCTGCACAAAATAAAGGATTTAAAATGGTAAATTACTCAGACGTGTTAATACTGAGAAGTTCTAGCAAATGAATATTAAATTCACAGTCACTAGAGAACTAGGTTAGAACATGGTGCTACTGGTGGGATCTAATCAGTGTGCTAATTAGTAATTGATAACCTGACATCTATTGATAAAGTAGTTGTTGGAACTGTCATAGAAAAGAAAAGCAACTTTCTCATCAGTGTAATAAAATAACTCCTATATGGGTATGAATTGTTTTTCTCGGAGGCAATTGCTTTTAAAATCTTAGTATGCCCTTTTATGAGGTAGACATTTATATGACTGTAGAGTTACCTTAAATTTTCTTGGGTGCAGAATCTGGCCCATTTATATTTTGAATAACTATATTCTAACTGCAAAATCTTTTCTCTCTCTTGTAGTATTTAATCAAGGAGAAGAAGGTACTTCTTGGTACATTATCCTAAAGGGATCAGTAAACGTAGTCATTTATGGAAAGGTATTTTTTTCAGAAGCTATTTTTTGTGATTGCTATTATTGAAATTGTAAGAGTAAACTTTGAAGGAGTAGAGCTTAATTTAGAGCAAAATTGCTTTGTCTGACAAAACAAATAGAATGTAATTTTATTAAGAAATGATCCAGTGGTTTCACTGATTATACTTCCAGTTGATTGCTCTATAATTTTGGGATATATTACATAGTTTCTGAATATAATCCATCAGAGTTCCATCAGTATCTTTAGGACAAATTTACTTGCTGGAATTTGGTGACTTGCCAGGCTTTTGTCTCATGGGGGTTTTGCCCCGGCCCTTTACTACTGTGTTGTCATGAATTTGGATGACTAACTGTTCTCATGCATATCTGAAAAAAGTACTGTTTTGTGACTCATGGTTCTCAAGTTGGATGAACCTCTTCCAAATTTATGCCAGCTCTTCATCTTAGTTAAGCCATAGACCAGAAAGCATCTTTATTAAATTTCCTGTTTATGAGTGAGATTTTTCAAGGCAAAAAAAAGTAGATTTTAATACACAGGAATCCCTTGAGCCTTTAAAAACCTTCTCTATTGATTCCTCATTCAGTGACTGAGAATTCTCCATTTGAACACAAAGCATTTCACCAAAATCTAGCACAGGGCCCCTAATGCTAAGTCTAAGTAACGCATATTTAGCCATGTTTGTTACACCACTGGGTGGGCCAGATCCTCTTTTACTGTAAATTGGAGGAAACAGAGCACTGCTGATGCACAACAGCTGGAGTTGTGTTCTGTGTCATTTCTGCAAACTCGATTTTGTTTTTTAGGGCTTCTATAAATAAAAATAGTTGACAATTCTGTCTTCAGCAGGATGAGAAGAGTCCTTCAAGCTGAATGTAATTTCAGAGAACAAGCTGATTCTTTTCTGTTCTTGCCTCTCTTTAGTAATAGTAATAACCAGCTATCAAGTATTGTTTCCTAGTCATTATTTTGGCTGTTGATTTCCTGCCAAATAGATTTGTTTTGGTATTTGATTGTGAAGTCCAGTGTTTGTACAAGGACTTTCAATAGATTCCAGAGTAATGATGGGTTTCTGCATGTAAATGTTTTGCTCTGCGCAGGGTGTGGTATGTACTCTACACGAAGGAGATGATTTTGGCAAGTTAGCACTTGTGAATGATGCTCCCAGAGCAGCATCCATTGTTCTGCGGGAAGACAACTGCCACTTCCTGAGAGTAGATAAGGAGGACTTCAACAGGATCCTAAGGGTAAGAGTGGGCAGGTCTGCCCTCACCGTGTGGTATCAGAACTTGCAAGTTTTTCTAAAGTTTGTCTTATTTCTGTGAATATACTGATATTAATAACGTCATTTGTAAGTGTTCCTAATTGTGGAACAGAAATGTGACAGTTTAGAAGGTCAACTAAAGAATATGTTCATCACCTTTTCTCTCTCTGTTCCTAGCTTAGACATGAAAATGTGATCAAATGGTATATTTTGTCTCTCACATTCTATGATCTAGCATTTGCCCTGCTCAGTTTTTCCTTGTGCTGCCCAGGATTCTGGGTGATATTCTGTCCAAATATAGAAAAAAACAAGATCACCCCTTCTCCCACATAGGTCAGTGTCAGGTACCTTAAACTGAAGAGTTTCAAGGAAGAATCAGGCCGCAAATGGAGTTAAGTTACAGATGTCTTTATCAGAGAACTCTAGAAGGATATTCCCAGACTAATTTTACAGTTACTGACTTTGGGGTAAATGTGATTTACCAACTGTAACTCTGTAAATTCTGGCTGTTTTGTGGTTGTTCATAGTAGAGGAAGTCAAAACTAGTATCATCCTGTATTTGAACATATATATACCCAGTATTGCAGCAGTAAAACCAGTTCAGAAAGGGTACTCCGCTAGAAAAATTACTTGTGGTTACTGTACAAAAGGGAATGAGGATCCCTTTGGGAGTAAGGTTGGGTTGGCTGTGGAGACTTACAACTGGTTAAGCTTTGGTCAATACTTCAAAGAAGATCCAAGTCCATGGTCTTACTAATTTTTACCTGTGTTTTTTGAATGCACATTATACTTAATTTTTTTTTTCTTTTTCTACTATGAGGTGGTAGTAGAAAATGAAGTTTACTGAGCTAAGACTTCCTATTCTTAAATTTTATTTTATTTTAGAGAAAAGTCAGATTGTAGAAAATAGTGTTTGTATATAACTGGGGATAGAGATTACATTACATATGGGAAGTTGTGGAGAGACTGATTTTCAGCGAACTTTTTTTTTAATTTGACATCTCCATAAAATGGAGATTTTTAACATAGTTCTTGCTCCAGTCTCTCCCACAATTCTCTGCTTCTTGCCTCAGTTCCAGTGCTTCCTTCTTGAATCTGCCTGTGAGGAAAACAGAGTAAAGACAGATAAATACAGGGGGAAAGAACCAACCCCAGTCTTTTGTGTTTCAAAGTCATGCAGTTTGTTAGAGAAACTAATCAGCCAAATCAGGTGCAGTCATATTATTAAAAGTAACTTGTCTTGCAGGATGTGGAAGCAAATACAGTAAGACTGAAAGAACATGACCAGGATGTCTTGGTGTTGGAGAAGATCCCAGCAGGAAACAGAATTTCTAATCAAGGAAATTCACAGCCACAGCACAAGTATGTTTTCATTCAGTAGTGCAAGTGTCAGACAATTATTAACCTTTCTAAATGGTACTATTATCCAAACAATAGCATATTCCCTTTTGGTGGAAGACTGCAGTGCATATAAAGTTTTCTTTTTTTAGACATCAGCACATGCCCCATACTCAATAATATATCCCTTTCTAGCAGCACAGCAGCTTTATGTCTTTACACAATAATTCCCTAAAGATCTCAGTGTAAATACTTACCTCAAGTGATAGCTTCCAGCTAGACTAAGCATGGAGATCGATGAAAACCTATTAATCTGAGTTACTGTGTGAAAGACATGAGGAAAATACATTCTTATTGTTAAGAACAGATATTTTTATTTTGTATTTTGAGGTCTAGATGCTAATAAGAGTTTGCTATGCACAATTTATATACAAAACAAAGATCTCATGCAATGAAAGTTTCAGAGTTTATCTTACAGAATAGTTTTACACTGTAATAACAATATTAACTATATTTTCCTTTCTTACTGAAAGGGAAAAAGTACAGTTCTGCTTGGATACTACTGTGATAGGAGTAGAGTCAGGCACTTATCATTCCAAATGTTGGTAAAACCCCTAAAGACTTTGTAAATGTGTTACTTGCAAATGGATGCACAATTTTCTTCAGAAGCATTCATACAATTTCAACAAGTTTTGAATCCTTTATCCTGAACCTCACTTTCTCTCAAAAAAGAGCCAATTTATTGTGCAATATTTTGGGTACAGTTTTTATCTCATCTGGGATTTCATATACTTACTTTATCTGCATAACTGAATGCAAAGATTTATAAAGATCTGTGAAGAGTGAATAAACCATTCCTTGCATTTTATATACACATTTCCCATTTTTCAGAAACTGCTATTTCTTCTTTCACTTGACCTGTTAAAAAATCTAGAGAAACAATCCATGCTACCAGGAAAATGTGTACTCTTACACAAGTTTTTCAATGTCTAGATGAGGGGAACTTGACTGTAGCCAGTGGATTTGCATCAGCAACTGCAGTGCGCAGCAACTTGGTCATAGATTTAAATCCATTTTCTTGGTCTGAGACATTTTTCATGCTTCCAAAAGTGAAAGTTTCATTTGAACATTTTGAAGCACTGCCTTCCTTGCAAACTCTTTGTACCAGCATTACTTGTATTATTTAACTTTTTTTTCAGAATTTGGTAAAAATAGCCAGAGATATATATGGTAAATGGTTAAGTTAGGCTGTATTTTAGGTCTCGCATTCCAGGAATTTTTTCAGGTAAAGCTCAGAATTTTATTTCTGTAAATATTTTACTCATTTGGTCAGGTTTTGGGTCCTAGAAATGTGCCAACAAGGAAGCTTTTGCTGATAACAATGACAAATAGACATAAGTTACCCAAAATAGGAAGTTACCTTGAAGGTTCACTGCTTTTCACTAGTTGGATTACTTTGTTAATACTGTGTTGGCAGTGTCTTTATGTTTAAAGCTTCAAAGTGAGTTCACTGGGTTTGAGGATGATGTTTCTTTTCTTAGTAAATACAGTGGCTACATTTATGTTTGAGAGTCCAAAACAAAATTACCCATATTTCCTGATTTCCGGAATGTGTTACTGGAATGTGTTAGTTGAATGCTCAGTACTTTTGAAAATGACTGCCTAAAAGAGAAGCTTAACAGGCACCTCTTCTCAGGAAGAAACTAATTTTCTCCTCTTGGCCTTAGGGAAAACTTCACTTTGGGAGCAGATCACCTCGGTTACAGTTCTGATTCCACTGCCTCCTCTGCGGAGGAGACAGAGCTCCTACATAGCTCCCCAAGCTGTGCTTTCAAACAGTGACAGTTTCGCTTCGGAGGACTGGCTCTGAAGTTATCACTCCCAAGATCTAACTCTTTATGGGTGATCACACTCATGCAGGATGAATTCAGCAGCCCTGCAAGTCACTTCACTGTTCACTTTTACTTTCATATTCAGAGTACAGCAACCTGTGATTTCTCTGCTTCACTCACTTAGATAGTTGGTTAGTATCTCTGTGAGAATGTGCACTGGCTTAACAAGTGTTTGTGTTCTTGGGACATCAATACAGTTCTTCCAAAGTGGTTGGCAGGTAAAAGAACTGTGACGGTCAGTGCTCAAAGTGAGGAGGAGCTCCCAGGAGCTCAGCTCCACCACTTATTTCTCAGCAGGAGCAGAGTATCTTCACTTCTCAGGGTTTTTTCTTTCTTTTTTTTTCTTTTTTTTTTTAAGTTTTGTACTTTATCAGTTGAATTCCCCCCCCCCCCCAAAAAAAAAGAAGGAAAAAAAGATGCAAAGATTGAAAGAATGGAGGGAAATATAAAAAATCTGATCTGCAAGAAAAGAGAAAAAAAAAAGATGACAGGACAAGTTTTCCAGTATCATATGATATTCTGCTGGTACTTAAAATCTCACCAGTGTTTTTGCATGAAGCAGAAAAACCTGGCTGTTGCACTGGTTCTCTCACTTCACTAAATTAACTCCAGGAAATGGTACAGTGCTCAGTTTATCAACTTGAAACTTACTTACTTCAGTTATGTGAGGCATTGCACAAATTTGAAGATACAGTGTGCTATTTCATTATCTGCCCCCACCTTCTCAGACCAGCCTCTGTCAGTGATGCTGAAGGAAATTGTTTCCTTGCTCTGACACTGACACACCTGTTCTCATTTTGGGCTCATAGTAAGCCTTTTAAAACCGTTTAATGACTGCAAGTTGCTATTGTTACTGAGATATTTATTCTCAGTGGAGGAGCATTTCTGCTTGTACTTCTCCAAGTTTGGACCAGTGCAGCTCTGCTGATTGTGGTGTGACTGTGGTGGTGTTATACTGAAGTACTTGTGTGAGGAGGGGGCTGTCTCTCATCCCTGGGCGGGGTGGAGAATGTGACTGCTCCTAGGTTTACAGGGGGAAGCCAGCAAAGACTGTGAGTGGTTTTGTCCTAAGCACACAGAGATTCTGGTTAGAGTGCGTGTTTGTACTCTGGCACACAGCAGCACAGCAGTCCTGATCTTCTTGCTGGTACACAGTTATTTCTTGATTAGCTCTTTTGGCTATGAGATGCTAACTGCTCCTTTCCCTCCCTCAGGTATATTGTGATGTCAGGAACCCCAGAGAAAATTTTAGAGCACTTTCTAGAAACTATGCGCCTTGAAGCAACTTTAAGTGAAGCAACAGGTATCTACATGGCAGAAGCTGTTTTATTATTACCCCATAAGATGGACTTGCTGGGGTAACACTGCATTTGATGCTTTGAAAAGCACCTAGTGGTAGTTTTTCCCAGAACAAGAACTATCTACTGCTCTGAAACAACCCCGAGAGAACCAAGGAAATCCAGAACTGAAAATAGCAATCCGTTCCTCCAAGCCTGCTCTATTGTATTTGTGCTTCCACATCATAGTAGAACAGCAAAATCCTCCAAGATGCCAGACCACCAGTTATGACTTTAATTAGGCACAACTATAAGGCCTGAACAGAGCCCCCTATTAGTAATGGTACTCCTTGTTCTGGAGGTCACTTTAATATTGTGAAATAGCTTGATACCTCCAGTCATTACATTGTGCTAGTGTAAGTATTCTCAAATCTTCATATCACATTTAAAGTATCACAATTTACGTTTCCTATTTGTGATACTTTCCCATGTGCAGGGAAAGAAGAATTTTTACTCAAAGGAGAAGAACTCAGCACACCATGGGCCGAGTCCCAAGAATGCAGGTTGCTGCATCTGCACGTAATAGGCTGCTTGTCATTAGTGTAAAGAGAACAGAGAATTTACATCTAGAGATATAAAAATTTGCTGACTTACTTTTAGTAGTATTTTAATTTTTGGAAAGAGTCAGACACAAAAAATCCTCGTATTCTGATAAAGTAATGCATAGACGTACATTAAACTACATAACATTGCTTTTACAAGTTCTTTTTGCATTGCAGATGTCTGATAAGTATATATTCAAAGGTGTTCTTAAATCCAGTTAATCTGTTATTGACCTCATAGTAAGAGGAGAAACCCATATAGTGGTCCATAAATGGTAGAATAATTGAAAAATTACAGAAATCCTTTTAAAGTGTATGTTTTCACTACTTTAAAGACAAAAAAAAAAAAGGATTCTTTTCATAGATACCTGTTTACTAGGGTTGCAAGCAGAATATTGTTCTTCAGTCTTGCAGCTATATAATCACAAGTTTGCCATTCACAGTATGCATGTATTAGATATTTTTCAAAACCAAATTATTTTTAAAATGTTTTAAAACTTTCTGTTGAAACATCTAGTGACAAGATTGTACTTATATCCCAATACAATACAATGTGTCACAATTCATAAGGTTATTTTTAGGATATAGGATAACAGAATGCTGGAAAACTGAATTTTTCATTTATGTATTCCTTTAATTTAAGAGTATTTAAAAAACAGTTTGCTCTGGGTATTACATTAAAAAAACATGCCACTCTTCCAGAGGTGAGTTTTGTCAAGAGAGATACTTGCATATAGGAATTATACAAGTGGAAGCAGTGATGTAATATTATATTGCACAGTTATCTTCATATTTCTTCTGCCATCCCTTACAATGTTTTTAAATGTTTCTGGTATCTCAAAAGTTGCACTGTAGAAATTATACCCTGGGGTATTGTGTTCACTGTTTCTCAGTGATTCCATATAAGCCTGCCAAACTCATTCTGGCCTCTGCAGCCAGGCTTTATAAATCCTTCTTGTTGTCAGAAATAGAAAGATAAGGCAAACTGGTATTTACACCAGCACTACCACAGGTCATTTTAACAGAAGAAATGACTTGCTGGGTTTTGCCAGAGAAAATGTCAGTCATATTGTTCATATACGTTTTAATGTAAATGTAGCAGCTGTGATACTTTCAGATCAAAATAAACCCAGAAATTTGACTGTCCATTTACTTCTTTTAGGCATTCTACTCACAGCTAGGAAATCAGCAAAGAATGAAATTATTTGCCTTCTCCTGCATAGGATATACTAAATGTGCTGCCTGGTATTGTAACTCCTAAAGCCAAATGTTACAGCTCTTTTTAGGTACCCAGGTGTGAAAGGCCTAATTCTTCCTCTGTATGGAACTCCACACTTGTAGAGAATTATATCCAAATATTTCACTTTAGCACAGATGTTGGGCTTTTTGCTCTGCCAGATTTCTCTTTGACACTGGCAAATGCCTGTTAACATAAGTTCAATAAAATTCATTCAGACAAGACTAAAAGCTTAGTATTTTAGCTCATATTTGTTCATTACCCTTTTTTGTACCTAATCCCTACAAAGAAAGTGCAAAAAGACCACTTTATTATCTGCAGAGGGCTAATAAGATATTTCAGGTGAAAGAAAACTCATCCTTGAGATCCCCAAGCTGTTTGCAGTGGCTTAATTGACTCTTTTCTTTCTTCTCTTTTTCACAGATTCTGTTTTAAATGATTTTATTATGATGCACTGTGTTTTTATGCCAAATAGTCAGCTCTGCCCAGCCTTGATGGCACAATATCCTTTTGTAAGAGAAAAGTTAAATCTGTTTAGCCTCTGTACCTGTCAGTGATGAAACTGAAGCTTCCGTCTCTCAAGGAGTACCTCCCACTCCATGGAGGCTGTGCCTTGTGGGTAGATTCTCAGTGTCTGACTAGCAGCTCTCCATAGCTCAGAACTCTAAGATGGTTGGTGTATAACCCATGATGAGATACAGTACAGGCTATGAAATCTGTATCTTTCCTGTGCTGGTTACTGTTCCAAGGGAAATAAATGTACTGTCCCTCCACCAGATATGTGAAATTACATAAAAGTTGGGGTTACCCTTCCTGGATCCTTCCTTTCTTTCTTGAGTTTTGCTGAACTACAGCATCTACATTTTAACCAGGATAGTTATATCTTGGTAATTTCAGTGGTCCACTTTTGAGGCTGCAAACTGCCTCAAGCAAAAGGCTGCCTGAACTTGTAGACTAATGGGTAAGTAGTTCCTAGGTGCTGTCCTAACAGTTATGAAAAAATAGTAATAATCTATAATAATAGCCTATAGCAAATGCTAAAAACTGAAAAAAACTTCAATTGGATGTGAATACTATGAGATGAAATCTTAATAGTGGAGAGCATTGAGAGTTGGGGGTGATTCTCATACTCTGCATGTTGTACAGGAGTCTGTGAAATGTCAGTCTGTCAATTACTGGCAGGTTATTTAGTGTGGGGAGCTGTTGGACACTGAGAGTTTTCCTTGTGCACAGTGACTTGAAGCTATCAAGTGACTGGGAACATTAAATAAACATATAATGTTTTCTGTTTTATAGAATTCTGACAGGGGTGTAATAACTTCAGTTCCCTATTTATTTGTTTAGAATCACAATGGTGTGAAAGTGCTTTCCTTCAAGCTCAGTGGGGCGAGTGACATCTGGGAAAGCTCACCTCCTGAAACCACAAAACAGAGCATTGTGTCCTTGTCTGGCAAGCTTGAGAATCCATTTGTGTTACTCCTAGTGAGGAGAGTGATTGTTTTGAAAACCTTTGGACCCATGAAACTGGTCTGTAGAAGATTGTTCGCACACCTGAAACAAATTTTCCAAAATCACATTGTTTTGGATATCAAAAGTATTATGAAATGCTGTTGCTGACAGCATTGAGAGGGGAAGAAAAGGCAGCACTTCTAATGTTTGGGGGGTTTTGTCCTGATTTATTTAGCTCGTATTATTCAGTCAGCCCATTTGGGATTCAGGCTTCTCTATCCTCAATTATAATTGAGTAGCTCTGATATCCAGTAACTGGAAAAATCAGACCTGTAAGCAAAATATACCTTATTGTTTATAGGGGAAAAGCTTTTCTGATAATCGAAGTTAAGGATAATCACACTTAAGGGTAAATATTCACTTGTGATGAAATCTGTTCTGGAGAGGATGCTAAGACCATGGTCTTAAGTGGGTCATGGCAAGCATCATGCTAATTCTTTTCAGAGAGGCGATGGAAGTAACTGGTATCCTACTGCTTTAGTGTTAGCTTTTCCTGGAGCTGAATTATTATTTATTTGGTCCATTCTGAATATGGAAAAGCTAACTGTGCTTTGTTGATTGTACCATTGAAATTTATTGTTAGAGTTGAAAGGTTCCTAACAAAGCTCATCTTTTTGGAGCAAAATCACTACAAAAGTGTTCACCAGTGCTGTGAGACTAAGGAGAGATTAGTTATGCTCAATGAGGAAATTAAAACAGAAAAAGAGAAAGAAGAAAGGTGATTCAGTCAGAGACTTTTTGCTTCAGCTCCCAATTTTGAATCAAAACAAGTCTATTTTCCTACACCCACTTAGGATACTATTTTAGCTGGCAGCATGAAAGTATGAGTAGAGCTAGACCACTGAAGTGCTTTCAAGCATAGTACAGGGTATAAATTATTTGGGTTTTCACTTCTTCTATAGCAGTCATTTGTAAGTTATTGCAATCCTGAAAGGAATGGACAGGTGCACCATTTTGTCTAAGTAACATTATGGCTTGCTGTGGATTCCAAGCTTATGCTGTGCTGTCCTTTGGCACACCAAGTCTTCTGCAGTCATTAAAGTATATAGATTCTGCAATATTAAAAAAACCACAGACTTCTGTTTTATAGGGAAGCAAAGAATATGCTCCCTGAATCAGGATTTAAGTCCTGTGTGTTGGACCAAGGCCCCTGTTTTCACTCTCCTTCACGGAGTGGAAATGGACAAATTCTCAGAGCTACAGCTTGTCAGAGGGAGGCAGGAGAAGGCCCAAAAGAAAACCTAAAATCGAGCAGCAACTCCAAAAATGCACTTGGGTTAGTGCAAGTGTGTGAACATGTGTGCAGGGGTGCATCTTTAAAGAACGACTGTCTAAATACTTACGAAGTATAAACTCCTCCTTTTGCTCTCTGTAGATGATAGTTCTTCAGCATGTTTCTCTATGAGTGTCTTGCTAACCTCCTTTACCATTGTGCCAGCAAAAAAGTTTGCATTCTATTGTAGCAGTGACCTTGCACAGCTCCTGCTATAGCTGAGTGTTCCTATGCAGGGAAGAACAGACTTCAGAATTGCTTCCATTTCTTAGCATATGCTAGAGAAAATTAGAAATATATGTATATATTGAGCTCTAACCATATTGCTGTTGATAAATATTTTGCTATTATGTGACTCTTCATAGTTTATTTCTGATTGCAGTCTGTAGTGAAGCTGTATCTTGAAGATCACATAAAAATGTGAGAACCCTTCCTTGACTTTCTCTGTGATAATGTTAATAAAAGAGAAATCAATATAAATGAGCAGTAGAAATATGGAAAAATTACCAGTGCCTGTGGTGGGTCAGTTAAAAAGGAAGGAAAAATACATTAAATAATTACAGTGTTTGAAAGGTAAATATGGCATGAGAAAAATGACTCAGTAGTATATTAGAGCACATAACTTACAATGAATTATTTACTTCTTACGACCTTCTGACTTACTTTCTTCCTTAATTGTACTGTGATGTTCAGTTCTCTACTCATTTTAAACCTTTCCAAATGAAATTAAAATGCAGATTTCTGAAAGTTTGTCAGTCAAATGAGCACCCCAGTAACACTGGTAGAATGTCAAATCTCTGCAGGGGCTTTGGGCAGCAGGATCATTTCAAAGTGTGATTTAATAGGTACTTTTCCCCATTGCATTTTATTAATAGTATTGTTAGAGAAATTCTTCTAAATAAGAAGCTTAAAATAAATATCTTATATAATTTATATTCCTTGTTAATATTTTTATTTTCTAATTAGTATTTTAAAATATTTTGTTAGAGCAACTGATAGTGCATCTTGAAAGGATGCAAGGATGCTGGACTTGGCCATGAGTGAGAGTGTCAGTACTTTAATGTTACATGTTACTATGTAATTGGGAATAGTATTACTCATGACAATCCAGAATCAGAGTTCTGGTAATTGGGAAGCAAAGTTGAAGATTTTACTGCACTCATTATGTGCTTACATCCCATTCATCTATCAGTTTATTGGAAAGAGTTTAAATATATACTGCCAACCTTTTTTCAGTGAGTAGACACACAAATTGTCATATCCTGTTTTTTCTGGGGATACTTCATTTTCACACAGGTTAAAGGCTCAGATTATCTCAATTTATTGCCCATTGTGCCTTTACATCTTTTCTTGTTTTTTTCTTTCACTAAGTGTTACTTTTGGCCTTTTAGCTATTTGTCGATTTTTGTAATGTTGACATTTTGTCTTTTAAAAGGTCAATGAAATGTTTCCCGTTTTTTCTTATTGTTTGTCACAAAATAACTTTCACAAAGGATTGTGTCCTAAATACACTTTATTTGACATAGTGGAAATGTCTGATTTCCTCATGACAATGAAGCTGCTACAAAATTTATTTAATCCTGTGTTTTTATAGTCAGTTTAGGCTGTAAATGTCAAAGTCCCCCTCCCATAATGGAACTGAGGCTCATCTTGAGTTACAATAACTTGTAAAATTGAAAGGAATAGCACTGGTGGTTCACTCTGGTAGTCTTCCTCACAAATGGAAAATCTGAATTGTTAAACACAAAGTGACATTTTTCTTTTTCTTCAACTGTTTCCAAAGAGCAACAAGGAGAAATATCCTTCTTCAGTCTCCGTGGTTAATCCTCTTTGTTGTTCCAAGTGTCATTTCTGTTCTGTTCCCCTGCAGCAAGCATCTCTGTTGTGGAACTGTGGTCATTCCTGTGCTCTTCAGAAAATTCATTGTCTTTTTACTTTTTAGTATGAACATGAAGAGTTTGCAAATCATTACACTAGTGGATGACAGAATTTGGAAATATGTATTAGAGAGTTATCTTTGAGCACCCTGAAAGTGGTTTGTTGGAAGTCAGTTGATTGTGAATTCATACTGGGTTTGATATTTTCAATCACTGAATGTTTTCCTTGACACTGTGGCACCTATCATGCCCAGCCTTCTCAGGGTACAGAGCAGGAGAAAATGGATTATGCCCTCAACAACAAAAGGCGAGTCATTCGACTGGTTCTGCAGTGGGCTGCTTTATATGGAGATTTACTGCAAGAAGATGAAGCAGCAATGGCCTTTTTGGAGGTATAAAGAAATCACTGTATCACTGTCCTGAAAAGTAGCTAGGCAAGATAAGCTGAAAACCTGTTCCCAGTCTTTAGAACTCTGTCACAAACTGAAGTGAGATAGGTCATTTCAAAGTACAAAGTCATAACTCTGTTTTCTCAGGTTTGGCTGCAGACAGTAAAGGCATCACAACAGTGCTTGAACCGTTGCCAGCCTCTGGACCTCTGAAAATAGTATTGCAGATCCCTTTTGAAGCACTTCATGGGTAGATTGCGTTAATAGCAGTAGCGGAATTTGCTTTCTCTAGTATTTTCTTGTAGTTCAGGGGCTCTACAGGTTGAACTGGATCGCTGTTTATACCTGCCTGAGTTGTGCCAGGAAGGAGCTGGAGGGCTGCCACTCTACCAAACCAAAAGTCCTTTCCATTTGAATGAAAGCTGTACTCCAGCTATTGGAACTTAAGATCTTTGTCTCCAGAAGCCTTGTAATCTTTGTGGTAGCTGCCCTATCCTTGGATTTCTAAGATAAGATGCACTGCCAATGTCATCTTAAGTGATCATGCCATTCTTATGATATGTTGTGTTTATGGAACAGAATCCCCTATGTTGCTGGCTGAATGAAAGTTTTTGTCCCAAAGAGCTTAAAACTGAATCTAAGATTTAGCAGAGGGGAATAGAGGGGGTCTTTAAGAATGGTAGACACCCCACAAGCCCCCATGGGAAAGCTTTTCAAGCTTTTCAAGCTTTGGAGACACAGTCTTTCATTTGTCCAGAAGTTAAAGAACAATCATTTGTTGCAAGCACATTGATCCTTCTTTGTGATGGTTTTATATGAATAGATCCAGAAGAGGTTTGAGTAGGGTTGAAAAGCGGGTGATACTGTAGCAGGTTAGAGCAGCTGAGAGTCAGTGACTCAGGAGCAATTGAAGCACTGCAGACTACAGCAGCAAAGAATAAAAAACCTGTTATGCTAGATTATTTGTGAATTTTTTAGGCTTTATCCTTGACAGTCTGAAAATGCAGGTTTTACACAAGCAGTCAGTGGTTACAGAGTGAGCTAAGGAGCCTCCTCAGGCTTCCCTTCTGCATGTATAACTCTTGCTTTAAATCAGCTGGAGATAAACAAGTAGTAGAAGTAATAGAGGGTTGGGCCCAGCATGTGTTCCTCTATGCAGATTATCATTCTTTATAATCATTAAGCTATCAGATGTCATCTCATAATCCTCTCTCCTGAGTACTGCTCATTTACCCCTATAGTTATTTAAAGGCTATTCTGTGTCATTTACAGGAATTTTATGTATCTGTATCAGATGATACTAGAATGATTGCAGCACTAAAGGAGCAACTTCCAGAGCTAGAGAAAATTGTAAAGCAAATGTAAGCACAGTTTTTGCTTCTTTACTCTCCCTGCCCTTTTTCTCAGTAAATTGATGAAGAAAATTTACTGGTTATAGCTATTAAAAAGCCATTCTGTGAATGACACTCAGTTATATGAAACTGAAAGTTTGCATGCAGGCTTATTTGAATTAATGTCGATGGGCCTCTTTTCCACATCATTCTTGCAAACACCATACCCTCACTGAGAGGTTGACAGAAGCTTATTTCATGCTTACATGAACTTTGTATAATATTTTTTTCTGCCTTGGTCATAGATTAACTGTGGTATCATCTAGTCTTTTCACATATAAATATGATTATATTCATATTCTAGTTTGACAAGTGGTCCATGTTCTGTAGGTGATTTTGTACACAAAATCTTCCAGGTAATATTTAATTATATATTCTATGCTTTACCTTTTTTTAGTTCTGAAGAACCTAAAGCATCACAAAAGAAGGTAGGAAAATTTATTTGTCCGTTTTCTAATGTAAAATCTTAAGCCCAGCAAATTCATAAGCATATTCTCCTCAGTAGTCATGGATATACTAAATACCCACATTGAGAGATAGCTTTTAACATTGTCAAATTTTGCATTGCTACTCTTTTTCCTGCCATTGATAAGAGATCTACTGTAGTTCATGTATACCTCATAATGTTTCTTCTTGCATTAATGTGAATCTCAATGATTCATTTTCAGCACAAAGTTCTTCTGCAGCTGTTCAACACAAGTGATGACAGAGCACAGAAACGCCAGCCTATCAGGGGCAGCGATGAAGGTGAGTTCCTTCTCTGCAAAGTTTTCTTGAGCCACTGACATCTGCATAAATTTGTCTGTCTCAAAAAAATGGTCTAAAAATAAATGAAAGTACCTACCTAGAATTTTGAAGCCTGAAGCAAACTGTCCTTGCTTTTGCTAGCCTGGTATTCTCCATCATTGATTTGAGGTGCTCCTGGTTTTTTCCCTTAGTTACTTGTGCTATCAACACTGCTTCCTCAGAGGAACATGTAAAAACCTTTAAAATAAGGAATGAACAAAACAGGCAAGAACCAGTAAGACAGTGTACTGCAGGTAATGGCAGTGCAATGAAGAGTGGGAGCTGTAGGTCATGTTTGAGCCTCTGTCTCCCCTGTGTAGTTTGAGCTACCATGTACAGCTGTTCCTTTGCAGGGTGGGAGTGGAGCAGATAATCATGCCATGGATCATGGATCTAGAATCCAAGAACCTAGGCACACAGCCTAAAAACCAGAATCTGCTGGTTTGCCCTATTGCTGTTGTTTGATTCTCTGAAGAGATTAAGGTAAAATTTACAGCAGCATATCAGAATGTCATTTTCAGATTACTGATAAGGTTGTTTTAATGGTTGTTTTGTGGAACTTCATCACCTAAAACAGCTGCTTCTTCAATGTTTGATATTAAAAGACAGCTCTTGCTAATGAACGACAGTAAAAACAAGGCAACAAAATGCAAGCTCATGTAGCTGACAAAGCTGGTGGCATAAATCAGACCAACAGAAGAACCACGTCAAAAGCTGGAACTAACTTCATATGAACAGCAGACATCCTGCCATGCATGCAGCTTCTGTTGTCCATAGCAGTGTTTCTTCTAGGCCTACAAAGAGGAAAACAGTTCCAGCTGCCAGGGAAATGCTAGTTCTTGTGTCTGTCTGGACAGGCAGTAATGGCTCCTTTCGTATGGCTGCACCTTTCTCATTCATAGGACAGGCAGCTCACTGAACACTGAAATTCCAAAATCCGAAACTCTGGGAAATCAAGGATTTCTATGCTAGAAATTGTAGAGCATCTGAGGAATGGGGAGCTACGTAGAGATTTATTGTTGCTTTGTTTCATTTGTGAGGAGTGGTTACTGAAGTGAAAGTAATTTGTAGAGTAAATCTGTGATTTTTACATGTGGAATAAACCCTGCGATGTTTTTTCTTTAGTTCTGTTTAAGGTGTACTGCATAGACCAAACCTACACCACTATCCGGGTGCCAGTGTCTTCTTCTGTGAAGGAAGTGATCAGTGCAGTAGCAGACAAGCTGGGCTCTGGAGAAGGCCTCATCATAGTGAAGATGAGTTCAGGAGGAGGTACTGTACTTCCATCATCTTAAACACTCAGTTATGGTGAAGCAGAGTTTTTGGAGGGATTGAAAGACTAGTTCAGTCAAGGTTTTATACCCATGTGCATGTTCAGCTAGTACACAATCCCTAATTTAGAGGCAAGTCCTTCCTCTACTGCAGGCACAGACTGCAGTTCACATGGGAGATGGGACAAATGGAGAAGCTTGTGTATCGGCATGTTAAAGAGCAGAGTTACCCCAATTTTCCTTCACTGTTAGACTTGTAAGAGTTTTTTAATGCCAGAAATAGAAGGTAAGCATGGATAAATTGTGTGTGCTATAAAATGTATGTGTGCTAGACTCAGGGATCAGTAACATCAGAAAACACTGCAGTGCAAACATTCTGGCAGTGGTCACTACCATTTTGGCTGCTCTGTCCATGCAAACCTGTTGGAGAGGATGAAAGTTTGGTAAGAAAGTTTCACAGGTATGTAGGCTTGGCAGAAAGATCTCTGAATGTAGAAACTGAGGATGAGATAGAAATGAAAGCAAGTTTTCATATAGAGTAAAAGATGTTTTGCTGAAACACTGGTCACTGAATAACTGAGAAGGCAAAGGTTGGAGATGAGTTGGAAGGAGATTTTTATGATTAGGGCAGAGGTATGTGACCACAAACAAAGACATGTTTTTCACCAAGTAAATAAGTCTCAAGAAGAGCATAAGTTAATAGAAAACATGTTTTTACCAAAAAGAGCTATCGCAGGCAAACAAGAAATGTCGATGTAGCAAGAAGAAGAGACGTCTGAGAATTTTCCACTGTAAGCTTAAATTGTAAATTACTTACTCTTGTGATTGGATAATAATGACTATAATATGGTGATGGTAGTAGTTATGATAGGCTATAGGCAAATGTAAAGGTATTGTGTATGGTGCTTATTGGTTGATAGGTATTAAGATACTGTGCAAAGAAAAGTATAAAATGCTTTGTAACTTGAACAGAAAGGGGCTTCAGGTATGCCTACAGCTGGAGCTGGCAGCTGTAGGGCTGGCTCTGCATACCCACTCCCTGAAATGCTGTAACTTCGCCTATGCAATAAACAGCTTTCAAGAGAGCCGCCTGAAGTCCAGACATCCTTCGTGAACCTTTCTCCTATACAAACCCCTACAGAGCAACTTCGTGCCAAACCCACTGACCTAGTGTTTGCAGAGGGTCAGGGATCAGGCCTCCCCTATAGGCTGTGGAAATGTGAGAGTAACTGGAGGGCAAATGCTGCTGGACAACTGGTGTTTTTCAAGTGCTTTGGTTGAGTATGACTGTGTGGAGACACATAGAGGTAACGAGAGCTATGTTGGAAGGCATTTTTGCAAACAGTAGTGCCTGCCAAAAATGGCTCACTTCCTGAGAGCTGACACCAGACAGCTTTACGTTTTACAGATGAAGCAATTTTTTGTTGTCAGATTTGCTGACCACCAGCATATGCTGGAAGAAACTGCTTTGTAAGTTACTTCATTATCTTTTCTTAACCTGTGATGTGATGCTCTTTTAGAAATGTTGTAATGCATTCCATCACCTCCTTAAGCAGTTACAGCTTTCCAGAGCAATTTCTATTAAAAACAGCTCTCCAAATGCTTACAGCTCAGCAATGAATGAATGGACTCTCTAATTAGGCTTAAATTTTGCAGGTAGTTTCTAGTGATAGCACCACAGGCTTCTTGACCTGTCTGTACAGTTTGGAACTGGGATTCTAGTTCTGTAGGAGACTGGTTTGGGCTGAGATTATCACATTTATTCAGTAAAGAGGATCTTGTTGTCTTCTATTCTGTATCCTGGACACTGGGTTACTGAGCAAAACTTGTTCCTAGGAGGGTGATCTGTGCAGCTGGTGGATCAGTCCTGCTGATATATTCTCTCTGTATACAATAAATAATAATTTGTTTCATTTTTACAGAAAAGGTTGTGCTCAAGCCTCACGATGTTTCAGTGTTCACCACTCTCAGTGTTAATGGCCGGCTGTTTGCTTGCCCACGGGATCAGTTCGATTCACTGGTATGTATGTGTGCAGTGTTCAGGAACGTCAGGGCTCCAGTTTGTTTGAACGCTTGGCCCTTTTTGCATTATCCACACTTTAGGTAAACACTAGTGGAAACATTACAACAAAGGGCTTGTCACACTGCAGTAGGATGAGACCTGAAAATAAAACAAGCTAGTGTTCTAATTCCCTGGACTAGACCAGAAATCCATTCATCTGATCCACATAACAGAACTTGATGGCAGTACTCTCTCTGTCAAGCATTTAGGAAGAGCTGAGTATTGTCACCAAGACTTGCAGTAATTCCTCATTATAGAATTATCTCCTCAAAGGCATAAAGATATATTTTCCAAGACAGGTGTTATAAATTAAAGCATTTGGGAGATTTGATTCCAGCAGTAAATTCCTTAAAATCTTTTCTTTTTCATCCTCACAAAATACTGTGTCAAAACCTGAGATAATTCTAAGTAGAATCACAGAAAATATTCCTGGTAGAAAGTCTGGTTTTTTCTTAGGTAGAATTGCTCATAAGTACTTACAGTTTATACAGTCATTCTAGTGATCTCCATGGGGTCTGCTTTTATAGAGTTTGATTTGACTGTACTTTTTGTTCCTTTTATTTCATTAAAAACAAATGTCATTGCCAAGTCATGTCAGCATGAACTCTATTACTCCTAGCCTTGTTTCAGCCTCCTGTATGCTTTTAACAAGCCACTTAGTATGTATGCCTGATTTCTTTTATGGATATGGTAAAATCTATGCTTTTCTGCTGCTTTCAATTTAGTAACCAGGGAATGCACATCTAGCATATGTAGTTCCATGCAGAGATACCTCTTGTTCAGCTTATTAAATTCTGGTGTTCCCTTAAGGTTAATTAATCCTGCCAAGTAGATACCCTCATGGGGCATGCTACTGTAAAGCAGGGGTGTTGCATCAGTACAGCTGTGCTGGGTACTTATATATGGCTCTGCATTGTCTGTGTACGCATAGCTTTGGCAGCAAATTGTCATGGCTTTCTGTGCCTTTTACCTGTGCTATTTACCGTGGATCAAGTACTGAAAATGATGCAGGGAGCTCTGAGATACAGGGCTGCAGTGTGCTAGTTTTCATCAACTAGACTGAATTCAGTAAGAATTACGGAGGTACATTCAGCACCTTAAAAATGGCCCTCAGCACTGCATAACAAAAAAAAATTACACCCCCCTTATCAGCTGCATTTTTTCAAAGAGGTGTAAACAAATCAAAAAATGTTGCAACCTTAGCTGCCTCCCAGTTTAATCCTTTCACATTCCAGTTTCTGGCTGCTGCCCTTTCATGAACATTTACCCACATGACATTTGGCAATTCCCATGTGAAAATTGTTCTGGGTAGATGAATTTTCAAATATGCTGTGAGTTAGCATCTAAGTGCTTCTTTCCTAGCCTTGGAAAATATGTGTTTGTTATGGTAACAGCTATGTTGTGTTCATCTCCAAATGGGGGAAAAAAGACAACTTTCAATCTGTAGGCAATTCTCTTTCCACAGATTTCCACAAGTTAGAATTTTCTACACAAAGCTGTTGTACCTTTATTTCATGTGTTGTCATAAACTAAAGAACTTTTGTGTTTGAGCAAATCCCAATTCAAAGCAATCTGCAGTTTTTAATAAGATTAATGGCTGCCCTGGATTTTTTTAGAGAATACATTTCTACTATTTTTTTTTAATTATAGATGAAGCTTTTAAGGTGATAATGTTCGTTATTTAGTTTAGTAATTTTTAATTAGTTTGTGTTATGATGATAATTGAAAGGAAAGTTTTGCCTAGAGTACAAAGCAAGAATTCATACAGAAATAAAGCTCCTACATACTATGTGTTACAGAGAAAGTGATTTGATGTATTAATCCACTCAGACCTATTTCTATTGCTAATATATTATTCTTACATAAAAGGGGATTCATTTAGTAGGCTCATTTTTTATACTGCAGTATCTAAGGATGGTCTGTTAATCTGGCGGACTCCACTGAGTTTGTATTCAGAAAGGAGCCTGTTGACAATTCCGTGCTCCATCGTTATGTGTTTAACAAAGGCGGTGAGTTGGGAAACTTGTGTGTGAACTCTGCCGCCCTCTCCTGGGAACAGAACAAGTGACCCACGCGTTCACGGGCAGCTCTGCGGGTGTTTCACCCTCCAGTTTGCAAGGGGGTTGGTTGGAAGTATTTTAGCAATATTTGCAATCACGAATTGTGCATCACTGTACTGTCAAAGAGAAGGTATGAGGTTTATTGTATAAACGATCAGAAGATCTTGCAATCACTGCAGATTTCTGAAGCATGCTAGATGTACTAATTCTCATCATTAGAATCAGGAATATGTAAAAGTATTTGGCTTGTCCTTGATGGCCTAGTTATTTGTGTATGTGAAAAAGGAAACGTAGAAGTTTTTTTGAAAGACCTTTGCTCCCAAACAAACACACATGCTTTAGTTAGCACAACGTGTATTATAGATTCAATTTTTAGAACAATGTTAAAAATAACACACTGAGAACAGTCTGGTTTCTTTCCTTGCAGTGTCTCTGAAGGGCTTTCAGAATTTTCCTGACTATCCTGTGCATACTGGATACTGATTTTGCACGGGGCTTCTAATTTCCTAATACCTGTCTGTGGTTAAAAGCAAATTTCGGTTCTACTGCAAATGTCAGTTTTACTGTTAGAAACATGATTAGCAAAGTGATCACACGGAAAAAAAAATTAGAAATATTATGGAAGGAAAGCACCAACCATACGATTTAGCATGTCTAAAATATTTTATAATATTTTTCTGTTTGTAGGCACCATTACCAGAACAGGAAGGACCATCTACTGGTACGGTAGGAACATTTGAACTGATGAGTTCCAAAGACTTAGCACATCAGATGACAGTTTATGACTGGGAGCTCTTCAACTGCGTGCATGAGGTATGAGGATCTGTCTATTCAGCAGGTTAGAATCTGTTAGAAAGTGTTTAATTGTACATTGTAAGTTTCTACATTATTTCCAAAACCTCCTCTAAGCTTGATTTTCAAAAATTCTACAATAAAGCCACCTACAAGTTTCAAAAGTATAAGACATTCTTAATTTTATAGGCAAAATAGAAATATAAACTTCTTCTGGACATGTGCTTCTTGTTGAACTACTTTTGTTTGTTTTAAGGTATTAAGCTATTTATATATAATCTGTAGTTATGCTTTTACTATGCCTCAGCTATTGTCTACTGGATTTGAAACCTGAATCTTTGTCATCTATGCAGCAATAAATGCAAACTGCAGAGTAAGTTTCAGGCTAGATACTTACCTGGTCGTTCTTAGCCTCTTTCCTCTGTCCAAGAAACGCAACCTCAAAAAAAATTCCGAACTGTTTTCTCTTTCCTAGCTGGAATTGATCTATCACACTTTTGGAAGGCACAATTTTAAAAAGACCACAGCAAATCTGGACTTGTTTTTGAGAAGATTCAATGAAATCCAGTTCTGGGTGGTCACTGAGATTTGTCTTTGCTCTCAACTCAGCAAGCGTGTTCAGCTGTTAAAGAAATACATTAAGATAGCAGCCCAGTAAGTATACAATCATATGGGAGCTGGAAGTGAGGTTCAGTATAGTCGGTATGTTTTTATTTTCTACTTTCAGACAGCCACACAGAGTAGAAGTTAAAACATTCTGTATTTGGTCATTCTGTCCATTTTCTTTTAGGGCTGTATAGAACCTTGTTAATATATATTCTTCTTTCCTGTGCTGCTCTCCATTGCTCCTTGATCTGTGATCTCTTAGGGCCATGTTTACACATCAAATCTGTGAGTAAATATATGTCAGTTTATTGGGAGAATCCTTCATTTACTCTTGCATACATTGGCAAATATTAGTATATGAATTAGTAAATATTAACAAAGTTGAGCCTCATTTTCCTGAGAATAGAAATATTTCTGGTGCTGCTCAGGAGAATTGTTCTCAGAATTGTGCCTAGTGAGAAAACCAAGAGGGGAGAGTAAAGAGAGGTAGCATGAAGATGATGACACTCATATTACTTTTGTTCTGTTTGGGATTTGCAGCAAGGTTGCCGATGATACGAAGTGTAGGGTCCTGCACCTGGGGAGGAGTAACCCCAGGCAGCAGCACAGGTTGGGGGCTGACCTACTATGGAGCAGCTCTGCAGAGAGGGACTGAGGCTGTTTGTAGATGACAAGGTGACCATGAGCTGGAAGTGGGCCCTGGGGGCCAGGAGGACCAGTGGGATCCTGGGTGCATCAGGAAGAGTGTGGCCAGCAGATCAAGAGAGGTGTTCCTCCCCCCCTATTCAGCCCTGGTGAGGCCACATCTCGAGTTCTGCGTCCAGTTCTGAGCTCCTCAGTACAAGAGAGACAAGGAGCTACTGGAGAGGGTCCAGTGGGGGCCACAGAGATGATGAGGGGTCTGGAGCATCTCTCATAGGAGGAGAGAGTGCAAGAGCTGGGCCTGTTTAGTCTAGAGAAGAGTAGACTGAGAGGAGATCTCATCCATACATTCAAATATCTTGAAGGGTGGTGCCAAGAGAATAGTTCCAGACCCTTTTCAGTGGTGCCCAGCAGCAGGATGAGGAGCAAGGGCCTTAAACTAAAACACAATGAGTTTCACCTCAACACAAGGAATAACTTTATGTTGAGAGTGGCAGAGCACTGGAACAGGCTGCCCGGGGAGTTCATGGAGTCTCCCTATCCATAGAGACATTCAAAACCCACCTGGACACATTCCTGTGTCACCTGTCCAGGTGTCCCTGCCTTGGAAGGGGGGTAGGACTGGATGATCTCCAGAGGTCCCCTCCAACCCTAATGATTCTATGATTCTTTGTTTTTTTTCTAATACTTTTGTTTTAAAATGCAAAATATGGAATGTCCTCTTTTGTTACTAACTTCTGGGTCTGAGGTTGGATAGCAGGCATTCTTGCTGTCTTCCTTTATTCCTATCCAGATTTAAACTGTTTGGAACCTTCATGCCAGAGATGTCAGCCTTAACTCCCTGAAGTCAAGAGCAGGCAGTGACTGACTTCAGAGGGAGCAGGGATATATCCATGCCCCGCATACATAGAGATTTTTATCATTGTTACACTCTCCCTCGCTTTCCAGTTCATGGTGTGTTTATTGCATTCATTGCTGTCTGAATAAACAGTTTGCTGAGGTATGTAGTGTTTGTCTACAGCTCTAGGCATTGTAACTAGAAGCCTTTAGGCAGTTCTACCAACAAGAGATGTTACTTGCAGTTAAACCATAGGTTTTAACTTTTTTGCATCATTAAATGGAGCTGTGTATAGGAAGAGATTACTATTGCAACTGTGATGCTGCCCTCCTCTCAGTTAGTAATGGCACATAGCTGAAGTCTGTGTTCACATCAAAACTGGAGATCTGTGTGGCTCCTTCCTCCAGGACACCCTGCTCTGCAAGTACCAGCTTCCTTCTGGGAGCTACTTCGAGCCCTGCGGTTGGATTACAGTTGGTCAAAGCTGAAGATTTTAAAAACCTAGTGGCGGGCATGCAGGATCGGTTTTATGTTTAGAACAGAGGACAGAATCTACCTCTTTAGTTTCTGAAAATACATGCACCGCGTATTCCATTATCTCACTGCACAGCACAGGAGTGGGAAGCAGCTGCCAGCCTGGCGGGCTGTGCCCAGGAGAGGGCAGTGGCACCCACACAGACGTCGGGGTCTTTCCTAATCACAGGCATGAAATGGGAAAATGTTGAAATGTGGTCATTAAGAGACAATAGTAATTTCCATAAACACTTGAAATCAAGTATCCTAAAAATTGCAGTTAAATATCTCCTCAATAAACTGCCCTAGCCTGTGAGTTTCTCGGAGTCATGGGTTTAATCTTGTGCTATTTACAACAGCCTGACAACCTCCTGTTTACTTCCATGTTTCTGGTATCACTACAATGCTAAAAATAAATTGCTAAAAGCGGTCTGCTCTGCTGAGTCCTCTTTGTCTCCTAAAAGCAGAGAAATCTGAAGCACAAGATTTTCCTCTGTACAAACCAAGAGGGCAGGTTTAATTGCAGCCGCTGGAAAGGCGCTGGGAAGTTTTGCCAGGCTGCTGCCCTCTGTGCAGTGCTGCCATGGTAACAGCTGCTACACACGCACTAAAACAAACACAAAGTGCGCTGAAGTTAGAGGGGAGAAAAAGCCCAGACCTTGAAGCAATATCTTTGAGGAAGTTTTGCCTGTGAAGATCCTTGAGACCTAATGAGAACTTTACCCTGCCTAGAAGTACTAGACTCATTAGAAAAGTGTTCAGGGAGAACAGCTCAGTGCTGCACTATTAATCTTAGGCATGACTGGTGGTAACAAGATGCCTTGCACATACCCATTTTCAAAGGTAACTGCTACTGAGAAGCTTGTTTCAGTTCTGTGGCTTGAGGTGCAGATGCCATTGCAGAAGGCACATCATTTTGTGTCTGCCACCCCATGCACCCTTGATGTGTGCTCCCAGTCTGTGCAGGCAAGCACAAGGCCAAGTGCTGGCTCCAAGTGCTGTGCACATCTGTTGCCAGTTCCAGGAGCCACCGTCTCTTTAGCATCTGCTGGAAGAGGATGTAGAGGTTACCAGGTTCATCTCTTTTCTCCAGCTATTGTAGGAATAAACTTTCAAACAAAGGGGAGAAGTGAACTATATTTCCAACAGTGAGTTCTTCCCATATTAATTGTATTAGAAAGGCCTTCTGGGATGTGCTTGCACATACTCTTATGGTTATCTGCAAACCCAGTTTGTGTATATTTCCTCTTTGCAGATACATCCACAGGTATTTAGAAGCCGTCTTGTGTATCATTGTACTCAGACACTTTCATTCAGTTTCTGAAAATCATTCTTTCTATACATATGCATATGTTATAAGCCCAAGAAGCCTGTGAGAAATTTTTGAAGTGTGTGTTTATAGAGAAAATGCCAAGATGAATATGCTTGTGTAAGTACCAAGAGATTTTAACCACGTACATGTTTGTTTTGGAGACCAGTGTATGTGTGTGTGTGTGTCTGTGTGTGTCTGTGTGTGTGTGTTTGCTATTCATCCTAACAGGAAGATTTTTCTGGTAGAGTGCATTCTGTGAGGCAGAGGGACCTCTGCTCTGAGGTGGTGCATTGTGGTGCTTTAGAGGATCCACTTTTTGACATTTTACATGCAGTATATATGCAGTAGAGCCATGCAGCCCCGTTCCTGCTGCCTTACAGTGATCATCTGTCTGGAACCAAATTACTTATTGTAGACTCTGTAGAATTTACAGAATATCTGTACATCTAGATGGATTTTAACTGAGACTTTGTCAAATTGTATTGCTTAACAGGGTACTTGGCAAAACATTCCCTTTTAATATGAAGATAGATTCAAATTAAATATGGCAGATACAGTTGCAGCTGCCTACTTTGTTTGAGCACTAGTGCTGTGTGTTACTAATTATTTTACCCTGCCATAATTTATTCCTAATCCTGTCATGTGCTGTGGACAGATATCCCTTTATGGATTTACTTGTGCCTAGGGAAGAGGTTCACTGACAGCCTATCCTGTCTGCTTTTCATCTTTATCTCCCCTCAGATCCACTAATGAGGCACTCCCTGACCTGCACTAGTCAGAATAAGTTGGTGTAGCTTTAGCATTTCAGTTTATCCTTTCTACCCTTGCTCGCTGTCGCTAATCTGATGTGGGAGAATTTGCATGAGCAGCTCTGCCAGAAGATCTGAGAGGGCAGCAATCTCCCAACAGACAGACCAGCATATGGGAAAGATCGTTTATTCACATGTTCGGTGTTCACACAGTGCAGACACAAGTGAGGCTAAGATCTAAAGGACTCACTCACTCAACACACCCAAGTGTGGTGAAATGGAGGTACAGAAAGAATAGAATAGGTACAGAAATATAGGTATAGAAAGGTACAGAAAGAGTAGGTGTGGATGATGGAGAATAGGATGATGTGGCAATCATGGAGTCAGATAGTAGGATGAGATGATTGTACTAATTTTGTCTGAAGCTAAGGATACCTCAGAGGAGCTAAGAGCTTCAATGATGAGTAAAAAAGTCTGAGAATCATAGATTTAATCTTGTTAAAATTTTCTTGGTAAATCACAGAGTCATAGAATAGTTTGGGTTGGATGGGACCATAAAGATCATTGAGTTCCAACTCCCTTGCCATTGGCAGGGACACATTCCACTAGACTGGGTTGTGTAAAGCCCCATCCAACCTGGTTTTGAGCCATTCCAGGAATGGGGCATCCATAGTTTCTCTGGGCAGCCTGTTCAGTGGCTCACCATATCATAGTAAAGAATTTCTTCCTAATACCTAAACCTACCCTCTTTCAGTTTAAAGCCATTCCCCCTTGTCCTGTCCCTCCATGCCCTTGTCCAAAGTTCCTCTCCAGCTTTCTTGTAGGCCCCTTTAGGTACTGGAAGGTGCTCTGAGATCTCCCTTGGAGCTTTCTCCAGGCTGAACAATCCCAGGTCTCTCACAGCAGAGGTGCTCCAGTCCTCTGATCATCTTCATGGCCCTGCTTTGTACTCACTCCAGCAGGTCCATGTCCTTCATATGTTGGGATCTCAGAGCTGGACACAGTTCTCCAGGTGGGGTCTCACAAGAACAGATGGGGAGAGTCACCTCCCTTGACCTGCTGGCCACGATGCTTTTGATACTGCTCAGGACATGGTTGACTTTTGGGGCTGCAAGCACACATTACTGGTTCACATTGAAATTCTTGCCAACCAACACATGCAAGTCCTTCTCCATAAGGCTATTCTTAATCCATTCTTCACCGTGTTTGTGGTTGGAATTGCCCCAACTCAAGTGCAGGATCTTGCCCTTGGCCTCATTGAACTTCATGAAGTTCACACAGTCCCACCTCTCAAGCCTGTCAAAGTCCCTCTGGATGGCATCCCTTCTCTCCAGCACATCAACTGCACCACATAGCTTGGTGTCATCAGCAAACCTGCTGAGGCTGCACTCAAGCCCACCTTCCGTGATACTGACAGAGATGTTAAACCCCAACAGTCTCAATACCAACTCCTAAGGAAAGCCACTCACAGCTGAAGAAACAGAGACTGAGGTGCTGGAATTGGATGTTGGCACATCAGCTGAGAAAAACAGGAGATTATTTGCAAAAACCTAGTGAGATGCAGATTTGTGAGGCTTTTTTTCACAGGCTTTGTTCTGTCTCTTCCCTTCCTATTGAGTCAGTGAGCCACCTGCTGCAGACCCAGCTGAGCAATTGCATTGACTCTTCCCATCAGATTGTATCTACTCCTTCATATGGCACGTTGGATCTTCCATAGTACTCGATTACATGTTCCAGTTTTTCCTGATTGATAGCAAAATCCTTCTTTGCGTTAGAGATGAAGTGTGCCCTGGAGCTCCTTTTGCCCAGCACCTCTTTAATGATGCTGGTAACAAATGGCAGTTCTTTTCCTGAACTAGAAGTCCCAGAATCTATAAGTAATAAAAATCCTATACTGCAGGAGAGGTCACTGGCATGGGGCATCTCTAGACAGCTGATCTTCTCCCTCTGAAAAGACTGATGGCCCTGTAAACTGCCATGAAGATTGCCTGAGAAGAGCTTCAAGCATTCATTAGCTGTTCAGAAGCTGTCAGCAGGTTCTGCAGCAAATGAGGTTATAAACAGTTGTTTACACTGTTTCTGGTATCCCTTGGGACTGAATTAAGCCCAGTTTCAGGACTGTGTTTCTGGGTGAGGAATTGCTTCAAAGACTAGGTCCTTGCAGAAGCTTGCACCCAGTGAAGTAGAAGGGAGGTCATAAGGGAAAGAAGCCTTCAGAGTGTGGTGAAGTGCTAGCACTTGGGTGAAGAGATGTCTGCAGGCATGCTGGCCAAGACTGCCCAAATTCAGTCACTTCTAAACTAGATGCCTGAGTTCGGCTCTCTTAAGGTTTTCATATGTACTGCTTTGACTGATACATACAACTTAAAACCTGGCCCTTTGTGTTTCAGCTGTAAAGAATACAAAAATCTGAATTCCTTTTTTGCTATTATTATGGGACTGAGTAATGTTGCCGTGAGCCGTCTCTCATTGACGTGGGAGGTAAGTCTTTGCTAAAATCCAGTTCCAGGAAGTTTGATGGGGACTTGTACTTTCAGTTAGCAAAAACATGAATTGGGCCTTTATTATTGATAAAGCTAGATCTACTAATTCAGCTCCTGACCATAAGCCTTAGCTAAGGGTGACAATAGTTGTTAGTAAGGCAGTATACTACACCCATGGATGTGCTGAATGCTCACAGGAGTTAACAAGAGTGACAACAGCAGCTTCTGTTGCTGAGCTAAACTGCCCAACAGGATGAGCAAGTTAGCCAGCTAACCTCTTAGATCAGCCCACATCCTCTGTGTGCCTTTACTGGTGGTTCAGTGAGATCACTCCATTGATAATTCTCTAAAATTCATCCTCTGTTTGTACATACTATTTTCTGATCTCAACAGGGACTCTGTTGCCCTGTTAAAATGTGGATTTGTCCTAACCAGTTCTGGTTTTCTCTCTGACATGCATTTCCATGCTTACTGTCAGTTTGGTCTTCATTCTCAGAGCTTCCACCTTTTTCTGTGGCTTTGCTCTTTTGTATATGAGGGTATAAAAAGGGTGCAGTGTCCAGCACGGTGTAACCACTGAGAATATGCTGGTTATCAAAAGCAAAACAGATTTAAATGTGCATGTATTTGTTCATTAGAAATTAAAAATAATTAGCATGACTGAGGTTATTGATGCAGCTGAGACCAAAATTTGAACACCTTTAAAAATGTGCTCTGAAACAGGAGATCAGACTGACATATCTGAGAGTACACCAGCCCCTTTTTCAAAAATACATGTGTCATATACAATCAGTGCTACAGGCAACGATTTTCAGTTTCACAGAATAATGACCCTTCATTTCTGGCTGCTGAGAGGAGGTGGGAGAGCTGAGACAGTACAGGACTAAAGAAGAAGAAACTGAATGTATATACTACATACAGCACTCTGAAATGGGCACCAGGTCTGAGCTGGGGGCGGGGCACAGATCATTTGTACATGTGGGGGATTAACTTGAGATCAAGGAAATGTTATCACACTCTGGTTCTGTAGAGCAGTCGGTTTATCAAGAGAATTTCTGCAATTCGATTTTTAGCCAGATATATACAGAAAATATTTTAAGACAAACATACCAAGACCTGATTTCTTCTATATTATCATGCATTTACATTAGTTGCATGCAGAAATTAGATATTTGCAGGTGCAAATGTCCAATTATACCACTTACTTCACAAATACCTAATCTGCATGCATATGCAAACTAGGCACACAGTTGTTGACACACATCATTAAAAATTAGGCCCTTGCTGTGGCACAGTGTAAATAGCTTGCTAGGGTATGCACTCCAAATGTAGAAAGTACTGCAAAAAATCATTTCTGCGCTATAAAGTCTCTATTTAATGTTACCCACTGCCAGTAGTAGTCTGAAAAATTCAGCAAATACAGAGAAATTTCTTACGAAAAATAGAAAGCTGACATATCCTAAGTGTACATAAAAAATTACAGCGATCTTTAAAACCAATTTATAACATACCTTATAGTCTTTATAGTAAAGTTACTTAATCTGTATAACATAATATGCATGAGGGGGAAAGAAAGTATTTAGGAAAGCCCATCTCATCTCAATGATTGCATGATCAACTGACCATGATTTATTTGTGTAGGAATTGTGGACTGAAAAAATATTCATTAATTTGTACCCCAGAAAGTGATAGAGGACCTTTGCAGCTGAGCATGTCAAGAATTTAAGCAATAGATGCATCATCAGCATGAGCAAAAAAACCTCCTGGAAGTGCCCAGGCATGGATATGAATGTTTGCAAGGGCAGTTCATCATAGGTGTGAATAATTAAGCTGATCTGCCCCCACACAAGCTGTGTGTAAATTATATTTTCAGATAGGCTATAATCAGCAATGTCCTGAAAGCATTCACATGAATTTCCACTTACATTCTGAATTCAGTGATTGCTATGTGAGCCAAACAAAAATCTGAATCTAAACATCCCAAAGGACTAAATTCAAGTCGGGGTTTAAATCAGGATCCAGGTTTTGTGGCTGGTCCCGTCTCTATTTTTAATCTGGTTGCTAGGAAACATGTTGTATTTTAGATTAGCACATTGTTAGAAATATCTGGCAAAAAAAGAGCGCTTTCCTGACTTAGGGCGTTGTGGAAGGAACTAGCATTTACAGTAAAATTACCGCACTGATCGGATTTAATTAAGGTTTGCTATTTTTGTTTTTATTAACAGAAACTCCCAAGCAAGTTCAAGAAGATCTATGCGGAGTTTGAAAGCTTAATGGTGAATAGCAATAGATCCCTTATTCTATGCACAATCTGAGATAATTCAGTTTCTGATTTGAATTCCTTGATTCAGAACATTTTATGTGTCCTTGTTTGACTTTAAGAAGTTTATGATCCCATTTTAGAGCTGCTAAAACAAGTATGTATGACTAATAAATTATACTCTTAGGAACCTACTCTGAGAGAACTTATGTACCACTCAAAATTAATCTGGGAACTCAGAAAAGCTTTATCACATGTTTTCCAATAGTACATATGGGAAATTCTATTTTTCAGCCTGGATTTTTCCAGGCAATACATTTTAGTGTTACAGCTGGAAAAAATATGCAAAACTGGATCTGCAGCTGTAAGGAGGGAGGAAAAATAGGTGGTTTCTTTTATGAAGAATGTTTTTGTAATCATATCTTACCTCGCTATTTGGCATGAAAAAATGTTTGTGTTTAGTGGCTGCATTCTCATTGTGTAACTAGTCCAGGAGAATGATAAAAGGTGTCTGAATTTGCAGATGCACTTTCAAAGTCACAGGAAAAAATAATGTTTTTAATAAATGCCATGACATCTAAATGAATGCATATAGTGTCTTGCTACATATAATAATACTTATTAGTAATTATTTGATTTCTCTTTTTTTGTCAGGATCCATCAAGAAACCATAGGGCCTACAGACTAACTGTAGCTAAATTGGACCCTCCAATAATTCCTTTCATGCCTCTACTTATAAAAGGTAAGCTTGGATGTTACCAGAATTATTAACTTGAAAGCTATTTGTCAACTATTTGAAGGATAAGAGTAGCAGCAAGAAAAAGCAAAAATCAATCTCAGTGTGAGATGTGATCTTTTCCCATTACAAAAAGCATGACACAGAGACAAGAACAACTGCTTTTGTACATCTGAATATCATACCTCAATTTTATTAGTCTCAGAAATGCTGCAAATTAAAACCTAAATGTTTTACTTTCCAGCTGCTATGATTTTTGTAAGGGATAGATAAAACATTCTGCTGTCTTATATGGCCATGATTCAGTAATGGGCTTTTATGTGTCTTCTATTTCTATACAGACATGACATTTACTCATGAGGGAAACAAGACATTCACTGACAATCTAGTAAACTTCGAAAAAATGGTATGTATGACATATTTGAAAGAAAACTTAAAAAGACCTCCCTATTCACCTCTTCAAGAGTGAACTTTGCAACAATGACTTCCAGGGCTAGAGAAAATGAAGGCAGGACCAAGAGCTGGCAAAAATAGTCTGTGTTGTACACAGAGCCTGGGACCTCTGGGTTTCTGGAAAACCTCACAGAGGTGGAGAATAAACTGTCCACTGAGCCATGCACAGCCAAAATGTTTCTTCGGAGAGGCAGCATCAGGGACAGGAAGCAGAGCTGTTAAAGACACTTTTTAACAGCCAGTTTGGGACCAACCTGTGATTTTAACTGCTGTTCCTTCAAACACATCTGAACTGCCTCAGGCTGGGATAGTTGTGCATTGCTCCTTGGAGAATGAAAGAAGCATTGAAAAGAACTTGCACAACATCTTATTTTCTTTTTTCCTTTGACAGATGAAAGGAGATGTCTTTGGCTTGATTGCTTTCCTACTGGAAAGGAGAATCAATGATAAAAGGCTAGACCATGCTCAAATTTGATTTAAGTCCTGTACCTAAGTTGTCATCATTTCAAATACCATTGTCAAAAACTGCAGGCAGGCAACTTTCCATTGCAGAAATCTGAACTGAAACTCGAGTTTCTTGGCCGTGAGGAGACATTTTCTTGGTTGCTAAGGCTGTGTTCCTAATTAATGTGGTTAATGACACCTGTATGTGAGAACCTGCATTAGCCAAACCCAGCTATGGCATCTGCCTAGTAAAACCAAACCTGACTTATTACTCTGGCAGTAAACAGTAGAATCACAGAATCACTAAGGTTGGAAAAGACCTCCAAGATCCCTGAGTCCAACTGTTAGCCCAGCACCACAGTGTTCCCCAGTAAGCCATGTCCTCAAGTGCCACATCCACACACTCTTTGAACACTTCCAGGCATGGTGATTCCACCACTTTCCTGGGCAGCCTATTCCAGTGCCTGACCACCCTTAAAGTGAAGAAATTTTTTCTCACATCCAATCTAAACCTCCCCTGGCACAACTTGAGGCCGTTTCCTCTCAGCCATTCAGCAGCCATGCTAGAGCATATTTCCTCTGGCACCTATGTGTCCTTGTTCTTAGTAGTACAGTAACCAGAACCACTCCATTCCACTGGAGTTACGTAACTCCAGTTATTTCCACTGCACTGTGGAGGCATTTGTCTGACCCCCTGAGCACTGAAATTGCAGAGGGGAAAAAAGGAGGACTTTTAGCTCTTTAAAAAACTTCACAGAAAAGTGATCATCACTTTGAGTGAATTCTCTTAGATTTTAATCTGTCTCTCCAGGACAGCCTCTGTCCTTGGGTGAAAATACCCCTTTACTAAGATGAGACATTTTGTGAGTAAATGGCAGTGCTAATGCCTGAGTAAGGGCCTGACCTCACTTTGCAATAATAGCTTTCTCTAATTGCATATGCAGACAGTGTTGCCATCTCCTTCCAAAGGCCTTGAGCCTTCTACCTCCAGAAAAGGACTTTTTTCTGGACTGACTGTTCTAATTAGGTATAGATATAGATACAATAGTATAGATAGTAAATACTTCGGGGAACACAGAGGGATCTCAAGACTTGGTTGGAACACCTCCAAACCAGAAGGGATGGCAGCTGTGATGCTATAGCCGTGGTTCTGTGGCTGGCTCCAACATCTCCACCTCACTTGGCCTGTTTACACCTCCTGAGCCAGAAGAGCCGGTACATCCACTGGCCTCAGAGCTCTGTGCCTCAGGCTCTTTATGCCTGATTTTGTGTAAAGGCCATTACAGGAGGCAGCAGCTCTCCTATAAGCACTTCTTGTAGACAGAAGTTCAATGCAGGCTTGTCATTTAAAAGTAGTTCTGCTCCTCTCTATACCACATTTTGGCACTCCCAAAGCCAGGAGTGAATTTTACAGCAGCTTAAAACTGATCTATATTTACGTTGCTGCAGGTCTGCTCTCCTTACCCTAGTCTGCTCATTGTCTTATTTTCAAAAGAATGTTACCCCCAGAACAAGAGTTTACTCGTAGCACCCAAAGGTTTTAAATAATATTTTATACTGCAAGAATGTAGTACCAATAGTCTGAGTTTTGATCATTTTCTTTAGGAGAGGAATGTGCAATTAGTGTATTTTTGATGCTGCATATTTTTTAAGGAATTGATATTGTGTCTCATGTTCCTCAAGTCACCAGAAAGGGACACATTCTCCTTTTTTAGTATTTTAAGCCTTTCTTCAGTTAGTGTACCTAAAAGCTCATTCTGCTTTTTCTCCATGCCTTACTACAAGTATATCTTTTGTATTTTTATTGTTCTTCACTAACTCTTCTGCATGTTTCTGTGGTGCTTTTACTGCCTCTCTCAACCCATAGCTGTTCCGAGCAACCTGTATTCAAATTCCACCCACATAATTCATTCAAATCCTACTGTGGACCTGGCAGTTTTTAGCTTTTTGCATGTGTCATGAGGTCAAGCAAAGAAGAAAAGCCTACTGTTAAACCTCAGTCGCTGCCGCCTACTTGTGTTAAGCTTAAAACTGTCATATCCACACATAATTGCCAGATATTAAACTGTGAAGACAAGACCACTCAGCCAGATAACTCTCAGATAAATTTCCCTCACTTTTAAATAAGTATAAGCCCAAGGTGTATCTGTGATGTTACTCTGCCATTTTCAGGAGAAAAGCAGAAACCAGATTTCCTCACAGGAATTATGTCTTGCCATTGGTTGTTTCGGTCTGTTTGTTGTGCTGCAGGATGTTGTGTCATAAGCAGATGGAGATTCCTTAGAGTATTACTGGGAGCCACCCTTACTGATGTTTCTGAAAGATCTTGGTTCTTTGGAAAATTGTTTCCTTTTATGTTTGCTGAAGTTTATGAATAAAAATATCTGGGTAATTGCCACTGGTGGTGCCACTTGCCACTGGAGGAGGTGAGTCCCTCCAACTCTCATGTAAGCACAGTGATGAAACTGAGAACAGCCTCTGGCATCGTGTCTGCATTCTCACCACAGAGCTCTGATCCCGACAGCTGATGTGCTGCTGACAACTTTATTCCTGTATCTGGCAGCCAAAAGTAGAAGTTTGACCTAGTGGCATCTCTTCAGCTGAAACAGCTTCCTTTAAATCTTCTCTGTTTTGTGATGTTTCTGTTATTATTTATATTAAATGATGCATCTTAAAACATGCAGGAGCTGTCAGGCAGTCTCTGAGCCAGGAGCTCCCTGAGTGCCAGAAACAGCAAGGCCTGGTTTCCTAAACATTTGTGTTTCATGGCTGCTTGAGCTCTGCTCAGATTTCTCCTCGTGGCTGGGGCATGTGTCGTTTCTTCATGGCTGGGGAATTCTGTGTGAATAGGCTTTTGTCATAACATAGAAACTTGCACTACAGCCCTTTTCCTGAAGGAGACAGGAGGGCACTTACACAATCTTTGTCTTGTCCACAGCCATCTGTTTTCATAGCAAATTGGTAGGGGCTTTCTTGTGTTTGGAAACTCTGGGTTCTTTTTTCAAATTGAATAAAATTATCTAGAGAAGAAGGGAAAAACAGACAGATGGTGTTAAACTACATTAGCCTAGTCTTTTTTAGCAACTCAAGCTAAAAAGGAAAAAGACTGAGTCAATTTTTTCCTGCTATGCTTTCCTATATATTGATCTTTTCAGTGCTGGAATGGCAGAACAGTGGTATTGCCAGTAGTAGGGGGACATCACTCTGCAGAGCATTGCTGAGCTTTACCTGCTGCTGCCTTTGTGACTTCATGCTCTTTCTTCCCCTTTCCCATTTCCTGATCCGGAGGAGGCTGCGAGGAGTGGGAGGACATGGAAGCCTAGGGAAGAGAAGCCAGGGAAGAGAATGGCAAAGCCACAGCTATGGGTAAAGAGGGAAGTTTGTAAACAGACCCATTTGGTTTGCACAAGATGTGGGCAAATGTTACAGTGGGGATACTGTAACATGATGTACCAAACAAGGAGGCCGTGGAAAAGAATATATATATGGACCAATTCTTGGTAGATGTTTCAGAGAGATGTTTATTTCTCCAGCCGCATGGCCGGGGCTCTGCCGAGGAACTGCTCAATCCCGGGACCCGAGGGTCCTTGCCCACACGGGGGAACACAAAACAACCCATGGGGAACGAGGCTGAGCAGGGGCAGCGAAACCCCGTGTCTCCCCCCCAGGACCCCATGGCAGGGGGAGGGCCCCCAACATTTCACCCGTTTATTTTTAACAAAAAGAGATTTAAAACTTAACATTGAAAACAACTGGATAAACATAACAAGAGCAGTTTTTAAACAAAACAAGCCACCCTCCTGAGTCTTTAAATGTCCAAGCAGATTCTCTGGAACATCTTAAGGCTGACAGAAGGGAGACAGGACTCTCCGGGCATGCTTTGTGGGGAAACTGATGCAGGAGAGGGTTTAACTTCTTCCCTCCCCCTTTTCATCCCCCACTCGGCATTGGAAAGGGATTTTTGGGGAGACAATTGGCAAAGGCATGGTTTTGTGAGGGAAACCATGGATGAAGAAACGGATTGGGAATACACTGGGGGTAATAGGATATAGGGTAAAAGGGAAAGGTGGGATTAGGAAAGGGAGACTGTAGGGGGAGCTTATAATGGAGATATTGTCTAACATGACTACAATTTTTAGCATATATACTGCCTTTTACAGGAACACCATCAGGCCCAGTGACCTGCGATGCTTGTAACCCTTTTCTACCTTGCACAATTTTGAACTCTACTACTTCTCCATCTCCCAAGCTTGGGAAGCATTTTTCAGGGTTATTCTTTTTTAATAGCAGTTCTATGAACAAATATGTCTTGCTGGTTGTCACATCTCGTTATAAAACCATAATTTTGTTTAACATTATACCATTTTACTATTCCTAAAACCTTAGCTACGGTGGTATTTTCCTTTTTCCGAGTGGCTGCTGTTTTCTGTCTCGCTGCGTTCTTGCTTTCTCTTTCGGTTGCTCCCGTGTTGGAATTGTCGGGGCTGCTCGTGCTGCCAGGGCCGCCGGAGCTGCTTGTGCCTGCGCGCTCTTCCCGGGGTCGCATTCAGCGCTGCGCGGGCGGAGCCGGGCCGGGCCGCGCCGCTCCGTTCTCCGTGCGTCGCCTCCTCTGGTCGCAGCTTGGCTGCCAATGCCAGGCCCTGCAGCCACGTCTCGGCCGGGCCCCCGAGCGATGACTCCCCCATGCCCTGCTCCAGCGCGCGTTTCGGCTGGGCGCGGCTCTGCTCCGCTGCCACCCAGCCGCCGCCCACGCGCCGCCCCTCTTGGTCGGGCGTTCACGGGGCTGGCTCCACCACGCGCTGTGCAGGGCCGGGCGGGCACCGCCGGGTCCCGCCGCTCCCGCCGCGCCTCGCCTTCCGCCGCCGACACTGCGGCTCACACCACTCCGCCCATGTGCGGGAACGGCCTCGCTGCTGCTCGGAGAGGGCTTGGTGCACGTGGGCGAGGCCGCACGGTCCCTGAGGCACACTTCCCTTCGCCAGGACACAGCTGACATTGCTCAACAGTCTCGGTAATTAAATAATATTCACGAAAATATTCTTCCATCAGCGTATATTTTGACTCAAAAATTAACTGTGTCCAAACGGTCTTGCAAAAGTCTTTGGTAAGAATTAAATCCCAAGAAACATAGAAAAAGTTCTTAAACAACCATGCCAGGAAGTGTCTCAGTTCTTTTTGAGCTTGAATTAAGCTAAAATTTACAAATCGTTGTTCAAGAATCTTAAGTTTAAGATAAATGTCCATATGCGGCTCGGAGAGCCAAGAGTCTTTCCACGGTTCCTCCATAGTTTAGATATGGAATAGCAAAACAAAACAAGAAGAGAAATCCACAGTTTCTAGAATTTATTCACAAATCAGTCGCTGTAGGGATCAGGGATCGTTCTGCTCACATTATCCACCATTATGTTGCAGCGGGGATACTGTAACATGCATATCAAACAAGGAGGCCGTGGAAAAGAAATATCTATGGACCGATTCTTGATAGATGTTTCAGAGATGTTTATTCCTCCAGCCGCATGGTTGGGATCTGCCGAGGAACTGCTCAATCCCGGGACCCGAGGGTCCTTTGCCCGTGCAGGGGAACACAAAACAACCCATGGGGAACGAGGCTGAGCAGGGCCAGGGAAACCCTGTGTCTCCCCTCCAGGGCCCCTCTCCCAGGGCTACATGGCAGGGAGGAGGAGACCCCGACAGGCAAACAGTACTGAAAGTGTCAGGAATAGGTATGGTCTTACTCTTTGTATTTGCACTGTATTTGTGCTCTTTACTCTGCCATTTATTGCATGAAGCCTTAAAATCCAGCCTGGAAAATTTTTATCTGTACTTTCGTCAATAAGTAGACAAAATAATTAAATTACTGGTCTTAGTAGTTAAAGTCTTTAGTAAAAGGCTTTGTCTTCAATAGCAAACAAGACATGGTTTTAGAGAAGTGTTGAAGGTGTTTTACTTATCTCACTGCAAGAAGCAGATGGGGAGAAGGTTGCAAGCTGTTCCCACCGTGGTGTTGCTCAGATGTACATTCTAGTTTGGCATATATGCCATGACACCAAACCACCTGCATCTCTTCTCCACTGGTGAGCTGACAGCAGATGTTAGTTGTAAGTGTGCCTTCAGAAGACTCATCTATGTAATAACTGAAAACGTATTTGTTACAGAGGAACAAAACTTGTAAAGCTTTTTAAATGCTGTAGTTTTAGTTTGGCAGGTGGGGAACATTTTGAGAGCTGTAAGTAAATATGTGAAAGATACAAAGATAGCAGTAGGCAGCAAACAGAATTAGTTTGTGATCTGGAATGACCCTCTTCTCAGGTGAAGGCAAGCACCCAAAGCTGTCAGTAGTAATAGTTCCTGTAAACTCTATGATTTAGCAGATGCAGGACGACCTACAGCCTGCAGCACATGGCAATATACACCATTTAAGTGACACTGCTTTTATAGCTATATATTAGAAAAAATTTAAAAGCACTTTCCTAGAATTATGTCTTTGCAGGGAAAGATGAGAGAGGGAAGTGAGGGAAGTACTGAGCATGACTCTCCTTAGAGACAGGCAGTATTTCATACTCTTGACCACTTACTGATTTCCTTTTTTCAAACCTCAGCTGCATAATTCTGCACTCTGACTGCCAGTACAGAATTTTGTATTCATAGACAAAGGGAAGATGGAATTATTTGGGAACTTTATCAGTGCCATTTCTCAAATCATCAGAGAGCCTGAACAAAGGTTACTTTCTGTGGCACCTTCTCCGTATGACATTATCCAGCATTATCTCAGAAATAACACCTGTAGAGGGAGCAGAAGTTAGGAAAAAGCTCTGAAAGTGCTGACCTGCCATGGCAGCACAAGATAGTGCCGTGGTGCTGACCACTGATGCTTCTTTTTGTCAACCCTTTTCCTTTTGTCAACCCTCTTCCTCTTTCGCATCACCTTCAGGTGTGAAAAGAGGATTAGAGAATTTGTGCATATTTGTTTTCAGGTTTTGTGGAGATGAACAAAAGGGAACTCACACTCTTATCCATATGCAAAAAAGGGGCAAACATTCCTTAATTTTTGGAACATAAAGATGATGCAAAAAGTGTGTGACTAAAGCCCTTAGTAGTTTTCAATGGCATGTATGAATATTTATAATATTTAGCAACCTGGGTTTGGAATGGATTAGGAGATAATATGCTGGCCTGCTGCCACAATTCCAGACTGTAAAACTTGAAAGGGTATTGTTGTGTATACATAGCATGCCGCTAGTAGCCATTACTTGTTATATTATGCAGTTAGTTCTATTTCAGAAAGATCCAAATTTAGGTGTGTATGGCTTTTTGATAGTGGTCTTACTTAGCACTGTAAGTGAACAGAAGTTAATCTTTGCAGGCATTGACTAGAGGTAATCCTCTATTTGAAGAAAACTGTAAGGAACAGGCAATTAAACTTCCATCTGAACATTTTTTCTGTACATGTTTCTAGTTTTCTTGCATCAAAAGAAGACGATCCAACTTATCTATGAGATTCAGGAAAGGAAATTCACTTTTGTTTCATATGCTGTTTTTCTGTTCACTTCACACCTTACAAAGAGGAACTGTTAGGAGTTTAGACATTATGAGGCAGTAGAACAGCACTTGGAAAAAAAGTAATGTGAAAAGAGCTCTTCAAAGATACATAATGCTTCAGAATCTCCCCACTAGCTTGTGATGCTGTCTTTGGGCCACAGTTTCTCCATTTATTCAGCCGTAACACCCACTTCCACATTTGTTTGTATTTCATCATTGCCAGGATACTTCTGAATGCACAGATTGGATCACATTATCCTTAGGAAAAGGCAAAGGAACCCCTTAAAATGAAGTCTTTCAGCCAACTGAAGGAAGCCAGGCAGTTCAGCCTTTAACCAGAAGTCAGATAAGTCTGTTGCCACTTCCAGTTTCCTTGCCTAGAAGAGCCCACGTAATGGCAAATTTGGAAATAGCAGAATCTTTTTTAAAAACCTTCACTACACACACTTAATTTGTCTTTCAGTACAGTACTGCATCACAGTGTTTATTCTGAATATTCTGCTTTTTTTGAGAACAAAATCCCCACAAGAGAAAAAAGAGTAAAATTATTCCAAAGAATGCCTTTTTTTTGATAAATCTAAATTTTCACACATGAAGCTTAATAATAATAGCTCTAAAGATTATTATGAAATGAGGCTTCAAAACCTAAACACTTTACAGGTATGAAAAATTAGGATGTGTATTAACAATCCTAGAAAGCACATCCAGCAAAACTAGTTACCTTCCTAAAAATGAAGTGTCCTTACCAAAGCTTCTCTTGAAGCTAGACAGTCTTGAAACTTCATCATGTTGGCTGGTTCAGTTCAACTTTATGATCTCTCCTTGAAACAGTTATTGTAGATGAGTATTTTTTGAACTGGTATAAATCAAAATAGCAGCATCACATAACAGAGCCAAATATGAAGCCATAGATGTGTGAAACAGTCATGTTTATATGCTTCTGTTGTTTTGATTTATGTTTGATTGGGTTAGACTGAAAAACTGACACTGTAACATGCAGTGTGTTCTGTCTCAGTCCAGTTATCTTGAGTATTTAAGAGGTTCCATTGAAGTCAATGGAGTTTATTCACATGCTTAATGCTAAGCACCTGTGAGAGTGTTTGCAAGGTAAGTGCCTTAGAAAATCTTCATCGTAATAATGGCTTGAAGAAGTATGAAAATTACCATAAGATAAAATTTACTCTTACTTGAATTATACATGTAGATACATAGGACTTTAGAAACAACATAAGCAGATCCATATCCAGATTCCCTAGATCTTTTGGGAAAGTGTGTTTTAGAATGAACATATTTTAGATCAGTTTCAGAATAGCTGCATTTCATTTGATAGTACAAGGTGTAATCCACAGACATTTAGTTCATGATATATCAATAGTGTTTCTTACACCAGCCACCAACCCATTTTTGTATGCTTGACAGTACATTAAAATGTCTGAGATTATGAGTGTGTGTGTAAGGAATGTTTTACATTGGTGCTTCCCACTTCTGGAATGACAGATTTCACAAACTTATTTCATTTGTAACATTTTCATTTAAGATTATAATTGTGTATTAATTTAGAGGAGCATGTGCCCTAGGCTTTACTGTTCACTAGTAAGAGGTATATCATTCCATTTTGTGGGAGTTTATGACTAAGTAGCTTGTTCATCTCACACAAAATTTCCATAACATATGAAGCAGCCTGGTGAGAGTGTGCTGTGTTAGACGATGTAGTTGTGTTGGAGCACAGACATTCTGATAGGGAATAGCATTTCCCTCCTCTACTTTTTCTTAACCTAAGCAAAAGAAACTGAAACAAATGTTGTGCTTGTAACAGTGATTGAATCAAACTATCTAGCTGACTGCTGAAGTTTCAGTTTATTTGGCATTATGTAGAACAACTAATCCTACCCCCACTGGCGGGTGTATTACATGTATGGTGCTAATCACTAATCACAGAAGCCAGTTAAAATTCTACAGTCCAGAACTAAATCTTAAATGTTTTGCTTTATGACTTACCTTAATTTCTGTTCTTAAAACTATTGTAAAATAATATCTGATTTATCAGAGCAAAGTGTATTGATTGAAACTGAATTGGGTGAAATGATGTCTTTTTCACTGAAGAGGAAGTACAGCCAAGAAGGACAAAGCGACTTCTGGTTTTTTTAGTGAATTGTCAGTAGAAGGGTCCACCAAAAGTGAATCCACTTTTCACACTGAGTTAGATACACCTGTGCAAGATAAGACTGTCTAGCAGGTCTGAAATTATGAAATTTGGCTGCAGGGCCACAGTACTGACAGTGGCCTTCTCACCTGTGAACTGAGCATTCTGCCAGTGGAATCAGTGAACACACACCCTCACATGCTCATTTACACTGTCATTTTCCAGGAGGACTGCATTTTAAACTCAAGTTTATGTAAAAGGTGAAAGCTCTTTAATTGCTGACTATATTCTAGAAATGGCCTTGCTGTTAGGAGCTGATGGTCTTTAAATTAACGTGTAAATACTCCATGGTATTCCTTTTACTTTTTAATATGGTAAGATGTTATCAAAGAAATGCACATTGAAGGGGCTGATTTTCATTCTTAGTTAGGGCCTTTTACAGCATTCAAGCAAGGGAAAGAGTTCTCTGAGTGCATGTAAATTATACTTATGCTTATTTAAAGCCTGTGTAAATGCAAATCACACCCTACATATGAAAGTATCAGCATTAAAATTATATTTTCATTCATATGACTGCTTTTATTGGCATATATCTTCACACTCAGGCACAGTTAGGTGCTTCGTTTAAATGATGATGAAATACAGTGCTTGTTCTCTGATTGCATCCCATCTTTTCCTTCCAGCGCATGATTGCCAACACTGTCAGGACAGTGAAATTCTGCCGAAGCCAATCTTTCAGTAAGTGTATACAACATCTGTACAGTCAGCATTATCATCAGTAGCTACAGTAATTAAACTAATTCTGTGTGTACCAGAACTGAAAAGCCTGCTTTCCAGTGATTTTTCCATGTTTGGATCCTGTGATGTTTCACAGGGTGAAATGTCCTTCAGGAAGCTCTAATAAACCCTATCTCCTCTATCTGTTTTCCTTGCATGTGAAAGAGCTAAATATCTATGAGGTGTCTACCCATCTGTCAAATTAGAGCCAGCTGAAATTAGCCATTGGGTTCAGAAGTGGTTGAAATAACTCTACAGGCAGCAGCACAGATACTTTCTTGGATAAATGCTGTTTTCATATGAAACCAGTCTGGAGACATGACCTTTATAAATTACATAACTGCATAAGGCGGTGAATTTAAAACCTGTTTGTCAGTGTAGTTACCAGAACTTGCTTGAGGCCATGTAAGATGACAGAGCTGTATGGTAAAGCCGGCTTCTCTGTGGGTCTCATCCCATCCAGGTGCACTGTCAGTCTCAGTCACATGGGCATTTCCCTCAGCACTTCATCCATTTTGACTCACAGCACCCTTCCTCTTTCTCGAATAACAGAATAAATAATATAAAACTATATTTTAATAAAAACAGTTTCTTTCCATATGGGTCAAAGCTTAACTGTAGAAGATCTGTAGAAATTTCTGTAGAACTGTAGAAATTAAGAGAGGTTTTTTTTTTCTCCCGCAGTCCAGGTTTTTCTGGCTTTGTGTCTTTAATTTTAATGCATTAAGCATGAGTGAGACCTTCACATATTTAGAAATGGAATTTTCATTATAAATGATACAACAAAATGCCAGTATATAGATCTATTGGATATAAATTCCATGCTTTTTGTGTGTATGTGTAATGTATTGTAGATGCCTCAGTATCATTTTTTAGTTCAATTTAAGTTACCTAACACTTACTACATTACACTGTAAGCTGTTCCCTGTGAGGCTGAAGATTGTCAGAAATTAACTCAGTAGTCTTCCATAACTGTTGCTGGAATAGGTATAATGTGGTTATGTTAAGTAATGTAAACAGGTAGTAAATTCTGAGGCTTGAATGGGGCATCCACTAAGCACTACATTGTTACAAATACTTAATACTGAGCTAGAAATGAGAATATTGCATGAAAGAGGATTAAATCAATTATATAATTTTGAATCTGTGGAATTTGCTGGTTCAAAAGCAAATGAGCAGTTTTAAATCGTACTTGTTAGCTGTATAATTTACAGCTAATGACTGGTAAGGTGATGTGTAAAACTGTAACCAAGGGCCATCAATTTTAGTAAATGTAGCCAAGGATGTCCAACAGAAAAGTTAATTTGTGGGGGTAGTAACCAGAAAGACTGTCAGATATGGAGGAAAGGTTTCAAAGAGAGCAATTTCTAAATACTTCCTTTTTAAATCACTAGGATCTACTCTTTCCTGTGACAGCTTGTAAGGAGTTGTGCATTTTGTTCAGGCATTTGTCCATTTATGTGTATCAATCCTCCATCATTTCTCTTTCACCAGATCCTGATGCAGCCCTAACTAATAAAAACCATCAGGATGTTCGGAGCTATGTGCGGCAATTAAATGTGATTGACAACCAGAGAACTTTATCACAGATGTCTCACCGACTGGAACCGCGCCGAGCATAAACATTTGAAGCAATGATGAGAAATGATCTTTTATCCTCTCAAGGTCACTTGTTAAGAACTTCACTTTCTCTGCTACTGCACTGCCACTACAAAAATAAGCAAAAACATATTCTAAGGTCTTAGGCAACGCACAATGTACCAGCCTGCTGGAGAACTTTGGCTGAGGAAGAATATATGCACTGTAGGTGTATGGGTGACCATGTTGTGAACTGTTAATTCATCTTACAGTGTAGTAAGTGATATCTCATATGGATTTAAAAAAGGCAAAAGATAAAATAGAATAGTTCATGGGAAATGCACAAAAAGCTTGTAACAGTTCTAAGATAGGTAGTGGGTTCTTCTCCCTAATTAAGAATCTGTATTTTATGATTTACTCTTCAGGTCAGGACCAAAACTGATCATCAGTTTAGCTTGCTCAGCTACTGTTGACCTCAATAGAAGATGTATGTAAGCATCTGATGAAATAATGCAAGTTCAAGAGTGGTCCAAGGTATAGTTCCATTTAGAGAAGACTTGCAAATATTTCCATTTTAAATACAACAGATACTAAGAAAAATTCCTAATCTTAATCATACTTCCCACTACTACAAGCAGTGTGGCCATTTCAGAAAACTGACAGGACTGAAAATATTTTGAATGATAAATAGATTAATCAGTGTTTCTTTCTTTATTTCTAAACTACGAATCAGGTTTTTACAATATTCTATTAAAAAGCAAGGTTGTCAAAATCAATAGCATTAAAGGTAGCAAAGAACTGGTTCAAAAAGAGCACAATATGCACAAATGGATTTCAAGAGAATATTTTCCTGGACATTAAAACCTTAAACTTCAGCTGTAATTAATCGTGGCTGGTTAACACATTTTCTGATCTTACACATTTATAAATATCTTAATTTTCAGCCAATTGTTTGCACTTTCAATAGACTGTAAATAAATGTTGATTCATTACGTTCTAGAATATTTATTTATGTAATAGTTATTGTGCCAAAATAATTCTGTTTTATTTATTTTGTTTAGCATGTTAAGAGAGTGCAGCTTTTGTCTTCACACTCTGTGCATTTACATGTAGGAGATGTGTGATCTATCTTTTCTGTAAATAACATGCAGTACCTTATTAAATGTAATTGCTGGAAAGGTTTAGTCACTGGCCTTATTTGCACTTTCAGCTTCATTCCTGCATAAATACCAATGCTGCTAATTGGCTGATATATCAAACTTGGCTGCTCATTTGCTGGGCCTCAGACCCGCAGTTGGCCTTCATGCATTGTGAGATGGACGACGAGTTTAAAGCCAGTCAGATCCATCCCTGCCACAGGGCATGACAGTCTGGCAGTGGTGCAACACCATGGTCTTGTTAGCTGGTTTGTTTCTAAGGAGAAAACATTTGAATTGGAAGGGTTTAAATAAAGAAGGGAGATAGTCTTAGTTTTGGCTATCTGGCTAATTTGTCCTGCTCAGTCACTAATGTGAGCACTACGAGTTATCTTACCTTGGGCAGGATTTTACTTCAGGTTAGCAAACTCGAGACCTTGGCTAACTCAAGGCACTTGAGAGACCTCTGGGTTCGGTCACCACAGGGAGGTCTCTCCGGGTCTACAGCCATGAGGGGAGAGGTGCTCTGGCAGTGCCTTTTCCCCTCCCAAATCCTTCTGGGGATGGCTGTACTACTGCTGGGCAAGCCCAGATGGCAGCCAAGTGCATGCCAACGGAATGTTCAAATGGCAGAAGTCTTTCCTACTGCATTCACACTTGCTCTGTGCTGTGAAGCTGGATGTCATAAAACTGTTTAAGCCTGAAATTAGAAGTTGCAACTATTATCTCATAAGCTTCAGAGATGACCCCATTGATGTAGTCTACATTTTGCTTTGGATGCAGAGTATATTTATTTTTGCATTGAGAAGAACTGTGTGGAGTCAGTATGCACATACAGATTTTTTTTTTTATCTATAAAAATAATTACATTCTTTTAGTCAAAGCATAAATTCTGCAAGAGCTGAGAGTCACCAGGGAAATGCTGACACATAGAACCACAACTGCTTGGTACCTGCATTCTGCAAAGGAAAGAATTACACAGTTAAGAAATATTCTGCAGCATGATGAAATAATTTATTTTAACTTTGCTGTCTGACTGGAAGTTCAAGATGATTCAGAGGAAAACCAGCTAATAACATAGAGACAAATTTGTGTCTTATTATTTCAAGTGAGAAAAATTTATTTCCATTTGTACTGTTCGACGAATATACTTCATATGGCTTTTTCAGATGCAGAATCTTCCCAGAAGCAAAGTATGCAGTAGAATAAACTACAGGGACACAATTAATTCAAAAGGCATTTTTATCTTTGCAATCAATTGGTAACATTTCTGAGTTCATGATTTTATTTGTTCCAGGTTTGTTCCTATTGTTTAGACTTTCATTTATTTCTGTGTTAGCTGGTTTATAAAGCTGCCAAGTTTTGGCTTGGCTCTGCGTATAGACCAATTCTTCATGCATTTAGTATGTTTTTATCCCCTTGGTTTATTCTTTTTTTCTTTAAAACCTCTAACTGTTTTACTTATTTGTTGCCAACAGTCTCTATCATGTAGTTATATCCCAGTGATAAAACGAGAGGTTTTATGGCACCTCCATATCAACAAATGAATGCAGTTTACCTACTCAATGAAACTGGTATCTGACATTTTTAATTTTCCAATAAAGGGTGCTGTACAAATAACAAGTGTTGCCATCTCTGTATCTAACTCACTCAAGTGGCTCAGATAGTTGCTATGGTGCTGATCACTGTCTACATACCTAGAGATTAGATTGATAGAACTACCTTCTGGCTCTAGAATCTGTCCTGGGCTTCCCTTGCTCCCTGTGTTGACTTTACAACAGGAAGGCAGCTGTCAATATATTGCTCTTGCTGTAGGAAGTCTGAGCGACTGTTGCAATAGAGTGGAGAATGAATAGGAGCTCAAGAAACACTGAAAGGTCAAAACATCCATCCTGACTTCCCCCTGTGCTCACAGCTACAAGTCACAACTTGAAGGGGGTGTCACTGAAGACACCCCCTTACTGCTGACTCTCAGGCCAGTCTGCAGGCCTGGCTTCAGGGAGTTGGGCAATCCTCAGCACCGCTCTGCTCATGGTCTGTCCTGCTTTAGTTGCAGCACTTGGCCTGGTTGTGGCCTATGCCAGCTATCCCTGCAGGAGAGTGTCCAGCCATTACTTGTGGGGGATCATGCAGCAGGGCATTTCCAGGGGAAACTACAGAGCTGTCTGTCCTGTCTCTGTCCCACCCCCACAGTCCTCCAGTGGGACCCAAGGTGCTCTGTACTGCCATCACACCCACTTGCACAAACAGCATAAGCCCTGCAGCACAGCCCCCTCCTCATTGCAACACTGCAGGCTGAAAAAATATGTCTGTTCTAAATGATGATTATGCCTGATGGTCACAGGCCATACAGTGCTGATATGGCTGGTCCATGCTGCTTGGCCTCAGGGCCCAGGGCTCCTTACCCTGTTTTATTTACTGGCAGAGTTATAACTGTAGTATGAGTTTTCAGATGAGAGATGACCAGGAGGCAGTGTCCATAATAAATATCCACTGCAGGGGACCACTAAGCCAGCATGGTGACACCTTGAGCATTTTGGAAATTGTTCTGCATTACAGGGTTCCACCACTGACATTTTTTTGCTCAGGCAGCAACAGAGAGCACAAACACCTCTGTTTAGGGCTGCAGAGTCTAAAGGGTCACAGGGTACAGCTCTCCCGACCCTGGCACATTTCACTATTGTTGACTTGTTAGGGTTTGTTCTTTTTCTCAGTGACCAGGCCCAGTGCTGACTGGTTAAATCCAGGGAGGCTTGAATCCTGCACACCAGGAGGCTACAACTGTTTGGTAAAGGCAGGATCCAAAATATTTTCCATGGACATCTTGTTCAAACCCAGTGGCCACAAAGATATGATAGTGCAAGACAAAAGAGTTCAAATGTATTTGCAGGACTCTGCAGATGTAGGGATTGGGTTCTTTCTTCCTAGGTAAAACACTGTGAGGGCACACAGTCTCTTCAGACCAGGTACAAAGAGAGACAGAAAAAAAAAATCCTTCTTTTCAAAGACACTGGCAAAACAACCTTTTAAATACAAGAAGTTTAAATATAATTTAGAAATCTTACAAAATAAGTCAGAGAGAAGAAGATTTAACCTTCAGCGGTACAAAAAAAGATAATGAATTTTGCTTGGAGAAAAAAAAAAATTTAACAAAATTATAAATCTAAATTGTTAACACAGCTTCTTAGTAAGGTCAACTGCATAATATAGAGCACCTTAGCCTCTTCCAGCGATTTTTAAACACCACGCAGCTTAAATAGACTACTTCTGAATTCAGCAGTATTTCTTCTGGGAGCTCTGAATGCAAATCAAGAGGTAATAGTAGAAGGAAATTAAAAGATGTGCTATTCTCATATCATTTTTTGTACTGATAATAAGGAAAGCAGCATAGAGTGATATGGCAAAGTGAACCTCTAACTTGAATAGCTTTTCTTTCACTGTTAATCTGAAATGCATTACACTCTGCCTTTTCAAATAATCATAACGTTCTTTACTGTAGCCTGCATTAAAGTTTAGCAGGCATAAGCAGCAGCTGTCACCAGAGGTCAAGGTATTAGCAATCAAAGAAAATAATGACCAGATTAAAAAGTTATCCTTGAAATTGCAAAACCAGAAACTTCTTTAGGAGCTTATCTTTGGAGCCCTGTGTCCAGGGCTGTAGCTGTGCCCATGGAACCCCTGGCACCCTCAGATGTCTCCCATGGCATTGTGGTGGGGCTGGGCAGCCCTGGGCTGGGGTGTGGCCTCAGTGGCTGGAGGGGACCATCACCTTTCTGCCTCTCTTGGAAAGGTGCAGCACTGCCCCAAACCAATTCCCACAGGACAGGGAGCTCCGACGTCGCTGGTCTCAAGCTTCTCGCTGTGGTCAGTGTGTTAGAGGAGCACGCAGGGTACGTTACCGCACTCTTTTACCTCACGCTGTCCAACAGCATGGACAGACTGGCTCCAACCCCATCTGCCCTGTGCACTGCTTTAGCAAGTACAGCCCTCAGACATCTAACTAAGGCAGCAACTTGCAAATCCACAAAGGAGCATAATCCAACCACGGTCTTGGCGGTTTATGACTCGAGTGATGGGGGGACTGCTGTAGAAGGGGAGATTCTTAAAAGGGAAAAGAGAGTGTGTACAGCTACAGAATCTATCACTTACATCTAACTGCTGAAGGGTATTTCACAAAGGGTTGCGTTTTAATAGGCCTGGCACTCAAAGGTAATTTCTGAATTCAAAATAAACTCAGAAACTGACATGATAATGCATAAAGAATGAATAATTACTGACGCAAATTGGAATATTTTTCTTGGAAACTCCATGTAATAAAAACGTGACACATGGGGGTACTGGTAAGAGCTTGACCTTTATTTCCTGGCCCTAATCCATTTGGGTCAGAGTGACAAAAAGCGAACCCTTTCTCACATGGTAGGGGTCAGCCAGTCATGTTTAATTTTTTTCCTCTTTTTGCTTTCAAATGCAAATACAGCACATTACCAATGAAAATAATGATTGTAAATGAATACCTCAATTAAAGGAAATTTACATAAAGATACGTAGGATAGAGGTGACAGTAGATATTCCAACATCCTAACAGACAATAATCCATTTCTTAATCAACTTCTGTCAATAATCATAAGCTTTCTGCTCTCCATGGTTTCCTCATTATAACACCACCTCTTGTGTTTTTAAATAGTTCTTTCTTCAGATGCTGTCCGAGCCAGCAAGTGAACCTGCTATCTGTATTTGCCGACTCTTTGTGTTTTTTCACAGGTGTACATTATCTCTGCACAGGAGTACTGTCGGCAGCATTGTGGATGTTCTCAGATAACAGAGAGACAGTTTTGCCTTGGGTTTTCTTTAGATGTCCTCATTCTCTGTAGGACTGACCCTTGAGGGCTGCAGTACTGGCAGGTTGCTGTCTAGTGTCTGTTTGAAATCCAGCATTTCCTTCCATTTGTAATTCCTGCCCTAGTGTTTCTCCTGTTCCTCTTGTCTGGCATGTAACTCCTTTGTGGTGCTCCTGATCAGCTAGCACTGTTGCCAGAAACTAGTAAGAGGTTTGCAGGGATTTTTGTTTCCTTCCTGTCATAACTAGACACTGTTAATATTGTGCTTGTGTTTTGGGGGAGTTGATCACCTCTTTTTGGAATCCCAGGAAAAGGGACTGAGATGATATAGCTAAACAAATTTATCTAGAGTAATAGCTTTTCTGAGGCAGTCTAACATTATGGACAATTTCTAGTCTTATTTAATCTCTACATACAAAGGGAAAAAATATGTTATCTCCAATAGACAGATTTGTTTCTAATTAATGTACACTGGATTAAAGAAGTAGCAAAAAATGTAAGCTACTCATAATACAGTACATCATTAAAAGGATTAATATTTTCTTTGTAATTCAAACCAATTCCCTGCCAATGGTGGCCAAAATTTTCATTATTCCAGTACCTGCATTTACTTTAGAAGAAAGGTAAATGTATTAAATAGTTTGGTAATAATTGGTTTTAATAAAGAAAATATATTATGCTTTAAATCATTTGTTGAAAGTTCTGTGTTGTTATCTTCCCTTGGTGGTCCTCAGAGGTGGTGGAATTGTGCCTGCCTCTCTCCAAACTCTCTGTGACCGAGCAATCTATTGGAAAAAAATTTAGAGAGCAATGAAGGGACTGTTGCTTCAGTGGAGCTCAGAGTAATGTGGATTAGAAAACACAAATGGGCACAGCTACAATAAATTCAGCACAGCTCTAAAACAAAGAAAACAGTGTTAAGCTGTATTACATTTTAGAGAAAAAATCTGCCAAAATTAGAACAACAAATTAAGTCCATTGGACCACAAAATTTAATATAAGAAGGAGTATGAGCTATATATATACAATTAAAAGTATGTAATGAAATGGTAGCTGAACAGAGTACTAGTGAGTGGATTACAGCTGAGTATAATGATCAGCTAAAAACTGTGGTGCCAGAAAAAGATAAGAAAACCATTCTTGTAAAACGATCAATAATTGGATTTCTTGTTAATATTTTGCCACCTCATGGCTATCTCATTGTTAATTATACTGACATTTTTGTAGAAGTTACATGTGCTTTTACAATGCACACATGCCTGATCAAAAGGCAGTGTACAAGCTGCAACCTGCCAGTTCTGAAAACCATTGTGCACAAAGCAGGTATTTGATCCACACCCATTGCACACAAGCATATTCTGTCACATGTCTGTATTTAATCATTCTGGTCTGTATTAAATAATTTTGTACTTAATCGTTTTATAAGTAATTAATATTTAATAATATATTTATAATTTCATGTTAAGTATAACATATAGGCACTTTCACAAAATCCTTATTTAAAATTTAAAAAAAAAAGACAAGAAAACAACAACAAAGATGGGTCTCATAGATGGACAATGGTTGGTACAAGCTCTTCTTTCATTCCTCATGAAAGTCAAGAAGCCAATTCCCACAGGACACCAAAGACTGGGCTGCTGAAGCAAACAGGAATCACAGTCTCAGCTGTGCGAGCATGGGGACTGCATGTAGCATCAGGCTGGTGGTTTTGGGTGCACACTCACCCCCTCATGTACAGCAGGAATGGCAAGATTGCCTCTGAGCCAATTCCAAAGACAATTCCTTAGATTTTCCACTTGCCGTCACCCAGAAAGAGAAAAGGCAGCTTATTTTGGCTAGCAGTACCACACAAGTTGTCTTTTAGTCATGAAACCAATCCTGCTAGTTATGCTTTGGGGTGTAACTGCAGAGGTGTGTGATCACAGCATGTGTAGACATACCTGCATGTATTTCAGTCTGGAATGCAAGCAAAAATAACATAGGGAGGGCTTTCAGGTGAGCCATTTGTCCACCTCTTCCAGATCACAAACCTGATGGAACAAATGGCATAAACCTAGTGCCACCATGTTGTTACAGCTAACATTGCTCAAACTAGCTAGATTAACACTACCATACACTAGTGCTACATCTTCTACAGCAGTGTGTACAACCTTCCCAGTACATCCCAGGCATGACTTCCACATGTTTTCTGGCCAATTTTTAAGCTAGAAATGGGAGGAGGCCGTAGCAACCAAAGAAGCAGCCGTGCTTCAAAGAAACCTCCGTATTAAGCCTGAGATGAACTCTGGGCCAGTCTTGAAGGAGAATTGAAAAATACAGAGCAGGTGTCCACCTACAAATTATCTGAGTCTAGAGTTTCACATATAGTTTAAGCTGGCATAAACCACCACTACTGCTAAAAAAGCACTTCCAGGCTCCATCCCCTCTCAGCTGCTTTTATCAGCCCTTGCTCCTTTCCTGCCTTTGTGCTGGCACGAGTCTTTGTGCAATTGCCTGATGACATGCATTCTGCTCTGAGTGAAAACTGATTCATTTTCTCTGCAGCAGCTTCTCCCGCATGGCCCAGTTCCCTGTGTAGCCGTGCAAACACCATGCTGCCAGAAGGTGAGGTGGGCAGTGCAGCAGCAGGAACAGGGCTCAACAGGCAGGGCAGGGCTGTGCCTTACGCTTTTGGCAGGCAGGATGATTTAAACCATCTGGACATATGGATGACACTGTATTTTCCATGTTGAAACATGGTGAGACATCATTACACAACCTGTGATGAGATGTAAAGAGACAATTCATATGAATCCTTTCAACTCTAAAATCGAGTTAAAAGTTGCTAAAGCTGCCTTTATCCTTTGCCAATTGTTGTGGCTTTACAATAACTTTCGTTAGCTTTTAAATAGCTAACAAAAAAAAAAAAAGCTTTTCTGCCTGTCCCATATCAATTGAAGAAGCCTGAAATTAGGATTAAGCTCTCCATATGTAACTTTTGAGTTTCTCTGAGTTTGCTACCTCAGGAAGTAGGGAAAACATACCACCATGTGTTGACTCGGTGTTCTATATGGTAGTATGACCATTTAAGAAACTGCCATTATGCTGCTTTCTGATCTTTTCTAGCTATTTTTGATTTAATTTTCATGACAACGGAAAAACAGCTTGAAAATATCCAGTCTCACTAACCAGAGGGCAGAAAGAGTACAAGCCCCAAAATGCACACATAAAACCTTGTTGTAATAGTTTCAGCTTCACAACAGTGTAGCACTGGGGTTGGACAGTCCTTGGGCAGACTTCTTTGCTTTCTCTCACTTGTCCTCTACTAGAGCAGGTGCAATTACGTGATTTAAACAAGTGGCACATTAACACATTGCCTGGTGCAGACTCTGCACTCCTACTCTTGAAGTAGGAAATATTAACCACCCCCTCATTTCTCATGTGCTACTGGAATCGTTTATTTAGGCCCTGCAACCAGGGCTTAAAGTCACATATGGTAAATCCCAGCTCTGCAGAGAAACAGCCATGGAAAAAATGCCCAGACAAAGCACACTAGGCAAGAGACCTCTGAATACATGTGCTAAAGGAAAATGCCTGTGAAACAGCTGATCTAACATTCAAACAGATTTTTAAATCATTTGACTAATTGGCAACTGCCTCTGACAGGAAGGATAAACACTTTAGTTACAGCATTTAAGAGACTAAGTATGTGGCACCTCTCCTCCTCCAGAGCACAGAGCATAGTTTCATGTGACTTGTATTTGATATTTGTGTGTTCCTTTAAAATGTGGCACTTTTGACTGGAGATGTCTCCAGGCTCACCAGCGTATCAGTTCATAAGAAAGCACAAGCGCTCTCAGGTCAGACAAAGAAGGGCCTGAAACTGCAGTACCCAGGGGAAGCCAAAGCATGCTGACTGCCTTCACTGCTTGTCCTGGCAATACTGAACCTGTCAGGTGGGCAAAAGGGGGTCACCAGTGCCTGCTTTTTGACTTTCGTCTTCACATACTTTCTGCACTGAGTGCTTAAGATCTTGCTGAACTTTACTCCTATTATTACAGTTCAGTGAAATGTTGTATTTTGAGCACAGAAATGTATACTTCTGCTCCACTGTTTTAACTGGTTTTTATTTTCCCTCATGCCAAACTAATACAACCTGGGGGAAAGCCTTCAATATCCATTAAATAATTACATTTGATTAATCAGTAAAGTGTTCTTCCATGATTCACCTTGATACCATACACCTTTGAGATGTACAATTAATGTATATGATTCAGTGGGATGCTGCACACCTCTTTGTGAACCATTGTGCTACACAACTGGTTTTATATGGCAGATCACATGCATGTATCAACAGTCAAATATGAGAGATATAGAGGAGCTGCAGTTCTCCAAAGAATATAAAATCACAGTGTACAGTGAGCAGTAGATGACCTGGGGAGTGCAGAGTAAAGCAGCGCTAGGCATTGAATCTTGCATGATAACTTGTATTGTACAGAAAACGTGCTGTCACAGCCATATGATGTGCTTACCTCAATAGAAAAATTGTTTGCCTCCCGAGTCTTTTGAGTCACTTCCTTTAAGTGTGACACCAGTAAGCTGTCTTATTGAAACATTAATAAGCTGATTCTGTTTGCAAAAAAGTTTTCTGCAACAGCAGAGTACCTCAATACCATTAAAATGTTTGGATAAGAAGCAGTCTGTGTGGCTTCAGAGGGTGGAGGTGGGTTGTCTCTCTGTTTTATTTCTGACCTGGGCAGCCAGGGAATATGTACGAAGGGTGGCAGGGGTTACAATTGCCAGTCAAGTCCTCCTCTTCTTCCATATTCCTGAAAGGGGGACTGGCTGTAGGGGCAAACCTGCTCCCTTCCTACTCCTTGGCACCTCCAAACCCTCACCCACAGAAGCTTGGAAATCCCAGATGACACCCAGGACTTAAACATGCCGCATCTTGGGAAAATACCATCCCAGCCCTCATGGCACAAGAACAACAAAGCAGGTTTTTTTTGTTACCTTCATCTGGTCATTTTGGTAAAATATTTAGCCATACTGCCTGTCACTGAAGCAGGAACCCTGGAAGGAAGAAGCTTGTGCTTCCAAAGCTGTGGCCATGGCACCACAGCCCCGTGCCTAGACTCCCTCCACCTGCAGTGGCTGGGCTGCCCTTGTCCAGTGGAAACACCTGAGAGAACAGGCCCTGCTCAGTCCAGAGGCTCTTCCCAAGTTTGGCACAGCTGACCAACAAGCAGTCAGCCACTCAGCCAGAGGCCGTCCTCCTTGGTCAGTCCAAGCCAGGAGGGCCAAGTGTGTGTCCTGGGGGCCATCAGGCACAGCATCACCAGCCAGGCTCTGCACTGGTGCGGCCTCACCTCGAGTACCGTGTGCAGTTTTGGGCACCACAATTATGAGAAAGATATAAAGCTCCTAGAGAGTGTCCAAAGGAGGCCAACAAAGATGGTGAAGGGCCTTGAGCAGAAGCCATATGAGGAGCAGCTGAGGTCACTTGGTCTGTTCAGCCTCGAGGAGATCGAGGGGAGACCTCACTGCAGTTACAACTTCCTCATGTGGGGAAGCAGAGGGTCAGGCACTGATCTCATCTCTGTGGTGACCAGTGACAGGACCCGAGGGAATAGCCTGAAGTTGTGTCAGGGAAGGTTTAGGTTGGATATTATTACGAGGTTCTTCACGCAGTGTGGGGTTGGGGACTGGAACAGGCTCTCCAGGGAAGTGGTCACAGCACCAAGCGTGACAGAGTCCAACGAGTGTTTGGACACCACTCTCAGGTACATGGTGCGATTCTTGGGGATGTCCTGTACAAGGCCAGGGGTTGGACTTCATGGTTTTTGTGGGTCCCTTCCAACTTAGCATAGTCTGTGATTCTGCGATTCTGTGATTCTGAGAAGCTGATGCTCCATCCCGCTCGCCTCACGCCAGCCCCAGCACAGCGCTCAAGGTGTGGGTGCAAGGTGCGCAGCCCGTGAGGGGCTACGCGCCCGGTACCCCCCCGCCCGTGTCCCAGGGTGGGGGGAGCCGCTGTCGCCTCCGCCCGCCGCACCCGCAGCCCGAGGGGCCGCTCCGCGCCGGCACCGCCCGCCCTGCCCCGGCACCGCGCCCCCTACAGGTAGGGCACCGCGCCGCCCGCACCCCCGAGCCGGCGGCGGCCGCGCCTTTCCGCGGGGCCCGGCGCGGAGCGCGGGTGGCGCCGCTGCGAGGCGGTGCGGGGGCGGCGGCGGCTTCGGCTCCCGGCACCAACCGGAAGCGCGGGGGACAGAGCGGGAGACGCGGTCGCGCCGGTTGTAGCCTCCCTCGGCGGCTCCGGGATCGGCGCCGCTCGGGTCCCGCCAGCCCGGAGTCCCTCGGGAAAGGTGAGGACGGCGAGGCGCCCCCGTGGAGGCAGCGGTGGGGGCGGCGGCGCGGTGGGTGCGCGTTTCGCTGGGCGGAGGGAGGCGGCGGGCAGCCGGCGGGGCCGGGCCGGGCCGGGCCGTGGGTGCGCTCTCCGGGTTTGACGTTCCCCGTGCTGAAGCAACTTCAGAAGCCCCGCGAAGGGAGGCGGCCGGCCGGGCGCACGGCCTGACCTTGCGTCGCCTTGGTGCCGCCGCGCCGGCCAAACGCCCCCGTGGTCAGCGGCGCCCACGCGTGGCCGCGCAGTGGGACGGGGGTCGGGAAAGGAGCCGTGCCCCGCCGGGAGGACAGGGCAGGGCAGGGCAGGGCAGAGCGGTGTCCGCCGAGCGACACCCGGGCGGGACGGCCCGGCGCGGGAAAGGTGCTGCCGCTGGCTGCCGCCCGTGAGGGTGGGCAGCGGGACCTGGGCCGCCGGACATGGGCAGCTGGACATGGGCAGCTGGCGGCCGGCTGGGGGCTGCTGCCCTCGGCCACCCCTGCGCTCCTTAGACTGTGTATCAAATGCAGCGCACCTGCTGCATTTTGCTGTTGTTTTGGGCATGAAATAGGTCGGGTTGGGATTTGAAGTGTGACTTTCATTCCCTCCGGCTTTTTCGTTTTGTTTTTTTTAAGTAAGCTGCCGTTCTTTGTTTTTGCTGTGTTTGCTTAAGTTAGCTCGTTTCCAGCAGTATGATCTTTTATTAAGCACGCGTGTGTGAGCCATCTATTACCCCTGTATCCAGCATGCTCTGCTGGGAGTTTCAGCGACAGAGCCATCGGGAAAGCCATGGATCATTACTTTTTCTAAGTTCCAGAAACAGAAATAATTTGAAAGCACTGGATTAACTGGGTCACTGCCTGAAAACATCATAGCTTTCCACAGGAGGCATGCGGTTAGATGTTTTCAGGACTTTGTCCTGAAATTGTAAGTCCTCAGAAGCCTACTTATTTTATCTATCCATAATGTGCTTTGCATACCGGTGGCATTGTGTGAATAATGGTAGCCCTGGAGAGCCTGGCTCACTGTGAGGGGAAGACAGAAACACGGACAAAACTGAGGCCCAGGTCCTGCAGTCTGGCCCGTGCCAGGACAGAGCTGTGCTATGGGCCTGAGTGCCGGCTAAGCTGCCTTGTCGTTCATGCATGCTATTGTGTGTGTGTGTGTACCTGCTGGCAGGCATCACTTACAAGGTATAATGTCAGTGAAGTGAGCAATTTAGGGGTCTTCTGAGATAGTATGTTTTCTATTTAAAGTGAAGCCTTTAAAGCGTTCAGTCTCCACCACTGACACAGCTTGGCTTAAAAATTATTCTTTTCCTGCAGTACTCAGACTGTTGAGGCAGAGTTGAGCCCTTTTTCTGTAGCGATGGTTATGTAAATTAAAATAAAGTTAGAAATGTCATTAATAAAAGTTATGCAGAATTCTTAGGTTCTGACAAAGGACAGGCTCAAATGTTGTTGCGTCTGTAACTAAGGTAGGCAGAGCCATGCCTCCAGTCTCACCATCTGCAGGACTGCTTCTCAGTCTGATTAAGAAAGTTTAGGAGTTGTAGGGGTTATTTGCTTTATTTTAACTCATTGGGAGATTAGAAGATTAGGATATATTTAATTTGGATTTGTGCTTGGAGTTTGTTTGCATCTTATCCAGTTTGTTTGCATCTTATCCATGAGCAGTTCATGATGTGATTAAGGGTTTTTTTATTTATAAAAACTTCTTTCTGCAGTATCTTTTGTAGCTCAGTGTCACTGCAACTCCTTTTCTGTTTTCTGTTTGGACAAGACAGTGGCTAACCATGTTTTGGTGTTTGAGGGTGGGTTTTTTATTGGACATTTTAATTTGTTTTTCTAATATATATATTTTTTAGCTCTGTATAAATATGCTGCTGAAAAAATCCAGGTTGGTATGCTCAAGGACTGTAGGCCATGTTGGACACAAAGGATGATTTGGGTCTAAAAATGGATGGTCAAAGATCCTGAAAGCAAATGGGCTGTTTTGCCAAATAAGGAAACTTGGCACATTCAGCTGTGTATTTTAAGATAGCACAAGTGTGGTGTGCTACTACTTTATTGGCAATATGTTGGCAGTGTGCCTTCCTGAAAGAAGCACTGAATCCTACTTTGTGGAACCACACAGTAAAGTGAGGGGCAGGGAGTTGCATGGTTGTTCCCTGTAATAAATTACAAAGGGTGTTCCTGAAGTAATTGAATACTTGAGCAGCGTCAGGTGCACGTGCAAGATGAGAGAGGCAATTTTTGGTTTCACAGCCACGCACTAAACAAATTATGAGTTGCAGTTACTGTGCAGTTTTTAAATTCTTTACTCCCTCCTGTCTCTAAGTCCCTCAAGTGGAAGCTCTCCATGCTCTGGGAGCAGTAGCTGAATGACAAATAGGAGGGACTTCTGTTTTGTACGTGGAATAAAGCAGAGTATTGGGCATGGAAGCACTTTGCCTTAGGTTGCAGCCTGTTTGCAGGGAGCTGTGAGGTATAAGTGAATGTGTCAGGTTCTTCCAGTGTCGCTGTGCTAAGATGCAGGGCAGCCTGCAGCAGGGTTGGTCTGCAGCCTGCGTGCCTGGGGGTTCCCTCACCTTGGGGGGTCGAGGGGGAGCAGCAAACATGGGACCTTAGCAGGGTCAGGACCCTCACGTGGTTTAATCCCCTAAAGTGCTGTAATCACAAAAAGCCAGTGATGGCAGATGGTTTCCTACACCTACATCATTAGTGTACTGAACTGAGCTTGTGGTGACATAGTGTGGTGGCTTTGCCTGCTACGAAGTGACTCTGCATAGTAGAATCCTGACATGTTAAGTACTGATGTTAAATAATAATTTCAAATGTTAAACACTGCCAAATGCAACTCAGATCTGTTACTTTTTGGTATGAAATGAACAGCTTCTAACAACATGCTCAAATATAAGTTACTATGAGGAACAAAAGAGCCAGGAGAAGATGTAGATGTTGCTGCAAGATTACAAGCTCATGTTAACTATTAGACATAAAACAGAAAAAGGAGCAAATTCATTTTCCCCCAGGAAGATCCCATAGGAATAACTGAAATAACCAGCAATTTAATTATTTCCTGAAATACCTGTCATTCACTGTTTCTAAATTGTCATGTTTTCATTTAATCGAGAACAAGCAACAAAGTCAGTCAGTGCAGTGTTTCCCTGCTACACAGTGATGGTACTTACACACCTGAAACTGTGTGAGTGGGCAAGGAGGGTGTAGGTGCCAAACCCTCTTTAGCTGTCTGCAGAGGAGTTGCCATAATGCCCCAGGCCTGGAGGCCCTCTTGCAGGGGGCTGCTCTCCTGACTGCAGAAGTGTAAGATGCAAAAAAGTGCTGCACATTGTTGGAATGCTGTGCTTGTTTCAGATACAAGTGGAAGACTATGGAGTTTAATGAAATATCTGATCTATTTTTTTTTTTCTCTTAACCAGTGGTATAAACTCAGGTTGCTAAGTATCTTTAAGACAGGATGACAAGTTAATAACTGTGTGTGGATTTGTCACTTGCAATTGTTAATCTAAACAGTTGTTTTCTCAAACATAACACAGAGATTGATCTGAGGATTAATTGAGGATTAACTGCCTTGAATCCAAAACATGGAGTAATGTTTAAACAGGTCTGTTGTTTCATCTCGGAGAAAACTAATGTAGGTTTTTAATTACAGATCTCTCAATAAAGAATGTCTCTTGTAAACCTCCTCTACTTTCTCTGGAAAAAAGCATCTGGAAGAACCTGATGCAAACCAATGAATCATTCTTTAAATAACATTAACTTATTGTATGCTGGTGCCCTATAGCATCTCTACAACTACCTGAAAGGAGGTTGTGGCCGGGCAGGGATCAGCCTCTTCTCCCTGACAGCCAGCGACAGGACAAGAGGACATGGTCTTAAGCTTGGGAAGTTTAGGCTGGACATTAGGAAGAATTTATTCACAGAAAGGGTGATTAGACATTGGAATGGGCTGCCCAGGAGGTGTTTAAGGAAAGACTGGATGTGGCACTCAGTGCCGTGGTCTAGTTGACATGGTAGTGTTCAGTCACAGGTTGGACTCAGTATCTCAAAGGTCTTGCCACCTGATTCATTGTGTGATCCTGTGATCTGCAGCTGGTTGATTATGTAGGTAAATTTGAAACTGGGAGGGTGTTTAAAGAATGAATGGTAGCTTCTGCAAATGCTTGTGTGCCAGACACTGCATTGCGAGTGCATGAAAATTTAGGTAAAATTTGAAGCAGTAAGGAGGACCCATCAGAAAAGTACTCATTTGTATTTGTCAAGTGTCTGGTGTGCATGTTACTCTGTGCTAGTGTAATTTTCAGAAATCAAATAATTTACTAATTTGAACAGTTGATTTGGTGGTTCTGGGTGAACAGTAATGTTCAATAATTTGACAGCTCTTCAGAACTACTGAATTCAGATAGTGAAGGCCAGAAATATTTCTTTCCTGGGATGTGTTTTTCTTTTCACTTGGTTTCTTCTGTGCAATGATCTGTTATCAGCTATTCCTGCTTTCCTGTTAAATTTATGGTCTAGTCGGTGCATATGCTTTTGCCTGTGAGTAACATCACTCTTCCAACTAGTTCTATTATCAGTAAGGAAATTGTTCACTTAAGTGTGATTACCCATGTGCATAAATATGTGAAGGGCTTCAGCCTTGAATTGTGAGGTCTTTGGGTTGGGAAGGCAGCCTGTTGTATTTGTCTGTAAAGTGTCACATATGCTTGAGACACCATGTACACAGCATGAACTTGGAGTAACTGCTGGAGTAAATAAGGCAAATGAACTTTTGTTTCTGAAGATCTGCTAATTAAGCAGCACTGGCAAAGAGCAAAACATTAAACCATTCAATACTCTCTTGGTTTGTAGGATTGACCAATTTCCTTTCCTTTGAGCTTTTTCTAAAGAAAATGTGTGCAGGCCATGCAAAGGATGACTCTGGGATGGCAGGAAATTAACGACAGCAACAAGGTTAAAACAAGAACAGAAGGTCAGCAGGACAGTTCAGGCACTTGTCTTAGGGAAGGGGCTGCAGAGCGCTAGAAGAAGGGACTTTATTTCACATCCCACTGGTAATCCCTGCTCTGACTTGCAGCTCTGGGGAGAGAGCATTCATGTTCCCGAGAGCTCTGCAGGCTGGCTGTTAATGAAAGGCTTGAAGTCTGCTCCTTCCTAAAGAGCCTCCTGTAAACATAGTAAAGTTGTCGTGCTCTGGTCAGCATTTGTCTTTATGGGTGGTCAAGAGAAATAAAATGAAGCAGGCAGTTTCAGAGAAGGCTGTATGTTATGTATAGAAAAGTGTTGCTATCTTCACCTCTCATTTGGAGAATAGCTGCAACCAAATATTCCTGCCAGAAATATGCCAGAAATTCCTGGTCAAATGATATCTCAAAGTTTTGATCAGATTAGCTGCACAATCAGGAGACCCAGGGGGCAAATAATGCCTTTGTTACAGAAGGGACTAGCATAAAGGGATTCTGGCAGTCAGCAGTACAAGGAGTTGCACAGGTGTGTTTTCCAGCTCTGGGCAACACATAATGTGTGTTTCATCTCAAAAAGACCTGTGGAACCTGAGGTTCCCAGAAGGCATTGTATGTTTTGTTAGTGTAATTTACCAGTGAAATTGGACGTGTAGTTTTCACCATCAGCCCAAAATCTCTGGTTCTTTTCTGGCTTGTTTTATTAAAACCCATCTATCATTTTATGCTGATAAATTTACTCATTAATTGCAAGTATAGTAACTTTTGCTGGTAATTAAAACTACTTTGACTAGACTGGTACATCTGAACTGAACCCATGGCAGACTTGCAGATGGCTCTGGAGGATGCTGTGTCTTGCAGTCCCATTAAAGACCTTAGCTTTCTGATCTTACATCATTAAAAAAAGAAACCTAAAATTAGTCATTGTTCATGCATTTAGGTGATAATGTTTCTTGAAATTCGCTACAGCCACAAGCTTTATCACCATGAAATCTCAGGGAAGGACATTCTGTTCCCCTGTCAGCAGACTTGGGATCGTCTCTTGAAACTGCCAACACCAGTCTTGGCACAGGCTGCAGAATTTCACATATTGTAACCCAGATGAATTACCCTGTACTTGTGCTTTGTTACAACGTGCAAACAGAACTGAGTCACTCAGGAAGGGAGATTTACCATGGCCAGGTTTTTCCACATCCTTGCACGAAGTGCTCCAGCCTCGCCCGGAGCACTGTTAGGGCGCGTGGTGTGTGCCAAGGTGCCACTGCTTGCCGGCCACGGCTGCTGCCCGGGCGGGTGGCGTGTGCCTCGTGTGGGCCATGGCAGTGTGAGGACGGCGTGCCTGGCGTGCCTGAGCGAGCGGGCAGGCAGCCCGGAGCCGAGAGCACGCTTCCTCCCTGTCCACAGGGACGGAGCGACGTGCCTGCCTTTTGCAGAGCTGCTTCCAGGGTGTTCGGGAAACGTCGGGATTACTCTGAGGAATACTGTTAGTTGTTTCTGTCCAATAGCTCCTCCTCATAGCTTGTGCAAATTATCCAAACTTTTGCACAGCCTGTTGGAATGCAAGTTCCCAGGCACTTTTCCTCTTGTGGCCTGTGGATTTTACTGTAGTGTGCTTTTAATTCTGATTTTTGGGTGACTGAGCATGGGTAAGAAAGTCCATAAATCCTTGGAGCATGTGCATTAATAAAAGCTTTTCTCTTTACAGGTTTTGCTGTGGTATATTTTGTCATTATGAGATGTCGTCTACCAGTGCTTCATTTGTGCAAATTAAATTTGATGACTTGCAGTTTTTTGAGAACTGCGGTGGAGGGAGTTTTGGGAGTGTCTACCGAGCCCGATGGATTTCTCAGGACAAGGAAGTGGCAGTAAAGAAGCTGCTCAAAATAGAAAAAGAGGTAAAAGTTTACTTTTCATTCACTTTGTCTGCTGTGGTAACAAGAACAAAACTTCTTTTCTAGTGTTTTCCATCCTCTAGGTAATGCAGGCAAACTACCTTGGGATTTTTGTTGGTTTAATTACAAAACTCCATAAGTGATGATGTTACAGTAAAGACTTAATGAGTGGTCCAAGCTGAGGGGGCTGATTTAAAGCATTATTGTTCTACTGTTCACTGTTCTCTCCCACTTTTCTTGTTTTGCAACTCTCCTCTGCCTGGCCCTGAGGAGGAAGAGAGCTGGCTGCACCTGTGGAGCTACTAATTTCCCTTTGATACCACCAGCATGTTGCTAAATAGGAAGTTCACTGTCATTACTTGGTACCATTTTCTCCTCTTGATGTCTGCTCTGTGGTTCACATCTGTATGTTCACTAGAGGCTTAGAGTTGTCTCTTCCCTGCCTGCTGAAGATTTTGATCTAGGGCTCCACTAGCTCCTAGTTAGTCACAGCCACATAGTCATAGCTTGGTCTTGCAATGAGGTAGTTTTAACCCTAACTGTTCTACCAGTCACCTTCCTTTGGGGCATCTTGTGACCTGGAAAGGCAGACAGATCCTTGGCAATCCTGAGGGAAAAGGCAGAATTAGCTTAGTGCACTTTACCAGCTAAGGTTGGTTTGTTGTTCGTTTTTTTTTTTTAGAGCTTTTTAAATTTCCTAGAAGTCCTTTAGACCCCTCAGCTTTGTACAGTTTCAGCAGAGACATGGTGTATGTGGTCCTCACAGCGCTCCAGTCTGCCTGCTGGTCAGCACCACAGATGGAGCAGTGAACACGCACCAGTGTAGTGATGGACAGCACAGTCACTGGACTGCTGTTCCATCAGAACTATATCTAACTTGTCTACAATATCCTCAGACTATTTTAGGAGGACGGTTACAAGCTGGAGGACAGAGGAGCAGCGCTAGGCATAGTAGACTTAGTAAATAAGCAGACACCAAAGTTCATCTACCGCTGCAGCAGCCGAGCTGCCATGATTGTGTCATGCTTAGTGATGTGATAAGCATGTTTTATCATGATTAAGCATGTTGCTGTCTAAAATAATGTAAAAGGATCTCAAGGTTTTTCTAGGACAGTGGAAGATTTATACATTCTGTCCAATGTCAGTTTGTGCTGTTCTCTTTATTTCTACTATTTGTTAGTATCAAGATACATGAGAAGTAAAATTTGTGCTATGCAGTATCAGTAATGCTCTCCTTAAAAATCATCTGGCTGGCAGATCTCAGTCAGGGTCAGTGAAATACCTTTATTGAACATGTGTGTTTCTGAAGAAGTTACACCTGTATCTGTGCTAGACCTGTTGATATGTACTTAAAGCATTTTTTGAAAGTAAATTTAAAAACAATATTAATACATCTTGTGATGACATAAAACTTAATGGAATGGGAAAGGATGGAGAAATGACAATCCTTTGTATTACTTGACACGGTTGGACCATTCAACAGAAATCCATTTTTTTAAGACAGCACAACACAAAGTTCAGTTTGGAGTATCAAGGTACACAGGTTGTACAGTAGGAAAAGGAAACCATATGCCAGAAAGTTCATTATAATTGAAGGGTTTATTTAGGGATTAATGAAGGCTTGCAACTCAGTAAGAGCTCATATAATGGTGCTGTTAGGCAAATTAGGTTAATTGTTTTGCATATGCAAATCAGGGTAAAATAATTTGTAAGAACCAGGCGTGCTTTGTCTTGGTAAGTAGCACTGGGAAAATTGTTGTTAGGCATATGTGGTTTTGCTGTGTTTAAAAGAGCGTAAATGAATTGGAAGGGGAGCCCAAGGGAATCTGCAAAACACAGAATGGAAAGTTAGTGAGGGTGGGGGTGTCAAGAGGGGGTGATGAATAGCATCGGTCAGGATGAGTTGACAGAAGTGGAGCAAGTGCCTTCCATCACAAATTTGTTTATTTTTCTTCAGACTAGTTATGATTTGCAGCTTAAACTAAACAAGACAGGTTATGGGAGCAGCTTGGTATGGGCACTTTCTCTTGAAAGTTTTCTGGGAAGGCAGCAGAGAGGCAAGAGGTGATGCCTTAAATAAGTCTAACAAGCTTTGGCAGAACTTTTCTGTCAACAGCCTTAAAAAATTAAAAAGTAAGAGCTTATATAGAAAAATTGCATTTTCATATGGAAAAAACAATGGGCTGGTTTAATCTCTTGCAAAAAGTTATTGCAAGAAGTAGTGCTTGGAATTTGTAGCCATAAAAATTAGAATGGAAAAAAAAGCACAGATTATCAGGAGTGAGGATGAGTAACACTTGGCACACGCTACAAATGGAAGGAGTGAACATGAAGGATTCTTTTCATCTCTTGGTCTTCTTACTGAGATATCTTTTTAGACAATTGTTTTTGTCAAGTTGTTGAGCTCAACACAGGAGCATGTTGCTGAAGTAGAGTGGCCTGTGCTGTACCAGAGGCCAACCTTGGTGGCCAAAAGGTCTTCTGACCCTAACGGCTGTCACATGTTTACACATGTAGCATCTTCATCTGTAGTGGTGACAATAATGAATGTCTGTGTCTGAACTGCGCTGAAAGTCATGGTGAGTTAATGACTCTTCTGATATCAATACAAAAATAACTTGCTGTAACTCTTGTGTATCTGTGTTTAGTAGATACTTGGATGCATTTAGTCCAGAAAACAAATTATTCTGTGCATTTGGACAATGCTGTCAGGTACTCTTGGGGATGGTCCTGTGCAGGCCTGAGAGCTGGATTCAGTCATCCTTGTGGGTCCCTTCCAGCTCGGTATATTCTGTGATTCTACTCTTTCTAGTTTATTTGGAAGGAAGTGTCCTTTTATCTCCATGACTGCTTGTCTTGTATTTCTGTTAACTGCTGCCAATAATCCATAACAACTGATTAGAGGGAAAACATAGGAGAGTTGTGAAAAACTTGCTCAGAGGCATTTCATGCTAGCCAAGTGCAAGGGCACAAGCCAAGTCAATAGAGCTGTGGTATCATTCTGCAAATATGTTGTATTTGTGTGTCATTTTATTAAACAAGCAAATCACAACCATCAAAGATCTTGAAGGTTTTGTATTAGCCAGGGGGCTAACAAGTTCTAACATGTGAAACAAAGCAATTTTTGTTCCAGCATAGCATACTAGAATATGTGCTTAGAAAAACTTGCAAATACTTGGAAGAGTGTTACTCAGACAGATTGCTTTGAAAGTCTTTGAAAACTGAGAAATACCTCTGCAAGGCATTAACTTTTTAGAGCAGACAGTACAACACAGCTTTATGGGAAGAGATGTGTGTTTATGTGAAAAAATACACATAAATAGGTCTGCTCGGAAAAATACATATATGCTGCAATGCCTTGATTAGAGTATCAGATGTGAAACTGGGCAAGACTTGTGCTGATTAAGTAAAACATAGGAATGTGGCCCGACTGATTAAATAGCAAAACAAAAACAAGCGAACAGCAGCAAAAGCAAAGCAAAACAAGAAGCAAAACAAAAATTTGGTTGCCATTTTACTATCTAGTACAAGCACTATAGTAGTTTTAGATTTAAAGTAGGAAACAGGAGTTCCTAGTGAATTGTTTTATGGAAAATCAAACTGTCAGCATGATGTTTATGATGCATGTGGCAGAGTCGGAATGCCTCCTGTAGCAGGATCTGTCCTTGTTCCCTAAGTGATAATTGTGTCCACTCATTGAAGAAAATTGCACATCTACTACTCTGGAAGTTATTTAGTATTTTTTGAGAGATTTATATGAATTATTGGATAAACCCGTAATTTGGCTCCCACTGAAATGAATGGGAGAGACTGGGGCCAGGGGCCTTATTCTGAAAATTGCTAGCAGTTCTTTTGACTCCATTATCTTGAGCAGATAACTGCTGGAGTGAAGTGTTACAAATGTTGTTTTATGCCTTGCCATGTTAGCTTTTCACTGAAGAGCACTCACCTCCTTTGATTGCCCATCTCTGAAGTTCACCTGTTATTTGTCATTGCTTTTGAGGGCTGTGCTTTTGGTGGCAGTTTGTTGGCAACTGGAATGTGGAGCGTGGTTTTTCACCAGGAGGTTTATTACTGGTGGAATTTCACCTGAAATTTGAATTTGATTTTAATATCACAGGTCTTTGAAAGTACTCCATGGTCCATAAGCTGTCTCCATGCTATTGATGGGCAGCAGTATTGCTTCAGCCATTGCAACCAGCGTACTTGGGCACAAGATCACTTGATTTCGTTCAGTACATATGTTCCCAGACTCCTTCAAAATGCTGGCAGCGGTCTGTGCAAACTGCAGGAGAGATGGAAAAAAACCCCAGTAAAATGTAATTGTGATCTTATTGGAAATGCTTAAATATTTCTGGTGAACTAACAGAACTAACTTGTGGATAGAAACAGTTAAATCGAGCAGAATTAACTATGCATGCTTTGTTCAGTCATGTCTCTAACGCATTTGAGTTTTATGAGACTCAAAAATAAAAACATGTTTTCTCTAGTTTTGATGCTGTATTGCCTGGAGTCTGACTACCATGGAAGTTAATTTTATATTGTCAAGGTTTCTTGTATGTAATATGTGTGTTGTATGCTTTAGGGGATATTTTAATGCTTCATAAAATTTTTCATATGGCATATAATGCAGCTTGTTCACTTTTTTGATTTTTATGATCCACTTCTGGAAAGGACCGTCCAGAAGACATAGATTGTGCTTGTACCTTCTGAAGGGGATGAGTTAAGTATAATCATATGCATGTCACTGGAGTTACCTCATTCATGTTTGTAGTGCTAAAAGAGAGCATGTGATAATTTTAATGTGGGTCATGAGAATAAGGACTGGCAATGATTTTCCAGAGTAACAAGAGAAAAACAACAGATTAAAATAAAGCAAAACAAAACAAACTGGAATTGATACTTTAGTCCTGACAGGACTAAAAATAGTAGATGTTCTTTTTCTTTGTAGTTTGTAGCTGCTATGCTTGCGCTGGTGCCAGCCTTGAATGACTTTCTACACTGGGTCCTGGCTGTAATGAAGGGCAATTTTGATGCTCTATTATTATTTTACTAGCTCTTTCTAGGAGCTCCTACTCCCTTACCTCTTTCAGGTCTGAGTCAGCAAGTATTCAGAGGGATGAACAGTGAGAGAGGGCTTAGAGTGTGTGCTGTATGAAGTTATGCAGGGTGTAGTAGTCAAACATATGAACTTTCCAGGGATTATCTGCACCAATATTGAAAAATTACGAAGTTCATAGTAAGTGATCTCATGGGAATGCTTCCAGCTTCATATTAATTCAAAGAAATACAGAATCATACAATCAACTAGATTGGATGAGGCCTTTAAGATCATCAAGTCCAACCTATGACCTAACACCAGCTTGGCAACTAGACCATGGCATCGAGTGCCACATTCAGTCTTTCCTTAAATACCTCCAGGGATGGTAAAAGGAGATAAAGGACATAAAGGACATAAAACTATATTTATTATACCAGAGGAGTGTTTTAAAATGTCTTAGTTTCTGTTTTATAGAGTGGTTATTTTTCAAAGTTTTCTGTTTGGTTTTTGTAATATCTTTTGGTAAAGGAATTGGCTTAGAGCACATCTCTTGGTGCTGACTAGGGTATTCCCAAAAGGTATCAAGAGGATACTTAGAACCCTTTATAGACTGGAAGTTGTCAAAATTGCTTCAGATGCTCCAGCTGTTATGTATTATGTGTCTTGCAGAATAAATAATTTTGGATAGGACAGACTTCTGCAATGAATCTGACTGATTCTGTATTTGCCCTATTCTTGGCTTTCATTCAAGGGGTAATTTTCTGGAGGACTTTATTTTGTAAATGAATGTCATATTTCCAGGAGTCAAGTAAATGAGATTTTCTTAGTGGATGCTTTGGATGAGACTGTGTTGTGTCATGGCATATGTGTTGCAACCAAAATATTATCAAAACCCCTTATTTGGGAGACACCAGTATAATGATGTAGCATTGACAGAATACAATTATTCTTGCGAAGAACATGCTTTAGTTTCATTTTGTCTGTTTTAAGAAACTTCTTTCCTGTGTCTCTCCCTCCTAAACCAATCTTGGAAACATAGCAATCCAGACATAGAAAAGTATTTGTTTGTATTTTGCTACATTTTATTGTAGTGGATTTTTTTACTTGTGTATTAAAATGTATTTATACCAAGTTTTTCATTAGAAGCCTAACATCTGTGAGAGTTGCCTCATATAAATAATGAATATTTGTAGTACAAGTTGTGTGGCTTACTGATTTTTTTGACCAACTTAATTTGAGATTCGTACTTACACCAGCTTGTATATGCATGTTTTTTTAAATCAAGCCAACTTTGGGGTTAATTTGATACAGACATCAGCTTCAGTGAAACTGGCGTGTCAGAGCCCACACTGGCAGTCTGTTGCTTCAAAAGTTTTTTGAATCAGTTGAGACATAGTAACTGTCAGTGGTCTAAACCACTAGATTTTGTACTAAAATTATAAAGGGTTACGTACACATGTCCTTTTGACTGATGGCCAGTGTTGAACAGTTGCTACATAAGCAGATTTGATAAACAGGAAAATTAATAAGCTAAGATGCACCAGATATGTCTGTTCCTTTCTTTCACTTGTCCTTCGAATTGCCTTAAACTTTGTAAGTGAGAAGTGAAATTACCTTGCTTGTGCTGCTTATTAGGAATATAGGTACAGCTTCCTTAGCTTGGTTGAGTCACAGGAACTTACTGTGTGCCTGATCCCTGGGTTAGGAATATCTTTGTGAGGTTTGGACCCTTTTATCTCAGTTATCTTTAATTTCAGTGGTTTGTTTTCTTTTTATTCAGAAGGTGCAGCATCTGCAGGTGAACGAGTTTTTGTGCTGGTTTCCTATAAATTATGAATAACTGTTGTTTAGAATAGGGACAAAATCTGTCTCTGTTTAGAAAACACTCTTTCTTATCATTTTTGCTATCCACAACATGCAGTCTGTTAGGATATTGTTAAATGTTCTTTACTTTCATAATTAGTTTAACTCCACTGTATATTGTCTTAAAAATTATTCTGTCATTCTGCTGTAAGTTTTTGTTTGACAGTGGGCTGCTCATGTTTCCAGTAGATAGTTAGCTGCAATTAAGGGCATTTTTCCTAGGGTAGGGTTTTTTTTGTTTGTTTCTTTATTTTGGGGTTTTTTTGTGGATTTTTTTTGGCCTGTTTTTTTCTTTTAATTTTATTTTTAATTTTTCTCTAGATACGTTTCTTCTATTTCAGTCTTCTTTTTGCATGGAATCAGTTGTTATTTATAATTTGGAGGAGAGGTTGTGTTGCTTATTTCATTATGCCAGCAACCCTTGACATCAAATGGCAGCTCTTTTGTTTCCCCTCCCACGACATTTTCTGACCCTGAGCTTCTGTTGAAGTGATCAACTGCACAATGGTATTTTTGGATGTTTAAGCGGTCCTGAAGCTTTGCTGTAGAAATCTGATGGCTACAGAAGAAATCCTTTTTTCTCAAAGTGCTGTTTTAGGCTGTTGCAGGCTCAGGCAATTGAGGATTGGTTCAAGTTACACTTATGTAGACATTTATTTAACTATATGGTTTTCTTAAAACAAGGTTACAAAACAAGTAGAAAATCACAATGACAGGTGAGTGGTAACTTGAGAGATGGTAAGTGATTGCATGTTTGAGTCTTACATGTTTTGAGGGACAGCTGACGATTTAAGTGTCTGTGACCAACATGAAAATTTGTTGGCATTGCAATTCCTGGGGATACTAATTAAATAACGTGCACTCACTGCAGCATACAGAGTGACAAAGTGTTTCTGATGGTTCCAGAGTAGCTTTTGAAGTGTGTGGAAGTATTGTTTGAATCTGACAGTTTCTGGGTTGCTGCATGCCTGTGTGATGGTTCAGATGCAGTCAGAGACCTGTGCTGGAGTTGATGTGTTCTGAGTCTGGGACCATTAATGTCCTGAAGGTTGTTTTCCACAGGAGTATTCAAAGCTGAGCATGGGGGCCACAATCTTTGGTTGGGTCACCAAACTACCTGCCACACACATGGTAGCAATAGAATTCTAAACAATGTGTTTGGTGCTTTTAAGAGGGCAGTAAAATGCTCTGTAGAACTAGATAGGCCCTAGTTTACTTCCTTTTTTGTTTTTAGTCCTTAATTTTAAACTGGCTGCATGCGAGTTTTGTAAGGTTCTGGGGCACAAGATTTCACTGAAAACAAAGTTGAAGAAAAAAAAAATATTGTAACTTGAATGAAAGCATCAAAATCAGTCTTTTTAATTGCAGTAACACAACTAAGACTGTAGAAGTTATTTCGTATTTACCTACTGCTACTTACTAAGGTGCTGATAGGGAAAGTTTCCTTTTTAAGAGGACAATATAAACAGTCACAGGGAAACATTCAGATGTGTTTATGTTAGCTGGAGGCTGCAGAGGAGCCCAGAGAACAGCTTCAACATTAACTCTTCCTCTTATACTCAGTTAATTGTGTTAACACACCAGAGACTTGAGGCCAGTAAAGGCAAACATAGAGCTACTCTTCTGATCCAGCTGCCTCCAAACTACCCTATTTCTCCTTTTAAATGTTTCATCTGTTACAGTTCAGCTACTGGGGAAGAATCCTTTTTGCAAATATGTGTTTGTTTATTAGACTAATGTTTAGGGAATCTGCATTATGCATAATTTCTATTTAAGAAAGTTAGCTCCACAGGGAAACTGGGTGTCTTGCACGCAGGAGGGGCCCCCTATGGCTGCACCTCCTTGGCAAAATAGGGCCTGGCCCTTGGATGTAATTGAAGGGGAACAGTGGAACACCTTCCCACTTCTCTTCCGCCTCTGGTTGCTTATTTATTTTACTGCAAAACTTCTGAAAATTGAGGTTCCTTGTGGCTAAATGGTGGAGGTAAGGGAGAAAAAAATGGTCATGATATACACAACTGACCAAATAGCTGTGGGTTTTGTGTATTGGGCACCTGATTTTCCAATAGCCACATCAAAAGTAAGCATGGTTTGTAAAATCCCTTGAGCTGTTGTAGGAGAAGTGATGAAGCTCTTGACACCAGAATATGAGATGCAGTTGCTTGTACCAAGTTGCTCTTGGAAGATGGGAAAACCAAAAGACAGGCATGCAGGCTGGACGGGTGGCAGCCTTTGAGTGAAAGCTGAGGCACTCTGCAAATTATTATCTGGCAGGGGCAGCATAGGAGAGATGAGTAGGTCGTTCTGGAATCTTGTTAAAATCAACTAGTTGCTGCACCCTCAAGCGAATGAGTGACATTTTCCAAGAGGTTATCTTTTTCTCTTACTGGGAAGAGTTGTAGAGCTGAGAAAGTGTAGTGCATGCCTATTCGAGGTTAGAGTGGGGGAAAAGCACAGAAATCACTTCTTGTCTAATCTTGTAACAACTTTAATTTTAATTATGTTAGATGCATTTGAGGCAAACCTTTCAGAAATGAAGGCTTATAAGCAGTGATTGGTGTGTTTCCGTTTTTGAGAACTGTGCACCTCTAGTCTCCTACACCAAGGAAAAGGCTTTTTGTCTTGTGGTGTCTCTCTATGCTGAGGGTGCTGTGTGTGATGTAAGTATGTAGCAACACATGGCTACAATTTGGAGCTGTTCAATTCCTCTTTCTTTTGGATGTTGCCTTGCTATTATCCCTGTAAGAGTTTGTGAGAGCCCTAAAGACAAATGCAGGATCCAGACCCCACTCAAAAGGACCACACATTTTGGAGTTCTGCTCTTAACTTTTGGGTTCTCGGCTGTTTATGTATTTGTACCGAAGTCTTTATTGTAAAGTCATATAATGCTATAATTCTGGAAGGAGTCCTGCAGTTTTTCACTGGCTGGGAATAAAGCTCAGTCCTCCTAGGATCAACAAGCGTTCTGTTTTTACTTAATAAATTTGAAACCTGCAGTAAGAAATCTCCTGCCTTTTCACTAGTAGGATTCTGTGCTATACTGTGAGAAACGGGGTATTCGCTGCCTGTTGCAGCTGTTAGTGAGATGAATGTGAAGTAACAGCACTAACAGGGTGCCTGACTCAAGAAATTCAGGGCGGTGACACTTGATTCTGTAGCAACATTGGCATCAGCTGTTAGCTCTGGTGACATGGTCGTTGCCTTCAAACTGTGACACGAGTCCCCTTTTTGAGAAATGAAGAACCTGCAAACCCTTTTCAAAGACAAGGGCAGCTGCTTTGTTTGTCTTTTAAAAATCTGTATTTCTGCCTTTTTGCTTGGTCAATGTTTGGAACCATTGAAAAGTAAATGTGACATGGGGACTGAGATCCTGCAGCTAGAGTTCCTTTATGATTACATATTCAACCACAACCTCACAAAGGAAAATGAGAGTCCCTTTTCCTTTATGTACCATATTTCAGTTTTCCCTTAGGTTTAAATTGGCGTTTTGGACTATATTCTCTCGAGCCACTGAAGAGCTTATCAGAAAAGGAAGGAAACAGAGGGAGGGAAAGAAAGATAGATTTCCAAATGACAAGCGTTTGAATAGTCGAAGTTCAATCCCTAAAACAAAAAGTGGAATCTTTTTTTTTCTAAATAATGTGCTTTACAGTCTCACCTCTCATCTTGAGAAACATAAAAGAGCAAGTAAAAGAGATGACCCAAATCACAGAGTCCTTTGAAAGAAGAAATTCAGCTGTTTTGAACACTTACAATCAAAGGAAGTGGTTTCCCTAATTACATGAACTATGTGAAAGCTCTCAGAATAGCTCTTCCACCCCAGGATTCCTTGCACTTTAGAAGTTTGCATAAAAGCTCACATGGAGAATCAGATGCAAAGTGTTTGATTCAAATTTTATTAGGCAGAAGTGAGCATACATTCCTATCTCTGGGTTTGACAGCTGCTTCGGTTTGGACCACAAGCCTGGGTTTGATGGATTTCAGTCCTGTACTTATATCTTTCACTCTTCAGGTTCTCTGGTGAGACACCCCTATCGAGAAAAGTAGAATTGAAAAAAATGGAGAAAGGATAGAGGGATCTCTTTGTGAGCTTTCAGTTGAGGATTCTTCACCCTGATTAGGCTGTTCATTGTTGTGAAAACCCCTCCTTGTACACAGCTTTTATGAGGAATTTTGCTTCCTCACATTTTCAAGAAACTGTGTATCTTAAAAGATATATTTGGAAGAATTGGGATCTGAATTGTACAACTTTAGTATTATTCTAGCACCACCATTTACTTCAATCCATCAAAATTCTGAATTCAGTAAAGACTTTGAACAAAAAAGCAGTATTTTCAAAAGGCTATTACACCTTGTGGTTTCTTTTTGTGCATACACAATAATAAAGGTATGTTAGTCTAAACTAAACAGTGAGGACATCTGAAAAGATGCAGGACACTTCTAAAGGCTTAAGATCTATGGTGCTGTCCCTGAGGATACAATATGGACTAATTAATGGTTTAAATATTTAAAAATAATATTTGCAAGGCTTGCAGTAATATGCAAGACCATCACACTTGCTCTGCACAACAGTGACCTCAAAATGGTCCCATCCTCCCCTCAGAGCTAAGTACAGTAATTATATCTAGATTTGATAAGGACAGAGATAATTGATAAAATTGACCTTGAGGAGAGATCTTAAAACTTTTCAAAGTGCAACAATTCAAACTCAAGAAGGAAAAAAGGCAGAAGGGTTGTGACAACCTTCTGCATATATGAAATCAGCCAAACCCTCTTTATAGTAACACTGTATGCTAATCACAAGATACCATTAACTCCTCTTGAAGAAGAAGGAGAAATGTTTCTCTAGGTCCTTTTTTTCCTACCAATACTGGGGTTTTTTCCCCTCCCTGCCTTCCCAGGCAGAAGGAAGGACTTTATCTGGAGTAAGGGAACTGTCTCCTAGAAGTAAACACCCTCAGCAGGCCAGTGGTGTTGCAAGTAAAGTGTGCAGCACAGTAGCAGCAGGTGTAGAAAGGGAAGGGAAATGTCGCACAGCCATACAGCTGTGACAGGGCAGAGAAGAGTTCTTGCTGTGTCTTCTAGAGAGTTGTGTCTCAGGCAGCAAAGCTTTGCTAGAGGATGATTTTGCTTGGTTGAAGGAGAATGCTTAAAGTCATTCCAACCTTGCTTGACCTGAAGGTGCATGGAAAAATTACATTTGCTTGTGTCTGATCGTTGATAGGAGTCAATTTCTTAGGCAAGGGCTTGGGTGCGTCTGGCATTGGAAAATGGGAAGCTGTGGTATATATGATGCTGTTATTCTTCTATGCCAAAGGACCTGTTGTGGATTTGAATGTACTCTGTGCCACCAAACATCATGGAGCTCCTGGGCCCTGGATCCAGCTTGTGAGCTCAGTTCATTGTACTGAACTTTGCTAATCTAATCCTTGTCGTGCTTGGAGCATAAATCAAACAGCTAGTAGTTATGCAAAGGCTACGGGCATTGCTAGAATAGGAAGAGATGCAAATTCTCTCTGCTGCACTCAGATTCAGGTTAGAATTGTCATTAGCTGCAGCATGATGCCTTCTCTTCAGCTTTTTCAGTACAGTCCAGGGGAGAGAGGTTTTGTTGGACTCTGCACGTGACCCTGGTCCTGAAAGTTCCTGTGGTCCCAAGTATATGGAGTTCCTACTTCCTCTCTGCTGTTTCATTTATTGCAGGTTCTCAGGGAGCACAGTGCAGGGCAATGGGGTCAGTAGTGCATGTCAGTTGTTTTGTAACCACAAAATAGATGATCTTCATTTTTGTAACTGGTCTTTTAAATGTTATTCATTCCCCATTAGGTATATTGAGCTACCATAAAGGCAGCATGAAGAATCCCAACAAAAAATAAACACTGGGTCCATGTTTATTAAAATAAAAGCTCAAAATTTCAGGAGTGTCATCTAGTTTTATTTTTTTGGTCATTGCTGCACAACAGGAGTAGCATTTGAACCAAATTTCTAAGTAAAATACAGTTTTCAGTCTTAGACGAAGAAGAGTGGCTTTTCTGAAAAGCAGGTAGATTTCACCATGATTCATGCTGGATTATTTGGACAGTTTCACATAAAATCATGATGTGTGTCATTCAGATAATGGTGTCAACTTGTTTTCCTGAAAACCTCAGATTCGTGAGGTTGTGCTTTGGGGTAGGTAAATGTCACAGAAAAATGCCTCTCATCCGTGGATGATTCTCATTTGCTTCAGCAGAGTGCCAACATCTGTAGTTGGCAAGTACTTTCTCTCCTTCCTTTTTATGCCTGCTGGTCACAGCTGTAAGTTCTGTTTTGAAAGCTTCTTTGAGTTAGGTGGACTCCGGGTAGGGAGCGATTCATACCTTTTCTGCAGGGGCAGCTCATTTTTGAGTGATAGCTGGGAAGAACTTTGTGCAGAGCTCTAGCAGCCCATGTGCAAAACAAAACCTTATGGTTTGCTGTTAACATGTAACAGGTAACACATCTTGTGAAGTGTTTGTTTCATTATGGTGGGCTCAGCCTGCCTGGTTGAGGAACATTTTCTGGAATTATAACATTCACTAGGATTCCAATTAGAGGGATCCCATCAAGTGTTGTCCCTGTCATTAGCTATAGCAGGTTTGATTTATCCATTCTAAGGCAGCCTGTAAGTGAGTGTTCATCAAGAACATGATGGGGTTTTTTTACCTGTGGTTGAATTACAGTTTTCATGATCAAGATGGAAAAATACTTCATTGTAAGGATCATAACTGCTTTAGAGGAGTGGATCAGGATGCAGAAGTACAGCTGTTGCTGTCTCTGTTGGGGTCTGTGCTAATTGTTCAGCAAAAGCCATTGTATAATGAGATTTGACTTGTTCTGGGTTGTCTTATCCAGATTCCTTACAAATACTCTGCAGACCTCAGAAAAATCACTGCTCTAGTTGTATATGTATGGCCATGGCTCCTTGAGAGGGGATTCGTTTTGCCCATCACTTTCATACCAAAATGCCTTTCCAACAAGGTGCTCATGAAACTTACAGTGAATTTGATATCAGAAATAATTTCCTTGGATATTTTTCCATTTGTTGAGTCTGGAATGATCCCTGTGTTGCATATTAGCCATGATATTTTCTCACCTGCAGAGTGTGCCAGGAGTCAGAAAGTTTCAAGTTTCGTTATTCGGTTGTGTTTTAGGAATGTTGAGGGTTTTGTCACTGTTCTTCATAGTCAAAGCCGGTTTGTGTTCAAAATGATTGTGAGTAACTTGGAAAATTTCCCAGCACTGAAAAGAGAAATGATGATTGCTGAAAATAAACAGCTCTATGGGAGCTCAGGTATTTCAGCCCTGCCGTTTAGTCCACTCATCTATTGTTTCTACTCAATTGCTGGTGTTGCTTTGCAGCTGGAGGCAGTTTAGTACTCCAAATCTGCCTGAATTAAAAATTACAAATATTGCAGGACATTGCTCATTTCTAAACTCTTACACCAATACAAATACATAGTTTTGAATGGTTTTACTTTATGTGAATAACAGTAGTGAAATCCAAACTAAACTTGTTCTTGGCAGATCTGCCTTTATCAGATACCTTAATATTAAATGCTCATACAATGTCACATTGTATGCTGCAAAATGTAACAATCCTGTGGGTGTATTTCTACTTGAAATCTGTCTAAGAAATGAGTTATTTTTCCATAATCTTTGGGTTTGTTTTTTGGTTGTTTGGGTATTTTTGTAAATGGCACTGGAAATGTAACGCAGAATTTTTTCAAGCTTACTAAACATTCTGTAAGGATTTTCTGCAGAAAGTGCCTCTGCTTGGTTTCATCAGTCTGTTAGCAGCCTCCTCTCATGGATAACAAGTTTTTAACCCTCCTCATGAGGAAAACCAACACCATGATCCTGCAATTTCTTGGTTAGTGCGGTGTGGCTCTGCGTGATCGTTGCGCTGGGCTGATGGAGGTCAGAGTGAGAATTGAGCCAGTTAGCTTGATCTCACTCCCTCTTGCTGCACAGGGCAGAGGCTCTGCTGCCGCATCACAAGGACAAATCCACTGTGATTTTTAGAGGGACCAGCCTGCTTTTCATGGGCTGAACAAGCCTTTGCAGTGTTTTGGCGGGCACATTCTGAATTTGCTAGCTAGTACTTTTAATCTCATAGCCTTCAAATTATCCATAACATACCAAGTTGTGTGCAAAGCTTGCTATAAAGAACTATAGTAGAGTACAAAACCCAGTTTTCTTTTCAAATGGTCAGTATCCAATACATCTTACTACTAACAAGTCCTATGGTGCTGCATGATGCAAATTAATTATTTCAAAGTGAATTTCATAAGGTGGGGTGAGCCTATAACAGCATTTAATAAATTTATGTCCATATTCCTTACCTGTGGTACATTATGACAGTTTAACAGAACTGAGCTGTCTTGGTAGTGTGTTTTTTCTTTCTTTAAGATTGTTGCTTTAGAGTCAATACGAGGTATTTAAAGTGTGTGTTTCATCACAGTATCTCCAAAAATGAGATTTTTTTTTTTTTGATGATATACACCAGTGAATTTAAAGTAATGGCAAGATGATTATATAGCAATAAGAATTTATTAGTTTCCTGTATATTTCCACTTTAGTCTCTGGGATTTGTAACAGTGTAGGACACAATTTTGGATGCAAATTTGATGCTTTCAAAGATTTCCTCAATCAAAATGCTTCAAAGTACAAATTTTGTACGTCATTGTAGACGTACTTATGAGAATTTAATTCTGTTATTTACAGAAATGCTGGTGACATCAATCTGAGAATGTAATTTAACTCTTTTCTGTATGGTTTAAGAAACAGGATACTGTTTCTTAATACAGCCTGAATATAGAGGCTGTGTTCTAAGATGTAAGTGCTGACAGTTTTAACATGTAAGTGGCCTATAGAAAACAGCTTTTTTTAGGGATAAGTTATCATCTAAATGAGTACTAAAAAAGAAGCCCAAGCTCACACAGCTTTAAGTGACATGCAACCATAGTTTTAAAACTATGATGGCGTATGGGAAGAGATGGTAACACACGCTGGGAGTGTGCCCATTGAAGCACTTGGTAACTGCTTATTTGCATGTAAAAAAATCTCACTGAGGATTCTTTGGCTTTGCCATGTTCATGTGGGTTTTGTCTTGCCTAGTTAGTATTAAAGACAGTTTAACAGATTTAACAAAAATTCATTAAACTGGACAATCAGTATCTTTTACTCGTTATTTGGGGCCCCCAAAGCACAAAATTCTTGATTTCATTTTTTTCCTTAGAAAACCTTATGAGAATAGACAAATCAGTAAGCAAAGTCCTAATTTTTTATTTTGTACCTGTTTAATTTTCTTTTTAGTGTTCAAAACTGTAATAATTACTTAACATCCTGCTATATAATTCATGGTAATAATTTTATGTTTCTGAAATTCTTTAAGTATCCCTTTACTGCATATTGAGAAGATAATTTGTTAGGAATGACAGATGCTGATTGTCTTAGTATTGCATCTGTAAAATGATGTTTTGGGCTTGTTCACCTAGAGAAACTGGTATGGTAAGAGGTGTCATCCATTCTTAGACATCAGTAAATTCACAAGAAAGAATTGGATTCATGAGACCCTGGAAATGGAGATAGAGTGGATATACTTTTGAGCAGGAGTCTAGGAATAAAGGTGTGGGATTTATATATATTAGCATTCTGTATCTTTTTTGTATGTGGTTGTCACTAATAGAATGATTTTACGAAAACATCAGCTGGCCTCTTCCAGCTGCCCTTTTATTAGGAGGTAAAACCTCCTGAGAGTAGCTAAGTTGCAACTCTCCCAAGAACATGACAAAGGTCAAAGCCTTTAAAATGCTACAAGACTTAGGAAAAAAAATATCTTTCCAAAGCTGTCTTAAGTGTGCCTAAATATCTCCTTAATAAACATGGCAAAAATTTCTCTGGAAAATTAAATAGCCAAACTTTTGCATAATGTAATAATAAATATAAGGCAGTTAAGGAAGTTGTGTTAATCAGATTAAGTAGCTAACCATGTCTAACTCTGTAATTTTGCATGGAGGGAAGGTGCCACTTGCTGTGCAGTTAACCTGATTTACTAGCAGGAAAGTTGGTTGGCTGCTGGCTGACCCAATGGTCTCACAAGTGGCTGCAGCTATTTCCTGTGTTATTCCTAAATCAGTGTGCTCAGACCAGGGTGGAAATGTACTTTACTCTTTCCAGTCAGCTGCTCCAAAGCCACCTAGAAGAAGTGGTGGTTGAGTTGCTTTGGGCTCAGTTTGTCTGAACCCATGGAAAAAAGTCTTTTGATACTGAAAAACTCTGTGAACAGATGTTCTTCTACAGTTCCAGCTGTGCTGCTGGAATAGACTGCTAGCCCAAGCCCTTGATCGCTTCTCTTGACTACAAGTGTGAGCATAACAAATTTCTAATATATTTCCAAGGAGAACTAGAGTAACTAAAATATGCTGAGTCGTTTGGTCTTTGCTAACTTTAACTGCCTTGGGATAGGGAGCTCTAACAAGAGCAGCTGCAGCTGCTATGAGTAGCTGGCAAGCAACAACACAGCTGTATGCAAAGTGCCTCCGTCCACATCCTTACTGTCTTTGCGGCTGCAATTAAAGATCTGACGATACGGCCTTGTCTGATTCCCAAGTAATGCCAGCTCAGCATCAGGTGGCCATTGCCCACATCTGCAGTCAGCAGCGACCTTGAAGACCTCATCAGAGCTGATCTGCACTTGCTGCTTTTGCTGCATTGGTACAAGGCAGAGCAAAAACAAATGTGGGCTTGGGTCATCCTGGTGAGCTGAGGCTTATGCTTCTCTTAACGAGACCATGCTGTCCAGGCAGCTTGCTTTGTCCCGTCATCTGCTGCTGGCTGTGCTTAGAATTTGTGTTCGTGGTTTCTGTCCAGCAATTGCGGAACACAGACGAGACCTAGAGGAGGATCTTGTTTTTTCCTGCTGAAACACCTGAAGATATGGTTGTTTGTACTACAAGGTTAAGAACAGTACTAGTGGGTCTACAGGCATCTCTAGGGTGATGTCAGTCTTAGATGATGTAATTGTCATTTTCACATATGTTAATAAGTAGAGATTAAACAGGCATAAAACCAAATTACCTGTTAAACACTGTGATCCATACCATGGTTCACAGGACACAATTACACTTAGGGATTACCTGAATTCCAAACTCTTGTACTGTAATTGTTTTATTAATTGGGTTTGATTTACAGTAACCCAGTAAGTGAGAATTAAATTTAAAAGTTTTCAATGTAATTTGTTCTGACCTTGGATTTTGTGATATTTGAATTATGTAAGCAGTGGATTAGGTTTGTTTAGAAATCTGAATCCCTTTGCCTTTGAGAAATGGTGCGCAGTCTGTAATCCCTTCAGCAGGACTCAACAGAGGGACATAATTTTATCCATACCTGTGATGTAAGCGCAGTATGAACAGTTATAGCATAGTTTGATGGTCAGTAACAGGCTCTTACTTAGCTTATAATGGCACAAAGCGTAATATTCAACTCTACTGCAGTTACCTTGTGCATCTGTGTCTCTATGTTAAGTCCAGGGACTTTGTATTTATGTGTTTGGATGTGTTTCCTTCAGCAGAACTCCGCTAGTTCTGGTTCAATCCAGCCTTTAAAAAAATAAAATTCCGTCTTTCACACAAAAAACGGATGTAATGAAGTAGTTGAATACTTGTTACTTGTCATCGCTATTTAGGAAGTAAATTGGTACTCATTTAGCTTGCATAAAATTAGATAGCAGCTTTACTGAGGGAAGAGCGTCATGCCCAACCTAGCAAGGGCTGACTTCTTCAACAGTCTTTAGACAGACAGATGCATGACAAGATTTTCTTTCAAGCATTTAGGCATTTTGGATTTAAGTATAGTTTTGATGCTTAAAGGTGATTCTAAATATTCTTGTTAGTGTCTAAGAAATCTTTGAAATACCAGTCTTTAACCACCACTCTCTAATTTGCTATCTGAAAGTAATTTTCATTGAAATACGGCACCTTCTTGTCAAAGATAGTACAAAAGCTTCAAAGATATGGACTGGCTTGCATATGATTCTCGCTGTAAGGAGTAAGTGTCTTTAAATTGGCTAATAGAGTTCACAGCTGATCTACAGCAACAGAAAAGAACAAAACATGAAAGGAATAGTCTAGAATCGCTAGTGCTAACCAACAGCAGAGTGATTAAAAGTGTTTAGAGAGGATTTCTTTCTGATATAATAGTCCTTAGGAACAGTTGGCAATTTTTTTTACCCCAAAGTTGTTAATTTTTGTATCTGTGGGCAATTAGAAGGTGCTTCTCTGGATTTCTTAGATGGAAGCTTGCTTTGGTATCTGTTAAATCCCAGATTAGGGTATGAACATCAGTGTGAAGGTGATGGTATTAGCCATGGTCAACACAGCATTTTTTTCATACTTCTGTAATGTGATCTTAGTGTATATAATGTAAATAAGATAATGGTAAAAATTTTCTTTTGCATTTCCAGTGATAAAAGCGCTGCGTGTCTGTGCCAGTGAAGTACTTGTGTTCTTGGGCTAATGTTCATATTTCGTTTCCAGTCCTGTCGTGGTAGCACTGGGTGATTGGTCAGTCTTGAGTTTGCTGCTGGCGTTGCTGCAGTGTAGCCCTTCTGTTGTCCACTGACCCTGATGGGCTTTCACTGGATCCAGCAGCAAATTGTGTGAGATGGAGAACAGTCACTGCGTTCTGCACATAGTTGTGATGGAATAGGGAGCTATGGCACTTGGATTTGTTAATCATGGCACAGTTTTAATCATTCTCCTAAAAGATTCATCTAGTACTACTTTTATAGCCGGGACCTAAATATATTATGCTATGGGAAAAAAATGTGAGACCCATCAATTTAATTCTAATAACCTCTTGAAGTACTTGTGTTGTAAACACCACAGCAGATGGCATGCTCAGTGCTTTGAAGACATGGTGTGTTTTAAGTACTTTACAAGAAGATGGTTTTATTCCATTGCTCCAACCAAGGTGTTCATGAAAAGGTGGTTTTAGATGGTTTGTCTAACTGTTTGTGTTATTCCTGTCTCATATAAGAATATTCAGATATGCAGTCAAGGAGAGTTAGGTCTCCTGGTAATCTGGCAGTAATGCTGGTAAGAATTAGAGGACATTGCCCAATTGAGTATTTCCTAAGGAATATACAAACATAATACAAAAGTTTCTGAGATGGAGATTTGGATGACTAAGCAGTCACCTGCATCCTCCAGGCTAGCAAAGGAGGTTGGAGGTACAACTCATGCTGCTGCTGCTGCAAGAGTCCCTTGTCTTGGGAGGCTGGTGCGGCTGCAGTTGGAGGGCAGAGCTCCTTCTGCTGGCAGATCCCTTGACTGGCTCTAGGAGTGTTGCTGTTTAACTGCAGGTGAATCTTCCCACATTTGCTTAGGTAGCTGCCAGTTAAATTATTTTGTGGCCTTGTAGATTCACTGAAGACAGAAAAGCTATAGCAGTTTTGATGCAGAATCCCATGGTACATCAGCTACTGCTACTGTAATAAATGTAGAGCTATAGCAAAGCGGTATTTGTTTGGCCTGTGTTTTATAGGGGGTACCATGATACATGTGCTTAATTGCATAATTACAGATAAAGGCATTAGATGACTCAATTTTTTGCTGTTGTTGCTTAAAGACTTTTTGAGTAACTTCAACACAGTTTTCAATTAAGACCTTTATCTTTAGCTAATGCACAGACATTTACACATATTCAATTAAATCTTTAACTATAGCTTTGAACTTAACTTGGGTTACACTAACTCTTCATGCTGCTTAGCCTGCTCAGCAAGAAAAATAGTATTACCATCAAGTGAGTAATCTTTTTTCATAATACCAGAAAATTAACTTCTAAAATGTATGCTGTTTTCAGCAAATCATACTGCAGGCTGACTCACCTAGAAGTCCACAAAATAATTTAATTGGCAGTTATCTAAGAATATGTGTGAAAACTCTCCTCTGGGTAAACAGCAACACTCCCACTGCCAGTCAAAGGTCTGTGAAGGGATCTGTCAGATACTTTTGATAAGTTCTGAGGAGTTAATTGTGATGTTGTTCTTGTTAGATGCTCTTGCCTGGTATAGAGTTAACATAATCTCGAAATCTTAAAGTAAAGCATTACAGTGGAGAAAAATATAAAATAGTACATATCTGTATTTGCATAATATGTATACTTGTGCAAAAACATGTGTCTAAAATCTGTTGAGTATTTATTTTAATACACTACAGAGGTGAGACTGTTGAGACAGCTTCCAGGAGATATCTGACCTTTTTTCTCAAAAACTACAGGGTGTGTATGTCTTAATTTATGTTGGTACAGTCTCATTGTCTTGCAGTCTCTTGCTGAAGCCCAGCAGCATTATTCAAGTAGAATTTGAAGGTTTTGCATATTTATCCAGAATTGCCAAACATCTGTACTCTACATTGAGGAGCAGTTTCAACTGCACTGCTGGCTATTTGGCAGTCTCAAAGATGCTTGCTGTGTGTATTTAATCAGACTCCACAGCGCATGCCTGGAAATTCCACATTTCCAGTAAACATTGGATGGAGCTGTGTGTGCATGGTATGCTGTAACAGCCTGGAACACTGGACTCGCTGAACCCATGGTACTTTGTGCATAAACACAAATTCTGGATAGGACTGCTGCTGCTTTGCCAAAAATCCCAGATCTTTCTTGGAATAAAGTTTTCCAAGGTTTTCAGTTTTTCCAAAGACTTAACTTCCTACATCAGTGCCTTGGCCATGAAAGAATAGTCTGAAATTTATTTTTCCCACCCCCCCCATACATACAAAGCATTCATCTGCCAGACTCTCTCACTAGGTTTTCAAATACCAAGCATTTGTGAACAGTCTTTTCTAGATACGTATGTGCTTTTATATATATTATATATATATACATATATATATAAAAAATATGTTGTATATGTGTGTGTACCAACTGAGGTATGAAATAAACTATCATAGTAAATGACCCATTCCTAATTGTCTAACTTGTTTGTTTGTTTGTTTTCAACAGGCAGAAATACTCAGTGTGCTCAGTCACAGAAACATCATTCAGTTCTATGGAGCTGTCATTGAACCTCCAAATTATGGCATAGTTACAGGTAAGAATTTTTTCTGACCTTTTTCTTGATTCTTTAAAACTCCAGTTTTAAAAGGTTATCTCCAATGTTGCCCAATTACAATGTTTTGCTAATTGTTCTGGTCTTCTTTAAATGTTAAGGGTGCATGGCACCACCTGCTTCAATGTAAGTGGGAGTGCTGGAGGTGGGAACCAGACTGGGAGCATAGCTGGTGGCAGCATGGAGGCAGATGGGGCCTAGGGTGTTCTTAATGCACAACTGCAGGACCCCTTTAAACAGAGGCTTGCACTGTGTTCTCTTTCCCTGTTCAGAGAACTGCTTTTCCATTTTAATTGGGCATGTCACAAAAGCAGAGATTTTCATGATACGAAGTTCTGGCTGGTTCTGTGAGGAGGGTAGGCTGGGTGCCTGCTCAGAGCAAAGCTGCCCCATGAGTTCTGCCTGCATTGAAAATAGGAGAATTTGCATTGTGAAGTGGACAAATGGAAGAGCTTGAAATAGAGTCAAGGGTTTATAAGACATTGTAAGACACCTCCCTTTATTCACTGGAAGCTAGGTTTCATTTGTTTTGACATTCTTAGAATTATGCAGAAGTTGGTTTTTGTGGTATTGTTGGGGTTTTTTGGTGGTGGTTTTTTTTTTTTTTTTTTTTACAGCTTTAAGCTTCCTGCCCTTATCTTGGGAGATAGTCCAGATACAGAATTTTCTCCCTTTCCTGTATGGGACAAACTACGTAAGATAGGAGTAGAAAGCAAAGAAATTTCCCATCTGCTGAAACAAATGTTTGGAGAAATAAAATGCATGATAGCGTGGATTAGGAGTCATGTTTTGGCATGTCTGTAACCTTTCAAAGTTCAATGTGAGGAGTAGTCTTCTGTGTGTGGCACAATCTAATACCAATTTGAGTCACTGCCAGTAAGGTTTTTATTGGTTCTTAGATGGTGGTCAGAACTTGTGAAAATTCAGTTATTTCTACCTGCCTCTTAGACTGCTGGTTATCACAGCAGATAGCAGTGTAATCTGGTGGGAGCACATCCAAAATGCAGCACTTTTCAGGGCATAGGGAGCTTTGCTTACTGCAGGAGTATCAGCATACTGGAGGTCATGGTGTGGCAGTCAGCATTCCAGAGGTGCATGGGGTGACTACAGTCTTCACCACTCAGAAATGCATTGATGATAGCATATAGACAGGAGCTTGAATTCCTTCTGGAGGCAATAAAATTAATAGAAAGCTAATAAATCAAGTAATGTAATTTTACTAGCCTTTTTAATGTAAGTGTAAACCAGCAAGCAGAGTAGCAAAGGAGAGGTGTAATCAATGACCTGGGATGATGTCTGGATCAGAAGTCCTCAGCTTGGTCTCACAAAAGGTCAGTGTTTGGAGGACATATGACCTGCTTACCAGTCACAGGACAAACAGCAATTAAAGTAATTCACTGTGCTGTTGAGAAGGAGGACTCTTTAACTACCTGTGAGAAAGAGACTATGGTGTGTAGTTCAACAGCTTTGTTCCACAGGAACTCTGATCACACCTGGCTAAAGAAGAAAGAGGTTTGGGGGTTTTTTAGCATACTGTGTTGATTCTCCGTGCAACTTCTAAGGAGACTGGAGTCCTATGGGTTGGAAGGGAAGCAAGGTTCCATTTCCCCACACTGTTTTCAAATGAGAGAATGGCTACTGATAAAAGAAATGTTAATTATGCTTAAAATGTCTTTTAGAGGGATTTTCACTTTGTGATCTTCTGGATGGCCTTCAGTGTTGCAAACTTAACCCTGTGTTTAGTCAGATTCATTCTTGGGAGAGAAAATCACAAACAAGAAGAAATCTTGAGAAACGAATGTTCCTTCAGAGTGATGGAGATGAGAGCATTGAGCCAAGTATTGGCATCTGCTGAACATTAGCTGCATGTACTGTCTTATGTGGGGTTGTTAAAGAGTTCTCTGAGAAGGGCTACAGCTGCAGTTAAAAGGAATGCTTTCCTGCTGGGATGTATGTCAGTGTTCCAGCTCATCCTGATGCTCAGTGAGCTGCTGACGTGGATCACATTGTTCTAGATGTTACTGGCCATCTCTGTCAGCAGCAGTCTCAATGTGTAGCTTTCAGATACGGCCTTTGGCCACAGCTGCCTCATCCCAAAAGGTTCTTAGAGCTTCTGCCCCCATTGCACAGAACCATATGTATCCCATAGCCCATCACAGGGTGCGTCCAGTAAGGCAATCAGAGCTTTCCTTTCTAAAGCAAGTATTTCTTTTCCATTATTATTGACAAAACATTGTCCTTGCAATATGATTTCCAAATCCATAAGCTCCTAGTAAATACCTGTGGCACAATAAGTATATAGAAGAAATTATAACAGTGGAGCTTTGTTGATTGAAGCTTACTTGCCTCTGTTCACACAGAGTGGCAAAGGGCTGGAGGAGCTGAGTTGTCCCTGACCCTGCTGGATCAAATTATGCACTGTAAAGGCATGTAAAGCATGCAGCCAACCTATTCCTGAAGAAGCCATTTTTAAGACAGATGATGACATCACGGGTAAAAAAAGCTTCTGTTTTAATTGTGGAAATGTGCAGGTCAGCAGCTTACTCCTCTCTCGGTGACATCAGAAGGTACACGTCTGTCCTTTCAGTGGCAGGTTGTGCAGCGTGATCCAAAGCTAACACTTGAGTGTTTACTTTCAAGGGACTTGTTGTTTTCTCCCTCTTTCATTTAGCACTGGAGTCTTCCCATCTGGCCTGCCATGTTCTAGGCTGCAGATTCAGTTTGGTCTGTTTCCCTCCCCATGCAGTGGTCTCCCAGTGTTTTTGATTTCCTTGGTGAGGAACAATGGAAATTTTTGTATTCATTTAGCCTATCATGTATCAATCGTTGATTAATATTATTATTTAAAAAATTCAGATACCTTTGATGTAGGCAATGATTTTGTGGCTGCTTTGAAATGATGTGAAGATTTTGAGAGTCTTCTAAGTAGGTTCTAAATTCTGCCTGAGAAGCATGCTGAATAGCCTTGGGAGAGAGGGACAAAAGGCTTCAGTTGCTCCTTGTATCCCTTGTATCCCCTGGTCTTTGTGCTACTTGGGCTGCGCTGGGTGGCATGTGCCTGCCCCGTCATTGCAAACAGATAAAAGAAAATGTATCAGCTGCTTCATCTTATGAACCTCCTGTTGTGTTTTTGGTGAAACATCAATGAATTCTAAATAAGCATAAAACTTATTTAAGAAATACTGAGGGGAAGAGCTACAGCCTTTAAACTACTGTACATGACCTGCAGCACAGGGAAATCTGTCCTGCTTATCTCCGTGTTAGATTTCTAGTTTCATCCTTCCGATTTTTTCTCCATGGGAAATAGGAGACTTTCTACCTGCAAACCCTTTCCTTGTAACAGAACATTATGTATTTAGCATGTGGCTTTACTTAAAAAAAAAAAATTAAAAATTATATTTTGTTATGGGGCATCATTTATACACAGTACTGCTTACCAGTGAGGAGTATCCTCTGATTTTAGAAACAATAAGATGGATCTGATACCACCAAACTAATCTATTAACTGTTCTGATCAAGAGTGGCAAATGCACTGTTCAAAAAAGTAAGAATTTTAGATTATATGAAAGTGGTACTGTGGAGATTTGAGTTGTCTCCAGTTTCACACCTAAATATGTGTAGGTATAACTAGCTTGTTATTCCTGTTTTAAGCCCTGCAACTCTGATAGTCAGACTGGATTCCATCTGCCACACTTCCAAACACCAGTGGGCCCCAAAAGCCCTTGTTTGTATCCACAGAATCCTGCTGTGGGATTCTGTAGGTACAGTTAAGGGAAATTAAGAAAAACATCTGCTTGTCCTGAACAAGGAGCATACAGAACCTTTTACTCTGGAATTTGAACTGCTTTGCCTGATCTTTCTTGATGCCAGACCTTTCTAACGCTTTTTCATTTTAATGCCTATTTTTCTATATGATTACACTTTCTTGTTTGTTTTTTCATTTTTTGTTAGTAGTAGATTATGTCTGTAGGGATAATCAGATAAACTCTCCTACTACACTGGTAATAATATTAGGCTGTCGACCCCAAGTTCTTTGTCATTAAGGCAGAGGTTGACTGCTTTGTAGAACTGGCAGAGTTTCTACTACATCTTTCAAGTTAGGTGCAATGTTTTAAAATGTTGTGTTTGTTGCTGTTTTTTAACAGAGTATGCTTCTGCTGGCTCACTGTTTGATTACATTAATAGTAACAAAAGTGAAGAGATGGATATGGATCATATCATGACCTGGGCCACTGACATAGCTAAAGGTAAGCAAGAATAGTGGCGTATGCTATCCTACACAGCCAGCAAATGTACAGCTGGAGATGCTTTCCTTAGAAAGTCAGGAGAGCCTTCCTAGTCTTCCTTATTTAAATTGTAACAAAACCAACCAAACATATATAAATAAAAAAAGCAAAACCCATTCACTGTTCTTTGTAATATGTTCCTTGTTTATTATGAATCCCAAATATTCTGGAGTGAAAATGGCTTCTGTGAGCCAGTTCTGATGTGCTCCTAAGTCCCAAGAGGATAATTTTGCTGATGTAGAGTAATTATGAGGTAAAGTGCATAATTGCCCTCACATTTGATTTGATTTGGGGCATTTAAGGAAGCTAAGGGCTTATTCTCAGCAAACATACTGAAATTCTTTGTATAATAATGTAGAATAAGCTGTTCCATCCTTTGTGTTCTCTGTGACTGACCACACAAGAACTAGTGTAAACTAATGAAAAAAAAGTAAATTAATATCTGGCTTAATTGTGTAGACACCTCCTTAACTATATAGTTAGAGAAAATAACTACATATGATGTTAAAAACCATTAGCATATCCATATAGATGCTCTGAGATATATGTGAGCTTTGCTTAGTGCTTTTTACTCGAGGTAGATTACAGGAAGCTTTGCTTCTCCTTCAGCATGTCAATACGGCATACAGGTATGGCAACTCATAATGAGTACAGCTAGTGGGAACCAGGAAACATGACTGAGATATGTGATGGCCCTCCTCAGCCTAACTGGATTGTTCCTTTGTTTTGTGTAGGAATGCACTATTTACACATGGAAGCTCCAGTCAAAGTTATCCACAGGGACCTGAAGTCCAGGAATGGTAAAGTAGCAAAACACTGAAATGCTCTGTGTTTACTGTTACCTGTTAATGTGGCATTTAAGTCTGTGCCTGAGCTTTGTGAACAAGCAGAACTAACTAACGCCTTGGTTGTCATCAAAGCTTCACTTGTTGAAGCACAGAAGAGCCTGTTCCCTCCTCCCCATCCTGAGCCTGTCTGAAGTTCACTACAGACTTGGCATCATCTAGAGCACTGTGGAGGGCTCTTCCAACTTGTGTCTTGCTGGCCATGATTGGCCATCTCATCAGCTTTCAGACACTGCCTGGGCACTCCTCACATCCTTTTCCTATTTGGAAAGGTTGAGTACCAGGGAAGGCTGGCAGACACCAGACACAATAGGCTGGATAAGGCCTATTATTTCTTATCAGAAAATCTTGTCTTTACTGTGGCTTTTTTTGAGGTTTGACACATACTCAGGCTTTTGAGTAATACACATTGAGTGTGGAGTCTGTACTTAGCAATTGACAGTCGTTCTTGAAATTTGCTGAACATTGCCTTTTAGATGAAACTTCTACTACTAGTGGTGGGATAGGAGGGACACACAGGGAGATAATAGTCAAGAAATATGTAGGTCTCACCTTGGTTGTAGGCTTTCTCCTTTTATTAACAACTCTTCCCGAGAGCTTCTTGTTAAACCTAACTATACTGGGGAGAATGAAGTTCATCTGTGGTGGTGTTGTCTTTTAACTCAGTAAGACCTGAAAGGTTTTGCATTTCTTTGGAGGCTTGCAGGTATCCAGCATATGTTCTGTAAGCTTCTCAAAGGAACCAGGACAGGTGTGCACATTCAGGTGCTGGCTCACCTTAGGGTCATTTGTCTTACTGAAAAACAAAGTATTTTGCTGTAAAAATGTATTGGACTTGTTCTCAGCATTTTTGTAACCTTTTGTTTTTTCATTTTCAGTTGTTATAGCTGCTGATGGTGTGTTAAAGGTATGAACACTTTAATTATTTGAAAACAGATGCTGCTGCTTGACTGCATGTTTCCATGTCTGATGAATGAGGTTGATACTGTTAATACCAGTTTAATATTTTATTTATTTTTGCCAGATCTGTGATTTTGGTGCCTCAAGATTCCACTCCCATACGACACACATGTCATTAGTGGGCACGTTCCCATGGATGGCCCCAGAAGTTATTCAAAGTCTTCCGGTGTCTGAAACATGTGACACATACTCGTATGGAGTGGTGAGTGCCTCATCTCACTATGCATTGTAGCAGTTCTCTAGTGTGACAGAATTCACATGGTGCAAGAACAACAAAAAACCTCACACTTCCTTTTAAGACTGACCCATAATTTATAATTATATGCTTGAAAGTGGTAGAAGAACATAGTATTTTGCATGTTTGGTAACATCTGATTAGAGTAGCAGCATGCCAGCATAGGAAGTGCATGCTTTGCCACAAGTATTCACCATATGTCCAAAGGCTTTCAGGAGCTGCTGAAAAACCTGCATCATGAATCTCTGCTTGTGGGGTTTTTTTGTGGAACCGAGGAGAAAAAGGTTGTCTTGTAATAGGTGTGTAACAGGATGAAATCATTAGCATTCCACTTTCCCCAAAATAGTGTCACTGATTTTTATTAAAAAACAACTGCTCTGTGCTCAATTGTTTAAAAGACACTGCTGTCACTATCTGTGAGAATAGACCCCATCTGAAAATATAGAAGCCCAGCACTGCTTTGCTGAAGGGTAAGGAATTAGTTATAGTTCATAAGAATGTCAGGTTTTCAGATTCAGTAATGTGAATTACTTTACTCTGTCTACAGTTAAACTCTAATTTAGTTTTGCTCTGCAATATAAAGTAGGCTAGAAATAGCCCTACTGGTCATATCAACTGTGTGCCTAACCCCATAGCCTTTCTCTGCTAGAGGACAGTAAAGAGTACTTTGGGGGGGAAAGGAAAGGGTGTGGGGCTGTAGTTCCATGCATATCATTGTATTAACCATTTTTCTGTTTGGATTCAACAGTGGGTGGCAGAATGAGAAATTCTTCGCTACCTGTCAAGTATTGTCTCTTTCTCTTTGAGGGATGGGAGGAGATAGATGTGAGGGAGGCACTGTGGTTTTAAGCTAGCACTTATGGCTATGCATAGCTAAGCTGATGTCTCAGTGGAGGATGACTTAAACTTTTTGCCAAACAGTTGTTTATAGTGAGAAAAAAATTTGAGACCTGATGTGGCATCACCTAACAGCGAAAGTTTGAAGGTTTGAAAGGAGCCTTTATTGTCAGATTCAAAATCTTTGCTTAACTGAACTGGGTCACAAAGAGTAAGAGAACATAAGCTAGTAAATGTAAATGTTAATGTAAACTGTTACTGGAAGCAATCACATATTATCCACTGAAGGGAAACATTCCAGCTTCAAAACAGAGCAACAATGTTAGAGGAAAAATTCCATACATGGTGTTATAGTTTAAACTGCTCACATAGTCATCCTAGTCTGAATTGACTTTAGGTAATGTTTTCAAAGTGGGAGAAGGTAAGAAATTGTTTAATATCTTATCACGTCAAGTATTAACAGTGCCTTGGGAACAGTATGTTGTGCATAGTTTATTTTGCCTCATTCAAAAAGTAAGGTTCCTTTGACAGTTCTGTGCTTGGAGGTAGAACTGAACTACCCTCCTTATGAAAACAGTTCAGTGTTACCAGAGTATTTTAATGTTGCTATGGGTGTGTAGTGCTTCTTTAGAACATCTAATAATGACCCACAATTTTTAATATATTATTTTTGAACTAATGTGTTCTACTGTGGGTAGAAGCTTATGAATTCACTTAGGCTAAAGTAATTAATCTTTTTATAACTCTAGTCTTGGAACGCCATCATTTTCAGAGGAGATTGAGGGGTAGAAATGAAGAATGGCAGTGGCCCAAGTTCTCTGTTGCTGAAATTGCTGATACAGTGGGTTATACCAGCAAGAAATGGCCTGAATATAATACTGAAAGTTGGAATCTCCCTATAATAAGTGTAAAAACTATCAGAGAATTAGCTAGGGGTCTGAAAACAAGAAATCTGAGAAAGGGTATTTTTGTCTCTTCAAGTTATTATCATCTATAAAAACAAAATGTAAAGAATCCCTTTTTGAAGCATAACACTTGCCAGCAGCTTTTGTGCTAGAGAGACAAATCTGCTTTACTTCAGTTAAAGTCCTCTTAACAAAGAACAGAATCCTTTCAAATGTAAACTAGTAAGATGCTAGGAATAGATATTTCATTTGCAATATTTCTCATCTTCCCCATGTTTTTCTTTAATTTCCTTTCTTCTATTTTTTTATCAGATGGTCTTTTCTTTCTACAAACCAATCTGTGATTTTAAATATTCTGTTTAAGCTGTGAGAGAGCTTTTCTCCATGAAGTGTTGAAGTTCTTCTGCAGCCTCGTAGGTCTGAGCTGCTTCTCAGCTGAAACGAATTTTCCTTTTTGTGAGCAGTTGTGTACATGTTTATAGCTAAGGTTTAGATTAGCTTGTCCTGCTCTTCCTGGATGTTTAAACAGGCCTATGTATTCTCTGAGATACATAGTAAATAATTTATAATACTGTCATGAAGTGCTAAAGCTAAATTTTCCAGGAGATTTATTACCACACAGAGACAGATCTTACACTTTCCTTCAGCCATGCTTTAGTTCTCTTTTCTGATTCATTTCCAAGTCTGTACTCTTGAACAACTGAAACCAAGTGTTACAAGTGATGAACCCAGAAACTGACTTGTATGTCATTGTATGTTGCTCAAAAATTATTCCTTGCCATCTCTGCCATTCCTCGCTATCTCTGCCAGATAGGAAAGTGTATGTGGGATGACAGTGTCACTCTAAAAGCTGTTTCAAAATCATGAAGACATATGCTCAGAATATGTTACCCTGGCAGAACTGTTTGCAGTGCACCACAGTGTGTGTTTGTGTATCAGTATAAATGTGTTTAATCACAGAGAGCTTATCCGATGTAGCTGAATTATTTTATCACTTACAAGAACAAATAAGTAAAACCATTAATTGGCTATTGGGGGAATAGAGACTGCCATTAAATGTAGCAGCTGTTCAAACATTGCTTTAGCTATGAGAACATATGTTATTTATAGAGGGAATGTTGGCCAGCTCCAGGGGTTATCCCTTACTCTTTTTGAAAAGAATTACACGATCTTTAACTGCAGTTGGATCAATGCAGAGAAGACAGACCTAGTTTTCATGCCTAAGGGCAGTACCTCTGTGAGCACAATGCTAATGCTTATGCTGTACTTCTGCTAACTGTGGCTCCTGACCATTGTCTGTGAACAGTTTCCTACCAGACAAAGCAATTTTTTTTTTCAGTGAAGGTGTTCAGAGTGTTTTCTTTTCCTCAAATTACTTACTTGGATGTTCCCCTATCCACATGGCACTTTGAATCTTTGTTGGCTTTGCACTGGTGAGGAGATGGGGTAGGGGTGTTGTGGGTTTAAGTTTTCCTTTGGGTTATTGTCACATAGTTGAGAGGATAGGAATTGAAATGCACAGCTGAGCTGACAGAAATAAGTGTGTGAGCTTTTTCTGAAGACAAAATATTTCTTATTCTCAGGTTCATGTATAGGGTGAACATACATACATTTATCTCTCCTTTCTGTTCCTCTATATGCAAAGATGAGTCCAACATCTTCAGAGGCTGCAGCTTATAAAACCACTACATTAAATGGCCTTGCTTTGTTTTTCATCATTTTTTCTAGTTTGGCTGTTTTCTCTGTGAGCAGCTGCTGTCCATCATTACAGAGATGTGATGTGATTGTGAAAGCAGGTGATCCTCACCATCACAGGTGGGAGGGGATGTGAACCATGTCAGTCTCAGTTAGATTATACACCAAAAAGGAAGGATAAATTGATTTCCCTATGAAGTGAGCTGGGGAGCCAGTTCTGAAAATGAACAAGTGTGTACCTCATAGTAAAGAGGCTGGGGTAAGTCAGGTTGAGGTCCTTGTCTGCTGCTGAATCACCTTGGGGAGAGGAAGAGGTAAATGAGAATGCAGAAGGTACCCATTTGCTGCTTTTTAAAAGACTGCTGATGCAATCATTCACCTTAGCTGATGATTCAGGGTAGCAAGTCCGTGAGAGGGGGTTGAAACTCATGTAAAACTGAACATAGAGACATGTCACCATTGGAAGGAAAGGCTTTCTCTATACAACTGGCCTGAATATGAAAATTGCATTGTTATTAAAATATTTTCTAAACCTGTGTAAGTAAATACAAAGGTTTCCAACATCCCACTTTAGTATCTTTTACTTTCATTTATAAGTAAAATGAAGGCATTAACAAAAATCCTTCATATTGTGTCAGACTGCTGGTTTTCTCTTCAACTATGTGCAGTGTTGGAAGTGTTTATAACTAGCGCTGTTGGTTTAGGGAGGTGGTGATCTGTTCGGGCAGTGGAAATAAACACTAAAGGTGTCATGATAAAGGAATTTGGTGCAAAATGTTCTGCGCAAGCATATGTGCATGAATGAAACAAGACAGCTCTTAAAATTTACAGTCTTCTCAAAGAAAGGTAGCATCGCAGTAGTTTTCCAGCTCAAGGCTCTTGAAGACATTTAACATGTATTTCATTATGTTCTTTATTATGAAGATTATTTAGATACTGCTCTATCTGATGTGCAAACTTGAGTTTTTCCTCTGTGGTTTCATGGTACAGTCACACAGATGAGGTGGTTCTGCAAGGCTGCTCAACCACATGTTTGATTTGGTCCAGGGACCTTTGTTTTAAACTGACTGTTCTGTACACTGCTATTTTGCCTGAAGTACATGGAACTGCTAAATGTTGTCCTTCTCTCACAATTAAATTTCCTTCTCTACCAGTAGAGAGGTGATAATTTGAGTTACAATTGAGGTGCCTATTTTTCCTTCTGAAAGGATTGAACTGAGGCTAACAGGGTAATTGAATAAGTCTGCAAAAGATTTCCCCATATATTTCTTATTCTCAGAAAAACTGTTCTTATTTTTCCAAGATACCCTTACCTTTACTAATCAGTCTTCTGACTCAAGCAGAATTATTCAAATCGGTCTATTGTTGGAGTACCCTGTTCACTTGATTAAAGGCCCAACTCTGCTTCAATGCATTTTTTTTGCTTGACCTCCATCTGCCAATATTGTTGCATTTTCTTTCTAATTATCTTCATAGCTGTCCACAATCCATTCAAAACGATGCAGCTGGAATAAACCTGGGCACTAACCCAAACAGTGAGGATACAGAGACTTGCATAAGGATCTTAATGCATTTTGGCAAATCCTGCATTAAATGTATTTTGTTTTTGCTGTTATACTTGATATATGAGCTGAAGAAAAAGTTTGTAGATATTCGTAACTAGATGTGTATATGAAGGTTCTGCTGTAAAAATTTGGGGACATACACAAGTGGAGGTACAAAGTGCTATTAATTTGGTTGAATTCCAATATGTTGTACCAATAGCAGAAAAACAAGTTGGATTCATTGACTTGAAGCCTTTTTGATGATGCCAAACTCTTTTCTACAGAATAGCTTGGATTCTTGGGTACCGTGTTACCAAAATGCTAAAAGCATGCAAAATTAGGAGATCTTTCTATATCTAAGGACAGTATGTCTATAAAATCTGGAGGAGAACAGAGTAATTTTTTATATGCCATGTATTGCTTAGTTTAACATGATCACATACTTGGAGATAAACAATTACAGTTTTGATTGCAAAATTATATTTTTATAGGCATATCATAGGAGCAAAATACCTTTTGGATCACATTCACTAGTTGCAATTGCATAGAAATATTTTTAAATGAAAAATTACTGCAAAGCAAAGATATGTCTAGTTGGAGCTGAGAAGGAGAGGAGGAGTTCATTGTCTTCCCAAGTCCCAGTTGCCAAATGTGAACTTTATAGTGTACAAAGATAGTAAAAAAGCAACCGAGTTTTTCATCTTGGCTTTTCTGTAGGTGAAAAAGCAGAAACATTCAAATTAATTTTGTGAGAGGATCTCGCACACAAACACTGGTCCAAGTTCCTGCAAATGAAAACTGGTTGCCTGGTAATTGGATACAGAATAGTGCTGTATCAAGGTTTAATAATGTATTTAAAATACAAAGTACAGAAATAAAAATTCTTTTCTTTTTTTCTCTTCCAGGTTCTCTGGGAGATGCTAACAAGGGAGGTCCCCTTTAAAGGCTTGGAAGGATTACAAGTAGCTTGGCTTGTAGTGGAAAAAAACGAGGTAAGACTACGTTTCTACATTCAGGTACATAGATCAGAAAACAGTATTGGGGTTTTGCAAAAGACTTTTTCATCTTCTTCAAATTGAAAGTAAGTTCACGCGTATGGAAAGATTAGCAGTAGGAGCTAACACAAAGGGTCAAAGTGATGTTATTCCTCATGAATGGACCCTTTACATCTAATTGTTGCAGCTTCACGTCGTGATGCTGTAGATCAAAAATTGTACAAGTACTGTACTAGTTTCTCAGTCTCAATTGTAAAACCTAGGGGTTTGTTCTTAGTGATGAAAGAAGCCATTGCGTCCAAGGTAGGGGAACAGTTTAACTCCATCTCCTGCGTTTAGGACATCTTTTTACTGGCCGGGAGTTGATATATCTGTAAGAGACCTTCAGCTACTTCAACTTAACTCTCCCAGCAGGAGTCACTATAGTACAAGAAACTGCCGCTTAGATGAAAATTTCAAAAATAAAAGAAGAAAAAATAGTTTTAAAAAAAGAGAGAAATTACAGTTTTGCCACCTACGTTCAACACTACATTGAAGATGAGCTCCTCACTGGTATCGGCAAGGCTGTGGCATAGCTGCAAGCCTCCTCATGCAGAGTCTTTCCATTTCAAAAGCACTTCAGTGGTGTAAACACCGTTTGTACAGTGTCCCCAGCCTCGCTTTTCTTCTTCTCACAAATTGAGGCTTTCAGTTAGTTGGACATGTGAGCGTATATCTGAACACATAGTCCCTTGATATCAAAGACAGTAACTACATTTAAAAAACATTTAAAGTTGTGACTGTACCACACACAGACAAGCATGGAAATCCTCCACAAAGATGAAACCTCCTCTATCTAGACACAGCGGAAGCTTGGGAAACATTACAATGGCGAGGCAGTGGCTGTACAATACAGATTTCTATTCTTCTACATAAACTGTTTCTCAAAATGCTTCAGAGTTAAACAGAGGAGTTAGGTTTCCTCCTCTTAGTTTAATGTTTTTTGTTGGTGTTTTTTTCCCTCTCTCTTTTTTCTTCTTTTTGAGGACTGGATTAATTCCAGTGAGTGACACTGTGATACACCAATTAGTTGGAAATGCTACTATAACAGTGTGAAGATTGTGAATGTGGTCTTCTACTGTATTTATCAGAGCAGGGGGCACAAAGACACTCTTTCTCCTAGTTTAAGAAAAGCCTCATGCATCTTTTTGAAGGAGGAACCATAAAACCTTCCATCAATAGTATTTGTTTCTTGTGCCTACCATGTGCAGTTTTACGTGAAGGGTACAGAGTGGCACTGGGAATGTTTTAAAGAGATGTAGTGACATGCTAAAAGATGTCAGAGAGTACAGCACATTTCTCTACAGTTTTCCAGAGCCAGGGATTGTGTAAAATACAGTATCAGCAAAATGTGGACATGACTATTTTACTCATGGCTGAAGACACCCAAGGGGTGGCATTCTCAGAGCCAGCTCTTTGCCTGTCAGGTACCACTAGCCTGCTGCTACCATTTTCCTTAGAGGGCTGTGAGGGAGCTTAGAGGGCATTGCATAGTTTTTATTTTTTCTGGCCGTGACTTGGATAACATGTCCAGCATAAGCCTTGTAAAAGTCAGTTGTGCTACTTTTCTTCTTAGTTTTCTGTGTCCCATAACAAGTGTAAGGGTCAGGTTCTGCTCTCAGTTCAATCTGTTGATATCAGTGGGATTGCGTGGTTCCAGTCCACAACAGGACTGAATCACTGTTGAGCCAGTCCTCCATTTTTTGGACTGCAAGTCTTTTAAAATCGGTGTGGGATCGAGGCCAAAGCGTAATTGCATAAGGTGAAAAATCCCCTTTGCAAAGCCTGAGGCCAGCAAATGGAGTAGATTCTAATGTTTCTGTATGGTTCTCCTTTGACACTCTGCATCATTTCACAGTGTTACTTTTATTGTGGTAGAGATTTTTTTTTTAAGCCAAAAAAGCAAAGCATGAGAGTTCAGGTTATGCTAGATATGATCTCATAATAAATTGCCACTGAGAAATATATTCTTTATTATAATATGACATTTGGAACCTGCTACCTCTATATTACATATTATATAGGTAACCTTCTGCACGAGTGAGACAAGTGGTGATTGCAACTGATTCTCCACCTCCTGGAACAGTGAGGGTTACAGCCAGTGTATTTTTAGGCCAATGACTCAATTAGAGATCAAGCACCAGTACAACTTATTTATGCATTTTACAAATTTCTGTGTATTTCTTCCACAGAAACCCTTGCACATTAATTTATGACATTAATAATCAGACTTCTGCAGTGCCTCGCCTCTGTATCTCATATTTCCAGTTTTTATGGTGTTCAAATGCTTGTGGAGCAGAATTGTTAAACTCTTACTTTTGGCTGCCGTGTCTTGTAAGGCTTTGCAGGTCATGCTGCAGTAATGTAATGGTACAGAGTGGCATAACTTGCTCTGCTTTGCTTCTGAAATGGCAATAGTAGGGCAGTTGAAAGGGTCTTCCTGGCAGGTTAGTCTGAACAGGACTGTAATACCTGGTTCTCACCTCTTAGAGGACAGGAACCCTTTTTCCAGCTTGATCTCTCTTACATTTGGACTCATTTTCACTGAGAAACTGGTTTTTTTATCTAACTTTAACAAATTTATTTATATAATATGAAACATCTGAAGTCAGTTAACTGTATTAGGGAGAGCAGAGGGATCTCCTTCAGTGTGTAGTGTTGGAAGCATGTGCAGTCAACTGGAGAGGCTTCAGTATCTGTGTATATGAGAAAGGATTTCCTTTTAGGCTTTCCAGTCTGGAGGCAGGCTGTTAATGTAAAAATCATCTAAGGCTGGCTGAGTGAATTCTTTCATGGTTTAAAACTCTCAGCAAATGAAACCAAACTAGCTTCAAACTAATTCTCTGTAGTGAGTGGTCCTGGCTATAACCAGCAACTCCTTGTCTTCAGTCATTAGGAAATATTTATGAGTTCACTGTGCTCTGTGAGTGCTTTCTGAGATCTGCATGTCCTCATTAATCCTTCTGACCACAGGCTCCTGAAACATCTTGTTTCATGTAGAGCCTCACTTAACTCTTTTTAACTCACTTAATGTAATCTATATTTCAGCTATTTGTGTGTCAAAAGTGATTATAGTATTGTACAGCTAGATCATTTACGTGGGAGAAAGGAATTAAGGCAGGCTGTACATTATGCCTATCTGACAAGCATCTTAAAATACTATGCAGTAACCTCCACAAACTACTATGTTATAGTATTAAAAGCTGTTTCTCTTGGTTTTGCTTCTTCTCTCAGCTTTAAGGAACTCCATTTGTGCATTTGATACATTACTTTCTTATAGGTCTATTAAAAATTATTTGTGCTTCCTGCTAGTGGTAGTAATTTTGATTTTTCTTTCTCATATGTCTCCACATTTTTTATATTGCGTTTAAAAGAGGAAGTGTGCTTCAATTCTTTGAAGTCTATTGCTCTTATTGGAAACTGTTAGTAGCAGCCTGAAGGGAAATGCTTCCAGTAACTGGTACATTCTCTTTCCATTAGAGATTAACCATTCCAAGCAGTTGTCCCAGAAGTTTTGCAGAACTGATGCACCAATGTTGGGATGCTGATTCAAAGGTAATTAAATGTGTGTTTGATTTCTACACCACCACTCCAGCCTTGCTTTGCAAAATGCATTAGCATTTCGTCAGGGGACAAGTCTGAGCTGACACCATTGACACATTTCTTCACAAAGATACCCAGGACTGTCTTTTTTTTAAGTGGATTTATATATTTATACCTAAATGTGTGTCTCTCCCTTATAGTCAAGAGTTACTATGCTGCTAACTTTCCTGACTAGTAAAGACAATGGCAGGAAATATGGTATGATGGCCAAAATGTAGCCATTTTGGAGCAAGTGGAAAAATTGCAGATTTTGTATTTTCTTTCAAAGGTTAATATTTAATCCCTCTTGGATGTATGTGAGCATCACATTATGAAATACATATTTCAAGGTCCGGTTCTGTGCCCTACTTGTGTTGAAAACACAAGTATAAGTAAAGAATAAGTGAATCCGTAAGACATGGGTAGGAACAGCAGCAACACACTCTAAATTAACATTAAACCTTTCCTAATCTCTTCCCTTAGGACTTGAATGGTGAGCTTTATAATGACTTTACTGTAATAATATAATAATAGCAGTACCGTTTAACCATGAAAACAGAATAAAAAGTTAAAAGAGCTGCACCATTGTCCCTATTAATCTGCTGCTACAAAGAAGGGATTAAATAAGTATTTAGAGAGTAAAAGCTTTTGTAGATTATCAGAGTTACCTTGTTTAAATGGACTCTGCGACCGTCGTGTTGTACATAAAACTGTCTGGAAGGAGCCTGTGGGCATACTAGCTTTAGTACCAAGGATTAACATCCATTTCCTTTGCCTATGAAAATATTTAAGACATTGAAGAATAGTTAAGCAAAGGAAATTGTGCTCTTCTACTCAAGTCAAGGCACCAGGAAGAACTTTGTTTCTTTAAACTCAGGAGAAAGTAGGCTACTACTTCAGAGAGACAAAGATTAATTCCAAGACAAAGTAGAGCATATAGGTGCTCTAAACTAGAATTTATCGCCAGACAGTAGCCATAGAGGAATAACAGGAGAAAGAAAATATCTATTCTTGGTCTCTCTTTTTAAAGCAAGGAGTTGCTTTCCTACAGAATGGATCTGGAAGACTGAGATCCATCAACATGTGATTTCCATGTGAACAGACATAAAATTGCCATTCCCTTAATAGCTCCTTGTATTCTCCCCACAGAAGGGAGGGGAGAAACATGCTTAGAGTTTTTGAATCTACAAGTAGGCTGCTTAAGTTCTAGGTCAGTAATTACTGAAGAGGACTTTCAGAGCCAACTACTTATCTTTACTAACTGCTCCCAAATGTCAGCATCACTACCAAAGGCCTCAGAATAAGAATTATTGGAGCTTCTTTTCTGTAATTGTAGCACATGCTAGATCAGCTCACTGCCTTGTTCAAGCCACATCCATAAGTGTCCAAAAGACTGTTGCTGTTTTTCAAGGAGAGGGAGGGATTTGCATGTTGTAAAAGAATGATGCTTAACCATCCGGATGAGCAGAGTAATTTATCTGGGTGTGGGCTGGTTCCTGGGGACCTTGTTCCCAGAGGTGTCTCTGATGCATGCAAAGTGTGAATCTCACGTGAGATGGGGTTTTTCTGACAGTCTGCTCTTCACTAGTTTTTTTCATGCAGCTCTTCCTCTGTTAGGCAATTACAACTTTGTTCACATGACTGAAATGGAGTTATTTGTGGTCACAATTTGGGTATGTGACTGACCTATTCAGTCACGTGTTGGGAAAGGATCACTACTTACAGTTCTCAAAATGCTTTGATAAAGGGCTGTGTGGCCTGCATGAGCCAAAAGATGGAGCACGCTCCTCTGAAATACTGCTCTGTGTAACGTTCCCTTTTTGCCGGGATTAGCTTTAGAAAATCAGATCGTTGATGCATGAACAAGTTACTGAAGGTCAAGCAGGGGTGAGCTTGAGTATGTCAGCTGCTCAAAAGCAGTTGCTAAGGTGCATACTTTTAGCCCACAGAAAGCATGAGGTAACTTTTGGTGGCTTACCCCTGAGAAATGAGGGATATGCATTTATGGTGGGGCTAAGGAATACACTTGGAGAGCTGCTGCAGAGCAGCTGGAGTGTCAGACACTGCTCACACCATAATTTCTTCATGGGAACAGACAGAGTTATTAATGCTGCTTTGAATTCTTAAGAATTTCTTCACACATGGGGAAAAATATTTGTAGTGCATTGCTCCACGAGATACTTGGGATGATAGTATTTATGCAGTTTAAACTGCTAGTTGAAACAAACAGTTCACACCTTAAAATTTCTACCAAACAAGTTGCTTTTGCTTGGGTATTAGGTAATTGTAGAAACAAGGTTGCTCATGACTGATGTCTTTGTTTACTGGGGTTTCGAGACATGGGTGAACAATTCTTTCTCATTTCATCTGTTCCTTCAGTTTCTCCCCACATCAAAGATGTTTATAAATTATGGAGTATTTTAATGGAAATCAGAAATCTGGGAACAGAGAAGGAGCAAAAAATGAAAGCCATATGGATTAAATATCCTGGTTTTATGCAGACCTATTCAGTAAGAAATACTGAGTGGAAGGAAACAATGAAAATATTAGCCAGAATTATTTCTAGAGGGGCATATATTTTAAAGATTTCAGTATGAGACATCACAGATATAAAGGGAAACAGTTTTCAAAGGCGACTCATGCCTTGATATTTTAAGAATCCCTTATAATGGCTTTCTAGAAAGTGCTAAGCAGTTATCCACTGAAAAGAAGACTTTTTTGTTTTTTTAAGTTTCTCAGCTCAGGCTCCCAGTTTCACAAATCACTTCTTGCCAGTTTTAACCAAGGTACCATTCTGCACTTAGAGTGCATTTATTAAATCTGAAATTATCCTTTCCTAGGGGCAAAAGACCAACAAAACCCACATGACAGTGTAGGCTTGTGCCTTCCTGTCAGGTTTTTCTCCATGCAAAGCTGTTACCTGTAAATCTGGCAGCTGCAAAGCTGGCAGGGTTGCTGCTGGCTGTTCACAGAATTTGCACAGCCAGAGATGTACAGTACTTTGACAGTACTGTGTGACTCTGCATTTATTCCAGCTCCAGTTGCACAACTCAGCAGCTCCTTTGCCTGTACTGTAGGACCCACCAAGTGAGTGTTGCTGCTTCTCCCAAATCAGTTGGTTGATCCTTTTGCCCACCCTTAGTAAAAGCCCTGTTCTCTGTCATTGTCTCCACTCTGGTTACTCCAGACAAGCCTGACAGTAGAATTGACTGTGCTCACTTAGTGTCAGCCCTGCCCTGTACTTCCCAGTACACACCTGAGAAAAAAGGAGCAAGCAAAACTCATAGAAGTGTTTTGTAAATTATCCTGAATAATCCATAAAATATTGTAGATAATGCAGCATGGGAATGTTTGCCCTTGGTGTCTTCCTGAAAACAGAATTTGTTTAGTACAGGCACATTATGGTACCTGCTAGTCTGTTGGACAGTGTGTAGCAGTTCCAGTACCCTTCTAAATTGGAGGGAGCCACTGTCTCCTGTCTGGCAGCTTCCTCACTATTTGGGAAGCCCTTGAATCTCTTCAACAGTTCACATCTGCTGGTGTGGTTACAAGAGATCCAGTAGTAGCAACAAAAAGGGTGTGAAGGCCATTGAAAGGTTCTTCTGCCCCAAAACTGCAGTGGAGTTGGTGGTGGTGTCACGGATGGATTTTGTGCGCTGAGCCCCCAGCGCAGCCAACTCCTGACCAGGGAGGTTTGGGCTCTTCCAGAGTGTGTTCAGAGGATCTGCTCAGCTGTCGCAGGTCCAGCAGCATCATGCACCTGGAGGGAAGGACGGCCGCCTCCCCAGCCCCCTGTAAAGGCAGGGTGACCCTGCTGGGTTTCCATCCAAGGGGCTGTGTCACCAATGCAAGCAATGTGCCGCTGAACAGGTACCTGTTGCCGTGAAGCTCAGCATGCCCAGTTTGCCGCTCCCTGCGTGCTGGGCTGGGGACCAAATTGTGTAAGCACATGGGTGGCTGGGGCAAGCATGTCTGTTGCAAAGAAAATCTGTGTAGCTCACTGAACTGCCCATTGCCCAAAATCATGGAGATGGACCAAAAAATGACAGACAAAACCTCCAGTTACAGCCGAATAGTGCAGCATTACAGTATAAGAGAGCTTGTCTCTTTTTTTGTTATGCATTTGACACTTTTTCATGCTGTTTGACATTTAAAATAAAGAAATTGTCTTTCTTTTATAATGTGGAAATCACTTGGATCTTCCTGAGAGAGACACCTCAGCATTGTTCCTAATTGTTTTTGTGCTCCCAAATTAAAATGCACGTTTTAATTGCGGCATCTGTAATTTTAGCAGAAATGGTATAATTAAAGGCACGATAGAGAGAGAATGTGCATCATCCCCTTATTATGTATCTACATTTTGTTTCAACCTTTTGTCTCAACCTTGTCTGGGGTCTGTCAAACAGACTAACAGAGTCAGCGCTCTTTCAAGAAACACGTTTAACTGTGGCTTTTTCAGTTTTCAGTTATTATCCTATTTCATAGCTTCCCCTTGGGACTAAGGGAAAAGTGAAAAAACCAGGGAAGTTTTAACTGCTCTTTCTGACTTGTGAGCACAGTGGGTGCTGGATGGAGAGCCCTGGAACAGAAAGTTCAGTAAATGAGCCCAGGACAGAAGAGCACAGGGTCCACTAATGTGAGCTTAGCTGCCAGATGAGACATCCTTCGCTAGCCTCAATCTTCACTTCTTCCCTGGCTGCTCCTGAGGTAGCTAAATGAGAGTTTTTCTGAAAAGTATCTCCTCTGCAAGAGGGGAACTGCAGCCAGAAACCTGTTTTTGATGGGCAGCTAAATGGCTTGTTCACACACCAAAGAGTTTATGTTAATACCTGTAAAAGGCCATCTGTATAATTACCAGTTGCTAGTGGGCCAGCCTTCTCTATTTGGAAGCATTTTCCTTCTTAGCTTGAGAAAAGTTATTCTTTCAAATTAAGAATCTAGATGATTATTGATGCTTCTAATGTTTAATGCTGTTAAGACATGGGAGACTAAGCTAAGGCTTGAGTCCTACTAGCCTATGTGACTCTTCCCGAACTTTTCTTTAATGGAAGAACAAAAAGAAACCATTTACAGACTTACAATCCTCTTGTAGGATGCTGTGGTCAGAAAGAAGTGTGGCAATTTCTGTTAATTGTGAGGTTTCAGGTGAAAAATTCCTGCAGATAGTTTTAGTAGTTTTATATGAATGCAAATGCTCTGTTTTGGTTTTCTTTTTTTCTTCAGAAAAGACCGTCTTTCAAGCAGATTATTTCAATCCTGGAATCTATGTCAAATGACAGCAACCTTCCAGACCAGTGTAACTCATTCCTGCATAACAAGGCAGAGTGGAGGTAAGTTTTCTTCCTCCCAAGATGAAATGATGTGGTTTTACATTGAAATGGTGTGAGTGTTTTTTTTCAGAAAGACATCAGACTCTGATGATGTACTGGTAGAAAATATGTGTGCTTGAAGTATTTTTAGAACGTAACTTACCTTGCTGTTTTTCAGGAATGCCCAGAATGTTGCGAAACTTGTAGTAGGAGCCAATGCACTTAGCTGTACCCTATATTTATTATTACACTGGTTTAGGCATCATGATATTTCTGGTTTTATGATTCATGTCTTAAAACCAATTACAAGTTTTCAGTCAATAGTGTGGGGGCAAAAGAGCTCAGATAATATATAATATGTAGGTTTGATGCAATTTTCATTGAAAGTGTATTGGTGATGTTAATATTCAAACCAAAAAAAGATAAGGGGCATAAACCCCTCCCCCTTCCAAGTCAAGGTCATGCATTCTACCATTTTTTATACATTCTCTCCTTTGTACTAACTGTGTGTCCACACATCCAGCATATGCCCAGGCCAGTCCTGTTTTTGCATAGTGTCCCAGCACCGCTTGACCATATGATTTTAGCTATTGCTGATTGTGATTGTTATTCGTAAGTGATTATAAATGGAGATGAGATTTGAGAAAATTTTATTACATTACAGTTTTGAAGTAAAACTTCCAGCCTCCTTTTTGGAATGTGCCAAAACTTCAAAAACCTGTCCCTGAAGCTTATTTGTGGGTTAGAAAACTTGCTGCTTCCCAGTACAGACTTCTGTTTGAGAAGAAAAATTGAAAACAGATCTGCACAGGGAGATGATTTTTGCAGACGATCATGCCTCAGTCTATATTAAGAAGCGTTGGCCCTATGCCAAACAAGCAGGGAGCAGAAATACTGAAAAATTCCGTGCATCGAAGAAACCGGGACGGGGTGGAGGAAGGGGACGAGCACATGGAAATGGGGCTTGTGTCAAACCCGGCAATCCCGCGTTTCTTCCGCTGCCTTCCAAGGAAAGGCAAGACGTAGAGTTTTACTAGGGCGAGTGGAAAAACTGAGCCGTGGCTGGGACGGCCCCGGTCACACGGCGGGGTATAAATAGCCCGGGCCGGGCCCGCCCTGGCTCGGCCGCGCTGCCGGCGGCCCCGGGCCCGGGCGGGCGGCGGGGGCTGCGCGCCATCTGCTGGCGGCAGCGCCGCACTGCGCCTCCCGCGCCGCTCCGCGGGGCCGCCCCGCAGCGCTGCGTGCCCGGCCGGGGCCGCCGGGGCTGCCGGGGCCGCCGGGGCCGCCGGGGCCGCCGGGGCCGCCGGGGCCGCCGGGGCTGCCGGGGCCGCCGGGGCCGCCGGGGCTGCCGGGGCCGTGTCCGGGCGCTGCTGTTTCGCGGCCACCGCCGGGCCCTCTGCCCTCAGACCGGTGTTCTAGGGCGTGGGACAAATTTAAAGTACCCACGCTTACTTCGTGGCCACCGTTGTTTATGCAGACTCTGAGCATCATATTGTGGTTTTGATGGCAGACAGAAGAAGGAGGGTTGGAGAAAAATACACCCTAGTGAGGGGTTTCTTATACACCCTATATAGTAAAAATATTTATTTAAAAGATGAGCAAGTACTCAAATGTCTTTAGGAAAAGCAAGTAACTGTTTGAATCCTGCCAATATAGCAAAATAAAAGCTCTGCTAGCTGACATTTGGTAACAAACATTGTTTTACTTAATCAGTTTATTTCTTGAAGTGTGATTCAGTTGGCCCAAGTATTTCTTGCAAATTTTGTTTTGATGCACCTAAATTTCTCAGATGAGGAATGTCTGAAAAGGTGTTAATGAAAAGCCATGTAGCAACAAAAAGCTCTTTAGTACTATCAAGTAATGGGAAAACTTCTTACCATGGAGACTTGTGTTAAAGATAAATATGGCATTTTTTCTGGACTAATAAATGACTTGGAGGCAAGGAAGTATGAGAGAGAAAATACAAATTCATGATGGGACATGATTTGCCTGAAAGCAAAGATGATTTCTAAATCAAGCCGAAATGAAAACACAGGGTTCAGAAAGAGCCCAAGTCATGTGGACGCTTGTTTGGAAGCTGGAGGGGTGCTCTCCTACCCAAATTCTGGTAACAGCTGCCTGCCCTGATGCAAAAGCCATGTCTGTATGGAGGCGTTCATGAATGTTGAGCCAAATTAACAGAAAGGATGCAAAAAATATGCCACCTGAAGTAGATGAAAGATGCATAAAGTGATCCCAAAGGATAAACTAAAAGAGACTAAGTTTGTTACTGAAAACAATTGCACAGAAGTTTAAGATGTTTTAACTTCTGCATTGAAAAATCTTTGCTTTTAGTGCTTGCTTTTTTTTCTCCCCATGGTTTTTTATCCCACAGTGTTTTGCAAAGAGATAGCTGAACCAGCAGTAGGGAAAGAATGAGATGTATTACCACAAAATAGGGAATTTTAATGAGGCCTGGATATCAGAGCCCTGGAGAAGGGTGAGCTTGGGAAAAGCAAAAGTTATGCTTGTTCCTTTGAGGGACCTCTGAATTAATGATCCAGATACTGCACTTTCATAAGGATACTGCACTTACCAAAGCAAATCAAAGCTCAGACAAGCTGGATTGTGTTTTTCCCCACTCTTAAAAAAAGGCAAGCTGAGGTTCTTTTTGTATAGACATGCCAAAACTGTAGCTATAATAGCAAGCAACTGGAGTCTTCGGTATCACTGCCTGGCTGGCATGAAAACTGAGAGTGGGCTGAATCTATACATGACTGGTGGAGTTGATAACACAAATGATGCTTTGACTTATCTATATAATGTGGTCTTATTTGCAACATTTTCTGGTCTTAATTTTTGTATTAATAACACATTTTGATTTGCTCGTTCTGTATTTCTTTAGAATAGTTCAGTGTCTTCTTTCCTAACTGTTCTACACGTGTTTGGCACATTTTATTATTTAATAAAATAGGGGCACTGTCTTACGCCCGAGTTGCGTAGGTCTGCCCTATGTTTAAGTCCATATTCTGTGATCTTTTTGGAGCCCTTTCTCAAGTCACTTGTATTACAGTAGGAAAAAATTACTGTAGAAGTAATGATGTTCCAATTCAGTGAGAGATCACATTTGTCTGCGTTTAGTCATGTAGACTAACTGCATCTCTCCTTCCATCCTCTCCCTTTGAGTGGCTGCTCCAATGATTAAAAAAGTTTATTATTGATACTTAAATTAGTGTAGTAAGTCAAGACACATAAACAAATGCCAGTCATTGTTTTTAATCTGGGAATGTTTATCATTATAGTTTCTCAAAATGCAGTGTTTGTTCTTCAGTGTCACAGAATGAAATTATTCTAGAAGAACCAGTAAACTCAGACTGCAGAACTACAGAAGCAAACAAATCCACATGTCCTACCATGTATAATATTTCAAGCTGCTTCATTTATGGAGTAGGACTCATTAACTGGGCAATGTACAGTAACTTTCTCTTTAATTACACAGTTTCATTATGCAGTGGAATTATTTTTCAGAATGCAACGGTTTTTGCAGACTGACCTTGTATTATAAGAGAAGTTTCTGTCTAATGAAGAGAGGTAATTACAGTACAAAATAGACTTTTGACATAGAGAAAACTATTGTTACCAGGACTCCCCTAGTGCATAATATTATTTTAAAAGAGAATGTAATTTACATATGTAAAAAATAATAGCTGTGTGTAAGTAGCAGCGATGATGAGAGACAAACTAAGAAAAGCAGTGCTTGCAACTGCTCTCAAATTGCTCTGTAGTTCCCGCAGTAGATAGCATAGTATGTGTTGCACCTGCCAGAAAGGGCTTATGAGGGATATGGGTGTCTGGGGAGGAGTCGCTTTCTGACCTTTGGTCCAGTGCTTTTTAGTTTGTTCCCTCATTGTCTCTTCATTACAATGTGTGACCACTTCCTACCCAGCACAGAGATCTTGATCTATGCGTGCCTAAATATGACAGAGAATTTTTCTTGAAATCTGAAGCATGATAATTATGAGGGGCATTTGTTCTGACCACCACATAGAACAGCTCACTCAGCAGGACTCAACTGTGATAAATGCCTATGTCCCCAGGTGGCTGATTTCTGCAGTAGAATTAAACATGATGGTAAAGTTTGCAATAGGATTTGATGGTTATTCTAGCTCTGAATCCTTTCACTGTACTTTGTAAGCATTACTCTCTGACAGAGGTATCTTATCAAAATGAGAAATCCATAAAATTTGGAATATTTATATTATTTGATTTGCTTAAATAGACTCTTTGGGTATGCTATTTTCCCACATTGAGAGGCTGAACTCTTTTAGGTTGATAGTGACAAAGAGTTTAATCATTCCATGCCAGGACAGGAGTCCTGGAAGGAAGAAGTAATTCTCTTTCTCCACCCAAATAGAAATGACAGCTAACTCTGTTAGTCCTTCTACTTTCTTTATGAAAACATTAGAAGGAGCATATTGTGCCGGTTTGGCCAAATTTAGAGATATATCCTCTGAGAGAAGGCAGGTCACCACCCCTCCCCCACCAGGTTTGGGGAAAAATAAATTATCCTCAAAGGAAAGTGAAAGAGATAAAAACTATTTATTTAACAAACACACGGGAAAAGGAAAATAATGCTAAATAATAAAATCTTCCGCTGGGAAACCTGGGAAAGTGTTCGAGTCCTCCCTTTGGTCTCCTTGGAGCTGGGGCTTGGGCCAGGGCCAGGCCCTCTGTGCCCGGTGGAAAGTCCTCCCAATGTGCTCTGATATTGAAGCAGTCCAGTGGAAAAGGGAGAAAATCCGAAATTCCAGGGAAGGAAAAAACTTCAGCTCGCAGTCTCTCTCCGGAGAAAAAGAAACTGAACAACTGGCCAAAAACTGACCTGGGGGCAGCAAGCCGGGTGCTTCTTCGCTCCCCTGCTGCAGCTGGGGGAAAAAAAGTCACTATCTCTGTGTGACCTCGGACAAGCTGCAAACTGCTTTGAAAAAGTTTTGCTCGGTTTTCCTTCCTTCTCTCAGGCTCAGTTTAGAGGCATAGAAAGGCACAAGAATTAATTTCTGGGTATAGGGCAGCGAATATGGGATACACATCATAAAGTCACCCCAAGACACATATTTTGTTCACAGTGTGTTAACACAAGAAAAATAACATGGAAGTTTGAGCAGAGTATTTGGCCTTGCAAAGTCCAAATAGCTATCTTTGGAGCTCTCTTTAGGGTCTCTTGTCTCCTTAGGAGCTCACTTTTTCAAGGAGAAAAATAAAACACTGTGATTGACTCTTCCTACAACTGTCAGGATACAGGTGGCAGGCAGTGCACAATCTCCCAAACAGGCTCAGAAATGGTTTGTTAAATGCAAGTTCAACCTCTGATAGAAATTGGTGATTTCTTTTTGATTACCCCACAAACAAAAAATATGTCTGAATCTGGTGACATAGTTGTTGTTCACCTTCTGTGTATTTGTGTAGTGCAAAACAAGAGCAGTCCAGTTCATGTGTTTAAAATGTACTGTCCCTCAGAAAGCATGTCAAAGGAAACTACTTTCTTAAGGGAGGTACATGCAGTGAAACCAAATAAAGATGGTATCTACAGCTTCTTAGAGTATTGCCTTTGTTTCCTTCCTTTCCTACTTTTCGTAGTACTTTTTTGCATGTATGGTGAGAAGGGGGGAGAAATAAACCAAATCCTTTTCACAACTGTTCCAAACTTGAGAAGCTTGTATTTGTAACCATTTGCAGGGCTGGGTCATATCATGGTTTGTATTTTTGCTCTTGTAGCTTCACGTCAAGAAACAGGAAGGTTAAGTGGGGAAAACATTCCTCCACAAAATGCTTCTGTGCATTTTGAGTGTAAGTCCAAATAGTATTTTATAGTCAAGTTATAAACCCAGACAAACGGGCTTCTTGGACTGCCTGTATTGTGTTGCTAATGCTTGTCCCATTGCCAGTTCTTAATGCAGTTTCTTTATGGATCAGATCATGTTTCATGATGCTGGGGGGAAAAAAAGGCATTTTTGTTTTTAAAATGTTTTTGTTATATGGTATTTTACTCTTTTAAATGTTATTTTTCTTCAACTGAAGGTATTATGGTTGTTCTCAAGTATAAACATTGCCATTTGTTCCTAAAGCTGTGAAAGACTTTGCATTTGGTAATTAAATGAACTGCTTGAGTTAGTATTGTACTTTTCAGCCTTTCACATTTAATTAACATTCAAGTGGGAATTATGAACAATTTATATCTGTCAGGAAAAGACAAGATGTAACAAATTGTCTCCGTGCAGATGTGAAATTGAGGCAACCTTAGAGAGACTAAAGAAACTGGAGCGTGATCTGAGCTTTAAAGAGCAGGAACTAAAGGAACGGGAGAGACGTTTGAAGATGTGGGAGCAGAAGTTAACTGAACAATCAAATACTCCTGTAAGTAGACAATAATTCAATCTTTCATCTTGTGTCAGAAGTATTTGGAGCTTTGTCTGTGTAAATCTCAAGACACACCAAGGAAGTAGTGCTCCTGTTTTCAGTTGCTCCTTTGGGCCAATTTTATTGCATCACTCCAGATAACAATATTTTTTAAAAATTTCATCTAATACATTAGATACCACGTATTACTGATGGTTCATATTGTGACGTGGGAATTTTAAGTAGTGTCCCATTGATTTATTTAGAGTTCTCAGCTTAAAAAGTTGTTTACATTCAATAAATTCTTTTTTCAACTAGAAAGTTTTTGACTTTATAGGATGCAGGATTTGGTCTTAAATGTAAGAATCATTTGTATCTTCTAGAAGGCATGTCAGGAAACTTATGCAGATTTTTTTGATTCTGTTCTTTTTCTTTGAAAAGAAGCAAATTCACATTCTGTGAAAAGGGGGTCAAAATTTGAAGTGTTGATTTAAGGTTTTGTTCATAGTTATAGTTAACATAACTTTGACTGGCCAGTTACCAGTTGGTAGAACTGCCACATTTCTATTAGTCAATTGAACAAAAAACCTTCCTTGCATTATCTTGAACTTCTTAATGAAATACTATGCTCTTCAACCACTGATTGGCAGGGGGAGGACCACAGGGTTAGTGCATGGCGAGACATATTACAACAGAGTTGTTAAAAAACAATACTGTGATACCTATTTGTTTTTAAAGCACTAGCTAAAACAAATACCAAATTGAGATTGCAGTAGTGTATGATTTTTCTTATTTTCACGATTTTATCCTATTTAAAACCTTGATTCCAGCCAGACCCCTTTTACATATGACTTGTTTTTAAGGCATAGCTTATTGCTGTTGTTTGAATGAAGTTGCATTTATGTTCCAGCTGCGAACATGCAGTAATGAAATCATGGAGGATAAATGTTTTCCTATGTGCAGATTCTGTATGTTTTCGGTAGATATCTCTGTGCCTGCTTTAACACTTGCAAGATTTCAGTAACTGAGCTGTGGGCCATCCTCTATCCTGAGCACAGCATGAGACACAGCCTTAACGAGCAAACCTTTTCACCAGCAAGGCCCTTGGGTTTTTTTATGCTGTACTTGCTTATGACTTGTACTTTTCACTTAGAGCTGGCATTGCTGCAAGAATAAAGCATTGTGCTAAGGCCTATTGTGCTAAGCATGAACTGTCTTTCTGCATAGCATTAACCCAACTCTCCTATTGCATTTAAATGCAATTTCTTCTAATAGAGAAATATAGGTTTGTTTTTTCTGTACATTTTAAGTGAACTGTTACACAAAACATATTTTTTTAAAAGCCCTTTTATTGGAAAAAATTTGACATACTGGCAAAAAAAGGGCTTGTTCAAGCAGGATTGGATTTTCTGTAACACTGGTTACACATACAACTATATTGTAAATTCATAGCTGTAAATCATTTACAAAATACTGTTGGGCATTCTATTTGCAAGCTGTAATCCTTGGGAGTCAAGCATCTGTCTCCCTTCATTAGTTCAGGCAGTGTCTGCTCGGCAGCACCAAACTGGAGGGCTAAACCAGGGAGCTGCAGTGCTCAACTTTAAACTACCTTGACTGTAAAAACAGGAGTAAAGATACGGCAGCCAGAGGTGTGACACATCTTAGAGTTCCCATGAGGCATAAACCTGGTTCTTAGCCAGTGCTAGGCCTCGTTGTGTCTTAGCTGGTACTCTTGTCCCTGCTCTCTGTTCTGCAGTCACTTCTTCATTTTGCTCTGCAGCAAAGACCAGAGGCCAGCAGTGGTGTGCAGGAGGAGAAACTTAAACCAAGTGAATAGAGAACAGCGAAGCTGTCTCTGCCACTTGATTTCCCAATGTTGTAGCATTGGTAGAAGCTTCATCCTGCATGGTAGGTAACTACGAGTGGCAGGCTGCTCCAGCTCCAAAGAGTAAAGTGTAGCTTCATACACTTCAGCATGAAGGAAGGATGAGTCCAGTATTTAGAAATGCTTCTGTGCATTTCTCTCTGCTCTTGTTTTAACCTTATTTCTGCTGCATCTTATGCAACAGACACCTTTGAGTCTGATCTCTGAAAATTCTTTTGTGTGGATCTCCAAGAGCCTCTAGCACAAGGGAATCTGGAGTATTTTGGTGGAGTAAAATATATCCATAGCTGCAGTGAAATGGGAGACTTCTCTTGAAAGAAGATCTGACTTTAAGAAGGTAGTGTATGTAGCTAAGATGAACCTCTTATTTAGAGGAAGACAGTGAGCAAGGCATGAAATCCATATACTCACTTGTGATGCCCTGTACCTGCAGGTGGTAATTTAAGAACCATGGAATTTAGAGAGATTGGTGGATCCCAGCCATTTCTAAATGTCTCTTCTGATAGTCATCATATGCAATGTGTCACTAAAGGCATGTCCTGTCCCAGCAAACTCTTTAAATTCTCCAGATAACAAGATGGCAAAATATGGAGGAAGTAAAGTGATTATAATTTGCAAAATGAACCATTCACAGCTTACCCACTCTCAGGCATTGAACAGTCCGTGACACAGAAATGTATTTTAGTGGAAAGCTGATGTGCAGCTTTGTTGATTTTTGTAGGGAATTCTTCCCATATGTCAGGGGATGCTCTTTGGAGCTCAACTGACTATAGCTACCTGGCAATGCAGTGTGTGTGCTGTGTACTAGGTGTTTTTTTTAAAAGATTCCTTCTTTTTATCAGGAAGAGCTTTTGGTGATCCTTGATCCAACTAGCACTCTGTTGATGTCGTAACTGAGTTTTTTTGTACAGCCAGGTGTACAGAAGCTTAGCTGCAGGTTCTTTCATCACTTAGCTATAGGGTGCATGAAGAGTATTTAGGGCACCCCATCATCCCACCCTCTCAGTTTTATTTTTGTTTCTTAAACCCTGATCACTAACTTTGCTTAACCACAATGCAAATAGTAAGTCTATGTAAGCAGGGAAAGCTCAAGGGGAACAGAAGACAAATACTGTCTTTTTTAATGATAGAAAATCAGTCAATGTAAGTGGTTTTACCAAGAAATGGGCACTCTTTGAGCAACCTGGCTGTGAAGCCTCCTGTATCACATTCCAGGGCATCACTATAATCACCCCTGTAACCTGTTGTGACCAGCTGCCTTTGACTCTTTAGTCAGTTTTCTGGTTAGGTTAAAAAAGATATGAAAACCCATGAAATTTGGATAGGTAGTTTTGCAAATGCTTTGGAAAGAAAGGCTAGTGCAGGTGTTCACACACAGCTCCTTTGCTGTTGTTTTAGTAGGTAGTTTAATTTAGGATGAAACTCCTGAGTTTTTATTCCCTGTGAAGCACAGGCAAACATGTCACAGAGGTTAGAGCCTGGCCACTCAGAAGAGTTATTAATCATTTAGCTGAAGAGGGCACATTTCATTTGTTACTACAAACAGACTGGATCAGGAGAATGCCATTATCTGTAGGTGAAGTTTATGTAAGTAGAAATTTAATATGATGTACAACCAAATGACAGATGTCTCTTGATACCACTAAAGAAAAGAAAAAAAAAAAAAAAAAAAAAAAAAAAGCTGAAGAAGCTGATGAGCTGACCAAAACCACCTCTCTTCCCCTGCCTGCTTGTCCCTGGGATGGCTTCTGAAAGTGTGGTGCTGGTACAGGCTGGAGGCTGGTTCTCCTGTCCTTTGCATTGGTGAGAGACTCATTTCTGATCGTGGCTGTTGCAGGGTGACCCTTTCTCTTCTTTTGAGCATACACTCAAAACCAGTCTGCTGTGGCTTTCAGTTCTGATATTTAGGGGCTCCTACTTCTACACAAACTGCAGAGCTTGTTTGGGTTCTCTGGTCTTAACCTGATTTATTCTTCAATCCTGAATCCGGTTGAATTAAGCAGCTCCAATTGCCTTGGAACCAGTCCACCTGGTTGGGAAATGTTGTATTCTGTTTAGTGCTGTACAGAATGAAGGATTGAAGAGTTTGAACCTTCTTTTGTCATGAAAGCTCTGTTGCCTGTGGTTCTTGCCATGCCACTCAGTGATTTTGCACTTTGTTTTAAGAACAATGACCCCAGAAGGACGCTGTCTGTTTTAATGAATTCTTACTTGACCTCCATGTTTAGATTCACTAATCGTATGCTTTCTGTTGATTGCTGACTAATCTGGTGGTGTCTTTTTCCTTGATTTTTAAATTGGTTCTAACTTTCACTTTTGCTCTGTCCTTTCCTCCTTTAAATAGTTTTTCTTACCTCTTGCTGCAAGAATGTCTCAGGAGTCTTACTTTGAATCTAAAACAGAGGAGTCAAACAGTGCAGAGATGTCATGTCAGATCACAGCAACAAGTAACGGGGAGGTAGCTGGCATGAACCAAAGTCTGAAGGCCTTGATGATGACGGGCTTTGGGGATATCTTCTCTCTGAACCAAGCAGGATCTGTCCTGCATTCTGGAATGCAGATAAACATGCAAGCCAAAAAGAATTCTTCTAAAACCACCTCTATGAGAAAAGGGAAGAAAATCAACATGGCTTTGGGTTTCAGTGAATTCGACTGGTCAGATGACGATGATGATGATGATGATTTTGATGACACAGATGATAGCAGTGAATGAAATAAGTTGTAGAAGTAACCCTGAAATCGTTTTAGCAAAACAAAACAATAAAGTTTTAGAACAAGAATCATGTCAGTTTGGTCTGTTTAAATCCTGTAAAAGAACAAAAAACCAACAAACAACAACAAAAAATATCTTCTCCAGGCTGAGCATATTTGTATGTAGAAAGATACGTTGTTTTTGTTTCGATTGTGCTGACTTATTTCTGCTTTGATGAAATTTGGAACTAAACTTTCCAAACTAATTGAGATTATTATTATTTTAAGAACCATGATTATATCTATAATTCCTAATGCCTGATTACAGAAACTATGGCTTGATAAATTTAAGATCTGGAAACACTGGGAGAAACTTCAATGCCTTTAATGCCATTAATGTACTTCAAATTTTTCTTTTGTGTTTTTTGTCATTTCCCTTACTCCTTTAATTGTCAATCATATGCATATACTTGTACTTCCAGATTTGCTATTCTCTGCATCCATTCTTTCATACTGGTGTAGTGAAGGGGTTTGCTGTGTTTCTAATTTAATGCCCTTTTCAAGGCAGCATTGTGGGAAGTCACAAATAGGTTTCTAGGAAGAGAGAAGCTTGGGGGGGAAGAGAGGGGTTAGTTAAATATAAGGTTTAAACTTGAATAGCAGCAGAACCCAGATAATCCCTATTAGTAGATGATTTGTATAAATGTTCTTTTTTCCCCCTCACGTGTATGTGCATGTGTATATAATTCACGCTAGCAAAGTAAACTGCAATCAGACCTCTGCATCTATTATCAGATATTGTGATCTACAAGCTAATTTTCAGTTATGTTGATGTGAATCCATGAAGCCTCATTAACTTTGATGGACTTATTCTTGTACCTGAGAGCAAAAATCGGTGTTTGTAAATTTTGATTCTGTTGTATCTCCTAAACAGCATGTGCCATCCTTAGAAAAGGACAAAGAGAAGCTGCTATGACATTTCAGCTCGGGCCCTACTACTGTGGCTTGTGTGAAATTTTCCGATGGCAGTAACATCAGGAATATTTACTAGTCTCTACATACCTGTTTTTTGCAGCTACCTTTCTTTTAAAGTATTGTTGCTGCTGTTACAGCTTACCATAAAATTCAGCGTGTAATAATCTGCTGCAATAATTGTCTGCCAGGCACTTATGTTGAAAGCAGTGAGGATGTTTCTCCTGATGACCCCTTTAGTAGTGATGCAGAAGGAGGGAGGGAAACCAGTGCAAACACAGATGCAGGTTAGAAAGGAAGATGTTGTAAAATATTTGCCAAGGAAGAAGGGCAGCATTTCAAAAGAAAAATGTTACTGTGTAGTTCAGCAGTAGTGGGAATAAGCCATCAAAATTCCATTCTCAATTACTGGAAGGGTTTCTTTTATGAAAACTTCTGGTTTTGAGTGGCTTCTTTAATTATAGGCTTGCCTGTTACACAGCTCTAACCTACATATTATCATGTTTGGTGGATAGCTTTGAGAAAAATGGATACATTAGATAACAGCAGGCCTGAAATCATTACATGTTCACTTAACAAAACAAAATTCTTTGAAGGAGTTTTTCTAGAGTAGGCACCTCTTTGGGTTGTGAGAAAGAATTGTTTTATCCTTGAGCATCAGCACTGGTCTGGCAAGTGCTGCGCTTCAAGCTGGCCTACTCCATTCAGGTTGCACAGGATTAGACCCAGCTGAGATGCGTAGCTCCTGCAGGATGTCATTTAACCTTCTTCCAAACAGTTGCAAATATATTGATGTGAAGTTAACCTTCTTGTATCTGGAAGCTTTTCTCATGAGGAAATTATAATTTAAATGGTGCGGTACATGTACAAAGTATCCCAAGGAGGAACTCCTTCGGCTCAGGTGGGGATGGCTTCTTGGGTCCATCAGAGCAACCTGATTTGAGGGAGAAGAGGAGACTTGGAAGGGCAAATAATGACATGGAAATAAAAACAAATAGCCTTTTCCAGTGCAGATTTGTACTATTTTTGTAAGTCTACGTCTGCTAACACCCACAGCAATGATACTATTTTTGTAACTGCCACTTTGCACTCAGCCAAATTTGATGGATTTGTGTCATGTAGTATGTGCACTTTAGATCTTAAGATGTGTGTCATTGTGCATGAATTACTGTACCACATAAGCTGTGTAGGGTTGTACAACTGAAAACAAAATTTGGTTCAGTACATTTAGAATTCAAAAACCCCCAAAAATCTGTTCCTAGCATTGATATTTTGCACTTTTTTGGTGTTTGACAATCTCAGAGCACTTCATGCACATTTATGTTTGTGTGGGTTTTAACTGAATTTGTAAATTCACTTTTTAATCTTTACAGAAATAAAAATAGTTAAGTAGTATGACACTGATTTTCGTAGTTGCAAAATCACAAGGTTTAAGTCTGTCTTCAAGGTTTTGTGCTTACCCAGGGGTGTAACTTACATCAGCAAATATCATCAGAATGTGGTAACGTGCTTGTAGTAATTTCTACTATCTACTTGTTTCAGTATTTTTGAATGGAACAAGATGGATTTTTTTCCCCTTTGCCTTTCTTTCCTCATGTTGTTTGTCAAAGCAAATTAAACTGTATTAAGGGAAAATTAAAGCTCTTGTAAAACTTCCCCATTCATTTGAAGTAGCAAAAGTCATCTCTGAATTGTAGGTAAGGTACTGACTTGTCAAAGTCTTCTGATGCGGTTGAGATAGTGTTATACTTAGGATATTGGCTGTGCTTACTGAAAAAGTAGTGGTACTGGTCGCATCTTTACTTTCCTGGGATGAGTTTCATACCAGATGTCTCCAGTTTACAAGCCGAATATCGTATGTGAGAATCAAGCTGTGTTGTTTCTGCCTCTGAAATGCTTCTCACTAGATAAAAGCTTTAAAAGTGGCTCTGGTGGGCAGGTATGGTGTTTGGAGGAGGTCAGAGTATTTCATCTTCCATACCTGATTTTGCTCTGCAGCGTATCCCAGTCCATCTTCTACCTGTCTCATCACCAGGTTATATGAATCTCCAGAACAGTCCACAGCCACAGTGTGTCAGCTTATGAAAGCATTAACCAAACCCAGAAGGCATTTCTCTGGCTGCTCTGGACCAAAACCAGAACAAACCACCAAAAGCCTTCCTGTACACACCTCTCAGCTCACTAGGCCATTCCAGGTCTTTTGGGTTCCCAGTTTTCGCTGTCTTCCATAAACCCTGAAGGTATTTGCAGTAAAATCGCTGCATTTGGTGGAGGGGAAAGGTAAGAACCAGGCCTGAACTTCTCATTTTTACCAGGCTGCTGTACTGCAAACATTGACTTAGGTGGGTAAATGGCCTCAGAGAAGAATGGGGAGGATCGACTTCTGGCTTGCTTGAAAGATGCATGGTCAGCTGGGACCAAGACAGGATGCCCATCTCCCAACTCCCTTTCTTTTCCTTCAGCAGTGGTGAAAAAAAATGGAAAGGGGACTTAATGGAGGAAAACTTTTGCTCTAGTCATTTTTGTGATGATGACATTACTAATTTCTTGGAGTAGCAAGTGCCTTAAGGTACAGTGTGTAGGTGTGCTGCATCGGCAGCCATTGTGTGCTCCCTGACATGGAGCTTGTCCCCTCTGGATGGGAGGCGCTTCCTGGAGGTGAGGTCTGGCGTGGCCTCTTGTCACACAGTCATGTTCTTGACTTGTCATTTGCTTATTGTTCCAGAGGTTTTCTTAGATGTTGATTGCCTTTCCTTCTGGGTTTTAAAGTGTTTATTCTGAGTTAAAAATCTGATGCAGTAATGATGGGTATTGCTCTCAGCAGTAGCAGTAGATCTGTAACGTGCATATAGCTGTTAAATATTCAGCAGTATTACTGTGCATCTTTAGTGCTGTACTTCCTTTTTCTGTAATCAGGCTGCTTTTACAGGTTTTTAATAAGACATCTGACTTGGCAGAGGTTTTAACTACAGTCCTAGGTAGAACGTTCAGGTAGATAAAGTAAGTTCATTTAGTAATTTTCACAGCCCTTAAAATGTACTGGTAGGAATCTGGAGGAGAGACCTTTCCCCTTTCCCCCAGGCTTTGACTTAGTGTACACTGTAAAATCTGCACAGAGATTTCTGATGTGTGAAGATCTAATTTTAAAACTGTAGAACCAAGAACTTTCTTTCAACATTTTATATTGTGTGCTAAATATTCATATGCCTTTTAAAGTCAGATATAGTCCACTGCATTTCTTGCTTTTGCACTACTGAAGAAGTTTTGTACTGAATAATAGGAGTCGATGCTACTTACACTTCAAGTTTGATCTGATGGAATTTGAATAGAAAATATTTTCACAGTGTTAGAAAACTTCATTTTCCCTTCTGAAAAAGCAAAGCTGAGCGCAATGCCTATGCCAAGATTCTTGTGCTGTAAACTGAATATATAATTTGTGTGGAACATGCAATGTTACACTTCTGTGTGGTAAAATCTTGCAGTGTCAGTTATCTTCCTTATTGCACTTGACATACCATGTCTTGTTTTATTCACACTGTGGATTCAATTTTCCAGTGTAAAACCAAAGCAAACAAACAAAAAGAAATCATACAATGTATTAAATTTCCTTGATTGGTGTCCTAAACTTTCTTTTGATGTGAACTTTTCCCTTGCTTCTCTTTTGTTCCAAACTTCTATTTTGCAATAAACATTTTGACAGTAAATTTTATGCATTTGTGTCACTGTGTAAAACGCTGGTGTTCCAAGAGGTTCCTTATTGTCTGCTGGTTTAAGTCACTTTTTTGTATTACTCACTGTGTGACATTTCTCCTTTATTCTCCCATTAAAAAAAAAAAAAAGAAAGAATACAGAACTATTCTGCCACTGGTTATATTTAAACATGAAGAAAGCTGAAAAAACCCACTGTACATCTAAAAATGCATTATCGGACTTCTGCAGTAAATTTTTCAGTTGTACAAATTACTGTACCAGGCTCCTGCTGCAGCACCAGCCAGTTTGACTAGAAGTACCTACAAAAGGCACAGCTCATGGCCTCCTGAGGGTGTTCACGATTGCCACTTGCCCTTCCTTGTACTTAAGTGTTGCTCCCAGCAGTACTTTTGCCTCACAGCATTCTGCCCAGGCTGCAGGTTGTTGTTAGTGTGCAGCTGGAGGACATGCTTGGCTTGTGGGTGGGGGCTGGGGAACCTGGGGGTGGCAGAGCTCTCCGGAGCAGGTGGCAAAGCCATGGGGGCTCGTGGGTAACCGAGCTGAGTCTCTCATAAATTACTGTTATCTACATCAAAAGAGTTTGCAACTACACCATGATATGAAGCTTCTGGGAGACGCTGACTGTCCAAACTGTCCAAATACAGATCTACAACAATTAATCTTAACCCTTTAAGCTGGATAAAATGCGAAGAAGGTGAAGCTTGGGATACCATATACCTGAATGAGTAAAATGGCAATCACTGTCACAGTGACATCTTCTCCTCTGTCAGTTTTCAGATCATCCCAGAATTTTGTTTAATGCAGTGGTTTCCTAGTGCTTCAAGAGCTAAGACCATCTTGCATCCAACAAAATGTAGGAGGAGGCTGGGAAGTGCTGTACTCCCCCAGCCTTAGGGGAGCAGTTACAAAGCATTGGCAGAAACAAAGAGAGACTTGTCTGTACATGGACAGGAAGACAATCTGCAGTGGCCAGACTCCAAATTCTGTTTTTGCTGCTGTCCAGTGAAATTTTCCCTTCCTTTTGCAGAAAATGTCCATCATTTGGGAGGGAGTCATAACCCCAGCATTATTTTCATTGCAGAAATCAAGTGGTACCAAAGCCACAGCAAAAGCCTTCCTGTAGTGTCAGAACCAAGAGGAGAGGCAGCTAGAGTCCCTTGCCATCGGATGGTTTACTCTTGCTTCCTGTTGGAGATCTGCTGGTAGTTTTATCTGCAGAGAGTGATAGGATTGATTTAACACTGCCAACACGCTGTTGGAGCCAGCCCATGATCACTGTGAATCCAATGGTTTAGTACAAGTCACAGCCTAAGTCCTGCGCTTTGCAGGGAAAAAGGAACAGAATAGTATCGGCCACCAGAGTAAAATTTGGGTGGAGGGGAGAAAAATGGTCAGATGGTTTTCTTTTCAATTCGTATCTCTCACACAGTTGCTGCCCTCCTTTGATATTTGTGCATGGACCGAAGAAGATGTGGTGAGTATTTTGTGTTAATGTGGCCAAGCTTGAGCTGCTGGAGCTCTCTAACAAATTACAGTGGATGTGGTGGGAGGGAGGGCCGGATCAGAACATCTAGGGTGAGATGCTGTTTGTTTGGTGAAACTTGTGTCCCAGAAAGGCCTGGAAACGACCAGGAGTAAATTAAGAATTTGAGTTACCTTCCTGAAACAGCCACATTCTCCAGTGTCCAAAAAACAGTGGGAGCTGGGAACTGACAGGAACCAGGAGGGCATTCCTGAGTCCTCCTTTAACGAATGTGGAAGACCTGACCCTGGACAGGTTTTATCCCACTGTGTGCCACCTGGATGGCAATTAACTGAAAAAAGTTTGGGGCTATTTAGGGGGTGTGGAACCTCTTTTTCATATAAAATAATGGCATTGAGTGCTTTTTACCTTTTTATTCAGCTAAAAGGCTAAACAAGACACATTAGTGCTTTATCTCTGGCATAGTGATGTGTTTCAATGTCCTATCAAGCACTCTCTTTGTGTGTTGTGCATCATGGGGTTGTTTGGCTGACATTTACCAAAGGACTGTCTGGAAAGCCAGTGCAAAAGCCATAAAAGCCCTGGCTCCTTCACTTCAGTCCTTGTAGCACGTGACATTTCTCAGCTTCCGCTTCAGTCATTTCAGTTCTTCATGACAATAAACTGAGAAAGGTGGCTGCAAAATGGAAGGCAGGTTAGAAAAGCTAAATAGAAGTAATAATCACTTGCATTGGTGAATCTTGAGTCATCCCAAAGTGAGAAATGTTTTTAAATTTTATTTTAAAAACGATGATTACTTGTGAACTACAAATAACTGTAATACAAGATTGTGATAATTTGAACTTCAAGATTGATTCCTCTTTTTTGCAGTTTTTCTGGATGCAACAACTTACTAGAAAAGGTAAAAGCTATTCATGTGTACTTTCATATTTATATTTATGAACTAATATACATTTATTCATTCCCTCCCCCCCCAATAAAGTGCTGTGTGGATTTTTGAATAACCTCTTTTATCTTAAGGCGATACTTCTGGTGAAATGAGTGTCTATGCTAGCTTGTTTAAGGAACATCATATCACTGGGAAGCAATTGCTTCTTCTAGAAGAAGAGGATCTAAAGGACATGGGAATTGTTTCCAGAGGACACATCATCCATTTAAAGGTATTATCAGCATATATTGAATGTTGCACTAGGTTATAGTGTGAATATTAGAGTCTATGGGGTTTCAGTAGTATTAGCAACAAAAAACGTTACAAGGCTAAAAAGAGAACATATTTGATATCTAAAATAAATGGAGTTCTAGCTTCATATGGATATAGAACTCAAAGCACCCTGAGCATTTTATGAGGCATGAAAATGTGCTGTAGTCTTTATACTCCTCTAAAGTTCTTGGTTTTCTGGTGAGCTGGATGGCAGTTCTGCTACAGATTCACCTAGGAGAGCCATTCTCCTAGCGGAAAAGCTTGGGAATCTTCAGAGAGAGCTCTCTTTAGCTGAAGGAGAAACAGATACAAAAACAGTTATTTGAACTGAAATATCAACTTCTCAACTTCCAGATCTCATTTATAGTGTAAAGCATATTTAGACTAACAAAACTCAGTTGGAGAACTCTAAAGCTGATTGACAGCCAGGTTTCTTTACTCTTAGAACTTTGCTTTAAAACAGTGTTTTAAATATCTAATGTTTGTAATGGGTTAAGAAAATTACGGTCTGGAAAATGTGATCATGACAGCAGCAATGGTACTAGTACTGTAGCCACAGGAGAGAGTTCAGTTTTCTGGCAGTCAGCTTTGGAAAAGGGATTTTCTAAAAGTAGCATCTATAATTCTGTTGGGTCTCAATCATTTTAGATCACAATTTGCTAGTAAAGAGACACTTGTATTGTAATTGCTAGTCCTGCAAATTTAACTTCATAAGTCACACAGATTTATTCCCCTTTTGCTCATCAGCCGTTTTTTCCATGCCCACACACCATTACTGATATATTTAATTTACATTTCCTACAGGGAAAATTATTGAAACTTAATAAAGTCAATAATGTCCAGAATGAAAGATCTCAGCTTCCTGGGTTGATTTGAGCATAAATAAAAACAACAAAAACAAGCTCCTGAACATCTCTTTTTCTGATTAAGCAGATCTGATTCTGAATGTAAATCGGGCCCAATCTACCACAACAGTTTACTGGACAGGGCTGTATTTTAAACTCTTCACACATGCCCTAATGTATCCACAGTGGGAAATAGAGGGCACATGGAGTTGTGCTGTTTTTTGTGCTGGTATTTGCAGGATGAGATTCTAAATAACTGCCATCTGGTTTTGTTGATTTTTTTTTCTAGACTGCTATCGAGAAGTTAACTCATGACTACCTAAATCTGTTTCATTTTCCGCCATTAATTAAGGCAAGTCTCATTGTTGATATAAGACATACTTCTCGTGCTGGTATGAATATTTCACTGTTCTCATGTCTCAACTTGCCCCCATTCAGGGGAGGACAAGGCTGTAGTTCCTACAGAGGGTTGGAACAAATGCAGAGAGTCAACAGCAGCAATGGGTCACATCAGAACAAGTAATAGGATAATAAAAGTTGTTTTCAAGGTGGTTCTAAGATTTTATCATGGAGCTGGTGGAATTAAATTAAAAGACAACTGGTCGTGATTAGTTTGCTGTCATTAATCAGAAACTACTTTGAAGAGCCATCCCTCCAAACTGCTGCCACCAGCTGATTACCACTGAAGAACAGCAGACTCCTGGCCCAGAATAAGCCCATGACTCCTCAGTTTGCTAATGTTATAGGAGAGAAGGATGATTTAGTGTCTAGTCACCCTTACGTTAATCAACTGGTTTTCTGATATCAGTAATAAGACCCATGCAAAAGGGAGAGAGTGTTTGGGAACCTTGGTGTTGCTAGATCAAATATTTGCCTGATTTAGTTCAGTGAACTAATCAAGGAATTCTAGACCCCAAATCCTGAAGTAGCTTTTTTAGTCATAATTTATTGCACAGCTATAGAGTGAAATCCACTTAAAGCGAATTTGCACATAGCAAAACTCTGTTCCCTGGAGGGGAAAATGAAAGTCAGAGCATTGCCGCCTTGCCGTGCCAGCTGCAATTCCAATGGCAGAGGCTGCCACAATGCTCACAGGGACACTGCACTGTGCCAGAGCAGCTCAGCCAGGAGCAGAAACTGTGCAGCATCTCCCAGTTGCCATCCACCACCCACCCTAAACCCATGCAGAAGCCTTTGCCCCTCTTGGCGTGTGATGTCTCCTTTCTGCTGCCTGTCAGACTTCTAGCATCTGAAAGGCAAATCCTTTCTGCCACCAAAGGGTGTGCTCCTGTCTCCCAGTGGGTTGTGGTAGATGTGAATTCTCACCTTTGCCTTTTTTTTTGGCAGGATTCTGCAGGTGGAGCTGAAGAAAGCATAGAGAAAGTAGTGAATCTTGAACTTGTCTTTGGTTATCACTTGAAGCCAGGAAACGGTCCAAAGGTAAGCTGGGAGTGCTAGATCAGGTGGTTTGATTAAGAGTCCCTACTCAGAGGGCCCAGTATCTTCTGGACACAAAAGATAAATTGGCATGAGAATCCTCTTATTTTGGAAAGTGCCAACTGAATGTCAAGGTGGCAAATGGGGCTGCATCAGTGATGAGGAACCATGCCCCAGAACAGGCAAGGAAGGAAAGAGTGGCACAGAAAGTTTTGGCTGAAAGCTTTTGTTTTCTTGTGAACAATTCTTTAAATTGTATTTTTTGTAATTTGGGATTTCGTTTTGTTCCTTTTATCCCAATGGGTGTAAAATAATAACCTGTTTATTAAAAACAGTTGAGCCGTGGCATATGCCTGATGTTGGTGGGCAGATTTCCTTTTGTCTCAGCAGAAAGGAGATACTGTTCTATGCAACCAAGAGGAGTTTGGAAAATACATGGTATGCACGGCTGCTGGCTGGGCAGGATGGGACTGGTCCTGGTGGTGACTGTGTGCCCTCATGGTACTGGGGAAAGAGGGAGGGGTAGTTGCAGCACATTGCACAAAACTGCTGCACTTCAGCTGGTAAAAGGCAATTGCCAGCATGCCACATCCTAATCAAACCTCAGCTCCGAGCCGAGCTGGTTCAAGGATCTCTCATTACACCCTGTGTAACAGGAGTATTGATGACTCCAGATGTTCCAGCAAAGGATTTCTACCACATTGTTTTTTCTCAAGAGTGAGGTTTGTCCCGTGCTTTTTGTTTTCTTTGTCCAGCTTGCCATGGACTCTGAGTTCAAGGGTTTTAGAATTAATCATCTATGTGGAAATGGTGTGCAAAGCATTTCTGAGCTAGAGTCAGGGGTTGTGACAGCAGGATTTGTTTCCTTTTGTATTTGATAAATCTGCATTGTGTGTCCACCCTAAACTTGTGGGAGGCTGACTTTCATCTTGTGTTATCTGGCTGCTTTGCTTTCAGGGCATATTGTTTGCAGAAGTCTCTTGATTTCTGTACTTGGTGGTGCTTGCAGAGAAAGCATTTAGGTTTGAACTTAGTAGGAACTTGTACTCATACTGAAATAATTTTATCAATTTGAAAAAGCTTTTTGTCAGGAGATTTTCTTTTTTAGTTTGTTTCTTTTATCCTGAGTACTTCTTTCCTATAAAAATCTTCTTTATCACTATGTGAATTACTTAGACTGTTACAGTGTTCTTGAATGCATGTTGCTTATGCAGCTGTACAGCTGCTTTTTTGTAGGTGTGCATTTTTCTCTCCCATGTGCAACTAACTCTTCAAGGAACTAAAAGTCCATAAAATAGCTCATATCTCCCTTCCATTTCCAATATAGGCTGTGAGCCATAGTGCAGGGTGGTGGGCAACCACCCCCAGGAAAGAGCAAAAGAAGGAGCAAATAGACCTCTGCACACTGTAGAGAAATTCATGTTGTACTAACACCTCTAAAGTTTGAAGATGAGTAGATGTTTTAGCCATGACAGCAAAATGTGCAAATGAGACTGTATGCAGAGTCTATGGGACAGAAGCAGAGTTGTTAAGAGAGGGCAGAGTTAGTTCAATGGGCCTGTGTAGTATTGACATAACCTCTGCAGGCTTCTGACAACGTTTTTTATTTGGTCCTGCCTTCCCTGTGAGCTCCTAATTGCTTCTGTCTGCTCTGTGTGCTGTTGGGCCCTTTTCTAAGGAAGCCATTCCCTCCCAAGCTGTGGTTGCATGCCAGGCATGCCTTCCTTGTCAGCTGCCCTGCTGCAGCACCCCATGTGCTTAGTGATGCCGTTCCAGGGAATGCACAGTTTGTCCCCTGAATATGTCTGGGCTGGAAACATCTGTCTGAGATCTGCACGTTAACTTGTACCTGCCTTTAAAGATGTTGCAGAAGAGCCAGTTTGAAAAAGTGGACTGGAAGAAGTAGATTGTCTGAGCTTTTGGGCACGATGCTAGGGCCAACATGGGCAAGTAATTTGCATTAAATGTAACACTAACAAAGACTGGTGTTGTACATACTGTATAGGAAATTTGGCTAGCTTGCTTCTTTGAAAACCCCTGGATACAATCTTGTAGCTCCCCTAGAGGCCGCTTTGAGCCAGCTACTATTGCCATCTAGATTTGTTCCAAAATGAACTGGGAATAGGGCAAAAACCAGGATCGAAAGGTTTAAACTTCTTTTATTGTCCCATTTTTGCAAAAGAGTGGTGCCTGCTCCTGTAAAACTGGGTCAGCAGAAGCACTTGGGATCATACCTTCCACCATCTTTATAGCTAAAAAGCTGGCCTACATCAGTTTAAAAATAAATTTCTCAAAGGAACTTTACCCTAATCAGTCCCTATAACCAGCTGCCTAGCTAAGAAGCATTTCTCCTGTTCTAATCATGTGCAAAAAGAAGCAATAAGCTCAAATCTGGGTTACACATTGAGGGTGTGTGTTTCCTGGGTGATGTGTTGGCTGCTAGACTTGTGTACAGCAAGGGAGGTTGTTAGGCTCAGCTGGGAGGGCTCTGTAAGGAGAACAGGTCATGCTGGGAGATTTTACACCAGGCTGGCTCTGTGCTGGTCTTCTGGGTCAAGTTCCCTTTAGTTATTGTAGTGCATCTTCTAGTTGCACCTGGAAGCAAGCCCATCCATGTCATTAGAGGTGGCTCTGCCCAAGCATGGGACAGGATGGACACACAGGACAAAAGCCTCCTGGTCCAAACTAAAGCTCTGGAGTGGGCACAGCCATGGAGAGCATCATGACCGGAAAAAAGAGCAATACCACTGGATATAAAAGTGCTGGAGAAGCTGGTCCAGGACCCAGAAACCATTTCAGGGGTGCAGGTTAATTCAGATGTGTTTGGCTGGTAAGAGCACAGCACCATCTGTGTGTGAAGATGGTTCCTCAGGGCACAGGTGTCCTCTCCCGGGCACTGCACCGTGCCCCATCAGCACAGCCAGCACACCTTCCTTCGTCAGCAGGCAGAAACTTAAGGGCCTTAGGAATGGCAGTGCCTTTTAGCAAGGATCCTCCTGGATATGCTTCAGGACAGCATTTGAATGTTCAGCCTTTTCTGTATGCTGAATGAAACACTGACTTCCCAGTAAACAGCTTTACCAGCCCCATATTTTTTATCTAATTTAAACTGCATCTTGTAGTGGGATTATGTTGGTTTCCACCAGCTGACAGATGCAGTCATTTCATTACAGTTTCCTTCCCTTTTTAGTTGCATCTTTGGAGGCAATAAAAGCTCCGTTGACCTTTGTGCTCTCTGAATGCATCAGGAGTGAGCACCGCAAAGCTAACCTGGTTTTTAGAGGTTTCTTTTCCAACTCTTGTAGTTCAAGTTATGTGGTTACTTCCATTTACTGCCTTTTCATGACCTTTCTGTACACAATTCCCAATGAGCTGAAAGGTGATAGATTTAGAGTTTTTTTCCCCACAAATTAAAAAAAAAAAGCAGGGGACCACCAATTAACTCCAAGATGGAGAGTAAAACAACAAATCCCGGCAGTTGTGGCTTGAGCTGATTTGCAGGACTGCAGGGGGAATTTTCAATGGCTTTCTCATCCTAGATGGCTCATTAAAATTTCCCAATCAGGGAAAGGTGCCTGAGCTATGTCAGCTCCACACTGATGAATCACCAAACCCCTTGAGAAGGACGCCTTACAGTCCTTTTGCCTTCTATTGATGCATTCTTTAGTTTTGGTCCTCAAAGGGGCAGATTTCACTATGCCATTGAATGTTTTCCTTTTTTACCAATAGTGGCACAATTTGACCTATATCCAAACACAAAGCCTTGAAGTTGGCTCACCATTTTGCCTTATTTTCCCCCAGTTGTCTCTCTCTCCATTTGACAAGGTAAGGAGCAGAGCCTCTTCAAAACCATCTGCTAACTGTGTGAACTATTTTCTAGCCTTGGCTATCTGAACTGAGATATATTTTAATGCTATTATTTAAACGTATAGTGCAAAAGGTAATATATGATTAAGGCTACTTTAAAGTGACATTATGACCAACTCTTCATGTGGAGAAGCTTAGGCTGGCAAAATGCAGGCACTACACGAAAAAACAGCACTGAAGTAGTTGTAACTGGAATGCGGTTTCACAAGTGCTTGAGACCATTTCTGCTGTTTGTTCCTCTCCACCCTCCCACTATATCAACGCTTACAAGTCCTTTCTTTAGTTTCTTAAAAATGAAGCAAGAGCCAAGGTATAAAATTTTAAATTGCAGTTTTACAGTTTTTCAGTCGTTTATAGTCTCCATGCTCTGTGGGTATTTTAACCCTCTTCAGTAAGTATAGCTGGAAGAGGAATTGGTTTTTTCTGATCCTTCCTTTGCAAAATAATCACAGGTACCTTGACTTTCTAACATGGGGTTATTTATCCTTGTCTCAAAACCTCATCTTCCAAATCCTCTCTCTTTAATTCCATCTCAAAGCACAATGCTTTCACTACTAAAGACTAATAGGTAATGCAAAAATCAGAGTAGCTGTGTTTGTGTGCTATTTTCATAGATTTGCTCCTATTCTAACAAGTAGTCAGTGAAGGGACACAAAAAATAACCTAAGCTGTAAAATGAAACCACAGCCACATTAAAATATTGCCACCACCATTAAGAACAGAATAACATAGTCTGCCAAGAAGGTGGATCAGTGCAGGTGATCTGAACTCTTGATATTTTCTTCCAAAGACTCTTTTCAGGACCATGTATTGTTTTTGCAAGAGGTGGAACTGGTATAACTCCATCATCTCCACTGGGACTGCTCCAGCTGTAGCATCCATGTGTAACTGAGGTCAAAGTCAAGCTAAGGCCTTTAAAAATGCTTGTGTAGGCAGTGCTAGACCAGGGATTCCTATTAGAAATTATTCCATAGCCCTGAAGAGACATACAGACTTTTCAGCTAGGTATTTTGCTCACTTGACTTTCTAGACTTTTTAATCTAAAGATTTATTTTTATACCTTGACCACTGAATTAACTTGCTGTCTTCCACACGATATCTCTCTTGTACAGCCTTGGTCACAGATATGTCTGCAGGAGCACAGACAGGTTCCCAGTGATCTGTAGGCTTGGCATGTGCCATCCAGACAAAAGCCTGGAAGAGGAGCCTTTGTTCCCAGCATATGCAGGACATGTCCTGTGGCCCTGCCATGCCTTTCCTGAGCTCCTGTGCACCCTTGTTCCTACAGCCAATGTCTTGCAGAGCTGCAAGCCCCAGAGTGTGAGCAGTCACCTCCGTGTGCTGCAGTGGGGGTGTGGTGTCCACACAGCTCCAGCACACTGTCCCCACGAGTGGTCCACAGGAAATGCCACTGGGGGACAGTACAGGAGGGCACCCATGCAGGCCTCAGGGAAGGGATTCCTTTTTCATGCTTCCACCTTCATCCTGCTATTGCAAGCAGGCTGCTCATGTGGATGGTGCCTGCGACTGCAACACCCCCGTTTGCTTCTGATCACATGGCAAGGGCAGCTTTTGGTAAATGCTGGAGTGTCACTGAGCTCTTGCCTTGCCTGCTGCAAGCCCCTGTTCCCGGGGCACACACAGCAGTGCCTGGTATTTACCATTATGGGCCACTCTGTTGTGCACAGAGCTCCACAGCGCTGGATGTTGAAGAAGGGCGCTGTCAGGGGACAGATATTTTTGGTACTGCTGGTTGGGCTGCGTAGGTGTTACAGGGCCTCGCGCTTCTCCAGGCAAAGCTGCAGCCATTCAGTGCCTGTTGCCTTGCAGAGGAGTACGGGCTCTGGCTCGGAGGAGGCACCCAGGCAACTGATAACATAAATATATCTTCTGCTTGCTTTGTTTCTGTACATTTTAAGACCATCTCTCTCGCAAGGCCTCCCCTCCGCCCCTCTTTTTTTCTGCCTGCACAGCTGAAACAAAACCGGCGGTGGAGCCACCTTCTCTTGCTGGAGCCTGGCTGGCAGCAGCCTGCCCTGACCTGAGACACCAGCCATTGTTAAGGGTATAACACATTTACATATTTTGCAATAAAACATCAGTTATTTGCATTACTGTGTCAAGTTTTATTTGATTCTTTCACCTAAAAATGACTCATTTTCCTTTCTTGTATTTTAAAAACCAACTACTCTAAGCTTGTTTGAGAATAATCAAAAATTGCCCATTTAGCTAGAAGTCATTTTCTTTTCAAAAGGCAAATGTTATTTAATCTTTCAGCTGTTCATTGTGCCATCATAAATACTTTCTTTTCAGCACAGTTGTGGGGACTGAAATGAGCCCACTAATTGCCTCCCATTTCGACTGACATGTGGTGGTTTAGTGGAAAGAGAACACAGCGGGGAGAAGGAAATAGGAGGCTGAGAAAATGAGAGCTAATTATTTTCACTGCCTCATGTCAGGCTCTGTGTCAGCCTTGTTTTTACAAACTGGAAGGTTTAGCACTAAATAAAACAAACTGGCGTCATGTTTTTATATACTGGCAGTGTCATGGAAGCAGCTGCACATCTCAAAGACAATATAATGCCTGCATTCGCATGGACACCATCTGACAGCCACTGTGAGCCACTGCTAATGAGGATATCACAGTGGTGCCAAGTGAAAGGTGCTGAATTATGTATGATTCTTCATCAGTGCAGCAATAGTCCTGTACATCATTATGAGACATTGTTTTGCTGAAGAGATTAAAACATTCTTAGTTCCAGACCCTGCAACCTATACATGCTACAAGAGGTTATTAATGGAATTTTTAGGGAGAGTTTCTTGTGGATTTCTTTTTGGTTAAAAATATCTCATGGGACAAAGCTGTGGTGGGTCATGACACTATATATATAAAGAAGAGAAGCAAATTAACCATAATTGTGTTATCTTCCCTTAAATCCAGTATAATAAAATATAGTGTAGCAGGGTGATACATAATGATAAATAACCCAAGTGCTGTCACTAGATGTTCAACTCTAATGCCTTTAAAACAGCAGGTTTCAGCAGCCGAGATAGATAATAGCTAAGAATGTAAAGGAGCTTCTGGAGACCTAAATCATCAACATGCTACTACTTTTAGTATCAGCATGGCCAACATTTTTTTCATATTTGTTTCATCTTGCACTACATCTTACTTTTCTTCTAATATCCAGTTATCTGCTACAATGCCATTTCAATTTTTATTTCAATCTTTAAAAAACCAAAAAAGTTTATTGCAACCAGTGATTTTAAAATTAATCCTTGATTTAGGCCCCCTTGAAAAATGGAGTGCCTCCCTAGCAAAGGTTTTAAGCTGTTGTTGCAGGATGTGTGTTTGCTGTTTAGAGCCTGTGCCTGATCTTTTTCATTTTCCTTTCAGGTTTTTTTTGCAGACATAAACGCATATGGGGTTAAAGGAGTATTGTCACCACAGTAAGCTGGAGACTTAATTTTTAAAGTGTTCTTACTTTCTGTTTCAAAGCTGAGGAGAAGCAGCTCAAATACATGTGTGATTTGCTTTTCTTTCCTACAATAATTTTCAGAGGTTGTTCATTTATTGGCTTTGTCCAAGTGTTATTCAGAAATGTTTTCACACAGAGTTTTGCAGGTTGTACCTTTCAGTTCTGAAACAAGATAAATTTTTAAAACAAAAAGCTGGAATTTTTTATTTAGATCAAAATCAAGCAGGTAGATATTGGGAGGTATTTTAATGCTTGAATGATAAGATGTCCCAGGAAGTCCCTTTGAAGGACTTGTGTAAGCATATCTATCAACCAGACACTTTGAACAAGCCATTTCCAAATTATTTTCCCACATACGCCTGGCACTAAAAGTAGTTTTGATCTAAGAAGTCTTATGGCTACAATTCATCAAAGAATTGAAATTCGTATGCTTGGTTTTTCTAGTCAAATTTTTGCTTAAATGGGTGAGCATCTCCTATTACAAGAACCTGAAACTCCATTGGAAGATGGGGAAATATGTCCCTTTCAGCAGCACACAAATCTTGCATTATTGAACAAAATGGTTACTAGGTTTGTAAGACAAGTAGCCACCTACTTATCTTAGACATTTGCTAAGTGCCTTGATTCTAAAGTCACCTACCTCCTGCCTTTTCTATTTCCTTCCTTCCTTCCTTCCTTCCTTCCTTCCTTCCTTCCTCCCTTCCTCCCTCCCTCCCTCCCTCCCTCCCTTCCTCCCTTCCTCCCTCCCTTCCTCCCTTCCTCCCTTCCTCCCTTCCTTCCTTCCTTCCTTCCTTCTTTCCTCCCTCCCTCCCCTCCCTCCCTCCCTCCCTTCCTTCCTTCCTTTTCATTTTTTTCTCCTAATGTCCCCTTCCCTTTCTTTCCTCTTACCCTCCTTCTCTCTCTCATTCTCTCTTTCTCCTTTCCAGTAATGATTTTCTAATAACACAGAATGAAAACCTTTCCAAATAAAATGAGACATGAATTTTTGAGGGACCAGAGTGGGTATCCTAGTATGGTATCTTGCCCTCTTGGTATCGGCACAGTGTTGCTGGAGAGGGCTCCAAGGAGGACCAAAGGTTTGGGGACTGGATTTGAGGGACAGGAGAGTTTCTCTGAAGATGCAGTTCAGAGCTGAGGAAGGCAGTGTTTATGCAGGCCTCAGGTATCCACCCACCCCTGTGTGGGGCAATCTGATCTGTGACCACATGGAGAGGGATCCTGCCTGTGCAGCAGATCTCGCAAGGGGATAGGCAGCGGCAGTGCCCACCCCCTGCCAGGCCTTGGATGCTTGTCAGACTTTTCTCTAGAAGTGGTAGGTTGATTTATTTTGTTTATTAAAATGAGATCATATTTGTCATATCTAGTCTGCAGGGAAATGGGAGTCAACAGCACGAAGTCCTGAGTCAGGAGGGCTTGGGAGCCCTGGCACAAGGTGCAGCTCTAGCTCTCAGGTGCTTGGCACTGGTGCTATTCAGAGATGGCAGATGTGCTGAACTAACTGGAGGATAGTACTTTATGTCAATATTTTTTTCTTTTCTTGGCTCAGGTGTTTTCATAAAACTTAGAAATGTCATCAAGCATCTTGTCTCTAACCTCAGGTTTGATTGGCAGAAGCATGAATGTCCTGCAAAAAAGTCTGGCAGCAAGAACGTTGTGGGCAAGGAGAGGAGCACAGTTCGAGAGATGAGGAGGAGTCAGAGACAACTTGCTTTGCTGTTGCTGTTTCAAAGCACGTGGCCTGCTCAGCCAATGTCAGGGCCAGTGCACAGTGCTGAACTGCCTGGGACAGGACAGGCATTACCCTGGGTCAGCTCACAAATGCAAAAAGCAGGACAGAAAAGAGACATGCAAAGAGATACAGTCCGTGATTAGGAAATGTAGGCACAGCGTGACTCTGGCACCTGATCAGGTTGCACAGGAAGCCAGTAGCAGAACTGGGAACTGAACTTGGTGCCTCTGAGTCTTGGCTGGTGCCCTGACCACTGAACTGCAGTTCCCATCGCTCAAACTCACACCAGGGTAGTGCGAAAACCAACTCACACGCCCTCTCTGCTTGTAAAATGTGGAAGCCTTCAATGGGGACAGATGGACACACAGGGCCAAATGCTGTCATAAACATAATTTCTTGTTGCAGTTCAGAAATGATTATATTTCAGTTTACTTTTATCTTGGAATTACCAATTCAATGCATGATGGAAAGCTTTGAGCCTTCTGAGGGCTGAGCTCCTACATTACATTTATGAGAGATACACGTGCAGACACCAGCAGAAATCACCTGTGTGAACGGATGCTTTTTAGGCTGCTGGACGTTTGTCTTTGCAGATAGCTCCTTACACAAGCCTGCAGCCCGAAGTGTCCATCTGTGTCCCCACTGAAAGTTTTTGCATTTTCTGAGCAAAACCAAGGTGAAGACTGCCTCCTGCATGCACTGCGCCCACACCTGCCTTACAGGTGGCCTGTAGCAGACACAGACCCTACTGAACCCCTGGCATGTCTGGAGGAGCTCCTGTCTCCGTGAAGGGAAGATTCCCTCCTTCCTGTATGAAGATAGAGACACTCTGCTTCACTGTAGCCCTGTGGTCCCTCAGGGGACTGATTTTTGAAGGAGCTCAGTGCACTGCACAGTACCTCATCCCCAAAGCACCTGCTGGGCAGACCAGCAAATGTTGTCTGGTTTGCACCATGGACAAGCAGTCTCTGGTCCCCAGTGGGAGCCTCCCTGGCCACAGACACAAACCCCAGCTCCAGCACTCAGTCTGTGTGGGATGTCCTGCAGGATGCTGCCAGCTGTCACTTTCTGCAGGCTCACACCTGTGCAAAGTGTGGGATGTTGGTCCCCTGTTCAGCTCAGGGAATTAAGGATACCTTTTATTGCTTTGGTTTATTAGACTCACTGTGATTATTTTCTAAGCTGAGCTTGTTTATAATTAATAGTGCAATTGGAGGCAAGCGCAAGTTGAGGATGCTCAGTGCCTCGCTGGGCTCTCGGTATCTAAAATAACTGAGCTGTAAGAACAAGCTCATCCTTTTGCCCATTATTTGAGTGATTGTCTTGAAGATGTTGCGCAGACTCTGGTCATTTATTCTGGGGTTCACCAAGATGATATCCTTGGGGCTGGCTGCCAGCACTGGCTGTGACCCCAAGTGATGGCTCCCACCACTGCCTGTCCCCCACTGCCCCAGGGTGGGTGTGCAGAGCTCCCAAACCACGTGCTGCAACAGGCTGTCTGTCTGAATGAGGTCATTCAGGGACACCACACCTCGGAAGACATCAGACCTGTCAGCGTGGCTGCTGCCTCACAGGTTGAGCTAAGAGAAGAGGGAACAAGAAGACTGAGGGTTTTCCATTATCAACACTGTACTGCAAACATGCATATCCTAAAACATGTATATGTTCCTTAACTTTCTTGCTGCGTTGTTTTTTGCCTTCATATATTGAGGATTAGATTTCAGGTTGCTTCAGCTTTCATTTTGTTTCATTTTGGGTTTTGTTGTTGGGGTTTTTTTTTCCTATTTGTATTCTAACAATCCAACATTCTTTTTTTTTTATTATTCATAGGATTGTAAATGGAAAATGTACATGGAGATGGACGGGGATGAAATTGCAATAACCTACATAAAAGATGTGACATTCAACACTAACCTACCTGATGTAGAGATTTTAAAGATGACGAAGGTATTTACAGTCTTAAAGCTTTCACAAATTCACAGATCTCAAACAAAGACATAAAATACCACAGCAGTCGACTTTTGTGCTTGCAGAAGCTCAATCTCTTGACAGCTTTTAAATAAAATGCACATTTTAAATAGAATTGTATCATAATAGGAGTTAGGTATTTTGGTTTTCCTTTAAGCTGACAATAATGTTAACAATAGACAAATAAGAGAAGGAACTAATTTATATTTTCTTGTTTTAATTCCATGTTGTATCCTCTGAATTTATTACCCCTTTTGAAGAAAAGAATGTTCAAAAAATTGCTTGATTTTTCAAGAGAGGAAACCAATTTAAATGTTCCAGAAACTTCATGTAATTTGTCGGGGGCGTTTTGTTGGCTTTTTTCTTTTTTTTTTTTTTTTTCTTCTTTTTGGCACGGTTTTAGAAATTTTACCTGGTTCTAAAACTCTCTCTTTCATGCAACAGTGGATTGCAAAGACTGAAACCCATTGCAGAAAGTACAGCACTGAACATCTGCAATTCATTGTCACTGGGCATTTTACCCTGTTTCAGAACCTGCCTGTAAATATTTACCAGTAAGCATTTAGACTGCTTTTTCCTAAGGAACAGAAGTTTTGTTAACACAGAGGGCATTTTGTTAGCTATTATTTTAATTGTTTGTTTTTATTAATATGCTCCCCTTGATAATAGCTAACAAAATAAAGTTCTAAGTGAAAAAATATACAGCTTGATTGCCAATTAGAATGCTGCTCTAATGTGCACTGGTAAAAACACCCAAACTCTTGAGTGCTTTTAGCTGTGAGTTTTTGGGGCAAAATTGGGGGGGAAGCCTTTAGTTATTTTTTCTGAAGGAAAAAAATGAAAAAGCAGATTGTCAACAGTAAAAATTGTAAGGAAAATATGATATAGGTGTATTTGCCAAAGAAGATTCTAATATTTAATTCATGCTAATACTATTTTTATAATTACTGATTTCTGTAACAACACTTGTGGGGTTTTTTTGGTTATTATTATTATTACTGTTGCTATTACTATATTAGTTTTCTGTCTAATTTTAATCTTGGACATTTCAATTTTTCCTTTAAAAAAGCTGTGAAGTTAAATAAACCAACAGCTACATACAGTACCATTACCTTTTCACATACTTCAACCTTTTTATATTTGTCAAGGAATATCTCTGAGAATCTATAGATATTTGTTCATGTTTTCCTCTGTAGATCTAGCAGGGAAAAAAGTGTACATGCATGAAATTGAAAAAGGTTTATGCCCCCACAAAAAAATTCCATGTTGTCTCATCTGCTGTGTGTTATGTATGGAAATCTCTTCTCAGTTTCCTTTTGTAAACAGGGAAGTAAATATTTCAAAAATATATCGCTTTGTCTCATAAAATATTAAGATTAGTATTGATGTTAACAATATAGGAATGAATGAAAAGAGGCAAATGCTGTAAATACCTTTTGGGCGATTTAGAAACAAGTGGGGCAGTGAAGAGCACCTTATAAAACTCCCACCATGTTTTTTCCAGCCACCGTTTGTAATGGAGAAATGGATTGTGGGCATAGAAGAACACCAGTCTGTAGAATGTGTTGTTACATATGAGGTAAGATCTAAGAAACAAATAAAATAGTTGATCCAAGATAAAACCTACACAGGAGGTGTGGAAATAACATCCTCTGGCTTTGTTATATCCTGTAATCAAGTCTCAGCAGCCTGTAATTAATTGTAAAATATAAAGTCCAGAGCAAAAGCTGAATGAAGTTTACAGAGACAATGGCCGCAGACTGCGGCCTGCGATGGCTCTTGTTCTCAAGGATGAAAGCTCCTTTTGCTTGAAGTGTAATGGTCAGTGATGTTTGCATTATTTAAAGAAGCTGGTTTTTATCTTTTCAATGATGTGCTAATTAGGAGAGCAGAGAAGCAACAGGAGAAGATAGAAAATGAGAAATCAAGAATAAGATAAGATAAAATCCTGAATACAATTTGATGTGATAGAAATTAGCTTTGTAAAAACAGTTTGCAGTTACTTACAAAAGTGATTGTAAGTATTTTATAAAGACTTACTGTGTGTCAGAAGAAGGTTAGTAAATGAGATTCCAGCTCTGTCCTGAACAAGGATTCAGGCAGTGATGGAGAGATGGGGAAATCCTGGGCCTTGCTTGTCTCAGAAGTGCCGAAGTAGTTTTTTTCAGGCTGAAGTTTCTCACAGGATTCATAGGTCCTTAACAGCAGACTGAAGAGCTTTATACTCCAGGAAAATTTTGTTGGGGGTCCCTCTGCAAAAAGACCTGCTTAGTCCTACCTCTTTTAGCAGAAAGCAGTGCACAGTTGATGCTCACATTAATAGAACTAGTAAAATGTATTTTTGTGTTTCTAGAGGAAGGCCTTCAGATCTTTCCTCCACAGGGTACAAGAATTGATGCAGTTATTCACTACCACATTTTTAGCATAATCACAAGTACCAGCCAAAATTATCTAGAGTCTAAAAATATTTGAGAACTAGCTAAGTGGTTTTGCAAGACAGACTCTATATTGAAAGCACTGCTGCCACCCAGGCACTAGTGGAAGTCCCCTCATAGGGGAGCTTAGTGTGTTGTGTGTTGTTACATCCTCACACTTGTGTCCTTCCTGAGCAGAGTGATGTTAGAGCTCCCAAAAGCACAAGGCACATCCAAGCTATCTGCTGGAGCAAGATGAAAGCACAGGACGAGGTTGAGGCAGTACAGCTCATAATACAGACCTCACACTCCAACTCGGAGGGGAATTCACGGAGCAGATCCGACTCAGGTGAGTCAACACATATGAACTTTATTGCTGACATAGGCAGGGTGTATATGGGGAGAACAGCAAAAAGTGGGCACATCAACTGCCCCACTCAGCTTGGTGTCACCTGCAGGCATGCTGAGGGTGCCCTTGACCCCTCTGTATGTCAGTGATGAAGATAATAAATAACACTGGTCCCAATATGAACCCCTGAGGGACATCACTTGTCACTGATGTATACCAGGACTCTGAGCCATTGACCTCTGCATGCAACCATTCAACCAATTCCTTATCCACCTAAGAGTCTACTCAGCAAATCCATCTCCGTCCAATTGAGAGAGGATGTTGGGGGTGATCATGTCAAAGGCTTTACAGAAATCCAGATAAATGACATCTGTAGCTCTTCCCTTGTCCACTGACAGGAATCATTTTAAGATCAGGAAGCATTTTGCTTCTCCAGTCCTCATCCTGCTATCCATTGACTTGATAGGAGTGGGAAGAGAGGCTGCCATTGAAGATTGAGGCAAAGCCTTCTCCCCATCTGTTGTCACCAGTTTTCCAGTGCTGTTTATCAGGGGGATACAGCTTCTTTGATCTTCTTATTTTGTTAACATAGCTGTAGAAACCCTTCTTGTTATTCTTTGCATCCCTTGCCAGGTTCAGTTCCAGCATTGTTTTGGCCTTCCTCAATACATCCCTATACAACCAAACTTCAGGTCTATACTTTTCCCAGGTTGCCTGTCCTTGTTTCCACTTGCTGTGCTTTCGCTTCTTTCCCTTGACTTTGACCAGCAGTTCTCTACTCAGACACACCAGTCTCTTGCCTTCATTGCCCAATTTCTTGCTCCTGGAGAGCTCTTGCACTCTATGGAAGACTTCCTTAAAGATCTGCTAGCTCTGTTCCACTCCCTTGTTCCCAGGGGATTCTATTGACTATGTCCTTGAGGAGCTGGAAGTCTGTTTTTCTAAAGTTCGTGAGCCTAACGTTACCTGACCCATGTCCCTCAGAACTGCAAACTCTACCAATGATCATTGCAGCCCAGGCTGCCTCCAGTCTTGATGTCCCTGAATAACTTGCTTACATTGGTGGCCGTCAGATCCATTTTTCCCTCTGGTAGGGCTGTCTGTTACCTGTCTCTGAAGGATAAGGGGAATGACCTGTATGCTCCTATAGGAAGCAGGCTGGAAGCAGTCCATGGTGATAAGCTCAAACTCAACTGGAGTGCTTCGGCCAGCTCTTCCCTCCCACCCTTAGCCACCCAGCACACAGCTTTGCATGGATGGGCTTGGATAAAGGGCACCTCCTGTTAGAGATGTGTGGGTGCAGATTGCTCTTGCTCTGGCCAGTGCTCTTGCAGGGGGACACACACACTGAGGCTGTAGCCTCAGAAGCTGCATGTGGGGTGCCAAAAAGTCCCCTGTGGATGATAGGCTGTTTTGACAGGTACCATACTGCCAGCCTGGCAGACACAAGTGCTCCTGACATCCTGCTCTTCTGTGAGGAATTGTGGAAATCTTCCCACTGCATTCTTCTTCCACAGCTCAGCTTGCCCATTTGAGCCAGCCCTAGCTCATCATTATCTGACTTCTGGAATGGTGTTTGTTATGGGTTCTGAGGCTTGATTTGTTCAGTGAGATACATTTAATAATGCAGTGGGCTTTACAATTTCCACTTTTCCAGTTTTCATTTCCTAATTAATGTATGCTGCTGACAGATTCACACTTGGCTCAGTTGACTCTAGCACAGTTCTGCCTTTAAGATGTGCTGTTGTTTTTGTAAAAGTGTTTGGTAGCCAAGCTGTTTTTCTCGGAAGTGTTTGGGTTGGGACACCTGAGGGGCAGTACAGGAGCTGGAACAAGATGCCAGTGAGCAGAGGAAGAACTTCTCAATTTTGTACACTACTGGCAACTGTAGGAGAATGGCCTTGTGAAGCCAGAGGTGCTGGACTTGGACTACAGACACATCTAAAATGGGTGTGCTTATTCCTAAGCAATTGTGATCCATCTGCCACACAATTACGTCTTGTAACGCTAATGGCACCTAGAGAGTGTCCTAGAAGACACATCTTTACTGCAGATAGCTTTGCAGATAGAGGTTACCCTGGTTTTGGGGTGATGAACCCTGCAGCCATACCAAAGTGTGGTGTGTATCTTCACAGGTTGGCTTGGCCGCTGTAAGCCGAAATGGTTGCTTTTTTTCAGTGAGTGGTGGGAGAGCTTGTCTGTCCCTTTGGCACACTGGAGGAGTTACATGGAGGCACTAATGTATTGTCAGCAGCCAATTAAATAGGCACAGTTCAGAGCAGGTGGGTTACCAGCCAGCACGAAAGCTGTGCCTCAGCTCTAGCAAACCTTCTGGCCTGTCTTCTTTACCAGACCACCTATCCCAGTTTTAAAAGACCACCAAATCCAAGCACAGAGGTATGGGTAATACCTGTCTAATAGGCTAAAATAACCGGCAGTGAAGGTACTGCCTCTGTGGGCTACCACACAGAGCACTTCACTCAGTGTACAGAGTTGGTGGCTCAGAGACCATGTGAGGGAGAAGCCCTCCAACCCATGAGAGGCAGCCCCACAGGGCACACTGGGAGATCCTTGCTGGGCAGCTGGATCCTGGCCTGGCAACTGCTGTTGGCTGTAAGGAGCAAGGACTGAACAGTCTGAAGGGAGCCCCTTGCTCAGGGAGATCAGCACTGGTCCCATGGGGTCTGTGATGGCCACCTGAGTGTTGGTAACAGATGAAAACCCAAACTCGAGTCCTGAGCCTGCTGTTTCCAGGTTTATGAGGTCTGTGATTTACATCCACATCCTTGGTAGGAGGGCACGGGGGAACGACAGAGGCGATACTGTCTAGCAAGTACACTTTGGCATGCATGTTTCTTTTGAAACCATGACTTTCAAGGAGGTTAAGAAGCAGAGGAGACAATTCCCATCTGTCTTTCTCTGAAAGAAGGTTCACCTCTAAGTGCAGGTGGACCTATCTGCTGTGTCGATGTCACACACACTACAACAGGAAAGACAGTTTCCTTTTGACATACTTGACAATAAGTTGAAGTGATTTAAATCTCTTTGGATTCAAACAAAGTCTGGGGAAAAGAGGAGTGGAAGAGATCATCCATTACATTTTAACAGGAGCAATCCTAATGAGGACAGAGCCGCTATCCAGCTCCCACAAAACTCCCCATGGTCAGTGAAGTGTTCCAGCAAGAGGCAGCAAGGGTTATGCTTTCCTGTTGGAATGATATTAGCAATCTTTAACGACAAATCATTCAAATCTCTCTAGAACAAAATTATTTTACCTGCTCCCTATGGATCTTTGGCCAGAGCTGTGGCCTCAGATAAGAGGAATTCCTGTTCTCTGCTCTACCCACGAAGTAGCAAACCAGGCAGCCCTTGCAGTTCAAATGGAAAATTTACAGCTATTGTATTTGCTAAAGGCTTTCATGGAAACCACAGGACTGACTTTCAAAACCACTTCAGTCTGATCTCTGAAAGCTACAACTTTTGTTACGACCCCAGGGCTGTGACAGTAGATGTAGAGGGAACTGTAATACCCTGAGTTGCTCACAGTTAAGCACTGTCTGAGCCAGGCTGGCTGAAGCCTGATGCCTCACTGGCTTTTCCACATACAGAGTGGGTTTTCTGCATGAAGCTGGATGCCAAGTGGATTGAATTCTGAATTTGTAGTAGCAGCAACAACTGAAGTAGCTCTGGTTTTTGTGGTGTATAGTAGTTTGAAAAGAAATTGGAGCCAGAGGAGGTGAACGTGGCTGCCACAGCTGGGATTTGCACTGGCTCTGCACCGCTTCCTCTCTGTGCTGGGCTGCGAACAGCACGACTGTGCTGGATGGGAGAGATGCAGCTGGAAGGCAATGTTGCAGCAGTACTGGTACCTTGGGGTGATGTCTGTGCCTGCTCTGGAGGTCTCCAGGCTCTTCTGTAATGAAAGCTGTGGAGAAATCTGCTGAGGTTGCTAAGAGCATCATAGGGCATGTTTAAAACCAGGTTGGGTTCAAAAGCCCAGGAGGCACCTGGGAGTGGGAACCCACCTGAAGAGCCAAGTCGATGGCTCAGTAAGTGTATTCTGGTCTAAGCTCCATAATCTGCAGTGGCATCAGAAATATCTGTATCACTTGCTATTTTAAAAGCCCAACATTATGTTCAACCATAACACTGAACATACTCAAACCTAGGACTATTTGCTGCAAGGCTAGGAGGGGAAGGGCGGTTTGAGGTTCTTCTGAGAGAAACGCTGGTACCTAACCTCACACCTTCGGTAAACTTGAGAGCTGTTTTCCATCGATTACAGAAAGCTGACTCTGTTTCCATTTCCCTGCCAGGCACTGACAGTCAGTGGATGCAGACACTGCGCATGCACCAGATAGCAAAAGCCATTTCTCTCCAGCACGGCCACCCCCACAGCCCGACCACAGTCACCCATTACCTGCCCTACCTTCGCAGCCAGGACTCCTACGCTGCTGCCGTCAGGAGGACACGTGCTCCGGTCAGTCACCAGCTCACGTCCATCAGCCACTCGAGGAATTCCTCTCCCCTGTCACACAGTTTGATGAGAAACCTTTCAAATCTGCACTTGAACTCAAAAGGTAGCAGCGCCTCCAGCACAGCCTCTGACACCCCTTCGGAGAGGGACAGGTCTGCGGGCAAAGGTAGAAATGCCTCGCACAGCGCTACCTCCCGCAGCTCCTCGGACGGGCGGCGCAGTGGGACCAGCTCCCCAGTGCCCCCTCGGCACGCGGGAAGACCCAGCAGGACTTCTTTGCCAGCGGCCCCCCCGGCCTCCCAGCACCGCAGGTACCCGCGCACCCCTCCGCAGCCCACGGCCATCCCTGGCATGCCCCCACAGAGTGACAGCGAGCCCAGGAGGGGCGAAGGGCAGAGCAGAGCCAGCGAGGGCGGGTGGATAAAGGTGCAGCACACAAGGAAACCCCACAGGCAGGCCGCCGGCAAGCCGGGAAAGGACAGAGCCAGGGGGAGCTGGCGGGGCCGGAGGATGTTCTGAGAGGAATTTGGCCCTTTATTTAACTGAACGTTCAACCCAGAGAAGATATGCCTGCTCCTATTAAATTTGCTGCACCAAAGCCGGTACCCGTCTGGCTGTGGCCTGGCAGTGGACAGGGGGAGCTGCCACCTCTCCTCCTGTCACTGTCAGCACCAAGGGATTTTATTTGATTTTCTCCCCTCTGTTTGGCTGCTTGTGTTCTCAGCTGACTGGATATCCACTCATTTGCTTAATATTTCAAAAATAAAATCCGTAAGGCACAGCCAGGTGCCACAATGAAAGGCTCTCCGTTTCATCCTTAGGAGAGTTGTGCTGTTACCTCTCTCCTCACCTCACTTTGCCTCTAGATGCTGAGTCCAGCTCTGAGCAGAGTCTCCTCACCCCTTGTCTATTCTGCTTCTGCCAGGGCTTTAGGAAGAGGTAGTATTTTTATCAGACCAGCATAATCTGAAAAAAAGGGACACAGGGACATTTTTCTTCAGGTCCACTTTAATAGCTTCACTTCTCCACTTTCAGCTTGCCATCCCTTCTCAGGAATTTCTTACTTTGTTCCTTATTAAAAGCCGCAACATTAGCTACCCAACACCACTGAGCACACTCTGTCACATACACAGTTGTCTTAATCAGAAGGAGAATCAAAAACTACGCTTTATTCTTTTGGTGAAAAAAAATTAAAATAGAGTGAGAAGAAGGCATTGCCTTTTATCATAGTTACAACTAACCCCACTGAGGTCTATGATAATATTTATCCCTGTGCAGCTGGTATTTTTTAATTGAATTTTTAAATGGCCAGACTGTGTCGCTTTTGTCTTTCAGTCTTCAGGTAGTAAAGACAAGGTCAGCAAAGTTTCTGATTAATGTGGTCTTTAGCTCTGCTGAGAACAAAGACACAGCTTAGACTCAGTTGGCGTCAGAAAGTTTCTTCGTGGCCTTTTCACTCCAAGTTGATTTCACACAATTAAAAAGGAGAAAAAAAATTTTGGGTTTCACAAGATGCAAGAGAAGAAAAAAGGAAGAAAGAGATAAAGGAAGCTGAACCCAAAGCAATGCATGGTATACTCTGAAAGCCAAGGAACTGTGAATTAGAGATGCCTTTGAACAGGGTGCTGCACACCATCAATCCCAGATGGTACTCGCTGGCACACCATTGTGAGCAATGCTGGCAGAGCTGCTGGCATGTCACCTGCTCAGGGTGAGGGGGCATCACCATAGCCCTGTCACTGGATGTTCTAAATTCCCTGCTCCACACAAAGGCCACTCCTGTGGGCACATGCAACTCTCCTTCCTCTGATTGCCACCAGCCCCAGTGAGGGCTGTGCCCTGGGGTGAGTTTCCAATACCTACCAGAACTGGGACTCACATTTCATGAATTCAGGACAGGGTCCACCAAAACCAATGGAGCAAGACACAAATGACACCAGGTGTCAGGAATTGCATCTCTCTCACTGAAGTGCCTTTACCTCTGACAACAGTTAAGAGCAGAAAAAAAGAGAAGCTTTACCTTGAAGTGAATTCAGCTGGTTGTGATGCCCTGTGGTAACAACATTTGCCATTTTCTTGTTGCTTCAAACTGGCTGAAAGCTAGTTAGTAACCCAGCTTCTGGCCCTGGTTTACTGAGCCTGACAACTAATTTGGGTGACATGGACAATCTAGTACTGGATGTTTCTCTGTCACAACTTAGGAGGGGACTGGGATTTTGTAAAGGTTGGGGATCCTCCCCTGACATTTCTTGCCATGACCAAAATGGGTTGGAGGATACCAACTGATAGTAACTGCACCTGAGAGTAGTTGCTAGAAATGTGCTTGTGTTATTAAAATTTGGATATGCATCTCAGGAATCACAGCTGGGCCTGCACAAATCCTAAGAAAGAAATTGCAAGGGCTTGGAAGGGCACCTTTCTCTTCTGGGGTGATCAGGATGGCAGTGTAGTTGTCCAAGCCTGAGACACTGTGGCCTGGTGGTGGCAATTCAAGATTTATCAGCTGCCTGTGGTTGTTTGTCAAGATGTCCAGCAGGATTCCTCTGCTGTTTGTAAGCTATTTAGTGCTGTGCCTCATTTTAATCTGCAATGTACTGTTTGTCCACATCTGTTGTATTAAAGTGTTCATTAGCATTTAAAGAAGGAGCGGATGGTATTGATCATGCCCATTAAAATTAAACAATCATGCATTAGTGACTGATTAGGAATCCTTTTGCTGCACCAGCACTGCTGGTTAAAGCAACAGTGAGTGAACTTGTAAAAAAAAATTCTCAGCAAGATCTAGTTTTCCATCTTGTTTTTATCATTTTTAATGTGGCTACTCCCTATCTTGGTGATAATGCATTATAAATAAAATTGTGCTTACATTTTCACACACACCCCCAGTACTTTACAAAGCTGAGCTTTTTTTTTTCATGTTTTACTAACATGCAGCTAGAAGACCATGCACAGCAATGTGTAAAATCAGATTGTCTCAGGCAGCTACGCCTCAGGAAATGCTCTTTGGAAAGGAGCCATGTTATGTTCACTTAGGGTTTTCTTACAAGTCTGTTAAAGCCAACCATATTTAAGTACCAGTATGTCTAGATTTGCATGGCAGGAGCTGGACACACTGCCCTCCATCCACACACATATCCCTGGCAGTGCTGCAACTGCTACACCCTCCCTCCAGGGCTGACTCTGCAAGTGGCACAAAATACCAGTGCTTAGAGCTGCCCCTTGATTTCCTGGCTTTTCTTTCTCTTGGGCTTCATATCTCCATGCATGGATGTTGATGTTTTCTTAATCCCCAAAAGGTACCTGCATTTTCCTCTTCCAGGGTTTAAAATGCTCTGAATTGTAAGAAGCGAGCTCTGAGGTGTCTGCTGGAATGGATGATGAAAAACAGCAAAGAGCTCATGAAGGCAGATTCAGAACTGGACATCCAAAGTGAGTGAGTATTTGCATCCAATTGAGAGAATGTTTACAAAATCAGATACAAATTTTCTTTTCCTTTTTTTGTTTTTAATGTGAGACTTACTGTCAGAGCTTACACCAGAATCTGTTTGTTCATTCAGCAGCATTTTAGTCTGGATCTTATGTGAATCACAAGAGTTGCCCAGCTCTCTCTGGATGCCAGACATCAGCTGGAAAGCTTCAGGGTGAACAGCAGCATCTCTCCCTGGCCATTGGTTCTTGACCCTGCCGGTGGGTTGTGAGGGAGGAAGCAGTGCTCAGTTCAGACAGGAGGAGCAGGTTAACCTCAGCATCATGGCCCTTGGTTTTCTGAAACTTTACAGGCTTTACCTCCACAGATGATGTCTTCATGGCATGAGCAAAAACACTTCTTTCTTTTTCTACCAACAAGACACGTGGTTCAATTTTTTTGATGTGTTTTTTTCTTTTTTTTTGTCTTTCCCATATACCAAAGGATGTCTTAAAAAAAAAAAAAAAAAGAGGCCGGAGAGCATTCACTGCTGAGGGTAGCAATCATTCTTCTTTAGCTCAGTGTCCCAGAGCTGGGTCTGACCCTGTTGGATATTGTCTTCCTAAGAACACAGGTTTCCCCAGCAGCACTGCCACTGCCATCAGGACTGGCTGTAAGAGATGAGTGTCCTGGGGACCTGCCCCATAGAGGGAGTGACAGCCAGACCAGCAGCTTGCCGTGGTGCTGCACTCTCTGGGAGCTTGTTCCCTGTGTCTTGCAGATCAGAGCCATGTGCTGCTGTGCTGTGAACCAGCTGGCAATTCAGGCGCCTGTGAAACCCTGCTCCTGAGCAGGGCAGCTCGTGAATGGGAGACTCCCTGGAGCAAAAACATTGCCCAGGCCTGCAAACACAGGCTGCTTTTGTTCACATACAGCCAGGGGGCTGCCCACAGGCAGCTTGCTCAAGAGACAGAGGTCTTTCTGAAAGGGAGAGAGATGCTTAGAGGGTTTTGGTAGCTGCTCACCTGCCTGAGTGGCGAGCGAATGAAATGGCAGAGTTACCTGTCACGCAGCTCGACCCCTCACACAAACCTTTTCTTTTCCACAGAGCCTTTGCAAATTCACAGGACGATTGTCACAGAGGTGACAGCCCACTGAACTGTCCAAGGGGCACCAAAATCATAAACAACTCCAGGCTGTTCCTCAGCCTAACCCCTTGTGACATGAGCAGACCATCAATCCATCCCAGGATGGTGGAGGTGCAGAGGTCGCTTTTTATGACCTGGGCAGGAATTTCCCGCAGCTCAGGGTTTTATTTGGGCAACACTGTAATCTCTTTCTCTTCCTGCATTTCTGCGTGTTGCTTTGGCCTCCTATTGATTTCGACACACATACCAAAATGTAGTGCCTGTGCTGGTCTTGTCAGGAAGATGAACAGAATTAATGATCGGAGAGGGGAGATGAGGTGGCCATCCAACCCCTTTTTGCTAGGATATGCAGCTCCCAGGGTTTCAGCCTGTCTGCCTGCTGCCACGGCACACGGTACCCCTGTGCTCAGGGAAATTTGGCCATACTGCCTGGCTGGAAAGGGATGACTTTGGGAACTGCTCATCCTGTGCTGATGTTGCTGAGAACTGCCTTGAGCAGGGGGGATGCCAGTGGCCCCTCTGTCTCCTCATCCACACCCTGACCTCAGTGATGGACCAGTGGATAAAACACTGCCATGCTCCCAGTGGTTTTCAGGGCTGGGGTTCACAGCTGTTGTTGCTGCTGGGGGGTTTATTTCCATGAAGTGCTAGAGAAAGCAAACAGTCCCTATTCGGGGGGGGGGGGGGGGGTGCCCATTTGTGCCTCCCCCCAGCACTGCCATGACTGAGCTAATGCCCCATGAGAACCTGCTTTCTTGCTGTGAAATGGGGATGGCTGCTTTTGGACATGGTTTACTTTTTAAAGAAAGAACTGGCTACTGCAGTTTTGCTCTATCTTACCTGCTCCCACTGATTATTTTCTAGCAGTTGGCCATGTATGACAGCATGCTGACCAGAATCTGGCAACTTGCTGAGCTGATTGAAGGAGCAGATGTTGCCTCACTGAGAGCAACAGTCCCCAGCCATGGCATCCCTCACCTCTGTCCTGCTCTCTAGCTCAGCTAATGCTGCTCAGGATAAAATCCCACGTATTTTAAGACTTTCTATAACTTGCAGACTTGCTGCCAAGAAGATTGGACTGTGCATCAAATATATGCAATTGATTTTTCGGATTGTGCTAGAGAATGCACTTTGACATAATAATAATAATAATTATTATTACTTTAGGCTGGGAAAGATGGGCAGTGACTTATGTAACTGTGGAAAAACCCCAAACTGAGGGGCTGACATGTCCATTTTGTGACATGACATGGCATCTCTTATCACAAAATGGAATCAAATAGCTGTGCTACCTCTGAAATTTGCATCTGACAGAATTATTTTCTGTATGTGTGTCCACCGTATAAGGGTTTTTACCTAACATTCTTATCTAATGAATTGCCATGCTTAGCAGCTCAAGCCAGTTTGTTGCAAGAAGTTGGAGGTTAGAGAGGAGAAGTCTGTTAAGGCAATAACACTAATAAGGGTCTGCCAAGATCACGTTTGAGTGAATGTAAATCCAGGGCATTTGAGATGAACAACTCAGAGGATAGAGGAGTGGCCTCTTGGGAGAAATGCGAGCTGGGGGGTGCAGCCCGTCCCTGCAGCTCCCACTGCAGCAGCACCCAGGCTCCGCACAGCCGCAGCCCCTGCTCCCGTCCCTGCCCGGGGCCGGAGCCTCCTCCCGGACACTTCCCGGGGCGCTCTGGCAGGTGCTGGCGGGCGGAGACACGGACACTGTGCTGTGCAGAATTAAGTAGCTTGGTACACCTGGGGCTCAACACACACATTCCTTTTCCTGCCTTAGCAGGCAAGGTGAGGGCTCCCTGCAGCAGAGAGGGCATTTTCCTCATGCTGTGAAAAAACCCAAGGGCTTGAAAACTTGAGATGTGCCCTGGGAACCTGTGGCAGGCACTAGCGAGCCCTGAGGGACTCTTTCTACTTGTCCCCCTCACTTCCTCCCCCCTGAGAGAGCTGCCTGGGGAGAGAGATCCCTGGGGAGAAGGTTATGCCACCACATGTCCTCCCACCCCCATCCTCTCCCAGCAACCACATCTTGCTGAAGGCTGGTGGAGGCAATGCAAATCAACATTTGCAAAAAGGCAATGGCAAAGCTCGTGTAAAAGGGCAAAAAAAGAGACTACAGTAAGTATTTTTGATTATTTCCTGATAGCCTTCTGTTTCCCACAGCTATACAATTGCAGAACATTTTGTAAATGATTTCTTTATGATGTGACTAAATGTAATTTGCGTTTTCAAAGGGAAATACAAATCAAAGCCCAACAATGAAAGGGCTGGGATTTTGAGCTTTTAAAAGTGGCTACTGCATATCAAAACCAGCTACTTTCGAACAACATTTTTTGCTATGCATTTTGTGGAATGGCTACAGGACAATCAAATGAGCATTGTAATTATGCTCCCATAATGTGCATCATAACGCTCTGGGCTCCAAATGATCTGCTGTGACTTACATTTGGAATAATCATTAAGGTTTCTATCAAAAATGACCACATTTCAGCCATTTTCTTAGTGCACCGATGAATGTAGTATCAACTGCACTTTTTCTGACACTGATCTGTATTATTCCTTTGGTTTTCCTTCTCTTATTCTTTTGATTTTTGTGGTCTTGGCAGTTTGTGTCAAAGAAATACAGTATCGGATAAGATTGGACATGACCACCTTCAATCCAACATGCAGGATGCATTGGCACACAGCCTTTACTAACAAGAAAATCATAGCAAAGCACAAGGAGATAGAAACCTGTTAAACTAAAAGGAGAAAATCTATTTCTCCTTAGAGAGAAAAAAAAGGAAAAAGATACTAATTGCATTGTGGAGGTATTTTATGGAGCTAGTACAGCTGGTCTTACTAGAAACGGATTGTACATATTAAATATTATATTTATTTTACAAAATCTGATTCTACCTATGAGAGCATAGTGTTAAGGTATTTACATTAAAAAGGTACTCCATAAAAATGCATGTCCAGCAAACACATAGAGGTCTAGCTGTAATTAAATCTCCAAAAGTGATGTTCTGTGTAAGAACAAGTATGTCCTTTCTGGATTGCAATCAATAGCAGGTTACCTGATTATACACCTTATTATGTCTTGTATAGTAGTGTGAGCCACTGGAGGGTGATGTGTGAACAAAGAGATATGCTTGATCAGATCTTTTCAAGAAACACACCTTACAGGAGAGAGAAAAACAATTAGTGTGTGTTATAGGTTACCGATTTACAATTTACATCATAAATCAATGTCTGATTATTTTAATGCAAAATGTTTTTAGCTTCATTTTATTGCACTAATGGTTTCAATAACACACTATAATTTGCTTAGATGAAGAGGTGATTGGACAGCTCTTACATAAATTTTTAATTACTGTCATTAGTGGCTGCAGTCTTATTCTTTCCTGTGGAGCTAAGATACGTGTCATTGCATTGTGCTACGGGTACTCAGTGGCCATGAGAATCCAAACTCTCCCTTTCCTCTTAAACGCATGCACCCATAAATATGTGTCACTGTGCAAGTCTCATCACAATAAATACTAGCATCACACAGACATTAACTAATGTGTCCACATGCTATTTTAGGCAGGTGTGGTGGTGCATCCCCACCCTTGGGCCATACTATGATCTCAGAAATACTCATTAAGCCTTGGCCTTGACAAACACCACCTGGGCTAAGGTCCTCTTGAACTTAACAGAAACACTGCCAGGAGCTTATGCTTTCTAGTGTGGCTGTTTTTAACGAACAGCCTTGAAAACTGATTTTTCTTGCCTGAATAACAACCCAAGTGGAACAACATTTTTGTTCCCAGACTTTCGAAGAAAATTATTGACCCAAATTGTGGCCAGGATGGAAAATTACTATGGCTAAAGCCAACCCTTTTGTGACCCTATAAAGAGCAGTCCTAAGTGAGACCCTTTGAGCCCTCCTGGACCGCAGCAGGCTGTGACCAGCACCTCCCCCTGAGTGGGGCCTCCCAGGGCCAGCCAACACTCACGTTTGCCATACTTGGGGGACCACCACCAATCGCCAACAATGGAGCCTGGGCTACCTCCACTCCTCGAGACTCAACACTTTGCCCACTGAGAAGATCCAAAGGCATCCGATGTGAGTACTTTGCTGAATTCAAAGGGAACTTTTGAAATGTATATACCTTGTGTGTACTCCTTTGGGTCCGCATGTGAGTGTGAATGTGGTATAGCAAATGTACTATGAATGTTGCTCTCCTAGATTCTTAAGTAGTTTAGGTTTGTAAGTAAGTTAGGCCTATTACTGAGTTACTGTTGTGCTATAGTAACTTCTGTAAGAATCTTTTGTTTAATTGTTTACATTAATCTGTCATTAAGTGCTGTTGAGTTTAAGTGCCATTAAAACATTTACACCTAGACCGTTTTTCAGGTGTGGGGCTAAGTTTGTCAAGGAAGTCCATTCTGAACCTTGTGACTCAATGGGAGGGTCTCCCTTATTCTTTTTTATCCTTAGTCTTTCTCGGCCTTACCCTTTTTTCATGTAGATAATTTCTGGTTGATTTTAGTTTTAGATTGATTGTAGACTTCAGTACAATTTTTCTCTATGTGCTTTAACCATCTAGTAAGTAGTAGAGTGAACCTTGCCAATGAACTTTGTCATGCTTTCATTGTTATATTAAACATGCTTTTGCTGATACCTTTGCCAGGGATTCTTTGGGTGTCCTAAAACACTCATTCATAACAGCAGGTAAAAATGTATAGCTCCAATTTAAAAAAAAAAAGAGAAAGGAGCATAAAGTGTGTTGAGTGTAGTTAAGATAGGAACTGTGTAGGAGAGCCAGGGACAGGGCAGCAGGATTCCTGCCTCCAGAGAGAAAAGCTGTGTTACAATGCTAACAGCCAAAATCTGCGGGGTGACATGGAAAACAGCCCTTGTCCTTCATCCCAGCAGACCAAAGGTCACATCTATTGTTCCTGACAATGGGGCTATTGTTGGAGGTCCATGTTCTCGCTACTGCTTGAAGCTCCTAACATGTAAACAACTTTGATTCCCCTAGATAGATGCAGAAAGCATTGCACGCTCAATCTACTGCATGTCCCTCCATAATTTCAGCCAATTCCCTTAGCAGGTCTTCCAAGGGCTGCTACCATGTAGTGACAGCTCATTTCAAGGAAAGATGAGACCTTAACAGACTATTTTATTGAAAACACCTGATAAAATACTCCAGATGATCTTTGCCGACATGTGAGCCCTGAGGGGTGAGCTGGCTGGTAGCACTGGACAGGCTGTGCAGGACCCTGACTGGGGGACTGAATGGGCAGGGATGTTTTCCTCTACTCACATTAGCCTAATGTAAGTGTGGCTGAAAATGCAATGCTCACCTGAGTTCACCTTTGCATGTCTTCAGCTTCTGTTAATAGCTAGATGTAGGACAGTGGTGCTGCCTATGTCTTGACAAACACAGAAAAACTTTTTCCATCATGGTAAAGCCAGTTGGTAAGTTTGTTCTGCCCATCCGCTGAGGGCACCTGTGCCCTGCAGGGCAGAGCAGGGCCATGCAGGCCATGAGGATGAAAATGGGAAATCACAGTGTCACAGGTCACAACAACCATCTCCTGAGTTACAGACCTTAATTTTCTGGTACCCTTGCTGTGCGCTGTAGGAAGGGAAGCCTCTGCCCTTCACATACATCCCATTTCTCTTTCCCTTTCCTGCTCCCTTATCCCCAGTCATCTGTAAAATATGTGAGCTGATATACACAATTTTCAATAAAATAATTATTTTTCACATATTAAAAAAACCTTGACAATACAGTTCACAAAATGTTCTGTCTGGATTCCCCACAAAATCTCTGCTCTGGCCTATTAATTTGAAAGCCATTTGAACTACATGTGCAGTTTGAAGATTTGAAGAATGCTGTTTCCATTAAGCATTACACGGAAAATTAACTGCAGTCTGAAGTTTTGCTTCAGCTAGTGCCATCAGTACTCCATAACATTTCATATGATGCTCTTAAAAGCTGTGAAGGTTGGCTACTTCTCTAGTAAAATTCTGGTAAGTGATTCAAGATGTTAAGGGCTTTTACTCTTAATAAACTGGATCTCTTCTTCCATGTAAGTAAATAAGTATTTGTAGATTTCTTTTTCTGAAAGAAGTAAAACTACATCAAAATTCAGAAAACATCCCCCTCTTCCCAACTGAGCTGTCTTATTTGGAAGCCATCTGGGTGGCAATCTTCCACTAATTTGGATTTAGAGGAATGGAGTGTGGTCTGGTCTCTGGAGAACTGGTTTCGTTTGTCTGCTTTTGTGTGTGTGCTGAGAAGCCAGCAGTGCAGGTAAGTATGTAATTATGGGCTTATTTAAAATGGAGATTCTTTTACGTGACAGATTGCAGCATGCGCAGGAAGAATAATGCCCGGAGAAAATAGAACACCTCTGTGAGGGCTCTTGTACTCTATTGTGCTGTAGCCTATTTACAGGCTTTGGCTCAGAGATGATTCGTGGTTTGCCTTACACGGGCACAGGTTTGCACGTGCACGGGGCCTCCTCCCTCCAGCCGATTGCAGTGGGGACTCGCCTGCTGTCAGGGAGGCACCTGGAAATGCTGAGCAGCAAGAGTTGCACTGGTATTGAGCCCTGCTCAAACCCCAGGATAAACAGAGGATTATAGCAAACACCAGGGCCACAAATCCCATACAGCTTCTTCAGGGCTTCTCCCATTACTATCGCTGCCAAATATTGCATAGCAGTTATTTTGCTGTGTTTAACGGCCGCACTTGATTTAACGTGCTATTATACATGTTACCAAAAATGGTTTAAAATGACTGATCTATTTTCTTCTGGCCCGTCTTCAAATAGTATTTTGATTGCAAAGGGCAAGGCAGCCAACTTCTTTGTAAAATTCTGTTGAACTGTTGTTACCCGAGGAGCAGAGGCGTCACCTCGTCTCACTCCTCTCACTCATCGGTGGGGCCCTGGTAAGCGACCCTCCATTCCTCGTGGGACTGGGGGTAGCCTGCGCGCTGCGGGGTGAGTGTTCCGACGCACTGTACTTGTACTACCCTGCCTGGCAGGCGGTGCTGGGTGCGGGCTCTGCTGGGAACAGCCGGGGCACAGACCCTTGGCTTTCTTTCGTGGAGAAGCCCCGCTGCCCTTGAAAACTGGCAGGTTTGGGGGGTTTATTTCAGAGTGGAGCCAACCTAGGTATGGCATATAAAAACTGCTTTTTAAAAAAAGGCGTAGAGACCACGGGGACTTCCCAGCAGGCCCCGGCTAGGCACGACCGGCCGCGGCCCCCGCCCCCATTCTGCACCCGACTCCCGCCGCGTTCCGCCCGGGAGCTTTTCGCGCCACGGGCCAGGCCCTTGCAGCTCCACAAAGCTCAAACCGCGAATAGAAAAAAAAAAAAGGGGGCTCCGCACTGGCCCCTTCGGGGACATCACGGGAGACCTGATGAGCTCCTCAGCAGAGGTGGGCGGGCGGGCGCGGGGTGAGCTCGCGGGGTGCCCAATCCCGTGGGGGTGTGCGCTGCATCTGCCAGGACGCGGGCGGCAACGCGGGAAAGGCGCCGCCGGGCCCCGCCCCCCGCGGTCCAGCCGCTTTGGCGCGAACCTTCAGTTCCCCGCGCTCGCCCGCCGCCGCCAGCATGGCCCCGCCGCGCCCGCAGGTGAGCGCTGCCTGCGGCCGCCGCTGCCCGCCGGGCTCGCCGCAAGGCTGCGGATCGCTGCTGCTGTAGGGAGGGGGGAGGTTGTGGAGCTTGCCGCCGCTCCCGGGGCCCTCCGGGGTCTTGCGAACCAGAGCAAGCTGGGTTAAGCCGCGCTGCGGAAGGCTGGTGGGGTCGGGTGGGGGGGCTCTTTCGTTTGGGCACCCCAGGGAGAGCGATGTGGGGGCAGCCCCACCACTCGGACCGGCAGCCTCGGGTCTCCTGCTCCGCCGCGTGCAGTGCGGTGGGAGCATGGGGGCGGCCCGCGCATGGCGGTGCCCTTAACTGAGGTGGGGGTCTCGGCTTGGGAGTCGCGCTCGGCGGGGAGCTGGCGGCCCACAGCCATGCGCCCATCGCCCCCGCCTCGCCGAGGGCGCGGAGGCAGGCGGGGGGCGGCCCCACGGGACGGGACGGGCGGGAAGGGGCGCAGGGGTCGGCGCGGCGGCCGGCGGGTGGCTGGGCCGCGTGTGTGCGGGGCGGCACCATCTTAGCGGGAGGCGGGGGAGGCACTGGCGGGACCGCGCCTGAGGGGACGGGCGTGTCTGCGAGCCCCTGGCCGCCCCGGGTCATCTGGGCTGGGCTTCCGTGCCCGAGGCCCTCGGTGCGGGCCGTGCCCCCGGCTGCGCGCACCCTCAGCCGCGGCGGGCGGCACCAGAAGCCGCCCCTTTTGTGGTCTGGGGCCGGCCGGGCCGAGCCGCTGTTGGGTGCTCGGCGAAACTGTGAAGCGAAAACCCGCAAGTAGAGCGGTGCTGGGGAGAGGACGGAGGGCTCCAGGTTGGCCCGGGCAGCTGCTGTTTAAGCCCTGTCTATCCAGCGTTTGGCCCGGCCGCGGCCAGCGCTCACGACCGTGGCAGCACCTCAGCGTGGGTACTGCCCCCCCGCATCGATGCCACCCTCGGGGGATAAAATGGGTCACTGCCAGTAGAAACATTTCCGGGGAAAGGAAAACCTGAAGCCCATAAAAAAAAAAAATCTTTCAAATCGGTGGCGAAATGAAAAAAACAGCAAACTGCTTTGTCTAGAACAGTTGTTTCAAATCTGTGGATAGGATTCTTTGGCCCTTTCTTAAGAGCTGCAGAGTATTTAGTGTTTGCCTCAAACTGAAAGTAATAAATGAATCAAAGTAGGTTTCCAGGTGCTTTTCGTGTACTTGCACTTTTTTCCATCACTGGCTATTATGATTGGGAAATGACATGATTTATGTGCTTATTTCCACTTGTCTGTTTGCATACGAGAAGTATTCTTAAATACTGAAAGATACTCATCTGTAACAATGATCAGAATTTTACCAGAGTAAAAACTATTGTCATTCCTAACTCTGAGATTTATTTCAAAGCTGATGTTTGTTTTCTGACTTGCATTCAAGATTGCTCAACATCCTAAAATGTTCGATCCTAAGCGTCAATAAAAAGATATTTTTAAAAGCTACTGTGCTGCCGTAGGTCTCTTCTTAATGGTGTTGCTGTTGTCCTTTTGTAGCGCCGAGGTTGTTCGGGAAGGAGAAACTTCACAGCCTTTCGAAATACAAAACTGATTCCCATGGAAACATCCTCATCCTCTGATGACAGTTGTGACAGTTTTGGTTCTGATAATTTTGCAAGCACAGTAAGTACAGTACAAGAACAAATAATTCCATATGTGCAGTACTAGTAAAGGTAACAAAAATGTAAACTTTATAAAGCTGGTAAATGTTTTGTGCACAATTAAAACTACTTGCTCTGCTTATGTTTTTGTATAGTAGTTATAAACCTTTGTGGTATGCTGTAATTTCATTTCACTCTTTACTTGTGCTTCTAGGTGGTAATTGTTGGGAACAGATTAGCTATCAATTCTAGCCTTTGAAATGTCACCTAACCTAGTGTGCCTGGTAATTTGTAGCTGTGGTTCTGAAACCCCTTGTGAAATGCCTTAAGTCTTCCTTTTCTTTATTAAAAAGCTAGCTTGTACTGCACTTGTAAATGCTAATAATTTTCTGTGCAACTTCAGTTAAAGGATATTTTATTTTTTTTAGAAATGCAAATTTAGGTCGGATATTAAAGAAGAACTGGCAAAAATTTTTCATGAAGCCTCTGATGATGAATCTTTCTGTGGCTTTTCAGAAAATGAAGTTCAAGATGCATTGGTAAGACAGTTGATTTTAGTTCGCTATTTTATATTTGAATTCTTACACATTCTTCGTTGGAAAACAATGCCAGCTTCAGCTTGAAAGTTCAGTGTTTCAGAAAGAAGCATCATTTCATTTAGTAAACAGTCTGAGTAGCCAAAGTTTAATTTTCTTTTTGTCTCCATGAAAAGCACTCAAGATTCTGAGCTTTTAAAATCTGCCTCATGTATTTTGAAATATATCTCTTAAAACTGTCTTGCTGGATGTTACTCTGTTGGACCCTAACGTTTCTGGTTTCCTCAATACGAAATGTTAGGCTAGCCCATGGACTCCAGCAAACCTCAGAAAAATTTGTGTGTCTTGACACACAGTCAGACCTCCACTCTGGCGGTGTAACAGGGAATGCATGTCTTTCAGCATTAGAGAAATAGTGATAGGTGCTGAAATCTGCCTTCCTGCTTTTCCTTGACATCAGTGCAAGGTCAGTTTTATTGCTTAAAAAGGTCAGTGGTCGATATTCAGAAGAGAAATTGAAGTAGTACCACGTTTGGCAAAAACAGGTTTGTCATAACTTCAGGACATGTTGAGGAATGACTAGAAAAGAAAAATGTCTAATTGGAAGAAGACACGTCTGAGTTAAAACAATACTAAAGAGAGTAAGTAGGAGACAAAGCTGGAATAGATAAGTAGAAAAAAGAATCAATAACTGCACATAAAGTGCAACCAAAATCACATACCTGGTTAATAAAAACCCTGTGTAAATAAAAACGGCCATTTGATGCCCACTGTTACTGCTGATCAAAATCAGACTTATTGTGTCTAAAAAGAAAAATCAAAGCCCATTGCAAAATGAGCTTTTAACTAAATAATTTATGTCCTCACTGAACCATTGGTTCTAGGAGAATCTGTAAGCAAGACATCAGAATTCAAAGATTGGAAAATACTGGGATTTTATTCATAATTATTTCATTGGCTGGCTCTAGAAGGAAGTTTCCATTTTTTATCATTGATAGTATGAGATGGCTGTTCTTGGCAGCTTACAAAATTGGGTTTGACCTTGTGCAGAGAACTACATGGTGTCTTTTTTTACAGCCAAATGCTATATGTAGCAAAACTGAGCCCTTTAAAGGCAGTTCTCTTTCTCACACCACACACACAAACTATTTTTGCTATTAGACCTGCAAGTGACAGCTGACACTGCTGCAACTGGACCTACACTCCCTTTTCTGGTGTGTTTGGCACGACCATGTAGGTCTTCCTGAGAGGTTTTTATCCCCGTGTCCCATCTCCTTCCCTCCCGCTCCAAAGTGCACTAGAACACTAGGACTGGATGTTTGGATTTCAGCCAGGTAGCCTCTTAAACCACTCCCAGACAAAATGTTGTTGACTGTATTTACCTGCATAGCAGCTCTCCTGGATTTACATGCTTCCATTCTGGTTTGTTAATAGAAATTGGAATCGGATTCAGAGGAGAATGATACAAGTGCTGAAAGTGCGATAGATCAGAGAGGGCAGAAATGCCCTGTTCCTCTGAAAGTAGCCATGAGGTTTCCACCTCGAAGATCGGAGAGGAGGAAGGGTGAGATGGAACCTGTTCCTGAAACACTGATGCCTGCTCCAGATTCAGACTCTGACACTGAAGAAAACGGTGCTATGTTTTTAGAAAAAAGAGCTTTAAACATAAAGGAAAACAAAGCAATGGCAAGTACTCAATGTCTCCCTGGGGACCCTCCCTTTTTCCCCCCTCCCTTTTGACTCTTGGGGGACCTCTGTTTAAATTCACTGTAATGGGAACTGCATGAATGCATTAAGACAAATTTGCATTCCTAAAATATAAATCTGATACTTTACATTTACTGGCATATGAAAATCCATAGGCTGCAAGCCTAACAACATAATAAGTTTGAGTATTTCCAAATTACTTGCAGTCACTAAAACATAAATAAGACATAAATGTAAAGAGTTGAAGAGTGACTGCATTTCCTATAAGTAATTGTACTTTTAGCCAATTGCCCTAGTAGTCTGTAATAGCACATAAATACCCTTTTAAGGCTCTGCTTCATTTTTCTTTCTCTTGTTAGCTTGCAAAACTAATGGCTGAGTTGCAAAATGTTTCTGGTATCTTTGGTGGGAGAAAATCGTTGCCAGCTGTCAGTCATGTGAGTATAAACTTGCTGTATCTGCCTTCAGATTTCTAAGAGTCAAATTCTGACATTACAAAGCAGGATTCTCAATGAAAAAACTTAATAAACCATGCAAATCAAAGTCCAGTTAGAATTTTATTGCTTTCTAAAACAGGTGTCCTCATTATGTAATTCTCTTTTGATTTGTCACAGTATAAAGCAGAACAGATTAATTTAGAAAGGTTAAGTGTCTCCACAGGCCAATAAAACTAAACAAGGTGCTGTGTAAATATGCGGTTATACAAAGGCTGGAGATAAGGGGGGGCAGCTCAGACTTTGAAGCTCAGACCTGAATATTCTGTGAACTTGGAGCCTTGAAAAACACCTGGCATTTAGCCTAACTTTAAAGAAGGTTGTGAATCAGCAGTGTAATGAATTTCACTGCTGATCTATTTGTAAGCTGGGTGAAGATGAGAACAACACTAAAAATTGCAACTCCTCATAGACACAGGTTCTGCTGCTTTTGACTATTCCTCTGAGACTAGCAGAATGTTTAAGATGAATTTGCTTAGGATCTTCTTAACCTTGTGTTTTCTGATTGGGACAGGGATAGATACGTCTTTGGAAAAGCTGGGAGGAAGGCATCTTTAGAGGAGGAATTCAGTAGGGACAGGAGCTATCTGTATTTTCACCTGTTTCATTAGGGGCTTTTAAACTTCAGCAGGGACCAAAGCGACTTCCAAGGCGTTCCTTGCCCAAATGTGCCTTGAGGAGGAACCCAGACCGAAGTTCTCGGCCTCACACAAGGTCCAGGTCCTTGATTGAAGGTCCTCCTACTCTTGTACCAGAAGAGGAAGAAGATGACCGGTACATCTTAGTGAGAAGAAGAAAGATGTCTGACGAATACCTGGAGGTATGATGAAGGTCTGGTTCTCCTGTTGTGAGTTTTGAGGGTGGTTTTGTACTCTTTCAAGAGAACAGCAATTCATAGAGTTGATGAGGTTTATCAGTATGCCATGGCCTTGGAAGAAGTGGAAAAAAAAAAAGGGGGGGGGCATTTTGTACGTGTTCTGCACTTCCCCTTCCTTGTCCTTAGAAAACCATTTCCTCTTTCACTCCAGAAGGAGTGAAGCAAGATCAGTAGCATCGCTGCACCCCGAAGGTGACAGATCAAGTGAGGGTGCTAAAGCTGCATGCATATCATATGTCTGTACAAAGTTCTGTTATATTTTGCTTAAATATATGATGGGTGTTTGAGACTTCAGCATTGCTGTGAAGGTCCTTGCCTTTGTATAGTTTTTGCTGAAACTAATACTTAAAGTATTGTGTCTTGCTATTCAGCATGAAGCCCGTACTCCCAGGAGGGGTCACCGTGGTGCCGTGGCTTTTCCACACGTTGTGCGCCCAGTTGAGGACATAACAGCGGAAGAGCTGGATAATATTTGTGTATCTGCAAGAGAAAAAGTATATAACAGGGCCATGGTAAGTATATCCCAACTTTGTGAAATGTGTACTTTGTGAAGTCATTTTTTTGTTACACTGTGTTTGTTTGCATCAAAGAGAGCACACTCCCTCTCACTGAGAGAAAAGATGTGATTTTTGGCAGAAATAGGTGTGAGGTCTTGAAATGCCCCTTCTTATTTTTGCCTGAATTTGTAGAATGGCCTTTACCAAGCCAATTAGCTTGCTGTCACTCTGCAACAGCTAATACCTAAGTGATACCAGCCAGGGAGAATGATTACCAGACACTGAAGATGCAGTGTTAAAACAGTCTTGGTTCAAACTTTGCAAGGTGGCTTTCTGTTTCAGGATAAGCACTGCTAGCTCCCAAAGAGATTTTCTTCAATGCCTTATTCCCCTAACTAAAATGCCATCTTAAATGTCTTGTTTCTTTTTCCTGTGTTCTAGGGATCCACCTGCCATCAGTGTCGCCAAAAAACCATAGACACCAAGACAAATTGTCGTAACCCTGATTGCGTAGGAGTGCGGGGCCAGTTCTGTGGGCCGTGCCTCCGCAACAGATACGGGGAGGATGTCAGAGCAGCACTGCTGGACCCGGTAAGACATGCTCAGGGGTGGTTTATTGTGCTTGACTTGCACAGCCAGAGGTGTTGGTCACTGACAGCAGTTTTAACAGAACTGCTTACAGTGCTGTAGTACATCGTGCAGTCCTGGCGTGATTCACCCTGAATCACAGAGCTGTGTTGCGTAGAACTTGTTGTATTTACTACTTCGGTAGTGTTATTTGCAGGAGTAAAGTATGAGAACAGAGCAGCAGCCGAAATATTCTTGTGTTTGAGTATCAGAACAGTGTTCTCTTTCGCCTTGCATTAGTGCTTAATGCCCTATGGAAAGAAACTGTATTGTGGACAAAGTGCTGCTGTTGTGGGCTGTGATGTAGGAGTTAAACAGAGTGGAATGCTTCCTGTGGTTACGTGCAAGGCAGGCAACAGAGAGTTTAATCACCTACAGACTCAGGAGTTTGTAGTCTTGCACTGGTTTAGACAACTTTATGCAGTGCTGATGTTCACTGCAGAACTCACTGTGGAGCAGGGCACTCTTCCAAGTTGTGGGTGTGAGTTGCATCTGGCATAGCGTCTCAGCTGAAAGGGCTTGTTGTTGTCTCTCTTTGTGTAGACATGGAGGTGCCCACCATGTCGTGGGATCTGCAACTGTAGTTTCTGCAGACAGCGAGATGGCCGATGTGCCACGGGTGTCCTGGTCTACCTGGCCAAGTACCACGGCTTTGACAATGTCCATGCCTACTTAAAAAGGTGAGTGTGCCGTTGTGTCAGTGACGTGGTTGCATTCAGTGGGATAAGCATCTCAAAAGTGGGAGGGCAGAGATGTCCACATCCTAGTTCGTCAGGTAAATCTCAAGATTAGTCTGTGTTGCCTCCAGAATCCGAGATTTTGCCCTATGATTATTCTGATACACTGGTTCTCACCTGAAACAAATGATACATCCACTCTGCCTTTTAGCTCTTAACCTCAGTGTGTATTGTCAGGGCTTCCACTAATTGATCTAAAAGAGTTTTCAGTGTTTTGCTACAAGCTGATTCATGTTTTTACTTGTCTTTCAGTCTGAAACAAGAACTTGGAATGGAAGACTGAAGCTGTGGCTGCCTTTAAATTACATACTCTTTTCAACTACGTCATATTATTGCCTGCAGTGAATTGTTTAATCAAATGAGATTACAAAGTGCCTTCCCTGCTTCCCTCTCCTTTTGGGTAAAAAAGGATAAAAACCTTTCATTTTTTTCAGTATAAACCATAGTTGGGAAAGCTGTTCAATGAAGGTCTTTGCCCAGAGGCCATTGTTTTCTTTTTAAACAACTTTGCAAATCAGATAGCATCAGTCCTTGTTTTCATGATAGTAACTTGTTTTTTTCTTCCTGAAGGGAGATGGGGCTTTAAGCCATTCGTTTCACTCATGCAGCGATCTCTGCTGCAGGTATACTTATGCTCCAAAATTGTTTACAAAAAGATAGAGATATTCTGAAAACTTGGGGTGGTTTTCTCCACAAAACCAAGCAGCCAAGTTCTGCAATACAGACACTTAATGATCAAATGGAATTGTAGAATTCTCTGAAACAGCAGCATGTTCTTAAGTTCAAAAAGGAAGCCCTGTAAGTTGCAGCTGAGCAGTCTTCAAGCACTAATATTTGGTTTTATAGAGTACTAAAAGTTCATCCTGGCCATTTGAAGGGAGACTCTCTGAATTAAAAAATGCAGCAGAAGCCGTTTGACGTGGCACTTTGTGTTTTTGCTGAGATAAGGCCACTGCTGAAAGCTTCCACAGCACTAGCATTGCCTACTGGTGATGTGATGTGAACATACTGGTATACATTGTGTAGTGACCACTGTCTGAAACAGAATGCTTCGTGTGTTAAATGACTATGTTCGTGGACTCTCTTCTCCCTGTTCTTGCTGCAGCTGCAGAACTGCTTTGCAGAGTCAGCAGTGGTCCTGGGGAAGAGGGATACCTCCAGACCAGGGCTTGGTGAAGCAGAGGGGTGGCAGTTCATGTGGCTGTTGGCCAGCTTCAAGTGGATGAAAGGTGGTAACTTGTTTAATTTGGTTATCAGGAAAAGGGGCAGTGCATGTTTCTGTATCTGGCTCTGTGTGATTGTTGAAGGTTCTTTCACATGACATTTGTGAAATGTAAGTACAGCAGAAATGGAGCTGAAGAATTCTGATATGCTGAGTGCATGGGGTCTCCTGTACTCAGTGTTGTAGAAAAGAAGGTGCCATGAAAATTGCATCCAGAGAACCACAAAGTTTGTAAATGTGCTTAGTTTGGTTATGGAAACTACTGTGTAAGCTTTGTATAAGGTTTAGAAGGTAATGTTATAAATAATGTACAGTTTAGTAGTAGAAAAATCAACATGGGATTACACTTCTCTGTTTGCGCCGTATTTGCACTGTGTGTACACAAAATGATCCGCAGTTCATACCTTTCTGGGAATTGCATCAGTGTGTGTGGGAGGGGAGGAGAGAGGAATTTAGAAACAACAGATATTTATGTCTCAGACTTGCAGTTCTGTTTCATAAATCATCTCTCCTATAGAAAATCTCCTGTCCTTTCTTCATCTGTTTTTATAGTGTGAATAGCTGTGCAATCTGAGGTGTGGAGAGTGCTCTTCCCTCTAGGTACATTTTGTGAAGAAGGAACTCATTTTAGAAATACATGTTCTGACAGATAAAAGTGGTTGGTTTTTTTTTCCTCCTAATTGCTTGGCTTGCCTTCTGATTGCTAGAGTGTGAAAGTACTGTGCTAAAAGCAGACCCTTGTGTTATATTACAGAGACTGCTGTATTTAGATTTACTCAGATCTGTGCTGTTCTGTACAAAATTTTTCATTTTGAAAATAAAGATTTTCAGATTTAGAATATTTTCATCTCTGAACTGTTTTTAAAAAGCCTGTTAGAGCTGTACTTCTATTTTACCACTTTCAGGTGAACTTATGCTGTGACATAAAGGACTTGGTTGTTCCCGTCATACGTGGGGGAGCAGTGGGACTTGGACATCTTATTGTCTCTGGCCCTGTGTTTCTGAGCCAGGCTTGCTCTGATATTCATGCTGCTTGGATTGAATTGTTTGGTACCTGGTGACTCACTTGTGATGGTCAAAATACAGAGTGCTTAGTTCAGGCTCGATACAGGCTCTAGGCATGTGTGCTTTGTGCTTACCCTTCTGCTTTTTCTCTACTTTTTTTTAAACCTGATGCCTACATCCTGAGCTGACAAGGATGAGGATAAAATTTTGGACACAAGTTGGAGTAATGTGGCTGCCATTTAAATTTATTTATTTATTTATTCTTTTACAAACAAGCTCTTAAGTAGCCTCTCAGGAGCTCTTTCCTGGAGGAGAGAATTACCTGAGGGGCCTTGATTGCAGGCTGATGGTGAAGACTGGTTTTGACACTTGTGCTGCTTTTTTGTTCTGGGTCTAGAGACAGGAGTTGTATGAGGCTGTGGCAGAAGGGTTATACAAGGCTGGCCCGAGTGAGAGGAAATGGGAAAGAAGTGATCCAGCAGAGTGACTGAGCTGTCCCGGATACTGTTCACTGGTGAAATCCTCACCTCGTTACTCTCACCTAAAAGCTGTGTTCGGATGTGCCTTTCATTGCACTGCTGATGGTGTGAGAATAAATTCATATTTAAAAATTGTGTAGGATGTTAGTTTGTGTTTTACGTGATGATTTTGAGGTGTCTCAATACATCACTTTCCCCAAGCCCCTCTACCACAGCTACTTAAATGCTGTTGATGTGGACTTGAAAAATAGTTAATGAGCTCATGGTTTGTAAGTGCAGTGGAAGAGCAGCAGTTTAGGAAACTTGAGAGGAAGAGGTTCTGTCAGCTTTAAAAACCAAAGATACATGGAAATAGAGTATCACTGTGTAAGGAAGAGCAAAGGAATGAAGCTCATGTGTGAGGTAGAATGACTACTGATTTATTATTGAAAAAGGCTGCATGAGTTGACATTCCCTCACTACTCAGATGTAGAGCCAGGTGATCTTGTGCATAGGTCTGATAAAACTTTTTTTAACCTGGTATAATAATTTATAATTAATATATGGTATATACTGATTAAATTTGCCATAACTTCCTTATTATCAGAAGATTTTTTTAGACCGGTATATATTAATATGTATGTCATTTGCTTCTTCCCCATTCCACTTGCTTTTTAGTTAAGCCAAACATTGAAGCATAAGCTCTCTTCAAATCTTGAGAAAAAAAATTTTGTCTTCCTTAACAATTAAAGTTTTTTTCATTATAAACCAGCCTGGCAGTGTTACTTCACAGGCTGAAGCAGCATACAGTAAACATTGCAGAGCAGCACACTTGGCTGCTTAACCAGTTATATTAGCGTAGGGAGCTGCAATGGAATTTTAACTTTGGAAACTACCCCTCTTCCTTCCTAGCCTCTTGTCCTCATAGACCTTCATTTTGTCTGCCAGCAACCTAAAAATGTATTTTGAAGAGAAAAGCGTAGAGATGGCAACATACCAAAGCATCATCATCATTTGCTTAGGTAGGCAAATGAAATGAAGCAGGGCAAAATGGTGGCATCTAGTTAAAGAATGGCTTGAAATGTTTCAGGGTGAGGGAACACAGCTGACTTTGAAACCATCTGTAATACACTGTGCACCTGAAACTTTAGGCAAGAGTCACCCACTGACCTGTGCTGGCATAATCCAGTTTATTCACTTACACCTGTTTGTGAGTGCAGCTCTTGGATGGCTAATGGCGTGAGCTAGTGCGGAGATTTTGGAAACACTGCCTACTGTTCTTTCATGTTCTTGGCCTCTAAAGCAACTCTAAGTGAGTAAAAAGATAAAACTGTCAAATAGAGGCTTGTCAGTCTGTGGGGTCATAAACACCAGCACCAAGATAACCTGGGCTTTGTTGTAGATACACAAGTGCATGGGCTCCAAATGCCAGAGAGAGAAGACAGCACCACACTGATATGACTGGGTCTCACTCCTTCCAAGTAATAAGCCTGGGTCACCTAAAAGGGTGTCAAGAACCCCACAAACCCTTTGGATCTGGGAAACGGTGGGGGAATTGTATGTTTGAACTCAAAAACATAATGATCAGTGCTACAGGTAGGAGTCCTGAAAATGGAAGTTGGGAGGGGAACTAGGAATCCTGTTGTGACTGATACTTACAAGAAGTTATGGGTATTGAATCTGTATGAAAATATGTCTAGAGCATAGAGATACAGTCATGTTAAACTAGATCTTGTTGCTGTTTGGTACAGGCTTTCTTCCAGCTAGAATTGATCAAGCTCTTGTTTAAAGGATGGCAGGCAATTCTGTTATATGAAAAAAATAAACCGGAAGTCATAGTTTGGTCAGGATGGGGTGTAAGAAGGCATGCATCTGTCTGGTAGTAGTTTTTGTACTGATCACTTGGACTAGAAAAAAAAAATCAGTTGAAGTGTAGCTCCAGCTGTGTTGAAGCCTACTGATACAATCTTTCCCTTGGAATATGTCTACAGGTAAAACTTATGTCTACTCCTGAAGGCAGACAAAATGTTACTGAAATTACAGATTTGTGTTTGGGCTCAAGCTAGCTTTATATCCTTTCCTGTCTTAATATTAACTGCAGGCACAGAGAATGAAATTATGTGCTAGGTTGTGTTAAGAGGTGTAAATAACAGAAGCCTATGGCAACCACCCTCATTTCTTTTAATCACATACGCAATAACAAAGCAACCCTACCGGTGCTCCTTTTGGCCTTCCCTTACCTCTTTATAGCTTGAATATCCATGTAAAAGTGCTGTGTTTGTGAATTGCTACATAAGCTTCACAACTGACTCACACTAGGACTGAAGGTGAGAGCTCTCCCAAGCAAACTCCTGTTTGAAAATGAAACTACTGTGTCTCGGTTTTCGAGACAAGACTTCAGAAGGAAACACTCCAGAATGCGTGTTCCTCCTCTTTTCCTCCGTCAATGAGACAAATGGGTCACAAGAAGTGAAAGTGGGAAAAAGAAGCCAAACTGTTTATTAGCACATGTACAAAACAGGGTAGAACAGGATCAAAAACCCCCTCAAAATACAACAAATTCCCAGAGAGGGAACAGACACATGGGCTTGGACCAGCTGGGGCCACCCCCGCAGGCTTCCCGGACCGGCAAGGAGGGAAGGGAGGCAGTGAGGCAAGGGGAAGGGAAGGGAAAAAAGAACAAGGAAAAAACCCAACAGAACCTTTTCCCAGCTAGCTGGAACACAAAGGAAATCGAAAAAGCAGCACAGTGCTCCCGGCGCACTCCCTCCCGAGCCCCTGGAGCCCCTGGGCTGAGCCGTTCAACGCCCCCTCAGGTCCATGTTGGAGGCACGGTGTCCTTGGGCATTGAGCAGACGGTTAAGGAATAAAGCGGCTTCATAACATCACCCCAGGACATACTGGAAAGACTATACTGAATATTTAAACATCTTAGACTTGAGAGAGATTTAGATGGTTTCTACTTTATTATATAGCTGAGATAAAATAAATTCAAGCAGTGTCCACTACTTCATTTAACACCTTGGAGGTTCACCATTTTTAGATGTGCTCTAAAGTTCCAGATATAGAGGCTTAGCAATGTTCCTACTCAAATGTGAATGAACACAGGCACTCTTATCTTACATGATTCTCTTCTTATACAGCTTATTAGCAGAATTTAGCAGTAGGAAAGATTATATTTCTTAGTGCTTTTGTGCTATGTATTTTTTTTGTTGTTGTTGGGTGTGTTGGGGGGTTGGTTTCGGTTTTGGGTATTTCTTTTTGAGGCTAGTAGTAATGTGAATACAAGTGATAACAGTGAATCATCAGGAAAAAAAACCCCTTTGGAAATAAGCCAGAGTCAAATTCTTTTCTCGTGCTCTGTTCAATCTGCTTCCTCTTTAAAAGAAAACTTTCACATTAGCAGAAAAATAAATGCTTAGCCAGAGTTCTTTTTGTGTCCCTTTCAGCAGGGAGAAGGGAATGAGTGTGCCGAGCTCAATGCCCATGCTGGCTTCCTCCTGCCGTGGAGAGTTAACACTCTAAAGCTTTTTCTTCCCCCTTTATTTCTCTTTCCATTTAATTCTTATGAAAAAGTTGCGATGTTACAATTTTGGTACTGGAAACCAAGCACAGAGTTTTGTTGTGAGGAACTGAAATGCTTTGATGTAATCCTATTTTTCTTCTGGGAGAAGTAACTTCGAGTTTTTAAATGGTTGGTGTGGCTAGAAAACAGCATCTATACTACAAAGCTCTGAAAACACCTCCAGTAAATAAAAATATACCTGTATATATGATATCTATGTGCCCATTACCGAATACAGATACAGTGTCCTGTCAAAGCCTGCTGGTATGATCTTAAACAAGTCACTTTTCCTGTAGTTGCAAGACCAAAACCCCATTCACTCACCTAGCTAAAGCCTGCTTTGGAAAAAATTAACGCTTGAATGTTCTTAATGTGATTACAATTAATTTTCATCAACACCTGCAGACTTACCCACAGCAAAGAATAATGCTTTTCTGTTTTTTTTCTATGTACCTACTAAGCACAGGCTGGAGACACACACCCTTTCTCTTTGCAATTAGAGTCAGTTTATTTCTTTGACATACTCACTAGTAAGTGTATTTTACATTCTAGCTGATGCGCGGGAGTTGAGAGTATTGTAGTCTCTTAGGTACCATTGGTTTTATTCCCACCTGTTTTTCCAGTTTCTAAAATCTCATGTCTAGCTTTTGATTTATTTCCAGTTCTGAAGAAAAGTTATGAATGAGATCAACAGTTTGGCTGATGTCAGGCTTAACTAACTTGGTAATTGAGCCTGACTGCTGAAATGTAGCTTCTGTTTTCCCCTGTACAGATACCACATTATACTTTTAACATATTGGGATCCACAAGGAAATGTGATTCCTGCCATATCTTCGGGTTCCCTAATACGTAGTGCAACAGCCAGCCTCGCTGGAGCTCCCTTGCGCTTCCCAGTGTGCCATGGCTTGCTGTATAATATGCAAGAAGACATGGATTTTGTAAATGGCTTTGTTTCTACAAAACATTCAACTCCTCTGGACACTTAAAAACACCTCGAGCTCTTTCTGCCTCAATTTCTGAGCAATGTTTTCTTGGTGTTTGCATGGCACCTAAACCATTTTCCGTCACAAAATAGTTGCTGCAGCCAAGAGAGGTACTAGAGGTATCAGACCAGGGTACTGTTGCTAGTGCTTTTACCTGTAGTGCTACTGAGCTCTGCAGTGCTGTGATTAGTTTGTTTTTGGGACATGGAGCAACAAAAATAAAAAGAGGGGAGAGAATCTGTCTTGTAGTTGCTTTGTTGCAAAGATCATTCAGCAGCTCCCACCACTGGTGAGATGAGGGAGGTTATGCTTTGTCTGGCAGCCTATCTGGAAGCACGGGTATTTTTCATCCAGTGTTGGTGAGACTAAGGTTCCTTTACATCTGTCACAACAGAAGCCTGGGTATAAAGGGGCCTTATGAGAGCAAATGTTAAGTGTCCTGAAGCAGAAATGTTATTAAGTAGCAACTAAGGTGGATCTAAGTCCTGAGGTTCTCTGTAGAGTTAATTGCTGTGCTTTACTTGGAGGTAATGTTTGCGTGTAGGTGAGAGCCAGAGAGTCTGTTCTGGTGACACAGCTTGGTAAATGCACTGTGCTCAGCCCAGGGAAATCTAGTGGAAGCCATCAGTTTGGAGACTGAGTGTGGGAGACTGAGCTAACAATCTCAAGACTCCCAGGTTTCCTTAAATGAAACAATCAAGGGAGAAAATGCAGAAAATGTGGTTCCAAAATGTCCGTTAAATAGGATTCGGGTACATGAATTGCCCCTAGTGACCCAAGGTTTACCCACACCCCTTTTTCTTTTGCCCTAAATGAAAGTCTTGCTTAAACAAAAACCTGATAGCACAGACTAGCAGTGCTATTTATTGATGTAGATAAATTTACTTTAGAATTATTTAAGTAGTGCTTTAGCTAGGGAATTGGATCTATCTAATGTGGTATAGGATAGCTGGAGGTGCAGAAAACATTCTCATCCGACAAAAACGTAAAGGGTTTCCTCCTGGTCCTGAGCTCCTCTGATGTATGTCCTAAGACATTGCCAGTGCATGCCTTTTGTTACAGTTCACTGTTTTGCTACAGTTTTGTTTGCTGAAGTCTGCAATTGCTGAAAAAAAGGAGTAAATGATGCTGGAAAGTAAATATAATTTGCAGCCTCAGTTTGAACTATAGGTTCATGTTCAGCATATTGTATATTTCTTTATTTTTCTTAAACCTGTTAGAAGAATGTTCCATCTGAGCAATTGCTCTAAAAGCAAATGAAACGTAAGGCATCATTGTTTGTTCATATGTTAGTTCTTCGAGATAAAATGCATTTTTGTATCCTGCTAATAAATCCTAAATTTTTTTGTTATCTGACTTACTCATCAGACTAGAGCAGGCTGCTTTCTTGAGGGCTAGAAGAGACATTCCCATTGTAGCACTCCTTAACCTCCAGACAAACCCTTTATCTTCACTAATGTGCATTATTTTACGTTTTGCAACATATACCCCAAATCCTGTTTTGCCATCTGCTCTGTGGCAATTGAGGCTTCAGAGGGTTGGCTACTTATTACTTAATAGCCATGGATAGAAATACAGTAAATTCTTTACAAAATAAAAATCAATACTCACTGACATACTGCATATTGAAGAAAATAATTGTTTATGGCACACAGCTTAAGCTGTTCTGGTAATCACGTTGAAAAATACAATATTTATTCATTAGATCAAATTTAATGAGGCCTCCTGGCAGTAATTATAAAAATTACTGTAGCAGTAAATTACTAATGAGTTGTGATGTGCTTCCTACCTGTGAGGAAGGACTGGGGGTTGAAAAAATTGATATCCAGACAACACTAGGGAGGGTGAGATCTTGAGGCTAGGAGTCAAGCTCACAGCAGCGCGGAAGTTGTTCACTGCACTGGAATGGTTAAACTGAAAAAAAAGAGGAAAAAGAAATAGCAGAGAGACTAATAATCATGAGTTTCACTTTAAATGGATTGTAGCTCTAGGTTTGTTTCCAAACTGACACCTATAGGCAAGGGAACAATGTTATCAATGTGAGGAACAGACTTCTGTACCTCATCTTGCTACAAACGCAGCTGAAGTGACCCTATTTACTGTAGCAGATCTTAGGCTGGGAACAGTTTCTTGCTTTCCAGTTGTAATAAAGTTCCATGCAAAACACAGCAAAGAGGACAATGTTTTCTTAGTGCCCTTAAATCTTCAGAAGAGTCACCTAAGACGCGGAGCTAAGACAAAGGTTGAAATCCCCCACCAGCTTGCTTTGATGCAGGGGAGTTTGACCCGGATTTCTTTTTTCTGAGACAAAGCTTTAAGGAATGCAGAGGCTTTTGGCAGCAAATGGTACACCGTATGAAGTACACCAGGGCATAAAGGTGTAAAAATGGTGCCACTTCTATCAAAGTCCAGGTTTCTGCTGATTACAGGGTGTTGCTGCAGTAGCAGAGACTGGCTAGAGAAAGGGGTTCTGCTGCATGCCAAAATTAATGCAAAAATGAATTGGCATGTAATTATGTTTCTATCTGTAGCTTGTAAAGGTGCCATAGATGTGGCAGGTGGCCTTTGGTATTGTAAAACAGTGAATTGGCTAGGTTTTAGCAAATACTTGCTGCAGAAGATTGATTCTGGATTGAAACATCTACTCAAAATCAAATAGGAAAGGGCTGTGCATTTTTATTTCTCATGGCACAGAACTGCTCTTATATACATTGCTGATGCTTTAAAAGGAGTGGGGAAATCTAGCTCGACTTATTTACTCCTTATGTTGGTATGTTGTACTAAAAGGAGCCACTGGGCATGGATACTTCCACACACCTATACACATTGTGAAGCCAAAAGGGGAGACAAGTGTATCCACTCACCCTGGAGTCATCTTCCAAAAAACCTTGAAAGAAGTAGAAATGCAAGTCCCTTGCACACAGAGATGCAGAGATACTGGCTTTTGTGGAGCTAGGGGTTTCTTAAGCTGAAAGAGTCCCCAAGAGTCAAGCATTACAGGACTGAGCCCAAGACCCTTTGTGGCTTTAGCTTCACACCTAAATAAATGTATAGACTGAAAATACACACAAAGCCTTGGGCAAGCTAGGAAATGAACAGCAACAGGTCAGCATGCAGCAGGATTATTTTTGCAGTTTCCATACTTTCAAGAAAAGGGTACATCTTGTTACTCCTCTAAAAAGCAGTGATTTGCACTGGTTTGGCTAATTCACATTACCTGGCTACTTGTTATTGAAATACAACAAGAAGAGCTTTTGCCATGATGCAATTACAAAAAGACAATACCTCTCAGCCACCCAGAAATTAACCTTATTTAACTTCATTGCCACAAAATCCACAGACCTACTCTGTTTGTGCTGTTATGTCACACTGCAGGGAAAAACCATCTGGTTTTGGCTGTGAAAATGGTATCTCTGCTGCTAGAGTGCTGAGTTCTTTTCCTAGTGCAGCCACACATTTCCTCAGTGACTTTAGGAAATTCAGTCTTCCCGTTTCTCTTTTTAAAACACGGAAATCCTCTCCTCCCCAGGCTTTCCCTTGCAGTCTGATCCTGTCTGCAAAAGAAAATGAAGTGTGTTTTTTATATTATTAGCTAAACTGAATTTGGCAATGGACAGATGTTCACTTTGCATACAGCTGTGCTGCCTGAAGATACATTTTTCTGTCTTTCTCAAGGCTAAATTAACACTGATAAAAAAATCTTTGGTCTTCAGATAGAAAACATTTTAGAAATAGGAATTACTCTGGGTTGGATTTTCAGAATTGCTGTCAGCCACAGCTGATATCAGTGGAAGCTGTGGGCTGAAAAAACCTGGAGCCCTGAACTACTATAGTTTACATGAATGTAGAAATAGTTAATGACTGGCACAGGATTTTGGATCAATCCACAGTAAAAGCTCTCAGGTAAATACAAAAGGTAGATGTGGTGGAATGCTCCTATTTGGTTTTTTGCCCATGTTGTTTTTTGATTTTTTTAAAATTTTTTTTAACTGCAGAATGCAGGTCTGAGGGCTTACTGCCCAGAAGGCTACAAGCTTTCATCATAGGCTGTCTGACTATCACCTGATAATGCAAAATAGGTTTTCAGTTAGTATTGTGAATTCTTAGGGCAAAATGGCAGCAATTTACCTACTGTTTCTTCTCCTACACCTATGAAATTAATTTACTGTATGTAGGGGGGGGGGGGGGGCACTGTGGAACTAAATCCAAAAACTAAATAATAATAATGAAGCTTTTAAGAGACAATGTCTCACAATCTGACATAAGTAGTAAGATTGTTGCTGTGCACTATTACTATAATTAAATTACGTTATGCTGTTGCATTAAATGAATCCATCTGTAATACTGTACTTAGAAGCAAGGTTTTGTCACATAAACATTATGTGCCTTTAAACTTCTGCATTTTGTCTTGCAAAATGCAGGGAAAATACAGAAATTGGAAGAGCAGAATACAACATGAAAAGCTATAGCAGTGGGAAAAGGCCGGCTGGTTCAACATGCCAGTCCTTTTAAAGCAGGTAAGTAGAGTGTTAGAATACATTTTCCAAAAGGGTGGAACATGAGATGCATGCGTGAGGTGCCTGCTATTACTTTGAAAATGTTAGGTACCGATCTAAAAATTATCTTTCTAGCCTTTTCCCAAACTACAGAACATGTAAGGTTAAATCAGAAGCTGCTGAGAGTAAACTGTTAAGAAAAACATGCAAATAATAACTGAAATGAAGCTGTAATCTTTTATCTGAACAGAGGCAGAAAAAGAAGGGGGCTACGGATCACTTAGACTATGATCAGTGAAACAGGGCAGCTGATCAGAGAGATGCAGTCTTTAGAACAATGTTAGCTTTTGCAGACCCAGGAAGCAGAATAATATTTTTCAAACTGGAGACTTCATTCCCATCGTAACAGATCAAACCATCTTTCAGAGCAGCAGATCCTGTCCTCTCTCTGCCTGGTAAGCTGTTGTACATTTATTCTGGTGCTAGTTCTTTTCCAAATGAGTTACTGGTGCTTTCATCCACATCCTGTTGACAGCTATCCCTTTCTCACCTTTGCAAAATACAGACTGTGTTAATTGCTCCTTTTTGATATCATGCACAATTACTTGGATTTTAGGAAAAATTATCAAGGAAAATGACAAGTAGACATCTGTCCCTTTGCTTACCTCTCCCATAGATAGCATACAGACACACGCTGTAAACTTACTGTATGGCAAGCTGCTGTAACTGGGACTACAGCATTTGCTGTCCTTCCTATGTTTGCCTCTGCCTTTAAGTGTTCACTGAACCATCCTAGTCTGCACTCCCTGTGATCTCATTGTGCCGGCAATATGCCGGGATGGACACACTGTTCATTAAGGATTCAGATGTATACAGGGGTTCTCTCCCAGTTCCTGGGGGTAGGAACAGGATGAAAACATTATGAGACTCTATTAAGTCTTATAAGACTGCCACCCCTTGCCTCTGGCAGCTTCAGAGGTGGGAATTAGCCTTTCCAGGGAGGTTATCATCTGTAATACGTATTTATGCTGTGTCCATCCTGTATAAGAATGCTCTCAGTAAAACTTAGGCTAGGCTGTAATAATACTTTGCACTTCTTTGTTGCCTTTCATCTGAGCATTTCATTGTGCCTTTAAAAGCTTTCATTAGCTAAAATTCACAACCCTGTTGTGCGGTAACTGTGGATTAACACTTCCACCACATGCAAAATACAGTTCAGAGAAGCAAGGACTGGAGTAAGTGGTTTAAAGAGCTGGAAAGAATGGAGGGTGTGGGGGGGAATTGAATTGCTTATTTCCAGCTCTGTGTTTTCTATTGAAATATCTTAGACTTGGATTGATGTTCTGGCTTCGTTCTGCTGCATTTTTAAATGCTGATGTGTGGCAAATTTAGCATTGTTTCAAAAATTCTGAAGATACTCATTTGCAGGTTCATTTATTATCTGCTGGAAATTTATCCTTTGATAACTGGATGCAGATGTAGCCATGAGAGTGATATAATTGCCTGTGGAGCTAGGTATGCATTTTAAGTATTGTTAAGCTACAGGGTCTAGTTTCCCCAGGATATGTATGACTCTTGCGAATGCCAGTTACACACATTCCAGAGAAGAGACTATGCCCCTAAAGCTACAATGTCCTTCGTGCATAGCCTCCAATCCTCTACAAAGCTTACATTTCACAGGATTCAACATTATTGGTTCTTTTGGGATCAATGAGAAACTCACCACCCATCTCCAGTATCTCTGAATTACAGAGCAGAACCAGATCAAACACAGAAGAGTTCCCTCATTTATCCTGCCTCTGTAATACATCAGAGTGTGTGCTGCATTCATTTTGTGTAGGCGGGCTGGTGTCTAATGTACTCTGTGAACATATTTATAAAGGATTAACCTGTGCCTGGTGTTCCTAAAAACTGATTTAGTTAAAATACGTATTTTATTCTACTTGTCTCAACCATACAAATCATTCCTGTTTAGCTTTGATGTTAGTCATTTTTGCTGTAGTGTAATACACTGCACATTATCAGTAGTCCTGCTATGTATGACAGGCTTTTTTCCTCCAGCCAATACTTCTCAGTGCATTGTATCATCTGCGTCTGAGAATTTTAACCTGCAGTGAACGTGTTCACTAATAGAATGTACTGCTTAGCAAATGCTGGAACACTGAGGGTTTCAATAGGGTGCTCTTGCTTTCAAAGTGTTTAGAAGCAAACTGGGTGTAGAAGGTCAGGAATCACAGGTGCTGGGAAGGACCTGGATGCACATTGTATCTGGAATGCTCTGTGTGTGCACACACACCAACCTGGCACCTGCCCTGCTAAGAAGGATCCAGTAAAGTGAAGCTCCTGGACTGCAAACAATTGCAGCCCTACCTCCCACCAGCCCCAAGTTAAGTATGTATATTTAAAAATCTTTACTTTGACACAGGTAATATTTAGAAATTTGTTTTGTGTAGGAAAAGGATTAAAAGGAAATACTGAAAAAATGAATAGCTTGGCAACAGGGAATTCTGACCCTCATCTGCAATATGTGAAGATAGCTCCAAAATGTGAAGGGCAATTTGAGAAGTTGCTGACTAGGAACTTGGGATAAAAGTGGAGAAGGGCAGACTTCTGATGAAGGGTTAAGGGTAATTTATTAAAGTTATCAACCATAGGGAAAATGACCAAAGCAAACACTGGAAAACCTGTTTCTTCAGGTGTTTGACAGCCAGGCTTAAGGTTTCTTCTCACCTTGATCTTCAACCAGGAATTCAGGGCTTGGTTTGGTTTTGGTGTTTTGGTTTTTATTTTGTATCAGCCTATACTGGGATAGCAACTGTCTGAAAAAGCTTATAGAGTTTTCAGTATCTTCTGGTAGAACAGATTAGTGGTAGTTGATTATACTTTTGTTGCTCATCTGATTGCTATTGAATTCAAGGAGTGCAGGCCACTATAAATTCTGTTCTTGATACCATAGTTTTTGTATAACTCCTGTGTCAGATATTATTTGTTGTACCATCAGTCCATCTTATCCGGATATAAGAAAACACAAAAATCAGTGTGTGTAGCAGGGGGAGGAAGATTCTTCTCAGCAGCCCATCAGGCAGTTTTTCTAGTTCATTTTCTTCCCAATTGTTCAAATACTAACTCAGAAGCTTGCAAATGTTTCTGTTTCTTGCCAAGACAGTGGTGCTTTTGCCCTGGCACACATTGATGTTTTTTCCCTTTTCTTGTGTTTTGAGTGCAGCTGAACAACAATTTTTTCTCTGTTTATCAAGCAACTTCCTCATATTAAAAGTTTTTTCCAAACCGAACTATCTTTTTTTGATTTCAGCATAGTTCTGCATTTGTGTTTGTTAATTAAATACTGACAAGTGAATAACAGCAAGTGCAGCAATACTGTGTGTTTGTGGGCTTTCAGGACAGCCCCTCTGGAACCTGAGCCTGTTTGTCTCAAGGAGCCACAGCAGCAGCTGTGCTTTGAGAGGTAGGCAGTAAGACAGCAAGTTGGTATTCAGGAAACAAGAGTGGCTCCTTCAAAAGAAATCTAACCTCTTTTCTGCCATTCCATGTGCATTAGACTTAACAGTACTCTCAGAAATTTTCATGCAAGTTATACCCTTTTCGCACCCCTCCCTGAAACGAAGATAATTTTAAGTTTTACAGCAGCAAAATAATTTGCTGCTTGTTTTCTCACCAGTGTAAGAGACTTTCTTGAAGTGGAAGTTGGCTCTTCGGAGGCCATAGGAGGACATGGATAGATGGATGGATGTGTGTGTACATGCATCTGGAGTTCTTTTGTTCTCTCCCTGTTTGCTTTGATTGTTAAAACAGCCATTTCAGTAATTTCTTGGCTGGCTTTGCAGGGAATAAAATCTTGGTCTTTGCTGCTCCTGGAAGAGAGGTTGTCACAATGTTGCTCCCCCACTTGACTGACAGACACCTTTGCGAACACACAGCATGTTTCATCTCAAAGCACTCGATGAATATCCTTAACCCCCCCGTCTGGACCAGCCCACCTCTACTTGCAATGCTCCTTGTCTTTTCTCGCAGGATCGCAATCCTTGCCTTTTGTTCCTCCTTCTCAGGAGTTAATACCTCCCCACCTTACAAGTCAGCAGCAGATTCTGTCAGTTTAAAACCCCAAATAACAAACCCTCCTACCCTGAAGGCCTTTTCTTTTCAAGCATGTATTTTTCTAGCCTGTGAGGGAGTCAGTGCCATAACCCTGAGTTTTTGTGGAATAGTTTCTAAGCCTCTATCTGTGTATCATGAATATCTCCCAAAGAGGGAATGAACATCCCCTCTTCTGGCAGCTCCTATATTTTGTGCCTTCCTGCCCCCCCTCCCCACCATCCTCTGCTCCTTATATGCCCCTTCACTTCATCCCTTCTACATGTGATGTCTCCTTTCAAATCCTCATTCACTGCTGCTCTCACCTCAGCCTGCACCAGCCGTTGCCTGACAATGCAGTCACAGCCCAGAACCCAAACATTTTTTACCTCTGTTAAGGCATTCCACTGTTGGTCTTTTGCAAATTTACAGAAAGCTGGATGACCAGTGACACAAGTTTCCAATCTTTCTCTTTCCTCCACACTGTATTTCCCTATCTGTTGAATTTCTGTGGCCTGAAAAAGAAAGCATCAGCTTGGTTTTTTTTTTCCCCCATCTAAGATCTCGGGCATCACATCCCCACCTTTCTAGCTGAGGGGTTTTTTGGCACTCTGTGACATTGCTTCTTGCTTCCTAAAATGCTGCTGTTCAGAAATGCTAGCACATCTGCCCTGGGGGTAGTTGACTGTCTCTAAGCCAGAGACAGGAGACTGCTGGCTTAGAGGCAAGAGGCGACTCCTCCACAGAAACGTGAAATAGGTGACATATAGGGCCAGGAAGGAAAGCATTAACAGAATTCATGTTCATTTCAGAGACACAGAAAAGGATCCTGAAGACAAACTGAAGATCTGAGATTATTAGGTGATCTGACGATCTCCAGCATTTTATCACTTGTGTTTGCTGTTTCTGACATGTTTGCTGAGCCCAACATGCTTAAACTGTCATGTGTTCTGATTTTCCCCCTTCATCTCCTCACTCTGTCCCACCTTACTTTAAAATGGCAGCTTCTTAGAAACCAAGAGAGTTTTTTCAGATGTCTCAGATGGTGGCATGTCAGATAGATATATAAGAGACAGAGGGGTTTGAAAACAGGGAGGATAAAACTATCATGATGGCTGAGGCCTCTGCATGCTTTGCAGCGTGCATGACAGGGAGGATGTCCTTCCCTGGAGTAAGCTCACAGCTCCTGCTACTGACAATTACTATGGGGTTTTAGACATGACATTGATTCAAGTTTTGTTTTCAGTCTCTGTTGGTTTTTTTTCACCTCCCCAAACCCAGGGGACTGACAGCCAGGCTAAGCTGACCACTCCACCAGTGCTGTCTATGCAGACCCGCTGTGGTGGCTCCCTTTCACCTGCTCCGCAGTCCCTCCCCGTACATACTGTGCTCCAGCAGGGAGGCCGTCTTGGAGCCCAGCTGCATAACTCTGCTTCACAGCAATGATTTTGCTCCCTGGTGACTCACTGCATTTTGCACCTGATGGTAAAAGATAATCTGTCACCTTAAATCCTACTAGTTCTGCAAGACAGCTTTTATATAATCAGTGGGTACTTTTACCCTCTTTTGTCCAAACATGAATATAAGGTCCAGCTTGAATCCTCCATATATTTTTTTAAAGAAAGCAGCTGTGTTGTCCTTCAGGAAAACAGCTTGTAATTTAGCATTACTGCGTTATATCCCCTAGGCAACGCTTTCTGTCTTCAGGACATATATTTATCACAGACATCACAGTATCTCTATGGTGGTTTAGTTTTCCATCAAGGAAAGCTAAAAGAGCATTTAATTCCGTAAAGCTCTGATTGATCTTCACCACAATGTACCTCTGGTGCTTTTCTCAATGTCTCCTCTGCTGAACAAGATTTCTTCTTCCACTTTTGATCTCTCAGAAGTCTGAACGGATCTCAGAAGTGTGGGCTTGCTTTGCCTTCTAGCGCTACCTGTCTTTGTGCTTGGCAGAGCTTTCCTGTCCTTTGGTCAGCTCTGGAGTCCTGGTTAGCTCCATCAGCCAGTGGCTCTTTGCCTCACTCAGGAGGCTACCCGTGGAGAATTGAATGTATGTCAGCAAGGAAATAATCTGCCAGTCTTGGACGGCTTTCACTTTTTGTTTTCAGTTTTATTTTTGGTATTATAAAATAGTCATGGAGAGTAGATAGATTGACACATCTTAAGATGTTCAATTAAGATGAACAGAAACATGATGGCTCCATTAATTCCTCTGAAACTTTTCTCTGTCCTTAACAGAAGCCGCTTTGTTAATTGCTACTTCTTCTGGTGATCATTTCACCCTTGAGCTCAGAGCAACGCCCTTTTATTGTTACAAATTCTGATCCCAAAAGACACAGGAAAACAAGCTTGGTCTTCTGAGTAGCAGATAACTGAGTGCTACAGCACTTGTCAAATGTATTTGATCAGCGCACACAGCTTGAGAAAAAAGCAAGCAAGCAAGGAAGAAGTGGGAATGCAAATTTTAGAGAAATCTTGTAAAGTCTGCTGTAATTGGCAAGGTAAATGTAAGGCTCTTTCTGCTTTTCATAACACTGGTAATACCAGTTTATGATAAAAAGCTATTCTGAGTTACACAAGAAGGTAAGATATTTGCCAAAAAGATTCTTTAGTTTCAATTCTGTCTTTTTATAATGGACATGAAGTGCCATCCATACTGAATGACTGTTGGCATTTGACTTACTACTGAGCAACTGTATGTTGATGGATAAGCCAGTCTCATCCAAGTGTCAGGAAGATTATCAAAAAAAAGAGCTGTCTGTAGTTGCTCCATCTCTGAGGAGATTGCCAACTCACCCTAACAAAAGAAAACATTAGTGTGCTATTTGCGTCTCACAAAGAGACTGTGATAAGATGACATGATAAATGATAGAGGGCTTTTTTTTCCCCCAGTAAAAACACATAAGGTAGCTAAATCATCAAGTGTAAAGAATATTTTGGCTCTAGCCACTGGGGTGAGTAATTTATTTTTAAAAAAGGGGAAACAGTCAGAAAAACAAGAGTGTAGTTTCTGGGTTTTCACTCTAATTGCATTAAGTAATTATATGATATAGTAATTCATATAGATACACATGGAAGCACCCACCTACGCATATGTAGAGAGAAAATGATAAAGGGCCAAATTACTAACTTGCTTTCCGATATCCCACAGAAAATTGTACATGCAATCAAGCTACCATTCTGCTGGCTTGCTTGCACTAATGGCTATTTGAGTGCCCATGTTTTGTTACTCTGAATTAAAGATCGAAAGGAAGGTAATTTTAGGTGGCAAAAAAGGAGGTCTCTTAAAAAAACTAGCTCTATGAATTAGATTTTTAGTACCTACTTTTGGAGTGGTATGCATAAACTACAGCTCTGCATGGATTTACTACAATTGTCTGTGTAAATTGCTAGCAATGCCTAAGAAGCTACTTGGTTGCCCAGTTATGTGATTGAACATGTATTACATGTTAGTGCAGCAGGTACATTGCTGTTTGAGATTGCTAGATATTATGAAAATTTGGCCTTCTGTGATTAAGAACATTACATGTTGCTATTCAGCACTTTCTTGGTGTTGAGAGACGTATTATTACCAAACATTGCTGAAGATGTGTGATGTTACCCACGTTCTTTTTACCTCACTTTACTGCACTCACCAGAGGCACAGTGAGATCAGGACTTGGGTGTTGATGCTGCACCTTTACCTGCAGTATGTGGCCTTCTCCTAATGACGGTCGAATGCCACATACTGATGGCTTTGAAGGTGTTGATCATTTAACACAATCTGAACCATGTGCCTTTTACAGCAGGTATATATATAAAGTAGTCGGTTTTGGCATCAGAAGGTCTCTTGAGGCATCAAACAGCTGCCTCCTTTTTCTCCTATGGATTGCCTAAAACACACGTGAACACATACCGTAACTAGCAACCAGATCTCTTCACAGTTATAACAGAGGAGACAAATTTCTGCAGTGGCAGAAGAGTAGAATGTACCAACCTTACTTCCATGTCTGCACTGAAACAGGAATCTGACCATAATAAGAGGCCTTGCATTTTGCTTCCTAGTATGCAGAGAGAGAGAGAGGATTTCAGCGTCCTGAGCAGTTTCATGATAATTTTTTCCACACAAATTAAAACAAATAATTTGATATATGGAGATGAATTTGGAGCAGGCAGCTTAGGGAAGCACAGTTTTTAAATAAATGAAATGACAAATAAGCTCCCCAGGTGTCACTCACAAGTGCTTGTTACTGGCATCTACACTCATGCTATTTAAAACCATGCATCCCATAAGATTAGTAAAGCAAAGCACACATATCTTCGGACCTAAGTTAAGTTCTTGAAGAGAATGACTTACCTCATCTATGAGCAGATCCAGTCTTTCATATTCTGGAAAACAAATCAGTTTATGTGAGTATCATTCAGCTGGTGTTTGAATGAAATACCTGATCTTCCTTTCTTCTGAAAGATTTTTTCTTTATGTCGTCTAGCTCTGCCTTCATCCTCAAGAGATACCATATTGTATGAGGCAAGTGTCTCATGTACCCACTACTGCATAAATGTAAAGCAAATTATAAACTTTGTGTATCTTAACTTTATGCAGTGAAAGCATTTCTATGCTTTCATGTCATAGTATGAAGGATATGGAGGATTTATCCTGTGAAACGGAGAAGGAGTGAAAGAGCTGTGCACATCCATGCTGTTAGGAAGAAAAGCAAATTCTGCCTTATAGTTTGGAAATAATGGCATTTTGCAACCTGATGAAGGATCCTAAATGGCACGACATTATTAATATATTGTAATGTCCCGGCAAGATCTTTTTTCTTTGTGGTGCAAAATAATGCATATATTTATGTCTCACGTATACTAGAGATCTCTCATTGCAAATTTCAGAATGAATCCCTGCAAAAATATAGGTATGAAAATATCTAATTCGATTGAAATCAGTGTCCATAGGGGGAAAAAACCCCAAACATAAACCCATAAACATAGACAAAAACTGTCTTGTGACAAATTTGAAGCCTGCTCTATGTTTTGACTGACCTTGTCTTCCACAAGCTTAGGAGACTCCTTCCCCAGTGACTGAATATTTGAATTGCAGCTCTAATAGCATATGGAGTATGTTGTCTGCAGTTATTACAAAAGCAATCTCCACGTTGGGGTGCAGGCCATAACGGATGGCACTACGGGGAGGTAGCATTTTATCCATATTTTTATGGTAGCCTTCATAATCCAGGTTTGAAGAGACTGCAAAGCCTGAAGCAAGCACTGATTTCCTATCAAACTGTCAAAAAAATATATAAAAACCTTGTCACTAAGATATTGCTGGCAATCCTCATTAGACAGAATAAGGAACCTGCTTAGGCATAAATGAAATTGTTCTATTATGGAGTCATTGTTGAGAACAAGACTTTTATATCACTATTATATCCATGGAAATTAATCTAATTTGTTCCCCATTTTAATTAGCCCCTTTATGTCACACCCAAGTTCCGATGCTTGCAAGAAAAAAGAGGATTTTTTAAATAATCAGATTATCCTTCAGAAAGAAAACAGCAGAAAGATAATTTTAATTTAAAAATAAAGAGGCAGAAATATTTTTAAAAGAAAAACATTATTTCTTCCAAATTACAAAGTGCTGTTCTCTGGTGTAACATTATTATTCTGTGTAGCAACTTATTAAATGAAGCAATTTATGGTAGCATCTCTGAAAAATGCCATCCTTTATTGAAATGAAAACAAGTAATAGCATAAGGACTGTAAAATAAAAAGGCAGAATATATTCTTTTAGACCATTACAAAAATACAAAAATGTATTGTCTATTTGAAAATCAATACAGTACCATAAAATAAAATGGAGCTGTGGTATCATCATAATTTCTATTTCAAATGGTTTGCTGAGAGCCAAATTGTGTCTTTTATGGGAAAAGAATGACAAATGGTTTAATTCAATATCACACGCATGTGTATATATGAGCTGAAATTCTGCTACAACTCAAAGCTGTTAGGCAAATATTTTAGTATCACCACAAGTTTAAAAACAACAGACATGTGGGAGTACATCCATTTATTTACACTTGTACTGACTTAAAATTCAAAATGCTATTTGATGCTTTTAAAATACTGCTGTGGGATGTTAAATTACTGCTGAATTCTTACTGTTCTGAGATACCTTTCAACCTGCCAAGATGTATGATGATGATGATGATGATAATAATAATAATAATAGCAGTAGTGCAGGGATCTTTAAAATAATGTGGGGCTTATTTCTGTAATATAAACACCATTTTCACTAACCCCTGTTTTATGATTCAGCATTTCTGATGCAATAAAGTGAAATAATGAAAGTAAAATAACAACAGGTTTGTGTGGGATGGGAAAGGGAAAACGAGCACGTGCATTGTCAGAATTTCTGCAGAAATTGTAGGGGGAAAAAGAAAAGCTCATGTAAGTGGCGCTTCCCTCTCTTCCCCACGGGTAAAATTCCTCTTCTTGTTTTTAGTGTTCGCTACATTTCCTTCTTTTATTCCGTTTTCTGATCTCGTCCTTTTGTTCCCCTTGTCTCCTCGGATGCCTCTCCTTCCTCCCGCAGCGGGAGCTGCTGGCAGCGAGGCCGGAGCGCGGCGGCCGCGGGCTGGCTCGGGGCGCTGCAGGTGAGCGGGGCGGCGGGGGAGGCGGGGGAGCCCACGGCTGGTGCCGCGTGGGTACGGGGCCTGTTGCACTCCTGCCTCCCTCCTCGCCCTCCCTCTTTCCCAGGGACAGCGTGGGTGTGAAGCCTGTGGCGCTTGGAGCTTTCTACACCTGCCTTGCTCAGGGCTGCGGGGGAGGAGGAGGAGGAGGTGAAATGGCAAATGTGTGCTCAGGTGAGGATGGGGGCTGTGAACCACCTCTCTCGGCCGTGCTTGGCTTGCATGGGTTGGGAAGGGGCTTGTTTGCTACCTGCTCCCATTACCGTCTGACAAATGCCGAGTTCAGTGAGGAGCCTGCCGCCCGCCAGGCATGGCCACTTGCCACAGGCAGTGATAATCACCAAATGCCCCACAGACGTGGGAGAGAACTTTTCTGCCTCCCTCTTGCCTAAATAGTTTGTCGGTCACGGACCCTTGGTCATTATCGCCGCTCGGCCGCAGCAGTGCGGGCACAGCACTCCAAGAAAT